>NC_142503.1:201430000-202030000 GCF_057876585.1 Rhinolophus sinicus | reverse complement strand
ACTAGACCCACGCGTTTATAGGAGCCCCCGCCCAGCACACAGTGTCCAGCCTACAGCCCCCACCCACACGCCCACATGAAGCCTGAGCCCGAGCTGACAAGCAGAGGGGAGCTGAACCCCTAGTCTGGAGAGGAATTTGGGTGCAGATACTTCGGGTGCTCAGGGTTCTGAACAGGAGACTCCTGGGGGTGTGAATCTGTTTCCCAGGCCTGTCTTCATGGTTCACTGTACAGGACAGAGGACACATGGTTTTCCCACATAAAATGGGGACAGAACAGAGCAAGGAGCAGCTGCTGGGAATGCAGACAGGCACCTCCTGCATCGTGTGTGTTCATGCATTTTATCACCTTATCTACTTATCATGTTTCCACATCTTTACAGACCTTTCCTGCTGGGGAGAGACAGCCCCTCGTGGGTCCCCAGTCCTCAGAGCAGCACAGCCCAGGCTGGAGCAGGCCTTTCACACACACACTAACCCACCCAGAGCACCGGCTCGCTCTGGCCCGCACACCAGGACACACTTCCTCTGCCTTCATCATCCCAGGCCCAGGTGCCCGGCACAGGGAGACGCCCCTCATCTCTGAGCTAGTGTCATTACTCACCTGGTCCATCCAAAGCTGGTCACCTGCCTGCCCCTCCTGTCCCAGGGAAAGGCCAGTGAGACCAGGTCCTCAGCTGCCCCTCGCTCCCTGTCTCCTGCCTGCTGACCACCCTGGTCCTTCCATGTGGTCTCACATGGCCCCGAGCTTCCTGTTTGTAGGACCTGTGAGTGTGATAAACTCGGTTTGCCCCTGGTCCCCTCCTGTGTGTCCTCTGGAGGCCATGCCTGACTGACATCTCATGAAAGAATGCAGCCTATTGGTACTAAAGCAGGAAGGTCTGGTATTGAGAGGGGGTTATAGACACGTTCTGTGACTACTTGTCTTTATGATTGCGTATCTCGGTTGGGCACAGCAATCAGTTGGAAACCTCGATGTCACGTAGGTTTCCTGTGTGTCTCTGCGCCTCTCTGTGGCTTCATTTGGAAAGAGTCAGCACCTCCTGTCCTAAACTGTGGGCAAAGGTAGGTGTTTCTGTCAGGTTAGGGGTGTTGTGGGGTCAGAGCACCTGCCCATAGGCCTCTGGAGCTGAGCTTAGACTCTGGGAACCTCCTTGAGAAGAGAAGAGAGAGAGCAGGCTCAGCCCTGTCCTGGGACGGGCTTCATTGACCTTTAACCTATGTTACAAAGGGTCAGCGGTCAGCACACCCCAGCCCTGGGCATCAGAATAGACAGTGGGGAACGAGGAAGCTGCAGGTCATGAGCACATATCCCTGAGTCATCAGTGACCCCACAGCCGGCACCCACATGTCCCTGACGTCCACCAGAAAGGGATGGGGGGGGCCCAGTCCTCAGACCAGGATGTGGGCTTCCTGGGACCTACAGATGATTGACATGGAGACAAAGGTCTGTCTGCAGCCCTTCTCAGGATGCTCCAGAATCCAACCCTGCCAAGTGTCCTGTTATTTTAGTTACTACTGAAGAGTTTCTGAAAGTGGGAAGAGACTTGTGATGTGGCTACAATAATCAAGACTGTGTGGCTTGGTGGAGGGAGAGACACACATCAATGGAGCAGAATACGTGGGACCTTGGATAAGCCAAGTGTTTCCTGATGTGACACAGACAGTACAGACCTTAGAAAAGCGGTAAGAAATAGGACTTTGGAAAGGGCAGGTTTTAATTTCAGGATTATGTTTCCACCAAAATTGACTAAAATATTATTATATCTCAATGATGTCTATAAATACTTGCTAACTGCGTATATTTAGTCTGTTGTCAGGATGTGTCTGCACATAATGCTAATCACGTTAATGATTATTTCAAATCTCCATAAGTTTTAAAACCTGGTGATCTACTCAACTAGTCCAGCATTTAATTTATACTCAGAGAAGTAGGGCTTGACTTTGACATTTTTCAATGCATCTTATAGATCATATGCTCTTTCATCCCAGACTCAGAGGCTGTATGAATTCAAACGAGAGACCCTACGGGGCCCCATAAGGACCAGGGAACCTGACTCAGTCCCTCCCCACTTACAGGAACAGGCTGTCCCACATGCAAATTTCTCCTCAGGCTCCAGGGTAAAACCCTCCTGGGGCTGTGAGCTCCCAGCTCTCTCCTCACATAGGCTGAGGTCTCTGGGGAAGGCAGAGCTGTGGTCTAGAAGAAGATGACACTGCTGGGTCTTCTCCTGTGCCTGGTCACAGCCCCCCAAGGTGAGGCTCTCAGGTGTCAGACACGGGTCTGTGGGATGGATGTGACTGCACGTGAGTGACAGACTGATTCTCCTTGTCCCCAGGTGTCCTGTCCCAGGTGCAGCTGCAGGAGTCGGGCCCAGGACTGGTGAAGCCCTCACAGACCCTGTCCCTCACCTGCACTGTCTCTGGATTCTCTTTAACCAGCTACAATGTGCACTGGACACGCCAGGCTCCAGGAAAGGGGCTGGAGTGGGTTGGTGCTATTTGGTATGATGGAAGCACAGACTATAACCCAACGCTTAAGTCCCGGCTCAGCATCACCAGGGAAACCTCCAAGAGCCAAGTTTATTTAACACTGAAGAGCCCGACAGCTGAGGACACCGCCGTGTATTACTGCGCGAGACACACAGTGAGGGGAAGTCAGTGTGAGCCCAGACACAAACCTCCCTGCAGGGGACAGGAGGGCTGGGCTGCAGGGGGCGCTCGGGGTCCACAAGACTGTGCTCCTATCACCTGGGGCACTTGTGACATTTGAGCTCAGGAAGGAGCCTGAGGGCAGGTGTCACAGGGAACGAGGGACAAAGGGAGGGAGTGTGCTGTCACCATGTAGTCACCTTGTGGGACAGAGTCCCAGACAGCAGTTTCCAGGCTCTTGGCCTCATGCGGAAAGGTGGTGGCTCGCGTAGTAGATGGCCATCAGCTGTGACCAGTTAGCCATTGGCTACTGATATAACTGCCGTGGCTGAGCTAGCAAGCAGATTGCAGTTAGCAAGAGGTTGGCTGTTTGGCAGAGAAGTGGACGGGGGATTGCAGATCATGTGGCTCCTGCCTCCTGTGTCTCCAACGCAGCCACCAGCAAAAATATAGCGCTATGTCTCCCCTACCTATGGCTCCGTGGGTGTTCCTTTTTGGCCTCACCGTATCCTGCGTTCTTGTGTGGGGAGCGCGAAGTGAGACCCTGCATGACACACCTTAACTTAATTAAAAATATGTACCACCAGAAACCCCCCACTGCATCTACTCTAAACAATGACATAGTGTATTAACTATTCAAACACAATGGATATTTACATGTGGCAACATATATATACATACATATGTATTTTTGCTTCATCTCTTCAATTGGGTCTGTGTTGAGAACAGGAGTCATACAGCTGACGCTGCAGTAAATTCTCAGAATGCAGGTCCCTGTCTTGGTAGTTTTAGGAATCTTCAGCTAAAGTAATAAAAATAACAATAGTAATAATAATAATATAGCATAATAATGAATTTCACACGTTTATTTGTATAACATTAGGAAGAGTTAACTTTTGGCATAAAAAGTTAATCTGAATTGGAGTTTAAATCCCCAATATTCTTTTCTCAATGCACCTGAGAACATATACTACATTTTTCCATATACAATGTGCACTTTTTTGCCCAAATTTGTGAGGAAAAAATAAGGATGAGCATTATCCATGAATAGTACTAATTCCATATTTATATAAATGTTTTTGATTCCTTTATTTATGTTTGTGAATTAATTGTGTAACACTAGAAATCAATAAAGCCATCCATATGGAAAATAAGACCCTGGAATAGGATAGTCAATGTTGTTGAACTTATGATGAACTTGCAACGATGAAGAGATCCTGGCCTTCTGTGATGCATAAATATCGTAAATTTGTTGCCAGTACATAAAAGTTCTTGTACCTTGTATCCGGTCTGTGTTTTGTAATTATTTGTTATGTAAAATGTCTTGTATCATAATATGTTTTTAAAATGCTGAAATTCCTCTATAATACAAAATCAAGTACCTGTAAGTAAACAAAGAAAACTGTGAATTAAAAAATTAAAACAAAAGATTTTTCCCTGAGAGTTTGGACCAAAACATGGATGCACATTATACACAGCAAAACATGGTACATCCCTCTTCGCTCAGCAGCTTTCAGGAATGCTGGTTCCCAGGCTGAGTCCCCGACCCTGTGTAGAGTCTCGTGTCCTCAGGAGAAAAGAGAAGAAAGAGAGGAAAGCATAAGTGTCTGTGGATGAAGCAGCTGGTGCCTCGTTTGATTCTCTCCATCTTACGTGGCCTCGAGGACCAGGTCCCTGGGATTCCTACGAGACAATGACTAAATAAATGACTTTATTTTATGCCATGTTATTATTGTCATACACACAGTCACACACACACACACACACACACACACAGGCACACACACACACACACAGGCACCCAGATGTGTTTAATGTACGTGTTACTAGAAGATATATTCTTATAAGAAGAAAAATGCAGAAGCACAATATTTCATTTTCTCTTCCTAAGAGAATTCCTAATGTTGTTTATCTTTATTTACTACCTCTATTTTATCTCCACTTTACTTGGTATTTACCAATCACTTACATATGTGTTCCCTTCCACGAAAGTATCAAATATTTTTATATAATTACAAATAGGAAGGTTGCTCACTCAGCTTGGGCTGCCAGGAAAAAGTACCACAGGCAACGTGCTTAAACAACAGTTATTGATTATGACTGCTGTGGAGTCTAGAAAGTTCAAAATCAAGGTCCCGGCTGATTTAGGTCCTGGTGACAGGTCTGACCTGGCTCGCAGCTGACCATGTTCTCACTGAGTCCTTACGTGCCTTCTATGATGGAGGGAGATCTCTCTCTTCCTCTTTGTAAAATGCTCCAATCCTATTGGAGTTCTACCACCACATTCTGACCTCGTGTAACCTTATTTGCCGACTCAAAGCCCTATTTTACACACCACCATTGAGCATTAAGACTCCAACATACAAATTTGGAAGGACCCAATTCGACCCATAATATCCTACAAATTATATGCCAGAATGTATGATCGCCAAAATATATGTCCTCCCCACATGCCAAAGACATTAACTTTAACCAACAATCCAAAAATTCGTACTCATTTCAGCACCAGCTCTAAGGCTAAGGTCCAAAGTCTCACTTAAGTGCAGTCTCATCAGATCCTGGTGACGTGACCTGTGATTCATCCTGAGGCAAAATTCCTCTCCAGCTGTGAACCTATGAATCCAGACAAGTGACATGATTCCAAAATGTGATGGTGGGTCAGGCATAGGGGTGACATTCCCGTTCTGAAAGTGATGAACAGGAAAGAAGGAAGGAGTGATGGCCCCAACCTGGTCCACAACCTGCCGGGCAAATCCCATGTGATATCAAGGTTGAAAAACAGTCCTCTTTGGCTGATGCCCCTCATTCTGTACCCAACGGGGTCGTGGTCCCATGTCCTGACTCCACTGAAGTGGTGTCTCACTTTATGGACCGACTAGGGCTGTCTCACCACGGCTGTGAATGTGGGGTCACACGTACCAGAATCTGCCTTGGGGGTCCCACCCCAAGGCTGTGGTTCATGGTTGTGTCACCTTTTGAAATACAGATCATTTAATTCTTTGAAATCAAAGAGTCAGACCTAGGGAGGGGGCACAGTTACCAGGGTAACAGAGTCAGGAAGAGACTGTGGGTGCTGCAGGCGTGAAGGGAGGGGTCACAGGGAAGTGAGCTGACCATGGGAGAACCTTTGAGGAGGTCACAGGCAGACCCAGGGGACCACCTCACAGGTGTTTAATCCTAAGGATACATAACATCACACACACACACACACACACACGAGCAGCCTCACCTGAGTCAGCTGACAACAGTGCTGCCTCCTCCTCCTCCAAATTCTCAGGTGCCTCCCCTCCCGCAGACATGGGTTCTCCAAGGGACGCCCACTGCAGGTGCTGTGAGTGGGCAACAGTGTGATTGGGCCTTGATTCTAACAATCTGTGGGACAAGATTGGTCCATCTCATGGGTCCTCTGCACAGGGCCCATTGGCTGTGAGAAAAAGCAGAGCCAGGATGTAGGTTCTCCCCAAGTCTGTGCATGTGTCACATTTCCTGGGGTTTTATTTACAAGAGAGTCACACCCCAGGCCTAGGATCAGAGTGGGGGACAGCCCATTGTCATGCAGGGTGTCCTGTGGGGTCTCCCGCTCCTTTGTCACGTGGGGAGGCCTACGGGGCCTCTGCTCCCACTCCCCACATAAGAACGCAGGATAATGGTGAGGCCAAAGGGGAACACCCACGGAGCCACAGACAGGGGAGTCACACCGCTATAGTCTCACTGGAGGCTGGGTTCACACGATGTGCGACCTGCTGTCTGCTTTCTGCCAACCGACCGACTCTCTCCTCGACTTCCCTCCCTAATGCAGCCGCGGCAGTTATATTAGTGGCCAATGGCTCAAGGGCCACAGCTGACGGCCATCTAGCCACAGCTGACGGGCATCTACTACCCGAGCCAGCACCTTTCCACGGGAGGCCGAGAGCCTGGAAACTGCTCTCTGGTCTCTGCCCCCAAATCCATGTATTAAGTATAGGGGACTAGGACACTTTGTGGTCCATTCCTCCTGAAATCATTCCCTCTGTGTGTGTCTATTTTATTGACCAGCAGAGGTGAGTGGGCTGTATGACAATCCAGGAATTTCCAGATGTCACCTTCAAGAAGAGGAATGTTAAGGAGATAAGAGCCTCCCTCCCCCCTCAAAGTTCCCAAGACCTGCTGGACTCTGGACAGTGTCAGTGCATCTGGCAGCCACAGGGAAGGGGCTCCCTGGGTCTTTTATAAAACACTTGCTTAACGTCTCCCTGCAGAGTCGTTGGGGTTTAGTTATATCCATTCATTATTTCATCCATGATGTTAAAACCTTAAGTGTCCCTGAGGGAGCATTGTGAGGTCAGGTCACAGACATTTAACACTGGACAAGAGACGCTAGAGGTCATGTTCTGTGAGCCCAGATATGTCCCTCCCCTGCAGGGCACAGATTGTCCTGCAGGGGGCGCTCAGGACCCGCCCAGCAGGGGCTGCAGCCCCAGGAGCAGGTGTTGAGGGGAAAGGAAGGGGCTTCCTCTGAGGGCCTGGGGCTTCCTTCCTCTTTCTAGAAACCTCTGAAGCGAGATTTGGGCAAAGACTGCTGAAGTGTCTGTAAATATCCTATTCTATCGGGAGAATGTACCAAAGACAATGAGCAGTAAAATCTAACTGAAATTGAAGTTTCTAAGAATACAGTTATGTCTTAATAAAACCTAACAGTTGTCACCCCAATGAGCTTTAGCAAAAAACAAAACAAAAAAACAACCTGGATGAAAAGGATGAATTTGCCAGTTTGAAATTTTCAAAATTTGAAGACAGACATAGGGTGAGACATTCAGATCAAAGCCCAGAACAGGCTCAGGTTGTCTCCGTGTCGTTCAAAGGTGGATTCTCAGTGAGGATCACTTTCTGGATCTTGTTCCTCAGTGGGAGGAGCTCTGTCTGCACAGATTCAGGGACCTGGCAGGGGACACATATCCTCCACAAGGATTAGGACTTGGCCCCTCAGACGCCCACTGAACATGGTCCTGTGTCATTGAGCTTCTCTCACGTGGGCCAAGTCTTCAGGTATGAAACCCTCTGCTCATGAATATGCAAATGAGATGCGGTGGGCGGGGTTAAATACGGACATGTCTGTGCCCTGAGAGCATCGCCCCACAGCCACACGCTCCCCTACAGACGTCCTGACAGCACAGCCCTCACCATGGACTGGAGATGGACAGTCCTCATCCTGGTGGCAGTGGCTACAGGTAAGGGGCTCCCCAGTCCCTGGCTGATGAGGGGACCTGGGCCAGTCACAGTGGATCCACCCACTCCTGTCTCCTCCCCACAGGTGTCCACTCCGAGGTCCAGCTGGTGCAGCCTGGGGCTGAGGTGAGGAAGCCTGGGGCCTCAGTGAAGGTGTCCTGCAAGGCTTCCGGATACACCTTCACCAGCTACTATATGAGCTGGGTGCGACAGGCCCCGGGACAAGGGCTTGAGTGGATAGGGGAGATCAACCCTAGCAGTGGTGGCACAAACTACGCACAGAAGTTCCAGGGCAGAGTTACTGTGACCAGGGACACATCCACCAGCACAGCCTACATGGAGCTGAGCAGTCTGAGATCTGAGGACACGGCCGTGTATTACTGTGCGAGACACACAGTGAGATGACCCACATCCTGAGAGTGTCAGAAACCCTGAGGGAGAGGGCAGCTGTGCGGGGCTGAGGAAGCGACAGAGGCAGCTGGGCACAGACACTATTTGAGTTAGGTTTATGGACATAGAGATGAAGGAAGTGCTCTCATTAATTATCTATGAAATATTTTCAGTTCTGTGTGGGAAACCAACTCCCAAGAGGAGAAAACGTATTAAACTTTCCGTAGTGTTTTCTAATTTTCATGGTGTAAATGTGACCATCATGGTGACTTGAAACATGACATCCATGGACTGAGTCCTCAAAAGATGCCAGAATCTTCTCCTTTGGGCATTCGCTGGCAGCTCCCTCTCTGTGGTCAGAGAAGATAAACTGCATTACAGTCTAAGGGTCACAGCAGGAAGCAGAATGGAGGACAGAGAACACAGAAGCCCTGACATATGTCCCCGCTCCTAATAGTCATGAGAACACAGGCATCCACAGTCGTGTGTGGACGTGTAGGACACACATGTTGGTGTCTCTGGAAACTGTCCCAAAACACCACACACGGGTTTGAAAGGCAGACTTATCCTCTTACTGTTCAGGAAACGAGCTAAACTGGGTCTAAATCACAGGGTCCCCAGGGCTGTATGTCTCCCAGAGGCTGCAGGGCTCGTTCCACCATCAGAGCTGCATCCCTTGTATTTGGGGCTCATGGCAGGTCCCTACACGTCCCATCCATCCCTGTGTGGCTTTTGTCCCTGGAGCAGAATCTACCCCAACCTTGTTGTCCCAAGGAAGGTGTGGGGGCATCAGTGTCCATACAAGAGGTCCACTCGGTTTCTGCATCTGAAGATTCGTAATGCATCACATATTCAAAATCCCTTTATCATATAAGGCGATAGTCACTATTTTTGGGGCTCTAGGCCTTGATCCCTTAGGAGCACTCACCCTTAGAGCAAGGAGGGCCCAGTTTACAGGGGAGATTTATTTCCTTCATTTGAGGACATACTGAGGGTTCAGGTGCTGTTCTTACTCTGCCTGCTTTTCAGTAACTCATTCTAAGTAGTTACACCCCATTGTGGGGTATCCTCGGGACCTGCCCTTGGCCCCAACAATTTTCTCCTCTGAACGTCCCTGGAAGTCTTATGTAGTGAAAACTGAACTTCTGGCTGTGGAGAGAGAGAACGGGTGGGAAGCTGAGTGCAAATACATCTGCAAAGGAGACAAAGAGACAGAACGAGGATGGACAAACAAGAAAGGACACTTTGCAGCACTTTCCACAAACCCACCAGACCAGTCCCCGTCCCTGGGGACAGGCCAGTCCAATGACACCTCTGTGTCACTGATCTGATGGAAAGTGTGAACGATCCTTTTAACAGATTGAGTGAGATTCCGTGTGTCCCATTCACTTTACGGAAAAGCAGCATTTTCATCAGTGACCACACAGGCTCCTCCTCCTGGGTGGTCAGTGTACCTGAGGCACCACGGAGACTCAGGGGTTCACGTCCTGCAGTTTGCACAGTGGTGGGGAGCTCTTGTTTCATTGCCTTGGAGAGAATTAAGGTCATTTCTTCCAATTCATAGTCTCCAAACTGTGGGAATCAGACCCTCAGCGCTGAAAAGAACTTGGACTTGGGATACACAGGTGGACGTCCTGCCATTCTCACCTGGCAGGTGTGTGGGGCACAACATATGAACACAGGGGCCTAAATGTGTAATGTGGCTGCTTTCAGGGTGGTGTGTGGAGGGACAGAAGGACCAGATACCCAAGTCCACATTGTTCTGTTTTGTTGGGATCCCTTTAATACTTTAATCACACACACAAAAAATAAGGACCTTGGCTCACAGACAGGGTCACAGTAGAATCTGTAGTTCTCAGGATCTGAAGTCTTACAAGAGTCATGTCAGTGTCTCCAGCCTCCACGTACTGTGTCAGTGTGTGAGAGCAGAACGGGTGTGAAATAGCTGCTGTAGACGGCCTGTCGTCGGCCTGTGGCAGCTGTAAGGCTGGGTCCTGCCGCCTGGCTGAGCCAGTGCACAGGTTTGGTGCACACACACACACACACACACACACACACACACACACAGCACATGGTAACAGGCAGCTGACTCGGGAGCAGCGGGAATAAGGAGTCATTTAGGGGAGCAGATGAGCCACCAAACACCTGGTGAGCTGGCAGGCACCTGGGCCCAGAAGGTGGTGCTACAGTCACTTAGTCCCCTGGGGAGGTTTGGACATGCCTATTGTGGACTCAGACCGCAGAGTTTGGTGCAATGCTTTCCTGATATGTCACCAGGAACGTCCAGTGTCATATCTGCTTCCAGTGCTCAGGGAACGTTTTTCTTATGGGTCTTTGTCTGAGTAGCTACAGTCCTTGAGCTTGTGTAGAATTCCCTGGGCCTGAGTGACTGAGCAGCAGAAGAGGCCTAGTGATGTCTGTGTTGTCATGGATACCACACCCTGTCTGTCACCAGTATGTCCCCGGTCCCCCAGGTGTTCACATCGGCAGCAACAAAGCCTGGTGCTTTTGCACTATTGAGGTGCCGACATAATCAGCAATCACATTGGTTAGTTAATGTCACCAGGGTTTGGTAAACTGGCATAAGAGGGCGTTTGGTGTCGTCACAACCTATTGAAAAATAGACAGTTAATAAAAGCGGGACACAGGTTGAAAAGGAGTCATAGTGGAAACGCAGAGATGAAGGTGGATAGAAAGAGACACGCACTCCCCAGGCAGCCTTACAGCCAATGACTCATAAGTGCGGGAATGTTAACTCATAAGAGAACTGCTTCCTACATTTTCACAAAGTGTACATGATGGTTATTTTAATGAAGAAATGAAAGGCAAGTCTCCCGACCTGTGACCTTGGGAAAGCTGTCACAACCTGGAGCCATCTGCTCTGTGGCCTGGCCAGTGGGCCTGGCAATGCCAGGTTTCAGGTCACCTGCAGGGACAGCCTCCAGTGGTCTTGGTGTGAAGACCTGGGTCTATTTAGAGTGGGCTGCATGGATGCAGGGGGCCTTCCCTGTTCCTTGGACGGCAGTGCAGGTGGTCAGCAGCCCCTCGAAGGTCTTTCCCAGGGAGCTGACCGTGTGTTTTCTTCTAAAGTCTTGATGGACACCTGGTCCTGAGTTCAAATGGACAGCAAGCCCTGCTGGTCGGGGAGGTTACGCCTCTTACCTGTTGGCGACACGCCTCACGCACAGTAGGTGCCTGTGCACTTAGCCCTTCACTGCATCCGATCGTTCATTAAGCTCCTATCAGGTTCACTTAATCCAGGAATGGAAGGGTGACAGGAGCCAGCAGACCCTGGTTCCCTGAACATATTTCAATGGGATCAATCCATGTCCCCTCAGTATCAGCCATGTTTGCTTTTGTTCTGTTTGTCAAGGCAGGTCACACACCCAGGCCGAGTGTCAGTGTGGGAACACAGCACATGTGCTAGCTACAAAGAGGTAAGGGAAATTTGGAGTTCCTTAACACAAAATTCAGCCTCTGTGTGTGAGTGTGAGTGTGTGTGTGTGATTCTGTGAGGGTGTGTGTGTGAGTGTATCCCACTGACGACCAGATGTGGATGGGCTATCAGCTCCATGAGTCTGCACCTGCAGATATATGTCAGATGTGACCTTCAACCAATGGAACCCAAGGGCGATAAAAGGCCCCCAAGTCCCCTGAGCTTCGGAACTCAAGACTATGTCAGTGCATCTGGCAGCCCCTGGGAAAGGGCTCCCTGGGTGTTTCATAAAGCCCTTGCATGGACACAACCTTCAGAGTCATTGGGGTTTAGGGAGGACAATTCACTGTTTTCGGAGATGAGGTCAAAGCTTATGGTGTCCCTGAGGGAGCATTGTGAGGTCAGGGCACAGACATTTAACACTGGACTAGAGACGCTAGAGGTCATGCCCTGTGAGCTCTGAAAGGACCCTCCCCTGCAGGACACGGGCTGGGCTGCAGGGGGCGCTCAGGTCCCACCAGCAGGGGCTGCAGCCCCAGGAGCAGGTGGGGAGGGAGAGGGGAAGGGGTTTCCTGTGAGGGCCCAGGGCTTCCTTCCTCTTTATAAAAACATCTAAAACAAGGTTTGTGCAAGGACCGCTGAAGTGTCTGTAAATATCCTATTGGGAGAATTTACCGAACACAATGAGCAATAAAATCAAGTTTAAAATGGGGTTTCCATGACTTCAAGATGTCTTAGAGCAACAATCTGAATGATGAGGATGGTTTTACCAATTTGAAATTTTCAAAATTTGGGGACACACCCTGACCCCCGATTTGAGACACTTAGGTTAAAGCCCAGAACAGGCTCAGGTGGTCTCCGTGTCATTCAAAGGGGGTTCTCAGTGACGATCGCATCCTGGGCGTTTGTTCCTCAGTGTGAGGAGCTCTGTCAGCACAGATTCAGGGACCTGGCAGGGGACACATATCCTATAACAAGTATTAGGACTTGGACCCTCAGACGCCCACTGATCATAGTCCTGTGTCATCAAGCTTTTCTCAGTTGGGCCAAGTCTTCAGCTATGAATCACGCTGCTCATGAATATGCAAATGAGCCGAGGTGGACGGCGTTAAATATGGACATGTCTGTGCCCTGAGAGCATCGCCCCACAACCACACGCTCCCCTACAGACGTCCTGACAGCACAGCCCTCACCATGGACTGGAGATGGACAGTCCTCTTCCTGGTGGCAGTGACGACAGGTAAGGGGCTCCCCAGTCCCTGGCTGATGAGGGGACCTGGGCCAGTCACGGGGGTTCCACCCACTCCTGTCTCCTCCCCACAGGTGTCCACTCCGAGGTCCAGCTGGTGCAGCCTGGGGCTGAGGTGAGGAAGCCTGGGGCCTCAGTGAAGGTGTCCTGCAAGGCTTCCGGATACACCTTCACCAGCTACTGGATGCACTGGGTGCGACAGGCCCCGGGACAAGGGCTTGAGTGGATGGGAGGGATCAACCCTAACAGTGGTGGCACAGGCTACGCACAGAAGTTCCAGGGCAGAGTCACCATGACCAGGGACACGTCCACCAGCACAGCCTACATGGAGCTGAGCAGTCTGAGACCTGAGGACACAGCCGTGTATTACTGTGCGAGGGACACAGTGAGACGACCCACATCCTTAGAGTGTCAGAAACCCTGAGGGAGAGGGCAGCTGTGCGGGGCTGAGGAGACAACAGTGAGAGCTGGACACAGCCTGTCTTTGATTTAGGATTAACGATACAGAGATGAAGGAACTGCTTTGATTAATCATCTATGAAATATTTTCACTCAGTGTTGGCAAACCAATTTCAGGAGGAGAAAAAATAACTAAACTTTCTGTAGTGTTTTCTTATTTGTATGGTGTAAATGTGACCATGAATGTGGTTTTGAACATGACGTCCCTGAACTGGGTCCTCAAAAGATGCCAGAACCTTCTCCTTTGAGTAGTCGCAGGCGGCTCCTTCTCTGTGGTCAGAGAAGATAAACTGCATTACAGTCTAGGTCACAGCAGGAAGCAGAATGGAGGACAGAGAACACAGAAGCCCTGACATATGTCCCCGCCCCTAATAGTCATGAGAACACAGGCATCCACAGTCGTGTGTGGACGTGTAGGACCTGCATGTTGGTGTCTCTGGAAACTGTCCCAAAACATCACAACACGGGTTTGAAAGGCAGACTTATCCTCTTACTGTTCAAGAAAAGAGCTAAACTGGGTCTAAATCACAGTGTCCCCAGGGCTGTGTGTCTCCCAGAGGCTGCAGGGCTCCTTCCACCATCAGAGCTGCATCCCTTGTATTTGGGGCTCATGGCAGGTCCCTACATGTCCCATCCATCCCTGTGTGGCTTTTGTCCCTGGAGCAGAATCTCCCCCCTACCTTGCTGTTCCAAGGATGGTGTGTGGGCATCAGTGTCCAGTAACAGGTTCAGTCCGTCTCTCCATCTGAAGATTCATCATGTATCACATTTTCAGAATTTCTTCTATTTTGGATTCAAGAACTTGATATCATAGGAACGATCCATGGAGCAAAGAGAGCCCCTTACAAACGGGAGATTTATTTCCTTCATTTGAGGACAAAACGGAGGGTTCATGTGCCCTTCTTGCTCTGGCTGCCTTTCAAGTCACTCATTCTAAATAGTTATACCTCATTGTGGGATATCCTGGGGAGCCTTCCCTGGGCCCCAACCTTTCAACCATTTCCTCCTTTGAACAACCCTGGAAGAGTCATGTAGTGATGGCTGAACTGCTGGCTGTGGAGAGAGAGAACGGGTGGGAAGCTGAGTGCTAAGACATCTGCAAAGGAGGAAAGGAGACAGAACAGGATGGACAAACAGGAAAGGACACTTTGCAGCTCTTTCCGCAAACCCATCAGACCAGTCCCTGTCCCTGGGGACAGGCCAGTCCTATGACACCTCTGTCATTGATCTGATGGAAAGTGTGAACGGTCCTTTTAATAGATTGAGTGACTTTCCCTGTGTGTCGTTCACTTTACAGAAAAGCAGCATTTTCATCAGTGATGACACAGGCTCCTCCTCTGGGTGGTCAGTGTACCTGAGGCACCACAGAGACTCAGGGGTTCACGTCCTGCAGTTTGCACAGTGGTGGGGAGCTCTCGTTCCATTGCCCTGGAGAGACTTAAGGTCACTTCTTCCAATTCATAGTCTCCAAAGAGTGGGAATCAGACCTTCAGCGCTGAAAATAACTTGGACTTGTGATACACAGGTGGACGTCCTACCATTCTCACCTGGCAGGTGTAGGGGGCACAACATATGAACACAGGGTCTAAATGTGTAATATGGCTGGTTTTAGGGTGGAGTATGGAGGGACAGAAAGAACCAGAGACCCAAGTCCACGTCGTCCTGACCGTTTCTGTGGGATCCCTTTAATACTTTAATCATACACACAAAATAAAGGTCCTTGGCTCACAGACAGGGTCACAACGGAATCTGTAGATCTCAGGATCTGAAGTATTTCATGAGTCATATCAGTGTCTCCAGCCTCCATGTGCTGTGTCAGTGTGTGACAGCAGAATGGGGGTGAAATAGCTGCTGAAGAGGGCCTGTCGTCGGCCTGTGGCAGCTGTAAAGCTGGGTCCTGCTGCCTGGCCGAGGCAGTCCACATGTTTGGTGTTCACACGTGCATGCGTGTGCGCACACACACACACACACAGTACATGGTGTCGGGCAGCTGACTCGGGAGCAGCTCTAATAACCAAGTCCCATGGGAAAGGAAATATTGAAAGGAAGACATTATGGTGACATTTAGGACATCAAGGGTAATACGATGACAGCTCTGATGGCCATTCCAGTAAAAGAGTTCCAAAATTGCTTTGAAGGGTGGACGAGGTGCTGGCATCGGTCATAGCTTCCCAATGGGAGCACTTCAACGGTGACCGTAGTGATATTCAGCAATGAGGGATGTAGCACTTTTTCTAGGATGAGTTCATAACTTAATTGTCAGACCTCGCATGCTTTTACACCTGACATTCAATAATTACACATTCCTATAATAAATTCTGCTTTTAAAAAAAGCAAAAATAAATAAAAAACAAAGATGATGCCCAATGTTGAGTTATCTTTCCAGTCAGAAATTAAGGGGGGGAAGGAAACAACACTTATTATAGAAAAATAAATAAATATATAAAAAATAAAAATAATAAAAGGTCAGAAGCGTGACTTATATGTCACATTAGTGGGTGGTCACTCTATTAATAGAATCTTTTTTAAAAAGTACATTTTTTAACAAACTAAGGTGAATGAAGACACAACTAAAATCAGTTGAAAATAAAATGATAAATTTGTACTAAATACATTAACCTGTAACAGGGTCACTTATTATCATTATCAAGAATTATGTGCTATGCATGAGTGTATCTGCTATACTTGTGGACAAACTTGACCAGGCGTTAGTATGGACGGGCCATCTCAACAGGACCAAAGAGCTGTTCGTCCAGACAGTGGGGAGATTACTGAGCCATCTGAGAAGAAGGCAGGACCTCTTGTCCACGGCAGTGGAAGGACGACCCTGAAGGAATGTGGGGGCCACGGGGCTGCCCCTTCCATCACAGGCCAGACTGAAGAGCCTGCCTCCCAGAACAGTCTCAGATAGGGCCCAGCGGGCCAGGTCCTCCTCACAGCAGGGCTCTGCTCAGGCACTCCCTAGCGGGGCCCCTGGCTGGACGTGGGACGAGAAATGAACTTCTATCGAAATAAGCCACTCAGTCAGTGGTACTTTGTTATAGCGGCCTGAACAGACTAAGACATCCTGTGATGTACCTTCTCTGATGGATCTAAGCAGAGTTGCTGATTTTCAGTGCTTCAGCTCCTTATTTGTGGCGTGGGTGGGAGTCGTGACCTCCAAGTCTCCAACACACCTGACCAGAAACCAGCACTCTTCATGTCACATCTGAAATACGAGGCTTTTATTTGTTTTTCTCACATTTATTACTTGTTGCTTCCCAGACGCTGGTGCACAGCGTCTGACCCCCCACCCCCAGGCTTGCTTCTCCAGGTCCTTGCTCCTGAAGCAGCACATGCATTGGCTCCTGGGGAGACAACACGTCCAGTGCCCTCCAGGGTCCTGACATTGGGCTCCTGTCTGTGCACTCTGAGAATGGGGACCAGTGTGCTGTAGGTCTAGTGTGACCCCCCCACATGCCAGTGAGAGGTCATTGTAGGCTGCACTGACCTGACAAGTGTCACCTGGGTCGGATCCTCCCCAGGAAAAGCCTGAACCCTTCTCACAATGGCATCTACAGGCTCCAAGTGCTGGGAGAACAGGGAAAACCAACGTGCAGACACATTTCAGCTGCTGCTTCGACGTGCTTTTGTTTCTGTTCTGTTTCTCAAAGCAAATCACACACCCAATTCTAAGGTCAGTGTGGGGGCTCTGCTCATGTGCTAAGAACAGGGAAGAGGAAATTATTGGGCCCACTTTGCAAATATCTGACACAGAGTATATGAGTGTGTGTGTGTGTGTGTGCGCGTGTGAGTCTGTGTGTGAGTGTGTGTGTGAGTCTGTGTGTGTGAGTGTGTGTGTGAGTGTGACCTACTGATGACCAGATGTAGAGTGGCCTTTCAGCTCCGAGTCTTCACCTGCAGATATAGCCAGACGTGACCGTCAACCAGATGAACCTAAGAGAGATTAGAGTCCCCAAAGTCACCTGAGCTTGTGGACTCAGGGCTGTGTCACTGCTACTAGTAGACCCAGGGAAGGGGCTCCCTGGGGTTTTCATCCAGACCTTCCATGGGGGCAACCTGCAGAGTCATTGGGGTTTACTGAGGCCAATTCACTATTCTGGAGCTGAGGTCAAAGCTTGTGGTGTCCCTGAGGGAGCATTGTGAGGTCAGGGCACAGACATTTAACACTGGACTAGAGACGCTAGAGGTCATGTGTGTGATCCCAGACAGGACCCTCCCCTGCAGGGCACAGGCTGGGCTGCAGGGGGACTCAGGACCCACCCAGCAGGGGCTGCAGCCCCAGGGGCAGGTGGGGAGAGAGCGGGGCAAGGGCTTCCTCTGAGGGCCTGGGGCTTCCTTCCTCTTTATAAAAACATCTAAAACAAGATTTGGCCAAAAACTGCTGAAGTGTCTGTAAATATCCTATTCTATTGGGAGAATTTAACAAACTGATGGGCAATAAAATCGATTCAAAATGGGTTTTCTAGGACTTCAAGATGTCTTATGACCAACAATCTCAATGAAAAGGATGGTTTTGCCAATTTGAAAATATCAAAATTTGGGGACACACACTGACCCCCTGATTGAGACATTCAGATCAAAGTCCAGAACAGGCTCAGGTGGTCTCCGTGTCATTCAAAGGTGGGTTCTCAGTGAGGACCACTTTCTGTATCTTGTTCCTCAGTGTGAGGAGCTCTGTCTGCACAGATTCAGGGACCTGCAGGGGTCACATATACCCCAACAAGGACTAGGACTTGGACCCTCAGACGCCAAGTGAACATGGTCCTTTATCATTGAGCTTCTCTCAGGTGGGTCAAGTCTTCAGCTATGAAACCCTCTGCTCATGAATATGCAAATGAGCCCAGGTGGGCGGGGTTAAATACGGACATGTCTGTGCCCTGAGAGCATCGCCCCACAGCCACACGCTCCCCTACAGACGTCCTGACAGCACAGCCCTCACCATGGACTGGAGATGGACAGTCCTCTTCCTGGTGGCAGTGGCGACAGGTAAGGGGCTCCCCAGTCCCTGTCTGATGAGGGGACCTGGGCTAGTCTCGGGGGATCCACCCACTCCTGTCTCCTCTGCACAGGCGTCCACTCCGAGGTCCAGCTGGTGCAGCCTGGGGCTGAGGTGAGGAAGCCTGGGGCCTCAGTGAAGGTGTCCTGCAAGGCTTCCGGATACACCTTCACTGACTACGGGATGAACTGGGTGTGACAGGCCCCGGGACAAGGGCTTGAGTGGATGGGACTAATAGACCCTGAAGATAGTAGCACAAGCTACGCACAGAAGTTCCAGGGCAGAGTCACCATCACCGCAGACACGTCCACCAGCACAGCCTACATGGAGCTGAGCAGTCTGAGATCTGACGACACAGCCTTGTATTACTGTGCAGGGGACACAGTGAGATGACCCACATCCTGAGAGTGTCAGAAACCCTGAGGGAGAGGGCAGCTGTGCGGGGCTGAGGAGACGACAGAGGCAGCTGGGCACAGCCACTATTTGAGTTAGGTTTATGGATATAAAGACAAAGGGACTGCTTTCATTAACTATTTTTGTAATATTTTCAGTTTTGTGTTGGCAAACAAACTCTCAGGAGGAGAAAAAATAATTAAACTTTCTGTAGTGTTTTCTTATTTTCATGGTGTAAATATGACCATGATGGTGGATTGGAACATGACATCCATGGACTGAGTCCTCAAAAGATGCCGGAATCTTCTCCTTTGGGCAGTCGCAGGCGGCTCCCTCTCTGTGGTCAGAGAAGATAAACTGCATTACAGTCTAGGTCACAGCAGGAAGCAGAATGGAGGACAGAGAACACAGAAGCCCTGACATATGTCCCTGCCCCAATAGTCATGAGAACATAGGCATCCACAGTCGTGTGCGGACGTGTAGGACCTACTCGTTGGTGTCTCTGGAAACTGTCCCAAAACATCACACACGGGTTTGAGAGGCAGACTTACCCTCTTACTGTTCAAGAAAAGAGCTAAACTGGGTCTAAATCACAGTGTCCCCAGGGCTGTGTGTCTCCCAGAGGCTGCAGGGCTCGTTCCACCATCAGAGCTGCATCCCTTGCATTTGGGGCTCATGGCAGGTCCCTACACGTCCCATCCATCCCTGTGTGACCTTCTTCCCTGGAGCAGAATCTCCCCCCACCTTGTTGTCCCAAGGACGGTGTGTGGGCATCAGTGTCCATGTAACAGGTCCTGACAGTCTTTCCATCTGAAGATTCATCATGTATCACATATTCAAAATTTCTTCTATTTCTTGGGTTCAAGACCGTGATATCATAGGTACCCACCTTGGAGCAAAGACAACTTCTTACACAGGGGAGATTTTTTTTCCTTCATTTGAGGACAAAATGGAGGCTCCACGTGCCCTTCTTCCTCTGGCTGCTTTTCAAGTCACTCATTCTAAATAGTTATACCCCATTGTGGGGTATCCTGGGGAGCCTGCCCTGGGCCGCAACAGTTTTATCCTCTGAACGTTTCTAGAAGTCTCGTGTACTAAGAGCTGCACTCCTGGTTGTGGAGAGAGAGAACTGGAGGGAAGCTGAGTGCTAAGACATCTGCAAAGGAGAGAAGGAGACAGAACAGGATGGACAAACAGGAAAGGACACTTTGCAGCTTTTTCCGCAAATTCATCAGACCAGTCCCCGTCCCTGGGGACAGTCCAGTCCAATGACACCTCTGTCATTGATCTGATGGAAAGTATGAATGCTTCATTTTAACAGATTGAGTGAGTTTCCCTGTGTCCCGTTCACCTTACATAAAAGCAGCATTTTCATCAGTGACCATACAGGCTCCTCCTCCTGGGTGGTCAGTGTACCTGAGGCACCACAGAGACTCAGGAGTTCACGTCCTGCAGTTTGCACAGTGGTGGGGAGCTCTCGTTCCATTGCCCTGGAGAGACTTAAGGTCACTTCTTCCAATTCATAGTCTACAAATCATGGGAATGAGACCCTCAGCGCTGAAAAAAACTTGGACTTGTGATACACAGGTTGACGTCCTACCATTCTCACCTGGCAGGTGTAAGGGGCACAACTTATGAACATAGGGGCCTAAATGTGTAATGTGGCTGGTTTCAGGGTGACGTGTGGAGGGACAGAAGGACCACATACCTGATACACGTCATCCTGACAGTTTCTGTGGGATCCCTTTAATACTTTAATCATACACACAAAATAAGGACCTTGGCTCACAGAGTGGGTCACAGTAGAATCTGTAGTTCTCAGGATCTGAAGTCTTTCATGAGTCATGTCAGGGTCTCCAGCCTCCACGTTCTGTGTCAATGTGTGAGAGCAGAACGGGTGTGAAATGGCTGCTGTAGACGGCCTGTCGTCAGCCTGCGGCAGCTGTAAGCTGGGTCCTGCCACCTGGCTGAGCCAGTCCACATGTTTGGTGCACAGACACACATACACACACACACACACACACACACACACACACACACACATACACACACAGTACATGGTATCGGGCACCTGACTCGGGAGCAGCTGCAATAACTGAGTCCCATGGTGGAGGGGGATGGGCCACCAAACACCTGGTGAGCTGGCAGGCACCTGGGCCCAGAAGGTGGTGCTACAGTCACTTCGTCTCCTTGGGAGGATTGAACGTCCCACCTGGGGTCTCAGACCACAGAGTTTGATTGCAATACTGTCCTGATATATCACCAGGAACTTCCAGTGTCATATCTGCTTCCAGTGCTTAGGGAACGTTTTTCTCCTGTGTTCCCCTCTGGGTAAGTATAGTCCTTGACCTTGTGTAGAATTCCCTGAGCCTGAGTGACTCAGCAGCAGAAGAGGCCCAGTGATGTCTGTGTTGTCATGGATACCACACCCTGTCTGTCACCAGCATGTCTCTGTCCACCAGGTGTTCACATCGGCAGGAACAAAGCCTGCTGCTTTTGCACTATTGAGGTGTCGACATAATCAGCAATCACATTGGTTAGTTAATGTCACCAGGGTTTGGTAAACTGGCATAAGAGGGCATTTGGTATCTGCACAACCTATTGAAAAAGACAGTGAATAAAGCAGGACACAGGTTGAAAAGGAGTCATAGTGGAAATGCAGAGATGAAGATGGATAGAAAGAGACACGCACTCCCCAGGCAGCCTTACAGCCAATGACTAAGAAGTGTGGGAATGTTAGCTCATAAGAGAATGGTTTCCTGCATTTTCACAGTGTGTACTTGAAAATTATTTTAAGGAAGAAGTGAAAGCCAAGTCTCCCGACCTGTGACCTTGGGAAAGCTGTCACATCATGCTGCCGTCTCCCCTGGGGCTTGCCCAGTGGCCCTGGCAGTGCCAGGTTTCAGGTCACCTGCAGGGATAGGCTCCAGTGGTCTTGGGGTGATGACCTGGGTCTATTTAGAGTGGGCTGCATGGATGCAGGAGGCCTTCCCTGTTCCTTGGACGGCAGTGCAGGTGGTCAGCAGCCCCTCGAAAGTCCTTCCCAGGGAGCTGACCGTGTGTTTTTTTCTAAAGACCTGACGGACACCTGGTTCCCTGGTACAAAGGGACAAGAAGGCCTGCTGGTCAGGGAAGGTCACACCTCTTACCTGCTGGCGACACGCCTCACACACAGTAGGTGCCTGTGCACTTAGCCCTTCACTGCATCTGATTGTTCATTAAGCTCCTATCAGGTTCACTTGATCCAGGAATGGAAGGGTGACAGGAGCCAGCAGACCCTGGTTCCCTGAACACTGTTTCAATGGGATCAATCCATGTCCCCTCAGTATCAGTCATGTTTGCTTTTGTTCTGTTTGTCAAGGCAGGTCACACACCCAGGCCGAGTGTCAGTGTGGGAACACAGCCCTTGTGCTAGGTACCGAGCTGAAAGGGAAATTTGGATTTCTTTGACACGTAGTTCAGCCTCTCTGTGTGTCTGTGTGTATGTGTGACTGTGTCCTACTGAAGCCCAGATGTGGAGTGGGCTTTCAGCTCCGTGAGTCTGTATCTGCAGATATAGTCAGATGTGACCTTCAAACAGAGGAACCTAAGGGAGATAAGAAGCCCCCAAGGACTCTGAGCTTCGGGACTCAAGACTGTGTCAGTGCATCTGGCAGCCCCAAGGAAGGGGCTCCCTGGTGGTTTCATAAAGCCCTTGCAAGGGGACCACCTGTAGTCAGTGCGGTTTATGGCGTCCATGAAGGAGCATTGTGAAGTCAGGGCACAGACATGTACCACTGGACTTGAGAAGCTAGAGGTCATGCCCTGTGAGCCCAGACAGGACCCTCCTGTGCAGGGCATGGTTTGGGCTGCAGGGGGCGCTCACAACCCACACAGCAGGGGCTACAGCCTCAGAAGCCAGAATCTCCACCTGCTTCAGTGTCAGTTTATGTTGCAGATCTGACTGTGGGAAGCAGAATTAGGGCATCTGTAAGGCTGGCAGTTGTCAGCAACGTGTGTGTGTGCACGTGGGAATTTCAGTGTTGTGTCCAGACCCTTGCAGATCAACAGTTGTATTTTCAACTCACTCATTTAGCTGCTTGAATTATCATACAATTTGATCGTGACATTGGTAGAGTGATACAGACATTTAAATAATAATTGAAATAAGTAATCAAGCCTTCCAATAAAGAAAAGCCGAGGACCAGATGGATTCAAGGGATAATTCTGCAAATCTTCAATGAACAATTGTACCTTTCAATCAGTTCTTCTCAAAGTCTTCCAAGAATTAAAAGATGAGGTACATTTCCAGACTCATTCATTGAAGTGACCCTTACACTCACACCAAAGCCAAGGAATGACACTACAAGAAAAGTAAATGACAGGACAACATCCCTGATGACCATAAATGCAAAAATCCACAACAATATACCAGCAAACTTAACAACACAATAAAGGATCCTTTACCATTATCAAGGGGAAATTATTCCTGGAATTTATGGATGGTTCAACGTACGTAAATCAGTAAATGTAATACACCACATTCACAGAATGACGGGAAAATTATACCCTCATAGAAATAGCATAGAAATAGATATAGAAAAATAGGAAAGGCATCTGAAAAAATTCAAAATCCCTCCATGATAAAAAGCCTCAACAAATTAAACATATAAGTGATGCACCACAACTTAATAAAAGCCACATACAAGATGCAAACAGCTAGCATCACGCTACACAGAGAAAATTCAAAAGGTGTTCTTCTAAGATCAGGACCCAGACAGGGTCCCCACTGTGACAGCTTCTGTTCAACACGGAGCTGCAAGTCCTGGTCAGAGCAGTCAGGCAAGAAAAGAGTTGAAAGCGTCTAGATCAGAAAGCAAGAAGTCAACTTTTCTGTGTGTATCTGTGTTCAGAGACATGATATTCTGGTTCTGTGAAGACAGAACCAGAAAACTAATAGAACTAGAAAGTGAATTATAAAACGTGCAAGATGCAAACTCCACACACACATGATCTTGTGCCTACACACCATCAACACATTAACTTTATGACTCTAGATCACGTGTGTGAACATTTCAGAGGCAAGTAACAAAGACAACTTAAACTGGCTGAACAACAGGGAAGACCCCAACCTGATGACCGAGAAGCCTGGACGTGTGTGGCCTCTGTTGGTTAATTCAACCACTCATGTTCCAAGTAGTTTTCCCCCCAGTTTTGCACATTGATACACCAGTGAGTCGGCTTCATGTTCCAGGTGACTCCCATCATGTGAGGACATGGGGACAACATTTTCCAGGGTCACAGGCAGACAGGGAAGGGATTGGGTGTGGGAAGAGATGGTTCTTGGGAAATGAACTTCTGAAGAACCAGGAATGTACCACAGACCCTCGCTCCTGTTCCCTGACTGGCACTATGTCACATGTCACTGAGACACAGACACCTGATGGGGAAAATAAGACTCATCGACATGGGCGTCCATTTTCTCATATAATTGATCAGCTTCAATAACAGGAGGTGATTTGAATTATTCAGCGGTTCTGTCATCAGTGGACAAGGAAATACGATGCTCTTTATATAACTAGTGATTTCATGATAATGGTTAATCCGTGTTAGAGATTGCCATCAGACGTTCACTAGTTTAAAGGCACAGATGTGCAATGAGCAGTGAATAAACCTCAGAGTTCTAGGGCACAGTGCCGTGAATGTAGACAGTACTGCATTATATTCACCATCTTTCTGACAGAGGACACCCGAGTTATTCCGAGCGCTAAAAGGGGGAATAATCATTAATGTGATAGAGGTGGTAATTATGGCTACAACGGGAATCACATTACAATATATAAAAGTATCCAATTGCCATGTTGTACACCTTAAATTTACACAATACATCAAATATATTTCAATGAAATTATTTTTAATAACAGAATTTCCATAACCTCTACTCATTATTTATATGTACCTACTACAGAAAATGCCTCGTTATGATTGAGTTTCATCTCTGTGCACGACCTTTGAAGCTGGTCTTACACGGGGTCTAGAGAATAAAATAGAAATGGGGACAGTGACGCTGCTACATAGACAGCCCCAGACTCCAGAACTGAATACACCCCGTGGCACGGCTCTGCTTCTCTGTGGGGGTCGTGCTTCTGTTTCCCCAGTGAGCCTACAGACACTCCCGTCTCCTCAGACACTTGGTCCGCTTGCTCCAGGTTCAACTCTGCTCTTAGTTTATGCTGTGAGCTCTTTACAGGGAAATAATTGTCAGATGCAACTACCTGTGTCCCCAGCCTGCACCCACCTGTGTCTATAACTCTTCCTCTGGTCATGGTGGTTGCTTCCCCTTGTTGTGATCTGTACTGGTGACCTTCATGGCATGTCACTTTAATTTTACCCTTTCTCTATGTTTTCTATTATGATTTGTTTGCTGCCTGGTCTTTCTATGAGCATTGCAGCACGATCTTGTGTCCAGAGAGGTGGTCCTGACATCACTGGGCATGTCCACCTGCCCTGGAGTTGGTTCAGGGGAGCAGCTGGGTCCAGTGGGAGATACACCAGCCCAGATACGGGGGTGAATTCTTACCAGACATGTTCCCGTGAACAGATTACACTCTGTGACCATGTCCTTTATGTCAGCGTCCAACCCCGGAGCTCCCTATATGGAAGGAGGACATGCAAATAGGGGCCCCTCTGCTGATGAAAACCAGCCCAGCACTGACCGTGCAGCTGTGGGACAAGAGCCCCAGCCCCGGGATCCCCAGGTGTCCCCATTCCGTGATCAGGACTGAGCACAGACGACACACCATGGAGTTTGGGCTCAGCTGGGTTTTCCTTGTTGCTGTTTTAAGAGGTAATTTATGGAGAACAGGAGACGCTGAGTATGTGAGAGAACATGAATGAGAGAAACAGTGGATGTGTGACAGTTTCCTGACCAGGACGTCTCTGTGTTTGCAGGTGTCCAGTGTGAGGTGCAGCTGGTAGAGTCTGGGGGAGGCTTGGTGCAGCCTGGGGGGTCTCTGCGACTCTCCTGTGCGGCCTCTGGATTCACCTTCAGTAGCTACTGGATGAACTGGGTCCGCCAGGCGCCAGGGAAGGGGCTGGAATGGGTGTCGCGTATTAAACCTGATGGAAGTGAGAAAAACTACGCCGACTCCGTGAAGGGCCGATTCACCATCTCCAGAGACAACGCCAAGAACACACTGTATCTGCAAATGACCAGCCTGAGAGCCGAGGACACGGCCGTGTATTACTGTGCGAGCCACACAGTGAGGGGAAGTCAGTGTGAGCCCAGACACAAACCTCCCTGCAGGGGACAGTGGGGCTGGGCTGCAGGGGGCGCTCAGGACACCAGGGGGCGCTCAGGATGCACGAGGCTCTGCTCAGAACATGGGGACACTTGTGACGTTTAAGCTCAGGAAGGAGCCTGGGGGCAGGTGAAACAGGCAGGTAGGGGACAGGGGGAGGTAGTCCTGTCACCACGTGGAGTCTCCTTACGTTAAATAACAACATCTAGCCCCTGGAGTCCCTGCCCCGCATCTATTCTAAACAATGGCAGGTGTATTAATACTTCGAACACAGTAGACATTTACATATTTCACACACAAATATGTACGTCTATGTATTGTTTGCTTCATCTCTGAAATTGGGTCTGTAGTGTGAACAGGAATCGCATACAACTGACACTGTGCAGGAGACTCTCAGTATGTAGCGCCCTCTCTTGGTTGTCTTCTAAATCCCAAGGCAAAATAACAGTAATAATAGTAGTAAGAAGTATAAATTCTAAGTGTTTAATCGTTTACATTAAGAAGGGTTAACAAATGCCAAAAAAAATTAGTCTGAATTGGAATTTAGGACGCCTACATTGTTTTCTGACAAAACCTGAAAACATACACATTCCTCCTCACGCAGCAGTTTTCAGGAATGCTGGTTCCCAGGCCAAGTCCCCAACCTGACGCAGAGCCTGGTGTCCTCAGGTGGAAAGACAGTGAGGAGAGGAGAGCCTGGCGTGTCCATGGGTGAAGCAGCTGGTGCCTCACTTGATTTTCTCCATGTTATGTGGCCATCGAGGACCAGGTCTGTGGACCCCTAAGAGACACATAATAATGACTCTGTTTATAGAAGTTTATTACTGTCATACACACACATACACACAAAAGGTTGTCACATATGGGTTAGCATATCTGTGCAGCAGGTTTCATGACCAGAGGGAAATACGTCACATTCCTGATCACCCTACACAGCCACAGGTTTCAGAAGGCAGAGCTAATGAGACGTCCTCACACTTGGATCAGAGCCTCTCAGATGGCATTTGGGGCACGTCTCCTGTGCATCCTGGAAGCCAAGGGCACCTCCATGTCCCCACCTGCTCTGCACCCACCTGGGAAACTGTTCTCACTGCTTGGCTTGTGTTTAACGAGTGGGAGCTCATGTCCCTAGTGTGAGGCTGCAGGGGCACCTCCTGGGTCCAGCCAGGGGCCCGGATGACCTTCCAAGTGTGACATCACCTGAGGCTTAACAGGTTCCTGGCCTGTTGTACCTTTCGTGTTCCAGCTTCCGGAGAGGGACTTGAAATTGCTAAGACTTTCAGTGATGTCATGTTCACTTATGTCTGTCCAGGTGCAACTTACACTTAGTGAGGTGAGATTCCCACCTCTAGTAACAGGTCAGAGATGACCTGTGAAGTCCATCTGCTTTCTGCACCAATATTAAAGATCTTGGAAATAAACACTCCCATTCTTAGAAGAGATTCTAGAAACAATGAAGATCAGTTATGTCTCCTGAACCCATCACAGAACTAAAATTGCAAGAACAGCCTCCACTGTGATAACTGGAAACACAGGCACATCCAGAGTCCAGGTGACTCTGCTCACCTGGAGCAGAAGCTGCTGGAGGCTCAAGCTGGTAGGAGCACTTCCAGGGGAGTATTCTGAGTGGATGGAGCACACAGGTGGGCTCCTGTGGGGGAGGGGTCCCGGGGCCACACCCCACCCTTCTGGGGGCTTTCCCTCCAGACACATCCAGGTTCTCCAGGGAGGATGCATGTGGGTCCCCTCATGTCCCTGACAGGGGGAGGGGAGGACGAACATTGAGAAATCCACCCAGAACTTCCTTCAGGCAGACCCTCCAGGGGGAGGAGTTTTCCAGAACCCTATTCTGAGTGGTGGGTGGGAATTCTTACCTGTGACAGACCTAGGGAGGGGGTACAGTTACCAGGGTAACAGAGTCAGGAATAGACTGTGGGTGCTGTAGGCGGGAAGGGAGAGGTCACAGGGAAGTGAGGTGACCACGGGAGAGCCCTTGAGGAGGTCACAGGCAGACCCAGGGGACCACCTCACAGGTGTTTAATCCTAAGGATACATAACATCACACACACACAAGCAGCCTCACCTGAGTCAGGTGACAACAGTGCTGCCTCCTCCTCCAAATTCTCAGGTGCCTCCCCTCCCGCAGATGTGGGTTCTCCAAGGGACGCCCACTGCAGGTGCCGGGAGTGGGCAATAGTGTGATTGGGCCTTGATTCTAACAGTCTGTGGGACAAGATTGGCCCATCTCATGGGTCCTCTGCACAGGGCCCATGGGCTATGAGGAAAAGCAGAGCCATGGTGTAGGTTCTCCCCAAGTCTGTGCGTGTGTCACATTTCTTGGGGTTTTATTTACAAGAGAAGTCACACCCCAGGCCTAGGATCAGAGTGGGGGACGGTCCATTGTCATGCGGGGTGTCCTGTGGGGTCTCCGCTCCTTTGTCATGCGGGGAGGCCTGCGGGGTCTCTGCTCCCCCTCCTGATATAAGACCGGAGGATAACGGTTAGGCCAAAAAGGAACACGAACGGAGCCTCAGGTAGGGGCATCATACTGCCATAGTCTCACTGGAGGCTGGGTTCACACGATGTGTGACCTGCTGTCCGCTTTCTGCCAACCGACCGACTCTCTCCTCGACTTCCCTCCCTAACGCAGCCGCAGCAGTTATATTAGTGGCCAATGGCTCAAGGGCCACAGCTGACGGCCATCTAGCCACAGCTGACGGGCATCTACTACCCGAGCCAGCACCTTTCCATGTGAGGCCGAGAGCCTGGAAACTGCTCTCTGGGCTCTGCCCCCACACCCATGTGTTAAGTACAGGGGACTAGGACACTTTGTGGTCCATTCCTCCTGAAATCATTCCCTCTGTGTGTGTCTATTTTATTGACCAGCAGAGGTGAGTGGGCTGTATGACAATCCAGGAATTTCCAGATGTCACATTCAAGAAGAGGAATGTTAAGGAGATAAGAGCCTCCCTCCCCCCTCAAAGTTCCCAAGACCTTCTGGACTCTGGACAGTGTCAGTGCATCTGGCGGCCACAGGGAAGGGGCTCCCTGGGTCTTTTATAAAACACTGGCTTAACGTCTCCCTGCAGAGTTGTTGGGGTTTAGTTATATCCATTCATTATTTCATCCATGATGTTAAAACCTTAAGTGTCCCTGAGGGAGCATTGTGAGGTCAGGTCACAGACATTTAACACTGGACAAGAGACGCTAGAGGTCATGTTCTGTGAGCCTTGACAGGACGTCCAATGCAGGGCACAGATTCTCCTGCAGGGGGCGCTCAGCACCCGCCCAGCAGGGGCTGCAGCCCCAGGAGCAGGTGGGGAGGGGAAAGGAAGGGGCTTCCTCTGAGGGCCTGGGGCTTCCTTCCTCTTTCTAGAAACCTCTAAAGCGAGATTTGGGCAAAGACTGCTGAAGTGTCTGTAAATATCCTATTCTATCAGGAGAATGTACCAAAGACAATGAGCAGTAAAATCTAACTGAAATTGAAGTTTCTAAGAATACAGTTTGTCTTAATAAAACCTAACAGTTGTCACCCCAATGAGCTTTAGCAAAAAACAAAACAAAAAAACAACCTGGATGAAAAGGATGAATTTGCCAGTTTGAAATTTTCAAAATTTGAAGACAGACATAGGGTGAGACATTCAGATCAAAGCCCAGAACAGGCTCAGGTTGTCTCCGTGTCGTTCAAAGGTGGAGTCTCAGTGAGGACCATGTCCTGGGGGGGCTTGTTCCTCAGTGAGAGGAGCTCTGTCTGCACAGATTCAGGGACCTGGCAGGGGACACATATCCTCCATCAGGGATTAGGACTTGGCCCCTCAGACACCCACTGAACATGGTCCTGTATCATTGAGCTTCTCTCACGTGGGCCAAGTCTTCAGCTATGAAACCCTCTGCTCATGAATATGCAAATGAGATGCGGTGGGCGGGGTTAAATACGGACATGTCTGTGCCCTGAGAGCATCGCCCCACAGCCACACGTTCCCCTACAGACGTCCTGACAGCACAGCCCTCACCATGGACTGGAGATGGACAGTCCTCTTCCTGGTGGCAGTGGCGACAGGTAAGGGGCTCCCCAGTTCCTGGCTGATGAGGGGACCTGGCCAGTCACAGGGGATCCACCCACTCCTGTCTCCTCCGCACAGGTGTCCACTCCGAGGTCCAGCTGGTGCAGCCTGGGGCTGAGGTGAGGAAGCCTGGGGCCTCCGTGAAGGTGTCCTGCAAGGCTTCTGGATACACCTTCACTGACTACTATATGCACTGGGTGCGACAGGCCCCGGGACAAGGGCTTGAGTGGATGGGATATATCAACCCTAACAGTGGTGGCACAAGCTACGCCCAGAAATTCCAAGGCAGAGTCACCTTGACCAGGGACACGTCCACCAGCACAGCCTACATGGAGCTGAGCAGTCTGAGACCTGAGGACACGGCCGTGTATTACTGTGCGAGGGACACAGTGAGATGACCCACATCCTGAGAGTGTCAGAAACCCTGAGGGAGAGGGCAGCTGTGCGGGGCTGAGGAGACGACAGCGACAGCTGGGCACAGTCTGTCTTTGACTTAGGGTTATGGACATAGAGATGAAGGAACTGCTTTCGTTAATTATCTATGAAAGATTTTCAGTTCTATGCTAGCAAACCAACTCCCAGGAGGATAAAAAATAACTAAACTTTCTGTAGTGTTTTCTTATTTTCATTGTGTAAATATGACCCGGATGGTGGATTGGAACATGACGTCCCTCTCTGTGGTCAGAGAAGATAAACTGCATTACAGTCTAAGGGTCACAGCAGGAAGCAGAATGGAGGACAGAGAACACAGAAGCCCTGACGTATGTCCCCGCCCCTAATAGTCATGAGAACACAGGCATCCACAGTCGTGTGTGGACGTGTAGGACCTTCATGTTGGTTTCTCTGGAAACTGTCCCAAAACACCACACACGGGTTTGAGAGGCAGACTTACCCTCTTACTGTTCAAGAAAAGAGCTAAACTGGGTCTAAATCACAGTGTCCCCAGGGCGGTGTGTCTCCCAGAGGCTGCAGGGCTCGTTCCACCATCAGAGCTGCATCCCTTGCATTTGGGGCTCATGGCAGGTCCCCACACGTCCCATCCATCCCTGTGTGGTTTTTGTCCCTGGAGCAGAATCTCCCCCAACCTTGTTGTCCCCAGGACAGTGTGTGGGCATCAGTGTCCATACAAGAAGTCCCGACAGTCTCTGCATCTGAAGATTTTAATGTATCACATTTTCAGAATTTCTTCTATTTCTTGGGATAAAGATCTTGGTACCTTTGCAGCCCACCCTTGGAGCAGGGACAGCCCCTTACACAGAGGAGATTAATTTCCTTCACTTGAGGACACTTCGAGGATCTCCTTGTTCTTCTTACTCTGCCTGCTTTTCAGTAACTCATTCTAAATAGTTACACCCCATTGTGGGATATCCTGGGGAGCCTGCCCTGCACCCCAATAGTTTCTTCCTCTGAAAGTCCTGAAAGTCTCATGTAGTGAGAGCTGGACTCCTGGCTGTGGAGAGAGAGAACGGGTGGGAAGCTGAGTGTTAAGACATCTGCAAAGGAGAGAAGGAGACAGAACAGGATGGACAAACAGGAAAGGACAGTTTGCAGCTCTTTCCGCAAACCCATCAGACCAGTCCCCGTCCCTGGGGACAGGTCAGTCCAATGACACCTCTGCATCATTGATCTGATGGAAAGTGTGAACGGTCCTTTTAACAGACTGAGTGACATTCCGTGTGTCCCGTTCACTGCACAGAAAAGCAGCAATTTCATCAGTGACGACACAGGCTCCTCCTCCTGGGTGGTCAGTGTACCTGAGGCACCACAGAGACTCAGGGGTTCACGTCCTGCAGTTTGCACAGTGGTGGGGAGCTCTCGTTCCATTGCCCTGGAGAAACTTAAGGTCACTTCTTCCAATTCATAGTCTCCAAAGCGTGGGAATCAAACCCTCAGCGCTGAAAAGAACCTGGACTTGGGATACACAGGTGGACGTCCTACCATTGTCACCTGGCAGGTGTGTGGGGCACAACATATGAACACAGGGGCCTAAATGTGTAATGTGGCTGCTTTCAGGGTGGCGTGTGGAGGGACAGAAGGAGCCAGATACCCGAGTCCACGTCGTCCTGAGTGTTTTGGTGGGATCCCTTTAATACTTTAATCATACACACAAAATAAATGACCTTGGCTCACAGACAGGGTCACAGCGGAATCTGTAGTTGTCAGGATCTGAAGTATTTCATGAGTCATGTCAGTGTCTCCAGCCTCCACGTGCTGTGTCAGTGTGTGAGAGCAGAACGGGTGTGAAATGGCCTGTCGTCGGCCTGTGGCAGCTGTAAGGCTGGGTCCTGCCACCTGGTCGAGCAGGTGCACAGGTTTGGTGCACACACACACACACACACACACACACACACTCAGTACATGGTATCGGGCAGCTACCTGATTGGGAACAGCTGCCATAACCGAGTCACATGGGGGACGGGGTGAGCCACCAAACACCTGGTGACCTTGCAGGCACCTGGAACCAGAAGGTAGTGCTACAGTCACTTAGTCTCCTTGGGAGGATTGAACGTCCCACCTGGGGTCTCAGACCACAGAGTTTGATTGCAATGTTATCCTGATCTGTCACCAGGAACATCCAGTGTCATATCTGCTTCCAGTGCTCAGGGAATGGTTTTCTCCTGTGTCCCCCTCTCGGTAAGTACAGTCCCTGAGCTTGTGTAGAATTTCCTGGGCCTGAGTGATACAGCAGCAGAAAAGGCTGAGTGACGTCTGTGTTGTCATGGACACCACACCCTGTCTGTCACCACGTGTCCCCAGTCCACCAGGTATTCACATCGGCAGGAACAAAGCCTGGTGCTTTTGCACTATTGATGTGCCGACATAACTAGCAATCACATTGGTTAGTTAATGTCACCAGGGTTTGGTAAACTGGCATAAGAGGGCGTTTGGTGTCTGGAGAACCTATTGGAAAAGAGACAGTTAATAAGAGCAGGACACAGGTTGAAAAGGAGTCATAGTGGAAACGCAGAGATGAAGGTGGATAGAAAGAGACAAGCACTCCTCAGGCAGCCTTACAGCCAATGACTAGTAAGTGTGGGAAGTGTTAACTCATAAGAGAACTGTTTCCTACATTATCACAGTGTGTACTTGAAAATTATTTTAAGGAAGAAGTGAAAGGCAAGTCTCTCGACCTATGACCTTGGGAAAGCTGTCACATCGTGGTGCCATCTGCTCTGGGGCCTGGCCAGTGGCCCTGACAGTTCCAGGTTTCAGGTCACCTGCCGGGACAGGCTCCAGTGGTCTTGGGGTGATGACCTGGGTCTATTTAGAGTGGGCGGCATGGATGCAGGAGGTCTTCCCTGTTCCTTGACGGCAGTGCAGGTGGTCAGCAACCCCTCGTAGGTCCTTCCCCGGGAGCTGACCGTGTGTTTTCTTCTAAAGACCTGAGGGACATCTGGTCCCGGGTCCAAAGGGAACAGCAATGCCTGTCAGTCAGGGGAGGTCACACCTCTTACCTGCTGGCGACACGCCTCACACACAGTAGGTGCCTGTGCACTTAGCCCTTCACTGCATCCAATTGTTCATTAAGCTCCTATCAGGTTCACTTGATCCAGGAATGGAAGGGTGACAGGAGCCAGCAGACCCTGGTTCCCTGAACACTATTTCAATGGGATCAATCCATGTCCCCTCAGTATCAGTCATGTTTGCTTTTGTTCTGTTTGTCAAAGCAGGTCACACACCCAGGCCGAGTGTCAGTGTGGGAACACAGCACATGTGCTAGCTACAAAGAGGAAAGGGAAATTTGGAGTCCCTTAACACAAAATCCAGCCTCTATATGTGAGTGTGAGTGTGTGTGTGTGATTCTGTGAGGGTGTGTGTGTGAGTGTATCCCACTGACGACCAGATGTGGATGGGCTATCAGCTCCATGAGTCTGCACCTGCAGATATAGTCAGACGTGACCTTCATCCAATGGAACCCAAGGGAGATAAAAGGCCCCCAAGGCCCCTGAGCTTCGGAACTCAAGACTGTGTTAGTGCATCTGGCAGCCCCTGGGAAAGGGCTCCCTGGGTGTTTCATAAAGCCCTTGCATGGACACAACATTCAGAGTCATTGGGGTTTAGGGAGGACAATTCACTGTTTCTGGAGATGAGGTCAAAGCTTGTGGTGTCCCTGAGGGAGCATTGTGAGGTCAGGGCACAAACATTTAACACTGGACTAGAGACTCTAGAGGTCATGCCCTGTGAGCTCTGACAGGACCCTCCCCTGCAGGGCACAGGCTGGGCTGCAGGGGGCGCTCAGGTCCCACCAGCAGGGGCTGCAGCCCCAGGAGCAGGTGGGGAGGGAGAGGGGAAGGGGTTTCCTCTGAGGGCCCAGGGCTTCCTTCCTCTTTATAAAAACATCTAAAACAAGGTTTGTGCAAGGACCGCTGAAGTGTCTGTAAATATCCTACTGGGAGAATTTACCGAACACAATGGGCAATAAAATCAAGTTTAAAATGGGGTTTCCATGACTTCAAGATGTCTTTAGAGCAACAATCAGAATGACAAGGATGGTTTTACCAATTTGAAATTTTCAAAATTTGGGGACACACCCTGACCCCCGATTTGAGACACTTAGGTTAAAGCCCAGAACAGGCTCAGGTGGTCTCCGTGTCATTCAAAGGGGGTTCTCAGTGACGATCGCATCCTGGGCGTTTGTTCCTCAGTGTGAGGAGCTCTGTCAGCACAGATTCAGGGACCTGGCAGGGGACACATATCCTATAACAAGTATTAGGACTTGGACCCTCAGACGCCCACTGATCATAGTCCTGTGTCATCAAGCTTTTCTCAGTTGGGCCAAGTCTTCAGCTATGAATCACGCTGCTCATGAATATGCAAATGAGATGAGGTGGGCGGGGTTAAGTGTGGACATGTCTGTGCCCTGAGAGCATCGCCCCACAGCCACACGCTCCCCTACAGACGTCCTGACAGCACAGCCCTCACCATGGACTGGAGATTCATAGTCCTCTTCCTGGTGGCAGTGGCTACAGGTAAGGGGCTCCCCAGTCCCTTGCTGATGAGGGCACCTGGGCCAGTCACTGGGGTTCCACCCCCTCCTGTCTTCTCTGCACAGGTGTCCACTCCGAGGTCCAACTGGTGCAGCCTGGGGCTGAGGTGAGGAAGCCTGGGGCCTCAGTGAAGGTGTCCTGCAAGGCTTCTGGATACACCTTCACCAGCTACTGGATGCAGTGGGTGTAACAGGCCCTGGGACAAGGGCTTGAGTGGATGGAACGGATCTATGCAGGCAATGGTGGCACAAGCTCTGCACAGAAGTTCCAGGGCAGAGTCACCATGACCAGGGACACGTCCACCAGCACAGCCTACATGGAGCTGAGCAGTCTGAGATCTGATGACACAGCCGTGTATTACTGTGCAGGGGACACAGTGAGATGACGTCATCCTGAGAGTGTCAGGAACCCTGAGGGAGAGGGCAGCTGTGCGGGGCTGAAGATACGACAGGGACGGTGAGTCTCCTGACTTCCTCACGCAGAGTCAGGAACCTGAGACGAGGAGTGAGGCTCTCAGGGGCACCTCAGTCATTCAGGGAAAGGTTTCCAGTGTCCAAACGTCCTCAAGTAAGAACTAGAGAAAGCCTTTCCTGAAAGGACTGTCATGTGTCACTGTCCTTGCAGTGGGCATGTCTGGAGCCTCCGTGTTCTCTGAGTGAGGGAGGTTATTTCAGGCATCACCTGGGATCACTTGGTGGGACGATCTGGGATTGGCCTGTAGTGTCTCCCTATAACTTTCTCTCACTTTCCCCTATTTGTGAAAAATGGAAATGAGTTTGGGAGAAAGTGTACATATAGAATTCAAGGGTGAATTTCTGCTCCACACCTGTGATCATGCACCACACACATGACACGTGATGGAACATCATGGCACGTGGTGACATCATAGGTGACAGGTGTGTCAGGTCAAGCACAGTCTACGTCAGCTCCCCGTCCCCTCAGCCTCTCCTGCAGGGGTGAGTTCCTGAGAGGCTTCTCTCCTCAGACCCCAGCCTGCGGGTGTCCCTGCCTTGGGGAGTCCTGGGGGTCCTCACACAACAGGGAGCAGCAGGGGGAGACCCTTGATGATGTGAGACTCAGTCCAGCCTGTTACTTCCAAGGACAACTGAATCTAATTACCTCACACTCGGGGCTCAACTCTAGTCACATTTATTCCTTCACACTCTGGGGCTCAGAGCATGTAGGCAGTTTCACTGTAAGATATCAAGGTGTTGGCAGGACCACACATGCCCTGGAGGGTCTGGGGAAGCGCTGTGGTCTGACAATGTGTGTGTTGAAATCCTAAACCTCAGAGAGGTTGTGTTAGTGGGTGGAGACTTGGGGGTCTAGGTGATCAGAGCGCAGCCCTCAGGAAGAGCCTCTCTAATGAGACCCAGAGAGTTTACTTGTCCCTCCCACCCTGTGAGGACACAGCAGGAAACCACAGGAAGTGAACCAGGCACAGGGCCCTCACCAGTGGTGCTCATGTGGGGTCTTGGTGTTGGATTGTCACCTGCAGAACTGTGGGGAATGTTGTTTATAATGTAAACAGGATATGGAACTTTTTATAGCAGCCCAGATGGAATAGAATGGTAAAGACCGTTTATGTTTATTTTCCAGCTTCTAGAGGTGCTTTCCTTGCCTCTCATGTCCTCTTCCTCCAATGTCACACCAGGAGGAGGTCACCTTCCATCAGAGGTCACACTACTTTCTTCTCCTGGATCTAATCTCCCTCTGCCTCCCTCTGCTATGAACACTGTGGATGCATCAGGAGTCACTCAGAAAACACAGGAAAACCTTTTCCTCCCCTGGTGCCTAAATAAACCAAGTATGACAAAGGCCTTTTCCCATGTTACGTTCACAAAGTCCAAGCGTGACTCAGACCTTCTCAGTGCTCCCTCAGCTTCCTAACAGTCACCTCCAGGACCCAGGCCAATTACAGCTACAACATGCCAACATCCCCTCAAATGCTCATTCATGAAAACATGAAATCCAGTCTGAAATGTATGAGCACCATCATCTCAAAAGTCCCAAATACAATCTCTGAATCAGTTATGGGTCATAATTTGGTGGCTCTATCCTGGGGTAAAAGCCTCTCTGTCTGTGACACTAGAAGACAAGTTGTCTCTTAAAACACAACAGCAGGGCAGGCAAAGGGTAAGAGTTACGGACGCCTGCATTCCAAAGAGATGAAATGGAGGGGTCAGGTAATGAAAAGGTCTGTGCACAGGAGGGTACAGAGCACTAGTGCTCCAAGCGTCCCACACTGATGCTGGATAAAGGGGAGGGGACACAGTCTGTCTGCAGGGGCTTTGGGACAAAGGCGCACGCGCACCACCAGGGGGCGCTCGGGACGCGCTCAATTCACGTCCCGGGAGGAGTTGGCTGAGGGCTGCTGTCCTGTCAGGGTTTGGTCTCCGTGCTCCTTAAACCTCCTCCTGACATTCACGCAGCAGAAAGTGTTTTCTAAACGTTCTGGAAACACAGAAGTGTCCTCCCTTTCTTTGTCTTATTAGAACTTTATTGACTACATTCCACAAGCTGCACTACACATCTACGTGACTAAATATCAAATTACAGTTGACGTCATACTGTTTTATATTAGTGTCATGGGTATAGCACAGTGGTTACACATTATATAAATTATGGAGGGAACCCCCAATAAGCGACTGCCCATCTGACACTACACAGTCGTCACAATCCTGCTGACTGTATCCCCCGTACTGTACTTTCCTATTAAGAATACGCTGTCACCATGGTGACGTGCACAGTTCCCAAGGACCAGGCACTGCGATGACTTCCTCTCCTATAATCATGTAACAGCCATGAGTGTGGGACAGCAGTGACTTCTATGTCATAGATGAATAATCAACCTTAAATAACAGCATTCCTCCTGATGTTGGGTGTTCCTAATTGACTTCACCAATTATTCTATTATATTAATTTGTTGAAGATTTTTCCTGACCTTCTAGGCAGAGAGACTCTGTGTAAATGGCCCTTGTGGTCACTGAAAACCCACAGCCTCTCCATCAGCTCCATGACTCTCTCTAACTTCTCAGCATCTCCAAGTCCCAGGGATAGAAAAGCATCCTGTCAACATTTCCGTCTCCTTGGTCTCCCTGAAGGTCAGGAAGCCAGAGGTACCCAGGGGCGAGGACACCACCACCACGTGTACACCGAGTGCACTCTCACAGGTTGTGCAGCCCGGGGCCCTTTCCCAGGGGCACATGTGTCCCCAGACCCCATGGTCATCTCCCAGGAAGAGGAGCACATCCACCCCTCACTGCTGTCCAGCTGCCCGTATAGCTCAGCATGTGCAGCTCAGGAGGCAAACACTGAGGTCTGGGACTGACGGTGATGGGAGGTGAGGGCAGGTGTCCTCCTCCTCAGTGTCCTGGTGGAGACCCAGGGGGCTGTTTCCACAGGGCAGTGACGTGGTGTGGGGATGCTGCAGGCTGGTGAGGACACACCATGACGTTGTCAGAATTGACATCGACTTAGAATACAGTTAGGAATCTAATTTATAATATAGACAGATTGGGGATCCTGGTGGATTGTCAGCCAGTAGGTGTCAGAGGAGAATTAAGAGGTTATTTTATTTTTCTGCTTTGAGGAACATGCATGTGGACATTTCACTAGATACAATGTGGCTGACAATATACATTTACATCTTCCCACTGCTATGTCCACACACCAGTAGATTTAGTTATCAGTCACTCAATTATATATTGATATTGGCACTTGTCCGTATGTCATCAAAACAGAGCAGCTCCACATATACCCTCCTTTGTTCACTAAGAGTTAAACATGTTCGTTCCCACACTGTGAAGTCACAGCCCCACACTACTGACAGGGTCCCTTGTCCCTGCCGTGGTGGCTCTTTCCGTGCCTGCTAGTCTCCTGCACGAGAAGTCCCCTGAGCTGGGCATCACCACAAGTCCCTCAGGTGGGACACTGGGAATGACCCAGTTAGAGGACAATGGGTGGGGCTGTTCCTACTCGTGCTCCTGCTTCCAGGTCCAATAAAATGCCTAGAGATTCAGGTAAGACCTGCATCCTCCTGATCTGTGCCATTTACTGTGGACAAATATGCATCATTGAAGCTCCTACAAGGAAACAAATGGACAATTGGTGAGGAAAGACTTACAGACAGTAACATGTAAAACGTCACACTTGTGAAATTACATCTCCATGAACCCAGATTCTCCACATTCTTAGGTAAATACTACAATGCAGAAAATCACACATGTTCCCATTACAGGAAAGAGGTTCTGGAACCTCACCTGGCATGTCCGTCCCTGCCCTGGAGTGGGATGGGGGAGCAGTGGGGTCCATGGGGAGGGTACAGGGCTCCCTCTCAGCTGATATGTGCCCTTGGACACGTCACACAGCTCCTCTGGGCTGCCGTGTGTAGCTTCACCTCTGCAACATGAAGGTGGATTGATACCTCGGTCACTTGTTCTGGGTGCTCACATACAAATGAAATGAGGTAATGGGTGCTGAGCACTCACTCCAGCACCGTCACGTGTAATAAATCATGTTTTCCTGAACTCTCACATGGCCACCAACTAACCAGGACACTCACGCCTGCACTGAGGCCCTGCCCGTGTGTAGGTGTCCAACCCCGGAGCTCCCTATATGGAAGGAGGACATGCAAATAGGGGCCCCTCTGCTGATGAAAACCAGCCCAGCCCTGACCCTGCAGCTGTGGGACAGGAGCCCCAGCCCCGGGATCCCCAGGTGTCCCCATTCCGTGATCAGGACTGAGCACAGACGATACACCATGGAGTTTGGGCTCAGCTGGGTTTTCCTTGTTGCTGTTTTAAGAGGTAATTTATGGAGAACAGGAGACTCTGAGTATGTGAGAGAATATGAGTGAGAGAAACAGTGGATGTGTGACAGTTTCCTGACCAGGACGTCTCTGTGTTTGCAGGTGTCCAGTGTGAGGTGCAGCTGGTGGAGTCTGGGGGAGGCTTGGTGCCGCCTGGGGGGTCTCTGCGCCTCTCCTGTGCAGCCTCTGGATTCACCTTCAGTAGCTACTGGATGCACTGGGTCCGCCAGTCTCCAGGGAAGGGGCTGGAGTGAGTCTCATACATAAATGGTGATGGAAGTAACAAATACTACGCCGCTTCCGTGAAGGGCCGATTCACCATCTCCAGAGACAACGCCAAGAACACGCTGTATGTGCAAATGACCAGCCTGAGAGCCGAGGACACGGCCGTGTATTACTGTGCGAGGGACACAGTGAGGGGAAGTCAGTGTGAGCCCAGACACAAACCTCCCTGCAGGGAACAGGGGTCTGGGCTGCAGGGGGAGCTCGGGACACCAGGGGGCGCTCGGAACTCACCCAGCACAGGGACCAGCCCCAGGAGCAGGTGGGGACCTGGGTGGGGATGGGACTCCCTTTACAAACATGTATTTCCTCTGAAATTTCTCAGCTGCCCCAGGGACAAGTCTTGAATCACCTTTCTGACTCTAATGTCTTCTATTCTAGCAGCCAACACAGTAGAAACAGTGTTTACAATGACATGTCACCAGTCCCTGGGGACCTTTACTTCACCAAATTCCCGAGCATCCTAGTTTTGTCACAGAGAGCCCATCCTGAACACAATCATCTCCCCTGTGGTAGGGAAATATTTCCCACAAAGAGAGACCCCAGAACATTTCCAGACCCTTGTGTGCTGAGCTCAGGCTCTCTGCCTCCACACGCCCACAATGTCCCCACATGGCACGTCCTTCCCACAGGCACACCTGGCCCCACAGCGGATCAGCCTCCAGGGCTGTTTACCCAGGATCCTCTGTCCTCCCTACAGCATTTCAACAATAACCTACTGTCTTCATGTTTCAGATGGAAGTTGAAACCCACCCCAACATCACCTTCTGTCACCTGCTGTCCTAACTCTCACTCACTCTGTCCCAGACCCTGAGCTCCATGGGGCTGGAGCTCTGCTCACACTCCCAGCTCTGCCCACAGTACCCGTCACAGAAGGAGGTCCAGTAAATACATGGCATTCACGTGTCCCCATGTCATCTCCTAATTCATCTAACGTGTCTGTCCATTTGTGGACACCCCAGGGCAGGTTACACTCACTGGGTCTGAGGGTGGCCCTGCTGAGGCCACATGTCATGGAAACATATGATTCATGGTGACACAGTCACTATTGCAAGACAGGCCTGTGTCAGGTGGGGGCACAGCTGGCTGCTGACCCGTGTGATTCTCTAACAATGCAGAAGCCTCATGACACAGGATATTATGGAACCTCCTGTACAGAGCACCGTGGAGGACACCCCATGGGTGGCTCTGGTGACACAAAGGACACAAGGACAGAGAACAGAGTGGATGCGCTGGTCCCTCCTCATGTCTCAGTGAGCAGCCCATACGTAGATCAGAGATTCGTGAGCTAAAATTATGGGAAAGACAGGAAGTAGGACTGAGACAGGCCCCCAAGTGGAAGTACGTTCAGGAGGAAGATTTAAAATACAGCAAAGGCTTATGTTGGATTGAGGTTTGCAAAACCAGTTGTTTCCTAGTAGGGACAGGACTATGGCCACACATGTTTGAGATGGATAAGAGTGAAGTGAAAAACATGTTTTTGTGTGAAACTGAGCAGAGCAAAATTGGGTGATAAACACATTAGCCAAGCAACTTCTGGTTGTCGCCTAAGAGGTAAAAACTCCTGGAAACAAGTTCTGGTTATCACCTAAGAGATAAAAAACTCCTGGAAACAAGCTCTGGTTACCACCTAAGAAGTAAACAAGTCCAAGGAAAAGAGGATGAAAGCAGAACTGCAGAGCAATGCTGTGAGTGGTCTGACTGGGCGCTCGGCTAGGACCCTCCGTGAGGCTCTGAGCAAGACACTATCCGACAGAGTCCTCTGCGAGGTACAAGCTGGGATACGCCGGGCCTCTCCAAAGCTCTTCCCTGCAAGACCAGCTCCCCTCAGACCGTCGTGGGCTCAGATGTCTCCCCCGAACCAGGGGCCTTTTTCACCTCAATTGACTCTGGGACTGGGTTCCTTAGTTATTAAATTCGATTCTATCTGTATAACCTTCTGTGCTTAGCAGAGCATTGGCCTCTGGAGGGACATCGGCTCCCAAATGAAGCTGTGTTACTCACGCTATGTGAACCTGTGTGCCGGGACTTTGTTCCCCACTCACGTCACGAGTACCACACAGGGACGTGGGGCCCTGCCGAGGGGTTAATGTCCCCTTGGCTTTCAGAAAGAGACTGAAGTGTGGTGACTGCCCTGCTAGGCGCTCGCAACATGGAGATGAAGTTTAATGAACTATGTCTGAGAAGGTGATACAGTACAGAAGCGACTTGAGTGGAAGTAACATCTGAAACCACGGCTAGCAGCCAAAAAATAGTTTTAAAAAATGGAGAGAGAGAGAGAGAGATCAGTATGGCCTTACTGTGCCTGTTCGTGTTGGGCAGGGGGTGCCTGGAACCAGAAGAGCGGCCTAGGGAAGGGGACAGATCAGGAGAGTTCAGCTGGTGCGGCATCCGGGAAGGAGAGAATTTCAGGGAGAAGCAGGAACCAACCATGACGACCAGTGCAGAGATGAGGACAAGTAGCTGCTGGAGATTCTGCCTCAGTGGGGTTTCAGTTGAGTGACAGGCGTGGACGATGGCTCACTCTGAATAAGAGAATACGTGGTGAACAAGTGAAAGATGTAAGAGGGTCATTTCCAAGGAGGGAAACCTGATGGTGGGAAAAAATAGCAGGACAATAGCTGAAAATATGGCCCAAACAAGATGCTTCTTTGGTTAGTGAGTGGTGAACATACTGTAAACACAATGGAAAGAACCAGTAATGAATATACAGGCGAAGAGAAGATGTGTGATGGCTGAAGTACTTGTGCAGAGAAAGGCAAGAAGAGCAAACCTGAAACCAGACTATTCATTCCAAAGAGAAAATAGTGTAATAAAGTATGAGCTCAGTTTAACTTCTAACAGAAGAAAACAAACCATGAAACAACCCTCTCCCCAGGACATGCAGTCCTTCCTATAGGGGTACAGTGAACAGACTCCATAGCAATAAATTCAAGGTAGGGAACTTAAAAAGAGACAAAAAGATACTGAGTTCCCTTTAAGATGAGAAATACCCAATAATACTCTAGATAAACACACTTAAGTACATTAAAATCAAAGTACATTTTGCAGCATAAGAGTGAATCGGGTTGTTTTCTAAATGTAGTGATTAAGTGAATCAAGCACAAAAAAATAAATCCTCAAGACTTAATTAAAATCCAACTATTGAAACCTCACAAGTTTTTACAACAAACCCAAAGGCGAAATCACTTTGTATCTGATCTTACCATCTACTGACATCCCAAACTCTGGCCAAGGATCTTAGAAAATTCTTTAAATGGTGAAACATCAAATTTTCAGAAGGTATCCATGTCTTTTATTATTATTATTTCTTTCTTTCTTAAGAAGAATGAACCATGAGTATAAAATGTTTATGTATTTTTTACGAAGTTTTTCCCTTTTTAATTGAAGTTGATATTGGTGATGATATGGACACTTCAAGTGTCTAAAGAAAGAAGCTGGAGCGTAACTGTTGTAAAGCTGCCGGCAAACGGAGCAGAGAACGGTAGCGTTTACAGGTGACACGCAAACGAGTGTCATTCCCAAGATGCACACGAGATGGCAGCAGAGAATAATTTTCCTGATGACATACAGTCTGGTGTAATTCCCACCTCGAACACTAGAAGGCAGCAGAGAAGAGTGTTTCCTTGCTCTGCACCGAAATGGGAATCCAGGCCCCTGGAAGGAGTCTCACCGTGAGATAAATCCTGTTTCAGGCCCTTCACACGCCTCGTCTCACCCACTGCTCCCATTTTCCAGATAGGGCAGCGGCAAGTATTTCCCCATGTCACAGGTATTTAAAATGAAGACTGATTCTAACACAGTTCTGAGTCCAGAACCGAGGCCCAAATGGGCCCACATGGGCCAGCAGAGCTTGCACACCCGGGGTCCTGGACAAACAGAGTGACCCACATAGTCCTTGCAGCGTTGGGTGGAACCTTGGTCATTTCACTAGAGGAAAATCTGCACATGACCTCATGGTCCAGCTTGCTGTGCACTCACCCAAGATGGTTTGGGGTGGGACCAGGGCAGGCAGCTGGGGACGGGGACAGGTGGGGAGGGAGGTGGTGGCCTGGCCCTTCACAGGGGGACGAGCAGCAACAGATCCCTGTGACAACGACTCCCCTACAGCCATGCGATGCCTGTGCTCGGGCCTTTTAAATCTCTTCCTCCTCAGCCCAGAGCACATCTCTGCTTCTCCCCATGTGCCCTTCCTCTGAGGTCACAACTGATAAGAGCTTCCTGACTGCTCACAATGGAGTCTGGGGTGACACTTTCCTTATGGAGGAAGTGCCTGAGCTTCAGACAGGTGCACAGCTGGCTTCTGTCCCCTCCAAGTACTAGCTGTGTGACTTCAGACAAAGACATGGAAAGTCCGTCTCCTCACCTGTCAGGTGGGGTAACCGCTCCCTCTCAGGTGGCTGTGAGATCAGTGAGGTGAGGCAGGTCGGCTCCTGCCCCACACGTGATGGGCCCTCACTCCCCCTCCGTCTTCCCTTCCCAGTCCTTTCTCTACCTCTATGGGCTGGAAGGATCAAGCATCTAGCAAAGAGTCTCCTGGTGGCAAATGAGCCCTCCTGTTGGTGTCCACACAGCCACAGTCCCGAGTGCTGACTCTGGCATCTGTGCCAGCTTCACCCTCAGGGCAGTGCTCACCACAGCCCCTCCCTGGTCTTCTCACCCCGTCTCCTCTCCAAACGCATGGTCCCCACCTCAGCTCCGGCCAGAGCGCCTCTCACATCTCTTCTCACTGTTCTCCCTGCTTCCTGCCCCTCTCTCGTCCAGTGCAACCTCCACACTGTGACCAGCTTGATGTTTCTAAGTTAGGGATCTAATCCTGTCACTTCCTGTGTGTGGAACAACCAACAGCTTCACCCCAAACTACAGAATAAAATCTCTATCTTCGGCACAGTGTCCATTATCTTTATCAGCCTGTTTCTTCTCCTGGTGTAATTTCCTATCATAACAGCCCAGTATGGTCACAGGTACCCCAGCTGTCAGCATTCACCTGTCTGGTTGGATGACAGGTATGTGCTTTAACAGACAGATGAACCCTGAGACTGAGCCTGAATGTGGGAACCTGAATAAAACACAGACTTTAGTAAATAATAATATATCAACCTTTATTCATTAATTGTCACAATTCTGGAAACAGGATAAATTAAAAGTAAAATAAGATAAACCTATTGCACCAAAATGAGTAATTTCCTAGGAAAAATACACCTTAACAAAATGAATGCTAAAATAAGGAAAACACCATTAGCCTTCCAGGACCTCTTCGTCCTGCCTGTTCTCCTCTCACTGTTCTGGGGTCCCCTCTCCTGGGACAGGGAAGGGACAGGGACAGAGGTGTCGGGCAGCTCCCCGAAGATCTGCCCCCACCCAGCGTCCTCATCTCCCCCACCCGGGAGTCTCTTGATTCGCACGTGTCAGCCAGGACTTTTTTGATTGCAAGTCACTGGACACTCTAACTGAAGTAAAATAAATTAATGCTTTTAAATGGTAGAAAACATTATTACTTGAGAGAGGCACGTTAAGAGTGGGTTTGGACCTGGAGGATTCATGTTCTCCCAGTCTCGCTGTGTGAGCTGATCCGTCTCCAACACTTTATAGTTGACATTCAATGTGATTCAGCTTCAGGTTACAGCGCAGTGGTCAGGCATCTACACAGTCCATGAAGTGGTCTCCCTAATGTCCAAGTGCCCATCTGACCCCCTACAATATCTTTACAGCATTATTGATTATATTCCCCAGACTGTGTGTCCTGCCCCGTGGCTATATTGTGACTATGAATTTTTACTTTCCAATCCCTTTACCTTCTCCCACATCCACACCTCCTCCCATTTTAGATGATGTACGTTCTGCCACAAAATATGACCCTGGTAATAATGAAAGGTGTGCATCCATTTTCTATTACAGGTTAGCATCTAACCATGACATGTGAGGTGGGAGAAGCACTGCAGGAAGATGGATGATGCAGGTCGTCCTGAGGAGCTCACCTGTATGAGAACCTAACGAAGGGGTGTTTCCAGGACGTGGGGAGAGGGAGGAGCCTGTGGCAGGTCCCTGAGTGGGAGCACGATCAGTGGTCCTGGGGGGTGGGGCCCTGAGGCCGGAGAGCAGTGTGAGAGGTGGGTCTGTGTGGGTGGAGGACACAGGGTGAGGTCAGGTCACGAGAGGGTCGGCATGACAAGGACCTCGGTGTGTCCTCAAGGGAGATGCCAGGTCTGTGCACATGTTATCAGCGCCAGGCCCTCTGTGACTGACAGTGGTGCAAGGAGGACAGTCGGGGACGCAGGACATTCCATGGCACCCAACACAAACAGGACTGTGCTGCACACGATTGGACCCGCCCTTCTCGGGAGGCCCTTTGTCACCCTGACCTTTTACCTGAACGTGTCCCCCAAGCAGGTAACCAACTGTCCCTCTGATCACACCTGGCGTGTGAATGAGAGGAATGCGGGAGGTTCAGCAGGACCCATTTGTCCAGGTCCCGTGGTTTCTACAGCTCTCGGAAATCTGGGACACAGAGACACTCCGGGCGCTCACCTGAAATGCTTCTCTGGGTATCGTCACAGGTACAGGTGAGGGAGGGGGAGGGCATGTCCAGTCTGAGCGCACCTCAGGGAGGTGAGGACACACCGCACACTGGGGCTGGCCGGGGCCGTGGACGGGGCTCAGTCCTCTCCTCCACTTGGGAAGGGGAACGGGAGTGGGAGTGGAGAGCACGTGGGTGAGCACTGGGCACTGGTGTGAGCAGCTGGAGGAGACGTTCTCTCAGCTTCTTTCTCCAGGCGGCCTCCTGCCTTTTCCATCATGCTGGTCACAGCTAACTGGAGCCCAGGCCCCTAAAGATGTGTCCCCCAGGGCCTGCAGGACAGTGATGTCACCCCTTGTCAGAGACTCCACCCCAATCCCACGTGGCTGCAGCAACCCCTCACTCCCAGCACTTGTGTCAATTGCGGGATCTCCTGAGACATTTATCATCCTGAGGAAATCTCACATCTTCTCCATAATTTCCTAAGTCTGTAAGAGACGCCCCAGTTCACGTCATGCAGAGTAAAATATTTGTGATCACATTTAGGGGTTTCTAGGACACTGGGGTGTGTGCGAGACTCAGAGAAGCAAACCTGGGTTTAAGCATTTACCAGGCTGGTAAATCCCATGACGTGTTTCACCTCAGTTTAGTGATTTCATGAAAGATACAACTGTTTTGCACTTTGGTTTTCCCTTCATTGTAGTCTTATCCCACCATGAGCTCTTGGCCACTTCCCAGGAAATCAGCCTCCATATTTCCTTCCTCCCATAAACTTAGGTGATCACGGGAGGCAGGGGACAAACTGACCCCCTGTGACCAGGACGCAGCTCACACTGTGCACACCCACCTCAGAACACTTGCTGGTCCAGAAGAACCTGTGAGTCAGTGGGAGAAAAGGTTTCCAGGTGGTCAGAGCATTTTTCTGGTGAAGAAACATGGAAGACCTTCCTGAGTGGCTCACCTGGGGAGGGGCTGCCCTGCCTGGGAGACATGAGAAGACAGGAGGGACACAGAGGGTCTAAAACCTCGTGACTGCTGCCTGGCAGCTGTGGCCTCTTGGGAGGCAGGTCCTCACCCAGCTTGGCCTGTTCCCTGGAGCTGGACTCTGAGTAAAGGCTACACCTGCACAGTCACCTGCAGGGCCCAGGGTCTCAGCCAGGTCATGAGAAGGGCTGGTCTCCACTTTGGAATCATTCTTTGTATTAAAGTTGACATCAAACTTTGATTTTATACAAAACTATGATTACACAACTGGGAAATGCTGAGTCTATTCAATGTGCTCCTTTGGGTTTGGGAAGACGTTGTGTCATATATTAATGCCCTTTCACATTGATTTAAATAGTCTGTGAGATTAAAACAGTGTGATCCCCTCGTCTATCCAGCAAGCATCCTTAGCTCATAATGATGGGACCGTCCTGTGACCTGATTCCAAGGTGCTCATAAATCAGGTGCTCTCCCATCCCGGACCAAGGCCATGTCAGTCTCAGAGGGAATCCATGTGCTCAGGACCCAGGAAGACATGATGGGACTGGCCCCACTTAATCCCCACTTATAGGAACAGGCTACCCCACATGCAAATTTATCCTCAGGCTCCAGGGTAAAACCCTCCTGGGGCTGTGAGCTCCCAGCTCTCTCCTCACACAGGCTGAGGTCTCTGGGGAAGGCAGAGCTGTGGTCTAGAAGAAGATGGCACTGCTGGGTCTTCTCCTGTGCCTGGTGACAGCCCCCCAAGGTGAGGGTCTCAGGTGTCAGACGCGGGTCTGTGGGATGGAGGTGACTGCACGTGAGTGACAGACTGATTCTCCTTGTCCCCAGGTGTCCTGTCCCAGGTGCAGCTGCAGGAGTCGGGCCCAGGGCTGGTGAAGCCCTCGCAGACCCTGTCCCTCACCTGCGCTGTGTCTGGTTACTCCATCACCAGCGGTTACTGCTGGCACTGGAGCCGGCAGCCCCAGGGGAAGGGACTGGAGTGGATCGGGCGCATATGTGCTAGTGGGAGCACATACTACAGCCCGTCCCTCAAGAGCCGCACCTCCATCTCCAGAGACACGTCCAAGAACCAGTTCTCCCTGCAGCTGAAATCTGTGACGACCGAGGACACGGCCGTGTATTACTGTGCGAGGGACACAGTGAGGGGAAGTCAGTGTGAGCCCAGACACAAACCTCCCTGCAGGGGACAGGGGGGCTGGGCTGCAGGGGGCGCTCAGGACACCAGGGGGCGCTCAGGACACCAGGGGGCGCTCACGACACACCGAGCACAGGGACCAGCCCCAGGAGCAGATGTGGAGCTGGGTGGGTAAGAAACTTCCTTTGGGAACAGAGATTGCCTCTGAAATTTCTCGGCTGCCCCAGGGACAAGTCTTGAATCATCTTTCTGACTCTAATTTCTCCTGTTCTCAGCAGCCAAGAAACTAAGAGGAAGCACTGTTTACAATGACATGTCACCAGCGATAGGGACCTTTCCTTCACTGAATTCCTGTGTGTCCTGGTTTCATTTCTCAACAGAAAAACCACCCTGAGGGCTCTCGTCTCCCCTGTGGTTTGGAAACATTTCACACAAAGTGACCCCAGCACAGTCCTGGACCCTGTGTGCTGAGCTCAGGCTCTCTGCCCCCCACATGCCCACAATGTTCCCACATGGCACGTCCTTCCCACGGGTGCACCTGGCCCCACATGGCACGTCCTTCCCACAGGCTCACCTGGCCCCACAGGGGATCAGCCTCCAGGACTGTTTACCCAGGATCCTCTGTTCTCCCTACATTTCAGCATTAACCTGTTGCTCTTCATATTTCAGGTGGAAGTTGAAAGCCACCCCAACATCACCTTCTGTCACCTGCTGTCCCATTTCTCACTCAGTCTGTCCCAGACCCTGAGTTCCATGGGGCTGGAGCTCTGTTCACACTCCCAGCTCTGCCCACAGTACCCGTCACAGAAGGAGGTGCAGTAACTACATGGGCATTCACGTGTCCCCACGTCATCTAATCCATCTAACATGTGTGTCCATTTGTGGACACCACAGGGAGGTTACACTCAAGTGGTTTGAAGGTGGCCCTGCTGAGCTCACATGTCATGGAAACATATGACTCATGGTGACACAGACACGAATGCAGGACAGGCCTGTGTCAGGTGGGGACACAGCTGGCTGCTGACCACTAGGCACCACTAACAAGTCAGAAGCTTTATGACACAGGACACCCCAGTGGACCACATTTAGTGAGAATCATGGTGGACACCTCATGGGTGGCTCTGTCGAGACACCGGTCAGGGAGCACCATGGGTGTGCCGGTCACTTCTCATGTCACAGTGACCAGTCCATGTGCAGAGTCAGATATTTGTGAGCTAAAGTTATGGGAAAAACACGAAGTAGGACTGACAGGGAACCCACAACTGAAAGATTGTTTAGGACATTGAATTAAAAGTATAGCAAAGGCATATGAGCTGAGTGTACTTAAGGAGTTGTACACAATAGCGAGGAATTGAGTATTACTCTCAGTACTTACTTTTAAAATACTGTTTTCTCACTTCATATTCACTCACTTTCTCTAAAAGTTTCAATCAATTTGATTGTAGAATAAAGAACTAGCTACAAAAAATGAAAATACAGAGGGTGCCAAAAATGTATACACATATCAAGAAAGGAAAAAAAAAACTATTAAAATTGTAATTTTCAATGTATACCGATAACAAGAAATGAATACAAGTCATGTGTATGCTTTTTTGGTGCCACCTGGTATATTAAACCAAGCAGCTATCCTGTATTTTTTGGATTAAAAAGAATTGTAAATGTGAAAAGATGTTCCCATCATCTTTCTTCAAAACGTATTCTCTTCTTTGATCAAAATGCTGACCTCAGATGTCAGTCATTCATCCCAAAGTCCTTGATGGAAGGAAGGGAATCCTGATAATATGTCTGCCTCATGCAGCCTGTGTGGCTCAGCGTGACCACCAGGGGACAGGTCACATCCACAGTCCTGCACCAGGACACCTGGTGGGATGAGCCCAACTTGGAATCACAAGAAGAAGAGACACTTTCTTGTTGCAGAAAGAGGCTAAAAATGTGGGAGTCATTTTAAAGCCATTCAACTGAAGAGAACTGAAAAACAGGATTTGTGCATTACTGAGAGTGTCTGCTGTGCTCTCATGGTCACTAAATTCTTAATCTTTAACAGGGGTCCCTCACACTGATTTGCACAGGGCCCTGACATGGCACAGTTGGTCTGCTGGTGACTTCAGCTAAGGGGGATCAAATATATGGTGATGGAAGGAGAACTGACTCTGGGTGATGAACACACAATGGGATTTATAGATGATGTAATACAAAATTGTACACCTGAAAGCTATGTAATTTTACTAACAATTGTCACCCCAATAAATTTAATAAAAGAAAAGAAAAAAAAAGAAAAAAAAGAGTCTACGCTGTAAGGCCTCACCATACTCAGGAAGACATCCATTCAGAGGGGTCAATGCAGGTGGGTGTGATGAGAAGTGTTGAGATTTTCCATTTAGGGAACCTGTGTGTTTGGATTTCTCTCTGGGTTTCCTGGTTGGAGAGACTAACGAGCCTTTGAGCTTCCCACATAAGTGGCCCCCTCGTTACTCTGAAGGACATTTTTGTGTCCACTCCTCATGGGGACGGCCCAGCATCCCTAATCCAAGGTGAACAGGATTAATTCACTGTGTGGTGTAGACCATTCCACCTGTTAGATCTGGTTTTATAGAAGCTAGCCTTCTCTAGTCCACCACATTGTGTCCTGGATAAATATGGGTTCATCTACTTTATCAAATAGAAATGAATCATGGGGGAGGGGAAGAGAACTCACACACTAGACCCACGAGTTTATAGGAGCCCCAGCCCAGCACACAGTGTCCAGCCTGCAGCCCCCACACACACGCCCACAATAAACCCTGAGCCCGAACTGACAAGCAGAGGGGAGCTGAACCCCTAGTCTGGAGAGGAATTTGGGTGCTGGTACCTGGGATGCTCAGGGGTCTGAATAGGAGATTCCTGGGGGTACGACTCTGTTTCCCAGGCCCATCTCCATGGTTCATGGTAGAGGATACAGGACACATGGTTTTCCCACATAAAATGGGGACAGAACAAGGCAAGGAGCAGCTGCTGGGAAAGCAGACAGGCACCTCCTGCATCGTGTGTGTTCATGCATTTTATCACCTTATCTACTTATCATGTTTCCACATCTTTACAGACCTTCCTGCTGGGGAGAGACAGCCCCTCGTGGGTCCCCAGTCCTCAGGGCAGCACAGCCCAGGCTGGAGCAGGCCTTTCACACACACACTAACCCACCCAGAGCACCGCCTCGCTCTGGCCCGCACACCAGGACACACTCCCTCTGCCTTCATCATCCCAGGCCCAGGTGCCCGGCACAGGGAGACGCCCCTCATCTCTGAGCTAGTGTCATTACTCACCTGGTCCATCCAAAGCTGGTCACCTGCCTGCCCCTCCTTTCCCAGGGAAAGGCCAATGAGACCAGGTCCTCAGCTGCCCCTCGCTCCCTGTCTCCTGCCTGCTGACCACCCTGGTCCTTCCATGTGGCTTCACACGGCCCTGAGCTTCCTGTTTGTAGGACCTGTGAGTGTGATAAACTCTGTTTGCCCCTGGTCCCCTCCTGTGTGTCCTCTGGTGGCCGTGCCTGACTGACAGCCCATGAAAGAATGCAGCCAATTGGTACTAAAGCAGGAAGGTCTGGTATTGAGAGGGGGTCTTAGAGACGTCCTGTAACTGCCTGTCTTCATGATTGGCTGTCTCACTTGGGCTCTGCCATCTGGGAAACCTGTGTCACGTGGGGTTTCCTGTGTGTGTCTGTGCTGCTCTCTGTGGCCTCATGGAAAGAGTAAACACCTTCTGTCCTAAACTGTGGGCAAAGGTAGGTGTCTCTGTCAGGTTTGGGGTGTTGTGGGGTCAGAGCACCTGCCCAGAGGCCTCTGGAGCTGAGCCTAGACTCTGGGAACCTCCCTGAGCTGAGAAGAGAGAGAACAGGCTCAGCCCTGTCCTGGGACGGGCTTCATTGACCTTTAACCTATGTATTCACACAACAGCCTCGCCAACTGTCCTCCCCCCCCCCCCCCCCCCCCGTGTCTTTCCTTAAGTAAAGAAGATTCTGCCTTTCTGGGACTCTGTTCCATCCTTGTGTTTACACCTTATGTCTCTCTGTCTGGTCCCCAAAAGATGTTTTGCAGCCAAAGACGGGTAAGATATCTCCTGGGAGATACAACCTAAGCCAGGCGGAACCGAGTGGGGACCCCCAATGAGCTGCCTTAGAAGAACATGGGAAGGGGCCTTGCCTCCCCTTCCCTCTGCCTGGGAAAAGCTGTTGCCGGCTCTGGCTTTTCCCTGGCACCTGTTTGTGAGAGAAGTTACAAAAACAATAAAGATCAGTTCTCTCCACTTAGCTCAACGGAACTGTTACAAAATAAGAGACTTGACCCTGAAAAGGTACATACCTTAATTAAGACATCACGGGACCTTGTGCTTCGGCTGTTTATAGATAAAGCGTGATTGGAATAAACAATTTTCTGCTATGATGTATGAGTCTCACAGACCATGTAAGAAACAATGTTACTTTCTTGCTTTTGTATACCTATCAATAAAAACCCCCAGTCGGCCTTATTCTGGGCTCCAGTCCTCTGTGACTGAGAGACCCCTGGCCTTCGGAGAGATTTAACTGCATTAAGTCTCTGTTTGTTTCTTTCTTAAAAACTTAACACAAACCGCCCCTTCTCGCACCCTCACTGCCCATGTTGCGCTGGACGCGACAAACCTATGTTGCAAAGGGCCAGCAGTCAGCACACCCCAGCCCTGGGCATCAGAATAGACAGTGGGGAACGAGGAAGCTGCAGGTCATGAGCACATGTCCCTGAGTCATCAGTGACCCCAGAGCTGACACCCACATGTCCCTGACGTCCACCAGAAAGGGATGGGGGGTCCCCAGTCCTCAGACCAGGATGTGGGCTTCCTGGGACCTACAGATGATTGACATGGAGACAAAGGTCTGTCTGCAGCCCTTCTCAGGATGCTCCAGAAATCCAACCCTTTCAAGTGTTCTGTTATTTTAGTTACTACTGAAGAGTTTCTGAAAGTGGGAAGAGACTTGTGATGTGGCTACAATAATCAAGACTGTGTGGCATTGGTGGAGGGAGAGACTCACATCAATGGACCAGAATACGTGTGACCTTGGATAAGCCAAGGGTTTCCTGATGTGACACAGACAGTACAGCCCTTAGAAAAGCAACAAGAAATAGGACATTGGGAAGGACTGGCTTTTATGATTATATTTACAACAAAAGTGACTAAAATATTGTATTTCAGTCATGTTTATAAATACTTGCTAACTGCGTATATTTAGTCTGTTCACTGTCAGGATGTGTCTGCACATAATGCTAATCACTTTAATGATTATTACAAATCTCCATAAGTTTTAAAACCTGGTGATTTACTCAACTAGTCCAGCATTTACTTTATACTCAGAGAAGTAGGGCTTGTCTTTGACATTTTTCAATGCATCTTATAGATCATATGCTCTTTCATCCCAGACTCAGAGGCTATATGAATTCAAACGAGAGACCCTACTGGGCCCCATAAGGACCAGGGGAGCCTGACTCAGTCCCCCCCACTTATAGGAACAGGCTGCCCCACATGCAAATTTCTCCTCAGGCTCCAGGGTAAAACCCTCCTGGGGCTGTGAGCTCCCAGCTCTCTCCTCACACAGGCTGAGGTCTCTGGGGAAGGCAGAGCTGTGGTCTAGAAGAAGATGACACTGCTGGGTCTTCTCCTGTGCCTGGTGACAGCCCCCCAAGGTGAGGGTCTCAGGTGTCAGACATGGGTCTGTGGGATGGATGTGACTGCACGTGAGTGACAGACTGATTCTCCTTGTCCCCAGGTGTCCTGTCGCAGGTGCAGCTGCAGGAGTCGGGCCCAGGACTGGTGAAGCCCTCGCAGACCCTGTCCCTCACCTGCACTGTCTCTGGATTCTCTTTAACCAGCTATGGTGTGCACTGGACACGCCAGGCTCCAGGAAAGGGGCTGGAGTGGGTTGGTGTTATGTGGGGTGGTGGAAGCACAAACTATAACCCAACGCTTAAGTCCCGGCTCAGCATCACCAGGGACACCTCCAAGAACCAAGTTTATTTAACACTGAAGAGCCTGACAGCTGAGGACACGGCCGTGTATTACTGTGCGAGGGACACAGTGAGGGGAAGTCAGTGTGAGCCCAGACACAAACCTCCCTGCAGGGGACAGAGGGGAGGGCTGCAGGGGGCGCTCGAAACACCAGGGGGCGCTCAGGGTCCACGAGGCTCTGCTCAGACCACCTGGGGCACTTGCGACATTTGAGATCAGGAAGGAGCCTGAGGGCAGGAGTCACAGGGTAGGAGGGACAAAGGGAGGAATGTCCTGTCACCAGGTAGAACCACCTTAATTTAATTAAAAATATATACCAATAGAGACTCCACCCACCGCATCTATTCTAAACAATGACATGGTGTGTTAACTATTCAAACACAATAGATATTTACACATGGCAACATACACGTTCTATATATTTTTTGCTTCGTCTCTTAAATTGGGTCAGTATTGAGGACAGGAGTCACCTACAGCTGACACTGCAGTAAATTCTCGGAACGTAGGTCCCTGTATTGGTAGTTTTAGGAATCTTCTGCTAAAATAATAATAATAATAGTAATATAGAATAATAATAAATTACACGTTTATTTGTATATTAGGAAGAGTTAACTTTTGAAATATAGAATTAATCTGAATTGGAATGTAAATCTCCAATGTTGTTTTCCCACAGACCCTGAGAACATAAACCACAGTTTGCCATGTACAATGTGCACCTTTTTGCCCAAATGTGTGAGGGAAAAATAAGGATGAGCATTATACACGGGAAGGACTAACTCCGTATCTGTATGAATGTCTTTGATTCTTTTGTTTATGCTGGTGAATTAATGGTGTAACACTACAAATCCATAAAGCTATCCTTATGGAAAATAACACTCTGGAATAGGACAGTCAATGTTGTTGAACTTATGACTAACTTGCAACGATGAAGAGATCCTGGCCTTCTGTGATGCATAAATATCGTAAATTTGTTGCCGGTACATAAAATTTCTTGTACCTTGTATCTGTTCTGTGTTTTGCAATTATTTGTTATGTAAAATTTCTTGTATAATATGTTTTTAAAATGCTGAAATTCCTCTATAATACAAACTCAAGTACCTGTAGGTAAACAAATAAAACTGTGAATTAAAAAATTAAAACAAAAGACACCATAGGCCATGTGGCTTAAACAAGTTACTGATCTCCACTGCTGTGGAGGCTGGAAAGTTCAAAATCAAGGTCCCGCCTGATTTAGGTCCTGGTGAAAGGTCTGACCTGGCTCGCAGCTGACCATGTTCTCACTGAGTCCTTACACGCCTTCAATGATGGAGGGAGATCTCTCTTCCTCTTTGTACAATGCTCCAAACCTATTGGAGTTCTACCACCACATTCTGACCTCGTGTAACCTTATTTGCCGACTCAAAGCCTTATTTTACACACCGTCATTGAGTATTAGGACACCAACACATGATTTGGGAGGCACCCAGTTCAATCCATAAAATCTCACTTATGGTCCCCCCAAAATGCATGCCTTCCTCACATATAAAAGACTAACTTTACCCCAACAGGCCTAAAGCCTGAATCATTTCAGCATCAGCTCTAAAGGCTAAGGTCCAAAGTCTCATCTAAATATAGTCTCACCAGATACTGGTGACCATGAGCTGTGATTCATCCTGAGGCAAAATTCCTCTCCAGCTGTGAACCTAAGAAACCAGACAAGTTATTTGCTTCCAAAATGTGAAGGTGGGTCAGGCATAGGGGAGACATTCCCATTCTGAAAGTGATGAACAGGAAAGAAGGAAGGAGTGAAGGAACCCAAGCTGCTCTGTAACCTCCCAGGAAAATTCCATGGGACGTGAAGTTAGGAGAACAGTCCTCTTTGGCTGGATGACCCCCATTCTGTACCGAACAGGGTGATGGTCCCACTTCCCAACCCCACTCAGGCGATCTCTCACTTTCTGGAGCCACTAGGGCAGTCTCACCACGGCTGTGCTGGCAGGGGTCACACGTCCCAGGCTCTGCCAGGGGGGGTCCCACCCAAAGCCTTTCGCTGCTGGTCGTGTCACCTGTTCAAACCGAGGAGATGGTTAAAGTCTTTGAAACCAAGCAGTCAGCCCTGATGACTTCTAAATCCTCTTTAAGGTCATCGTTCCTTCTTTGTATCCAATAATGCATATCCACGGCCAATTTGAATTATGATCCTGTTCTTTAGATTCCAAGAAGTCTGACAGCATTCCTTCCTTCTGCCCCACCTTCTCTTCCCCATTTATTTTTAAGTGACAGTGTATGTGCTGGTATAACCCTGTTTCTACTCCTGGCTTATGCTGAGACAGCTGACTAAACCATGAGGCGTGCCCATGATTTTATTTGTCAAAGGGTTTTTCAGCAACAACTTTCATGCCCTCTTCACAACAAGCTTTCTAGCTTTTGGCAATACGGGTAGGGTGACAGTTTTTTAAATCTCCAAATTCAGATTAGCATTTGATTAATACTGTCACCATTTACCCATCTGTCTCCCCTCACAGTTTAGGAGAAGCAGCCAAGAGGAACCAAGCCCCTCCTACTCTTGGCTTAGAAATCCCCTCAGCTGAACACCCAGTCCCATTGCTCACAAGGTCTACCTTCCACATAACACAGGAAACCAGCTCAGCCAAGCTGTTCGACACTTTACAACAAGGATCACATTCCTCAGGGACCCATAACCTGCTCCTCATTTCCCTCTGAGCCTCAGCAGGGTGGCTTCTCAGGACCACATTTCAACCCCCACTGTGTTCATGACGACCTATGTATTCTCTTAGAATATGCAGCCTTCTCGACAGCTCTCCGGTCTTCTTTCTGAGCTCTCAGCACAGTCACCTTTAACGTCCCGTCACAGAAATCTTGGAATTTTCACGTGAGCACTTGAAAAATCTACTACCTTCTACCGATCACCTACTTCCAAAGTCACCAACACCTTCTTAGGTATTTGTTACAGCAACTCCCCACCCTCAGTACCAAAACTGCATCTCATCTGCTCGAGCTGCCGTCACAGAACCAATGACTGGGTGGCTTAAACTACAGAAATTTATTTCATCACATACTGGGGGCTGTGAAGCCCAAGGTCAAGTTGCCAGATGAATCAGTTACTGGTGGGAACTCATCCTAATGGCCAGAGAGCTGACTGCTCACTGTAATCTATGTGGTGGAGAGAGAGACAGACATCTCTCTTCCTCTCCCTCATATAAGGCCACCAACTACTGGATGAGGACCCCAACCTTATGACCTCATTTAACCATAAGGACTTCCTACAAGCCCTTCTCCAAGAACAGGCCACTGGGTCTCAGGGCTTCAATATGTGAATGGTGGGGGGATAGAATTCACTCCATAACAAGACACCAGTTATAAATACCTGTGAAGCAGGTTTCATGACCAGAGGGAAATACGTCACATTCCTGATCATCCTGACTCAGCCACAGGTTTCAGAAGGCAGAGCTAATGTGACGTCCTCACACTTAGATCAGAGCCTCTAAAGGTGGGATTTAGGGCCCTGTGTCCAGTGCATCCTGGAAGCCAAGGGCACCTCCATCTCCCCAACCTGCTCTGCACGCACCTGGGAAACAGCGTTCTCACTGTTCAGTTGTGTTTAAGGAGTGAGAGCTCCTGTCCCTGGTGTGAGGATGCAGGGGCACCTCCTGGATCCAGCCAGGGGCACGGATGCCCTTCCAAGTGTGACATCACCTGAGGCTTAACAGGTTCCTGGCCTGTTGTATTTTTCGTGCTCCAGCTTCCTGGGAGGGACTTGAAATTGCTAAGACATTCAGTGACACCATGTTCAGTATGTCTGCCCAGGTGCCTCTTACTCTTAGTGAGGTGAGATTCCCACCTCTAGAAACAGGTCAGAGATGACCTGTGAAGTCCATCTGCTTTCTGCACCAACATTAAAGATCTTGGAAATGTTCACTCCCATTCTTAGAAGAGAAACTGGAAAAATGAAGATCAGTTATGGCTCCTGAACCCATCACAGAACTAAAATTGCAAGAACAGCCTCCACTGTGATAACTGGAAACACAGGCACATCCAGAGTCCAGGTGACTCTGCTCACCTGGAGCAGAAGCTGCTGGAGACTCAAGCTGGTAGGAGCACTTCCAGGGGAGTATTCTGAGTGGATGGAGCACACGGGTGGGCTCCTGTGAGGGAGGGGTCCTGGGGCCACACCCCACACTTCTGGGGGCTTTCCCTCCAGACACATCCAGGTTCTCCAGGGAGGATGCATGTGTGTCCCTCATGTCGCTGACAGGGGGAGGGGAGGACTAAGCACTGAGAAATCCACCCAGAACTTACCTCAGGCAGACCCTCCAGGGGAAGGGCTTTTCCAGAACCCTATTCTGAGAGGTGGGTGGGATTCTTACCTATGACAGACCTAGGGAGGGGGTACAGTTACCAGGGTAACAGAGTCAGGAAGAGACTGTGGGTGCTGCAGAGGGGAAGGGAAGGGTCACAGGGAAGTGAGCTGACCACGGGAGAGCCCTTGAGGAGGTCACAAGAAGACCCAGGGGACCGCCTCAGAGGTGATTAATCATAAGGACACATAACGTCACACACACACACACACACACACACAAACACATACACACACACACACACACACACACACACACACGAGCAGCCTCACCTGAGTCAGCTGACAACGGTGCTGCCTCCTCCTCCTCCAACTTCTCAGGTGCCTCCCCTCCCGCAGACATGGGTTCTCCAAGGGACGCCCACTGCAGGTGCTGTGAGTGGGCAACAGTGTGATTGGGCCTTGATTCTAACAATCTGTGGGACAAGATTGGTCCATCTCATGGGTCCTCTGCACAGGGCCCATTGGCTGTGAGAAAAAGCAGAGCCACGGTGTAGGTTCTTCCCAAGTCTGTGCGTGTGTCACATTTCCTGGGGTTTTATTTACAAAAGAGTCACACCCCAGGCCTAGGATCAGAGTGGGGGACGGCCCATTGTCATGCAGGGTGTCCTGCAGGGTCTCCCGCTCCTTTGTCATGAGGGGAGGCCTGCGGGGCCTCTGCTCCCACTCCCCACATAAGAACACAGAACATGGTGAGGCCAAAAAGGAACACCCACGGAGCCTCAGGTAGGGGAGTCACACCACTATAGTCTCACTGGAGGCTGCATTCACACGATGTGCAACCTGCTGTCCACTTTCTGCCAACCAACCGACTCTCTCCTCGACTTCCCTCCCTAATGCAGCCGCGGCAGTTATATTAGTGGCCAATGGCTCAAGGGCCACAGCTGACGGCCATCTAGCCACAGCTGCCGGGCATCTACTACCCGAGCCAGCACCTTTCCATGTAAGGCTGAGAACCTGGAAACTGCTCTCTGGGGCTCTGCCCCCACACCCATGTATTAAGTACAGGGGACTAGGACACTTTGTGGTCCATTCCTCCTGAAATCATTCCCTCTGTGTGCGTCTATTTTATTGACGAGCAGAGGTGAGTGGGCTGTATGACAATCCAGGAATTTCCAGATGTCACATTCAAGAAGAGGAATGTTAAGGAGATAAGAGCCTCCGACCCCCCCCCCCCCAAAGTTCCCAAGACCTTCTGGACTCTGGACTGCGTCAGTGCATCTGGCAGCCACAGGGAAGGGGCTCCCTGGGTCTTTTATAAAACACTTGCTTAACGTCTCCCTGCAGAGTTGTTGGGGTTTAGTTATATCAATTCATTATTTCATCCATTATGTTAAAACCTTAGAGTGTCCCTGAGGGAGCATTGTGAGTTCAGGTCACAGACATTTAACACAGGACTAGAGACGCTAGAGGTCATGCCCTGTGAGCCCTGACAGGCCCCTCCCGTGCAGGGCACAGATTGTCCTGCAGGGGGCGCTCAGCACCCACCCAGCAGGGGCTGCAGCCCCAGGAGCAGGTGTTGAGGGGAAAGGCAGGGGCTTCCTCTGAGGGCCTGGGGCTTCCTTCCTCTTTCTAGAAACCTCTGAAGCAAGATTTGGGCAAAGACTGCTGAAGTGTCTGTAAACAGCCTATTCTATCAGGAGAATGTGCCAAAGACAATGAGCAGTAAAATCTAATTGAAATTGAAGTTTCTAAGAATACAGCATGTCTTAATAAAACCTAACAGTTGTCACCCCAATGAGCTTTAGTTAAAAAAAAAAAACAAAAAGGAAAAAAACACTGGATGAAAAGGATGAATTTGCCAGTTTGATATTTTCAAAATTTGAAGACAGACACTGGACCATAGGATGAGACATTCAGATCAAAGCCCAGAACAGGCTCAGGTGGTCTCCGTGTCATTCAAAGGTGGAGTCTCAGTGAGGACCACGTCCTGGCGGGGCTTGTTCCTCAGTGGGAGGGGCTCTGTCTGCACAGATTCAGGGACATAGCAGAGGACACATATCCTCCATCAGGGATTAGGACTTGGCCCCTCAGACGCCCACTGAACATGGTCCTGTGTCATTGAGCTTCTCTCACGTGGGCCAAGTCTTCAGGTATGAAACCCTCTGCTCATGAATATGCAAATGAGATGCGGTGGGCGGGGCTAAGTACGGACATGTCTGTGCCCTGAGAGCATCGCCCCACAGCCACACGCTCCCCGACAGACGTCCTGACAGCACAGCCCTCACCATGGACTGGAGATGGACAGTCCTCTTTCTGGTGGCAGTGGCTACAGGTAAGGGGCTCCCCAGTCCCTGGCTAATGAGGGGACCTGGGCCAGTCACAGTGGATCCACCCACTCCTGTCTCCTCCCCACAGGTGTCCACTCCGAGGTCCAGCTGGTGCAGCCTGGGGCTGAGGTGAGGAAGCCTGGGGCCTCAGTGAAGGTGTCCTGCAAGGCTTCCGGATACACCTTCACCAGCTACAATATGCACTGGGTGCGACAGGCCCCGGGACAAGGGCTTGAGTGGATAGGAAGGATCTATGGAGGCAGTGGTGGCACAGACTACGCACAGAAGTTCCAGGGCAGAGTCACCATGACCAGGGACACATCCACCAGCACAGCCTACATGGAGCTGAGCAGTCTGAGACCTGAGGACACGGCCGTGTATTACTGTGCAAGGGACACAGTGAGGTAACCTCATCCTGAGAGTGTCAGAAACCCTGAGGGAGAGGGCAGCTGTGCGGGGCTGAGGAGACGACAGAGGCAGCTGGGCACAGCCTTTCTTTGACTTAGGGTTATGGATATAGAGATGAAGGAAGTGCTTCCGTTAATTATCTATGAAAGGTTTTCAGTTCTGTGCTAGCAAACCAACTCCCAGGAGGATAAAAAATAAACTTTCTGTAGTGTTTTCTTATTTTCATTGTGTAAATATGACCCGGATGGTGGATTGGAACATGACGTCCCTCTCTGTGGTCAGAGAGATTAACTGCATTACAGTCTAAGGGTCGCAGCAGGAAGCAGAATGGAGGACAGAGAACACAGAAGCCCTGACATATGTCCCCGCCCCTAATAGTCATGAGAACACAGGCATCCACAGTCGTGTGTGGACGTGTACGACCTGCTCGTTGGTGTCTCTGGAAACTGTCCCAAAACACCACACACGGGTTTGAAAGGCAGACTTACCCTCTTACTGTTCAAGAAAAGAGCTGAACTAGGTCTAAATCACAGTGTCCCCAGGGCTGTGTGTCTCCCAGAGGCTGCAGGGCTCGTTCCATCATCAGAGCTGCATCCCTTGCATTTGGGGCTCATGGCAGGTCCCCACACGTCCCATCCATCCCTGTGTGGCTTTTGCCCCTGGAGCAGAATCTCCCCCCACCTTGTTGTCCCAAGGACGGTGTGTGGGCATCAGTGTCCATGCAAGGGGTCCCGACAGTCTCTCCATCCGAAGATTTTTAATGTATCACATTTTCAGAATTTCTTCTGTTTTTGGGTTCAAGACCTTGTTATCATAGGTACCCATCTTGGAGCAAGGACAACTTCTTACACAGGGGAGATTTTTTTCCTGCATTTGAGGACAAAATGGAAGCTCCACATGCCCTTCTTGCTCTGGCTGCTTTTCAAGTCACTCACTTTAGATAGTTATACCCCATTGTGGGATATCCTGGGGAGCCTGCCCTGGGCCCTAACAGTTTTATCCTCTGAACGTCCCAGGAAGTCTCGTGTAGTGAGAGCTGGACTCCTGGCTGTGGAGAGAGACAACGGGAGGGAAGCTGAGTGCTAAGACATCTGCAAAGGCGAGAAGGAGACAGAACAGGATGGACAAACAGGAAAGGACACTTTGCAGCTCTTTCCGCAAACCCATCAGACCAGTCCCCGTCCCTGGGGACAGGCCAGTCCTATGACACCTCTGCGTCATTGATCTGATGGAAAGTATGAATGCTTCATTTTAACAGATTGAGTGAGTTTCCCTGTGTCCCGTTCACCTTACATAAAAGCAGCATTTTCATCAGTGACCACACAGGCTCCTCCTCCTGGGTGGTCAGTGTACCTGAGGCACCACAGAGACTCAGGAGTTCACGTCCTGCAGTTTGCACAGTGGTGGGGAGCTCTTGTTTCATTGCCCTGGAGAGAATTAAGGTCACTTCTTCCAATTCATAGTCTCCAAAGCCTGGGAATCAAACCCTCAGCGCTGAAAAGAACTTGGACTTGTGATACGCAGGTGGCCTTCCGGCCATTCTCACCTGGCAGGTGTGTGGGGCACAACTTGTGAACACAGGGCCTAAATGTGCAATGTGGCTGCTTTCAGGGTGGCGTGTGGAGGGACAGAAGGAGCCAGATACCCGAGTACACGTCATCCTGATGGTTTGGGTGGGATCCCTTTAATACTTTAATGATACACATGAAATAAAGGACCTTGGCTCACAGACAGGGTCACAGTAGAATCTGTAGTTCTCAAGATATGAACTATTTCATGAGTCATGTCAGTGTCTCCAGCCTCTACGTGCTGTGTCAGTGTGTGAGAGTAGAACGCATGTGAAATAGCTGCTATAGAGGGCCTGTCGTCAGCCTGCGGCAGCTGTAAGCTGGGTCCTGCTGCCCAGCTGAGCCGGTGCACAGGTTTGGTGCACACATACACACACACACACACACACACACAGAGTCTGTGTCATGGGGCACCTGAGTCAGATGCAGCTGCAACAACTGAGTCTCATGAGATGGGGGTGACCCACAAAACACCTGGTGAGCCAGCAGTCACCTGAGCACAGAAGGTCATGATATAGTCACTTAGTCTGCTTCGGAAGTTTGAATGTTCCACCTGTGGACTCAGACCACAGTTTCATTGCAATGCTGTTCAGATATGTCACCAAGGACGTCCAGTGTCATATCTGCTCCAGTGCTCAGGGGACATTTTTCTCCTGTGTCCCTCTGTGGGTAAGTACAGTCCCTGAGCTTGTGTAGAATTCCCTGGGCCAGAGTGACTCAGCAGCAGAAGAGGCCGAGTGATGTCTGTGTTGTCATGGACACCACACCCTGTCTGTCACCAGCATGTCCCCTGTCCACCAGGTGTTCACATCGGCAGGAACAAAGCCTGGTGCTTTTGCACTATTGAGGTGTCGACATAACCAGCAATCACATTGGTTAGTTAATGTCACCAGGGTTTGGTAAACTGGCATAAGAGGGCGTTTGGTGTCTGCACAACCTGTTGAAAAAGAGACGGTTAATAAGAGCAGGACACCGGTTGAAAAGGAGTCATAGTGGAAACGCAAAGAGGGAAGGTGGACAGAAAGAGACATGCACTCCCCAGGCAGCTTTAGAGTAAATAATAAGTGTGAGAGGTGTTAACTCGTAAGAGAATGGTTTCCTACATTTTCACAGAGTGTCCATGAAGGTTATTTTAAAGAAGAAGTGAAAACCAAGTGTCCCAACCTATGACTTTGGAAACGCTGTCTCATCGTGGTGCCATCTGCTCTGGGGCCTGGCCAATGGCCCTGGCAGTGCCCGGTTCCAGGTCACCTGCAGGGACAGGCTCCAGTGGTCTTGGTGTGAAGACCTGGGTCTATTTAGAGTGGGCGGCATGGATGCAGGAGGCCTTCTCTGTTCCTTGGACGGCAGTGCAGGTGGTCAGCAGCCCCTCGAAGGTCTTTCCCAGGAAGCTGACCGTGTGTTTTCTTCTAAAGTCTTGATGGACACCTGGTCCTGAGTTCAAATGGACAGCAAGCCCTGTAGGTCGGGGGAGGTTACGCCTCTTACCTGCTGGCGACACGCCTCACGCACAGTAGGTGCCTGTGCACTTAGCCCTTCACTGCATCCGATCGTTCATTAAGCTCCTATCAGGTTCACTTAATCCAGGAATGAAAGGGTGACAGGAGCCAGCAGACCCTGGTTCCCTGAACATATTTCAATGGGATCAATCCATGTCCCCTCAGTATCAGTCATGTTTGCTTTTGTTCTGTTTGTCAAAGCAGGTCACACACCCAGGCCGAGTGTCAGTGTGGGAACACAGCACATGTGCTAGCTACAAAGAGGTAAGGGAAATTTGGAGTTCCTTAACACAAAATTCAGCCTCTGTGTGTGAGTGTGAGTGTGTGTGTGTGATTCTGTGAGGGTGTGTGTGAGTGTATCCCACTGACGACCAGATGTGGATGGGCTATCAGCTCCATGAGTCTGCACCCGCAGATATAGTCAGACGTGACCTTCAACCAATGGAACCCAAGGGCGATAAAAGGCCCCCAAGGCCCCTGAGCTTCGGAACTCAAGACTATGTCAGTGCATCTGGCAGCCCCTGGGAAAGGGCTCCCTGGGTGTTTCATAAAGCCCTTGCATGGACACAACCTTCAGAGTCATTGGGGTTTAGGGAGGACAATTCACTGTTTCCGGAGATGAGGTCAAAGCTTGTGGTGCCCTGAGGGAGCATTGTGAGGTCAGGGCACAGACATTTAACACTGGACTAGAGACTCTAGAGGTCATGCCCTGTGAGCTCTGACAGGACCCTCCCCTGCAGGGCACAGGCTGGGCTGCAGGGGGCGCTCAGGTCCCACCAGCAGGGGCTGCAGCCCCAGGAGCAGGTGGGGAGGGAGAGGGGAAGGGGTTTCCTCTGAGGGCCCAGGGCTTCCTTCCTCTTTATAAAAACATCTAAAACAAGGTTTGTGCAAGGACCGCTGAAGTGTCTGTAAATATCCTATTGGGAGAATTTACCGAACACAATGGGCAATAAAATCAAGTTTAAAATGGGGTTTCCATGACTTCAAGATGTCTTTAGAGCAACAATCAGAATGACAAGGATGGTTTTACCAATTTGAAATTTTCAAAATTTGGGGACACACCCTGACCCCCGATTTGAGACACTTAGGTTAAAGCCCAGAACAGGCTCAGGTGGTCTCCGTGTCATTCAAAGGGGGTTCTAGGTGACGATCGCATCCTGGGCGTTTGTTCCTCAGTGGGAGGAGCTCTGTCAGCACAGATTCAGGGACCTGGCAGGGGACACATATCCTATAACAAGTATTAGGACTTGGACCCTCAGACGCCCACTGATCATGGTCCTGTGTCATCAAGCTTTTCTCAGTTGGGCCAAGTCTTCAGCTATGAAACCCTCTGCTCATGAATATGCAAATGAGCTGAGGTGGGCGGGGTTAAATGTGGACATGTCTGTGCCCTGAGAGCATCGCCCCACAGCCACATGCTCCCCTACAGACGTCCTGACAGCACAGCCCTCACCATGGGCGGGAGATGGACAGTCCTCTTCCTGGTGGCAGTGGCTACAGGTAAGGGGCTCCCCAGTCCCTGGCTGATGAGGGGACCTGGGCAAGTCTTGGGGGATCCACCCACTCCTGTCTCCTCTGCACAGGTGTCCACTCCGAGGTCCAGCTGGTGCAGCCTGGGGCTGAGGTGAGGAAGCCTGGGGCCTCAGTGAAGGTGTCCTGCAAGGCTTCCGGATACACCTTCACCAGCTACTGGATGCAATGGGTGTAACAGGCCCTGGGACAAGGGCTTGAGTGGATGGAACGGATCTATGCATGCAATGGTGGCATAAGGTATGCACAGAAGTTCCAGGGCAGAGTCACTATGACCAGGGACACGTCCACCAGCACAGCCTACATGGAGCTGAGCAGTCTGAGACCTGAGGACACAGCCTTGTATTACTGTGCAGGGGACACAGTGAGATGACCCACATCCTGAGAGTGTCAGGAACACTGAGGGAGAGGGCAGCTGTGCGGAGCTGAAGATACGACAGGGACGGTGAGTCTCTTGACTTCCTCACACAGAGTCAGGAACCTGAGACGAGGACTGAGACTCTCACGGGCACCTCAGTCATTCAAGGAAAGGTTTCCAGTGTCCAAACGTCCTCAAGAAAGAACTAGAGAAAGCCTTTCCTGAAAGGTCCTGTCATGTGTCACTGTCCTTGCAGTGGGCACATCTGGAGCCTCCGTGTTCTCTGAGTGAGGGAGGTTATTTCAGGTATCACGTGGGATCACTTGGTGGGAAGATTCTGGGATTGGCCTGCAGTGTCTCCCTATAACTTTCTCTCACTTTCCCCTATTTGTGAAAAATGGAAATGAGTTTGGGAGAAAGTGTACATATAGAATTCAAGGGTGAATTTCTGCTCCTCACCTGTGATCAAGCACCACACACATGACACGTGATGGACCATCATGACACATGGTGACATCATAGGTGACAGGTGTGTCAGGTCAAGCACAGTCTACGTCAGCTCACAGTCCCCTCAGCCTCTCCTGCAGGGGTGAGTTCCTGAGAGGCTTCTCCCCTCAGACCCCAGCCTGCGGGTGTCCCTGTCCCTGGGGGTTCTGGGGGTCCTCACACAACAGGGAGCAGCAGGGGGAGACCCTTGATGATGTGAGACTCAGTCCAGCCTGTTACTTCCAAGGACAAGTGAATCTAATTACCTCACACTCGGGGCTCAACTCTAGTCACATTTATTCCTTCACACTCTGGGGCTCAGAGCATGTAGGCAGTTTCACTGGAAGATACCAAGGTGTTGGCAGGACCACACATGCCCCGGAGGGTCTGGGGAAGCGCTGTGGTCTGACAATGAGTGTGTTGAAATCCTAAACACCAGAGAGGTTGTGTTAGCGGGTGGGGACTTGGGTGGGGGGGGCTAGGTCATCAGAGCGCAGCCCTCAGGAAGAGCCTCTCTAATGAGCCCCAGACAGTTTACTTGTCCCTCCCACCCTGTGAGGACACAGCAGGAAACCACAGGAAGTGAACCAGGCAGAGGGCCCTCACCAGTGGTGACCATGTGGGGTCTCGGTGTCGGATTGTCACCTGCAGAACTGTGGGGAATGTTGTTTATAATGTAAACATGATATGGAACTTTTTATAGCAGCCCAGATGGAATAGAATGGTAAAGACTGTTTATTTTTATTTTCCAGCTGCTAGAGGTGCTTTCCTTGATCCCATGTCCTGTTCCTCCAACGTCGCACCAGGAGGAGGTCACCTTCCATCAGAGGTCACATTGCTTTCTTCTCCTGGATCTAATCTCCCTCTGCCTCCCTCTGCTATGAACACGGTGGTTGAATTAGGAGTCACTCAGAAAACACAGGAAAACCTTTGCTTCCCCTGGTGCCTAAATGAACCAAGTATGACAAAGGCCTTTTCCCATGTTACGTTCACAAAGTCCAAGCGTGACTCAGACCTTCTCAGTGCTCCCTCAGCTTCCTAACAGTCACCTCCAGGACCCAGGCCAATTACAGCTACAACATGCCAACACCCCCTCAAAAGCTCATTCATGAAAACATGAAATCCAGCCTGAAATGTATCTGAGTGCCATAATCTCAAAAGTCCCAAATATCACCTCGGAATCAGTTATGGGTCATAGTTTGGGTGGATCTATCCTGGGGTAAAATCCTCTCTGTCTGTGACACTAGAAGACAAGTTGTCTCTTAAAATACGTTTTGAGCAGTCATAGGATAAGAGTTACGGACTTTTGCATTCCAAAGAGATGAAATGGAGGGGTCAGGTAATGATGAATTCTGTGCACAGGAGGGTACACAGCACTAGGGCTCCAAGCGTCCCACACTGATGCTGGATAAAGGGGAGGGGACACAGTCTGTCTGCAGGGGCTTTGGGACAAAGGCGCACGCGCACCACCAGGGGGCGCTCAGTACTCTCTCAATTCACGTCCCGGGAGGAGTTGGCTGAGGGCTGTCCTGTCAGGGTTTGGTCTCCGTGCTCCTTAAACCTCCTCCTGACATTCACGCAGCAGAAACTGTTTTCTAAACGTTCTGGAAACGCAGAAGTGTCCTCCATTTTTTATGTATTAGGACATTATTGACTATATTCCCCATGCTTCTCTACATATCTGTGTGACTATTTTTCAAATTATAGCTGACATTCAATATTATATTAGTATCAGGTGTGCAGCGTAGTGGTTACACATTATATACTTTATGAAGGAACCTCCAATAAGCGACTGCCCATCTGACACTACACAGTCGTCACAATCCTGCTGACTGTATCCCCCGTACTGTACTTTCCTATTTAGAATAAATACGCTGTCACCATGGTGATGTGCACAGTTCCCAAGGGCCAGGCACTGCGATGACTTCCTCTCCTATAATCATGTAACAGCCATGAGTGAGGGACAGCAGGGACTTCTATGTCATAGATAAATAATCAAACTTCAATAACAGCATTCCTCCTGATGTTGGGTGTTCCCGAATTTAATTTACTTCACCAATTATTCTATTATATTAATAGCTGAAGCTCTTTCATGACAGTCTAGGCAGAGAGACTCTGTGGAAATGGCCCTTGTGGTTACTGAAACCCCACAGCCTCTCCATCAGCTCCATGACTCTCTCTCTAACTTCTCAGGGTCTCCAAGTCCCAGGGATAGAAAATCATCCTGTCAACACGTCCGTCTTCTTGGTCTCCTTGAAGGTCAGGAAGCCAGAGGTACCCAGGGCCGAGGGCACCACCACCACGTGTACACCGAGTGCACTCTCACAGGATGTGCAGCCCGGGGCCCCTTTCCCAGGGGCACATGTGTCCCCAGACCCCATGATCATCTCCCAGGAAGAAGAGCACATCCACCCCTCACTGCTGTCCAGCTGCCCGTATAGCTCAGCATGTGCAGCTCAGGAGGCAAACACTGAGGTCTGGGACTGACGGTGATGGGAGGTGAGGGCAGGTGTCCTCCTCCTCAGTGTCCTGGTGGAGACCCAGGGGGCTGTTTCCACAGGGCAGTGACGTGGTGTGGGGATGCTGCAGGCTGGTGAGGACACACCATGACGTTGTCAGAACTGACATGACTTTGAAATACAGTTAGGAATCTAATTTATAATATAGACAGATTGGGGATTCTGGTGGATTGTCAGTCTGTATGTTTCAGCAAGGATAATTTAGGTGTTATTTTAGTTTTCTACTTCGAGGAACATGTATGTGTACAATTCACTAGATACAATGTGACTGACAATATACATTTTCATCTTCCCACTGCTATGTTCACTTACCAGTAGATTTAGTATCATTCACTCAATTTTATATTGAGATGACACTTGTCCATATGCATCAAAATAGAACATTTCCAAATAAACCCACATGACTGCACTAAGAGTTAAACATGTTCGTTCCCCACTGTGAAGTCACAGCCCCACACTACTGACAGGGTCCCTTCTCCCTGCCGTGGTGGCTCTTTCTCTGCCTGCTAGTCTCCTGCACAAGAAGCCCCCTGAGCTGGGCATCACCACAAGTCCCTCAGGTGGGACACTGGGAATGATGCCCTTAGAGGACAATGGGTGGGGCTGTTCCTACTCGTGCTCCTGCTTCCAGGTCCAATAAAACGCCTATAGATTCAGGTAATACCTGCATCCTCCTGCTCTGTGACATTTACTGTGGTCAAATATGCATCATTAAAGCCACTACAAGGAAAAAAATAGAAAATTAGTGAGGAAAGACTCACAGACAGACAACAATGTACAAAAGGTCGCACTTATGAACAATTGCATCTGCATGAACCCAGATTCTCCACATTCTTAGGTAAATACTACCGTGCAGAAAATCACACATGTTCTCATTACAGGAAGAGGTTCTGGAACCTCACCTGGCATGTCCATCCCTGCCCCGGAGTGGAATAGGGGAGCAGTGGGGTCCATGGGGAGGGTACAGGGCTCCCTCTCAGCTGATATGTGCCCTTGGACACGTCACACGGCTCCTCTGGGCTGCCGTGTGTAGCTTTATCTGTGCAACATGAAGGTGGATTGATACCTCGGTCACTTGTTCTGGGTGCAAACATACAAATGAAATGAGGTAATGGGTGCTGAGCACTCACTCCAGCACCGTCATGTATAGAAATCATGTTTTCATGACCTCTCACGTGACCACCAACTAACCAGGACACTCACGCCTGCATGAGGCCCTGCCCTTGTATAGGCGTCCAACCCCGGAGCTCCCTATATGGATGGAGGACATGCAAATAGGGGCCCCTCTGCTGATGAAAACCAGCCCAGCCCTGACCCTGCAGCTGTGGGACAGGAGCCCCAGCCCCGGGATCCCCAGGTGTCCCCATTCCGTGGTCAGGACAGAGCACAGACGACACACCATGGAGTTTGGGCTCAGCTGGGTTTTCCTTGTTGCTGTTTTAGGAGGTAATTTATGGAGAACAGGAGACTCTGAGTATGTGAGAGAATATGAGTGAGAGAAACAGTGTGTGTGTTACAGTTTCTGACCAGGATGTCTCTGTGTTTGCAGGTATCCAGTGTGAGGTGCAGCTGGTGGAGTCTGGGGGAGGCTTGGTGCAGCCTGGGGGGTCTCTGCGACTCTCCTGTGCGGCCTCTGGATTCACCTTCAGTAGCTACTGGATGCACTGGGTCCGCCAGGCTCCAGGGAAGGGGCTGGAGTGGGTCTCAGCTATTAAACCTGATGGAAGTAGCACATACTACGCCAACTCCGTGAAGGGCCGATTCACCATCTCCAGAGACAACGCCAAGAACACGCTGTATCTGCAAATGACCAGCCTGAGAGCTGAGGACACGGCCGTGTATTACTGTGCGACGGACACAGTGAGGGGAAGTCAGTGTGAGCCCAGACACAAACCTCCCTGCAGGGGACAGGGGGACTGGGCTGCAGGGGGCGCTCAGGACACCAGGGGGCGCTCGTGACAACAGGGGGCGCTCAGGACACCAGGGGGCGCTCAGGACACCAGGGGGCGCTCAGGACACACCGAGCACAGGAGCAGCCCAGGAGCAGGTGTGGGGACAGATTTCCTCTGAAATTTCTCAGCTGCCCTCAGGGACAAATCTGAACCATCTTTGTGACTCTAATGTCTCCTATTCTCAGCAGCCAACAAAGTGGAAACTGTTTGCAATAACATATGACCAGTCACTGGGGCCTTTCCTTCACCAAATTCCTGTGTGTCCTGGTTGTCTCAGAGAGACCATCGCGAGGGCTGTCGTCTCCCTTGTGGTTGGGAAACGTTTCCCACCCAGAGAGACCCAGCACAGTCCTGGCCCCTGTGTGCTGAGCTCAGGCTCTGTGTCCCCCACATGCCCACTGTGTCCCCACAGGGACCCTTCTTCCCACAGGCACACAAGGCACCATGGGGGTTCAGTCCCCTAGGACCTCCACCATCAACGGTCTCTGTCTTCCCTACAACACTTTACCTTTAACGTCTTGTTCCTCATTTAGTCAAATCGATGTTGAAACTCACCCCAACATCACCTTCTGTCACCTGCTGTCCTAATTCTCCCTCAATCTGTCCTAGACCCTGAGCTCCATGGGGCTGGAGCTCTGCTCACACTCCCAGCTCTGCCCACAGTACCCGTCACAGAAGGAGGTCCAGTAACTACGTCGGCATTCACGTGCCCCCACGTCATCTCCTAATTCATCTACCATGTGTGTCCATTTGTGGGCACCACAGGGCAGGTTACACTCACTAGGGTTTCCAGGTGGCCCTGCTGAGCTCACATGTGATGGAAACACGACTCATGGTGACACAGGCACTATTGCAGGACAGGCCTGTGTCAGGTGGGGGCACAGCTGGCTGCTGACCACGAGGCACCACTAACAATTCAGAACCCTTATGACACAGGACATTCTTATAGAGCCCCCTGTACAGAGCATGGTGGTGGACACCTCATGAGTCACAATGTTGAGACAGGTCAGGGAACATACGTGTAGTGCGTGTGCTGGTCTCTTGTCACGTCTCAGTGACCAGCCCATATGTATAGTCAGATATTTGTGAGCTAAATTATGGGAAACACATGAAGTAGGACAGAACCCACAACTGGAAGTATGTTTAGGAGAAACTTTAAAACACAGCAAAGGCAGATGAGCTGAGTGCACTTGGGAAGCTGGATAGAGAATAGAGAACCATGGAGTGTTACTCTCAGTGAAAATACATAAAATATTGTTTCCTGACTTGTCTGAAGATTTACTCACTTTTTCTAAAAGTATCAATTTGGTTGTGCCCATCTAGGACTAATCACCAAACAATGACACTTTGGAGCCAAGCAGATATTACACATTTCTGCAGTTAAAAGGATTGGAACTGATGAAAGGTGTTCTCACCACAGGTCTTCACATCCTATTCTCTTTCCAGGGAAAACACTGACCTTAAATGTCAGTCTTTCATCCCAAAGTCCTTGATAGAAAGAAAGGAATCCTGACAACGTGCCTCATGCAGCTTGTGTGGCTCAGCGTGACCACCAGGGGACAGGTCACTTCCACAGTCCTGCACCAGGACACCTGGTGGGATGAGCCCAAGTTGGTATCACAAGAAGAAGAGACGCTTTCTTGTTGCAGAACGAGGCTAAAGATGTGGGGGTCGTTTTAAACCATTAAACTGAAGAGACTGAAAAACAGGATTTGTGCATTACTGAGAGTGTCTGCTGTGCTCTCATGGTCACTACATTCCTAAACTTTAACAAGGGCCCCTCACACTGATTTGCACCGGGCCCTGACATGGCACAGTCTGTCTGCTGGTGACTTCGGCTTTAGACCCACTTAAGGTCTTTGCTGTAAGGCCTCGCCATACTCAGGAAGACATCCATTCAGAGGGGTCGATGCAGGTCGGTGTAATCAGAAGTGTTGAGATTTCCCATTTAGGGAACCCCATATGTTTCCATTTCTGTCTGAAATGGAAACTAAGAGACTAAGGAGCATTTGAGCTTCTCACAGAAGTGGTCCCTCATTACTCTGAAGAACTTTTCTGTGTCCACTCCTCATGGGGACGGCCCAGCATCCCTAACCCAAGGTGAACAGGATTAATTCACTGTGTCGTGTAGGCCGTTCCACCTGTTAGATCTGTTTTTATAGAAGCTAGCCTTCTCTCGTCCACCCCATTGTGTCCTGGATAAATATGATTCATCTTCTTTATCAAATAGAAATGAATCATGGGGGAGGGGAAGAGAACTCACACTGTCGACCCATGAGTTTATAGGAGCCCCCGCCCAGCACACAGTGTCCAGCCTACAGCCCCACCCACACGCCCACAATGATGCCTGAGCCCGAGCTGACAAGCAGAGGCGAGCTGAACCCCGAGTCTGGAAGAGAATTTGGGTGCTGGTACCTGGGATGGTCAGGGGTCTGATTAGGAGATTCCTGGGGGTACGACTCTGTTTCCCAGGCCTGTCTCCATGGTTCATGGTAGAGGATAGAGGACGATGGTTTTTCCGCATAAAATGTGGACAGAACAAGGCAAGGAGCAGCTGCTGGGAAAGCAGACAGGCACCTCCTGCATCGTGTGTGTTCATGCATTTTATCACCTTATCTACTTATCATGTTTCCACATCTTTACAGACCTTCCTGCTGGGGAGAGACAGCCCCTCGTGGGTCCCCAGTCCTCAGGGCAGCACAGCCCAGGCTGGAGCAGGCCTTTCACACACACACTAACCCACCCAGAGCACCGCCTCGCTCTGGCCCGCACACCAGGACACACTTCCTCTGCCTTCATCATCCCAGGCCCAGGTGCCCGGCACAGGGAGACGCCCCTCATCTCTGAGCTACTGACATCACTCACCTGGTCCATCCAAAGCTGGTCACCTGCCTGCCCCTCCTTTCCCAGGGAAAGGCCAGTGAGACCAGGTCCTCAGCTGCCCCTCGCTCCCTGTCTCCTGCCTGCTGACCCTCTGGTCCTTCCATGTGGTCTCACGTGGCCCTGTCCTGTTTGTAGGACCTGTGAGTGTGATAAACTCTGTTTTCCCCTGGTCCCCTCCTGTGTGTCCTCTGGTGGCCATGCCTGACTGACATCTCATGAAGAATGCAGCCAATTGGTATGAAAGCAGGAAGGTCTAGTATTGAGAGGGGGTCTTAGAGACGTCCTGTAACTGCCTGTCGTCACGACTGGCTGTCTCGCTTGGGCTCTGCCATCTGGGAAACCTCAGTGTCATGTGGGGTTTCCTGTGTGTGTCTCTGTTCTGCTCTCTGTGGCCTCATTTGGAAACAGTCAACACCTCTTGTCCTAAACTGTGGGCAAAGGTAGGTGTCTGTCACAGGTTGGGGTGTTGTGGGGTCAGAGCACCTGCCTAGAGGCCTCGGAGCTGAGCCCAGACTCTGGGAACCTCCCTGAGCAGAGAAGAGAGAGAACAGGCTCAGCCCTGTCCTGGGACGGGCTTCATTGACCTTTAACCTATGTCACAAAGGGCCAGTGGTCAGCACACTCCAGCCCTGGGCATCAGAATAGACAGTGGGGAACGAGGAAGCTGCAGGTCATGAGCACATGTCCCTGAGTCATCAGTGACCCCACAGCCGACACCACCTGTCCCCCCTGACGTCCATCAGAAAGGGATGGGGGGTCCCCAGTCCTCAGACCAGGATGTGGGCTTCCTGGGACCTACAGATGATTGACATGGAGACAAAGATCTGTCTGCAGCCCTTCTCAGGATGCTCCAGAATCCAACCCTGCCAAGTGTCCTGTTATTTTAGTTACTACTGAAGAGTTTCTGAAAGTGGGAAGAGACTTGTGATGCGGCTACAATAATCAAGACTGTGTGGCTTGGTGGAGGGAGAGACACACATCAATGGAGCAGAATACGTGGGACCTTGGATAAGCCAAGGGTTTCATAGATAGGACACGCAAAGCACGGACCTTCGAAAAGCATGTGCCAATTTTTGTAAATGTAATTTTTCATACTTAAAATTTTATTTCAAGAAAATTAATATAAAAATCCACATTACAAAATATACTAAGATAGGTATCTTATAAAACAATGTATATAATATGGAAAGATTATTTACGGCTTATCAAGAAGTGAGACAAACCACATATAAATGTCCAACTTCTTTAATGATTAGTCTTCAACCCTGACTGTGCAGGGAATCAGTTACTCAGAGAAAAATGAAGTCATATGAGCTCAAAAGAAGTAGGCGTGGGAAGGACTGTTTGTGTTTCTGATATATTTACAATAAAGCTGACACGAAATTTTATTGTAGTTGAATTTTTATCTAGAAACGTTTGGAAACTGTGAATATATTTAATGTGTTGGTTGTAATAATGTGTCTGCACAGAATGCTGATAACTTTAATAGGCATTACAAATACCCATAAGTTTTCAAAACTGGTGATCCACTCACAAAAGTACAGTATGTCTTGACCTTTTGCTGTGTATCTTACAGACCAAGTGCTCTTTCATCCCAGACTCAGAGGCTGTAGGAATTCAAGAGAGAGACCCTACTGGGCCCCATAAGGACCAGGGGAGCCTGACTCAGTCCCTCCCCACTTATAGGAACAGGCTGCCCCACATGCAAATTTCTCCTCAGGCTCCAGGGTAAAACCCCCCTTGGGCTGTGAGCTCCCAGCTCTCTCCTCACACAGGCTGAGGTCTCTGGGGAAGGCAGAGCTGTGGTCTAGAAGAAGATGACACTGCTGGGTCTTCTCCTGTGCCTGGTGACAGCCCCCCAAGGTGAGGGTCTCAGGTGTCAGACACGGGTCTGTGGGATGGATGTGACTGCACGTGAGTGACAGACTGATTCTCCTTGTCCCCAGGTGTCCTGTCCCAGCTGCAGCTGCAGGAGTCGGGCCCAGGACTGGTGAAGCCCTCGCAGACCCTGTCCCTCACTTGCACTGTTTCGGGGGGCTCTGTCACCAGCAGTTACTATTGGAGTTGGATCCGCCAGCGCCCTGGTAAAGGGTTGGAGTGGATGGGGCTCTGGACAGGGAGCACAAGCTACAACCCAGCATTCCAGGGCCGAATCTCCATCACTGCTGACACATCAAGGAACCAGTTCTCCCTGCAGCTGAGCTCTGTGACTTCCGAGGACACGGCCGTGTATTACTGTGCGAGGAACACAGTGAGGGGAAGTCAGTGTGAGCCCAGACACAAACGTCCCCGCAGGGGACAGGGGGCTGGGCTGCAGGGGAGGCTCAGGACACCAGGGGGCGCTCAGGGTCCATGAGGCTGTGCTCAGACCACCTGGGGCACTTGTGACATTTGAGATCAGGAAGGAGCCTGAGGGCAGGTGTCACAGGGTAGGAGGGACAAAGGGAGAGAGTGTCCTGTCACCATGTAGCCACCTTAATTTAATTAAAAATATGTACCACTAGAGACCTCACCACTGCATCTATTCGAAAGTGTATTAACTATTCAAAACAATAGATATTTACACGTGGCACACACATATATATATATTTTGCTTCATCTCTTAAATTGCGTCAGTATTGCGAGTAGGAGTCACAGCTGACAGTGAAGTAAATTCTCAGAATGCAGGTCCCTGTCTTGGCAGCCATAGGAATCTTCAGCTGAAATAATAATAATAATAATAATAATAATAATAATAATGTAGCATAATAATAAATACCACATGTTTATTTGTATAATATTAGGAAGAGTTAACTTTTGGCATATAAAATTAATCTGAATTGGAATGTAAATCTCCAATGTTGTTTTCCCACAGACCCTGAGAACATAAACCACAGTTTGCCATGTACAATGTGCACCTTTTTGCCCAAATGTGTGAGGGAAAAACAAGGATGAGCATTATACACGGGAAGGACTAACTCCGTATCTGTATGAATGTCTTTGATTCTTTTGTTTATGCTTGTGAATTAATGGTGTAACACTAGAAATCCATAAAGCTATTCTTATGGAAAATAACACTCTGGAATAGGATAGTCAATGTTGCTGAACTTACAACGAACTTGCAACGATGAAGAGATCTTGGCCTTCTGTGATGCATAAATATCGTAAATTTGTTGCCAGTACATAAAATTTCTTGTACCTTGTATCTGTTCTGTGTTTTGCAATTATTTGTTATGTAAAATTTCTTGTACAATATGTTTAAAAACTGCTGACATTCCTCTATAATACAAAATCAAGTACATGTAGGTAAACAATTAAAGCTGTGACTTAAAAAATTAAAACAAAAGATACCAGAGGCCACGTGGCTTAAACAACAGTAATTGATTATGACAGCTGTGGAGGCTGGAAAGTTCAAAATCAAGGTCCCAGCTGATTTAGATCCTGGTGAAAGGTCTGACCTGGCTCGCACCTGACCATGTTCTCACTGAGTCCTTACATGCCTTAAATGATGGAGGGAGATCTCTCTCTTCCTCTTTGTAAAATGCTCCAATCCTATTGGAGTTCTACCACCACATTCTGACATCGTGTAACCTTATTTGCCGACTCAAAGCCCTATTTTACACCCCACCATTGAGCATTAAGACTCCAACATATAAATTTATCAGGAGCCAATTCAACCCATAATATCCTACAAATTATATACCAGAATGTATGATCGCCAAAATATATGCCTTCCCCACATGAAAAAGACATTAACTGCCCCAACAATCCAAACACTCTTACTCATTTCAGCACCAGCTCTAAGGCTAAGGTCCAAAGTCTCACCTAAGTATAGTGTCATCAGATCCTGGTGACGTGACCTGTGATTCATCCTGAGGCAAAATTCCTCTCCAGCTGTGAACCTATGAATCCAGACAAGTGACATGATTCCAAAATGTGATGGTGGGTCAGGCATAGGGGAGACGTTCCCGTTCTGAAAGTGATGAACAGGAGAGAAGGAAGGAGTGATGGCCCCAACCTGGTCCACAACCTGCCGGGCAAATCCCATGTGATATTAAGGTTGGAAAACAGTCCTCTTTGGCTGATGTCCCTCATTCTGTACCCAACGGGGTGGCAGTCCCAAGTCCCGACCCCACTCACGTGGTGTCTCACTTTCTGGACCCACTAAGGAGGTCTCATCATGGCTGTTATCGCAGGGGTCACAAGTACCAGACTCTGCCAGGAGGGGTCCAACCCAAAGGATGTGGTTCCAGGTTGTGTCACCTTTTGAAATCGAGGGGATCGTTTAAGTCTTTGAAACTAAGGAGTCAGCCCTGGTGACCTCTAAATTTCATTCAAGGTCATTCTTCCTTTACCTAAATCATATTGCATCTTCACTGCCAATTTGACTTACGCTCCTGTTCTGCAGAATCCACACCTCTCTCCCTGTGTGTTATTAAATGACAGTGTATCTGCTGGTATAACCCCATCTCTACTCCTGGCTTACACTGAGATGCCTGATTAAATCAGTGAAGCATGCCTATCATTTTATTTATCAAAGGGTTTTTCAGCCAAACCTTCTGTGGTCTCTTCACAGCAAGCTTTCTCAATGTTGGCAATATGGAGAGGCTGACACTTTTTCAAACCTCCCGTTCTTATTAGCATTTGCTTAACATTGCCATCTTCAATCCGTCTGTCTCCCCTCACCTTTTAGTAGAAGCAGTAAGAGGAGCCAAGCCCCTCCTACACTTGCTTAGAAATCTCCTCAGCTGAACACCCAGTCCCATTGCTCACAAGGTCTACCTTCCACATAACACAGGAAACCAGCTCAGCCAAGCTCTTCGACACCTTATAACAAGGATCACATTCCTCAGGGACCCATGACCTGCTCCTCATTTCCCTCTGAGCCTCAGCAGGATGGCTTCTCAGGACCACATTTCAACCACCACTGTGTTCATGATGGTCTATGTAAGTAAACCAATGACCACGTGGCTTAAACAACAGAAATCTGCTTTCTCACATTCTGAGGGCCTGGAAGACCAAGGTCAAGTTGCCAGATGAATCGATTACCAGTGGGAACTCGTCCTGATGGGCAGACAGCTGACTTCTCACTGTAATCTCATGTGGTGGAGAGAGAGTGACATCCCTGTGTCTCTCCCTCATATAAGGCCACCAATTCTACTGGATGAGGACCCCAACCTTATGATCTCACTTAACCATAAGGACTTCCTACAAGCCCTTCTCCCAGTACAGGCCACTGGGTCTCAGGGCTTCAACATGTGACTGGTGGGGGGAGAGAATTCACTGCATAGGAAGTGCCCAGTTGTAAATATCAGTGAAGCAGGTTTTAGGACCAGAGGGAAATACATCACATTCCTGATCATCCTGACACACCCACAGGTTTCAGAAGGCAGAGCTAACAAGACGTCCTCACACTTAGATCGGAGCCTCTCAGGCGGGATTTAGGGCCTCGTCTCCAGAAATTATTAGATGCCAAGGGCACCTCCATGTCCCCACCTGCTCTGCACCCACCTGGGAAACAGCGTTCTCACTGCTTGACTTGTGATTAAGGAGTGGGAGCTCCTGTCCCTAGTGTGAGGCTGCAGGGGCACCTCCTGGGTCCAGCCAGGGGCCCGGATGCCCTTCCAAGTGTGACATCACCTGAGGCTTAACAGGTTCCTGGCCTGTTGTACTTTCCATGTTCCAGCTTCCGGGGAGGGACCTGAATTGCTAAGACTTTCGGTGACACCATGTTCAGTTCTCTCTGTCCTGGTGCCTGTTACACTTAGTGAGGTGAGGTTCCCACCTCTAGCAAAAGGTCAGAGATGACCTGTGAAGGTCCATCTGCTTTCTGCACCAACATTAAAGACCTTGGAAATCATCACTGCCATGCTTAGAAGAGAACCTGGAGAAATGAAGATCAGTTATGTCTCCTGAACCCATCACAGAACTAAAATTGCAAGAACAGCCTCCACTGTGATAACTGGAAACACAGGCACATCCAGAGTCCAGGTGACTCTGCTCACCTGGAGCAGAAGCTGCTGGAGGCTCCAGCTGGTAGGAGCACTTCCAGGGGAGTATTCTGAGTGGATGGAGCACACGGGTGGGCTCCTGTGGGGGAGGGGTCCTGGGGCCACACCCCACACTTCGGGGGCTTTCCCTACAGACACATCCAGGTTCTCCAGGGAGGATGCATGTGGGTCCCTCATGTCACTGACAGGGGGAGGGGAGGACTAAGCACTGAGAAATCCACCCAGAACTTACCTCAGGCAGACCCTCCAGAGGAAGGACTTTTCCAGAACCCTATTCTGAGTGGTGGGTGGGAATTCTTACCTATGACAGACCTAGGGAGGGAGCAGGGCTACCAGGGTAACAGAGTCAGGAAGAGACTGTGGGTGCTGCAGGCGGGAAGGGAGGGGTCACAGGGAAGTGAGCTGACCACGGGAGAGCCCTTGAGGAGGTCACAGGCAGACCCAGGGGAGCACCTCACAGGTGTTTAATCATAAGGACACATAACGTCACACACACACGAGTAGCCTCACCTGAGTCAGCTGACAACGGTGCTGCCTCCTCCTCCTCCAAATTCTCTGGTGCCTCCCCTCCCGCAGATGTGGGTTCTCCAAGGGACGCCCACTGCAGGTGCCGTGAATGGACAATAGTGTGACTGGCCCTCATTTCTGACGATCTGAGGGACAAGATTGGCCCATCTCATGGGTCCTCTGCACGTATTCTATTGTCTGAGGAATAGCAGAGCCAGGGTGTAGGTTCTTCCCAAGTCTGTGGGTTTGACACATTTCCTGGGGTTCTATTGACAAGAGAAGTCACACACGATGCCTAGGGTCAGAGTGGGGGATGGCCCATGTACTAGGTACAGGGGACAAGGACAATTTGGGGTTCATTACTGCTAAAATCATCCACTCTGTGTGTGTCTAATTTATTCACGAGCAGAGGTAATTTGGTCTGTGAGACAACGTGGGGAATCTCAGATGTCACCTTCAGCCAGAGGAATTCAAAGGAAGTAAGAGGCCCCCACAGCCCCCTGAGCTTCTGGACTCAGGACTGTGTCAGTGCATCTGGCAGCCCCAGGGAAACGGTCTCTCTGGTGGTTTTATGAAATCTTTGTTCAAGGTCTCCCTGCAGTGTCATTGGGGTTTAGTGAGGACAATTCACTATTCTGGAGCTGAGGTCAAAGCTTATGGTGTCCCTGAGGCAGCATTGTGAGGTCAGGGCACAGACATTTAACACTGGACCAGAGACGCTAGAGGTCATGCCCTGTGAGCTCTGACAGGACCCTCCCCTGCAGGGCACAGGCTGGGCTGCAGGGGGCGCTCAGGACCCATCAACAGGGGCTGCAGCCCCAGGAGCAGGTGGGGAGGGAGCGAGAGAGGGGCTTCCTGTGAGGGCCTGGGGCTTCCTTCCTCTTTATAAAAACATGTAAAACAACATTTCGGCAAGGACCGCTGAAGTGTCTAAAAATCCTATTCTACTAGGAGAATTTACCGAACACAATGGGCAATAAAATCAAACTTAAAATGAGGTTTCCATGACTTCAAGACATCTTACACCAACAACATGAATGACAAAGTTGGCTTCACTAACTTGAAATTTTAAAAATTGGAGACACACACTAAATTCCAGATTGAGACATTCAGATGAAAGCCCAGAACAGGCTCAGGTGGTCTCCGTGTCATTCAAAGGGGGATTCTCAGTGAGGACCATGTCCTGGGGGGCTTGTTCCTCAGTGGGAGGAGCTCTGTCTGCACATTTCAGGGACCTCGCAGGGGACACATATCCTCCATCAGGGATTAGGACTTGGACCCTCAGACGCCCGCTGAACATGGTCCTGTGTCATTGAGCTTCTCTCACGTGGGCCAAGTCTTCAGCTATGAAACCCTCTGCTCATGAATATGCAAATGAGCCCAGGTGGGCGGGGTTAAATATGGACATGTCTGTGCCCTGAGAGCATCGCCCCACAGCCACACGCTCCCCTACAGACGTCCTGACAGCACAGCGCTCACCATGGACTGGAGATGGACAGTCCTCTTCATGGTGGCAGTGGCTACAGGTAAGGGGCTCCCCAGTCTCTGGCTGATGAGGGACCTGGGCCAGTCACAGGGGATCCACCCACTCCTGTCTCCTCTGCACAGGTGTCCACTCCGAGGTCCAGCTGGTGCAGCCTGGGGCTGAGGTGAGGAAGCCTGGGGCCTCAGTGAAGGTGTCCTGCAAGGCTTCCGGATACACCTTCACCAGCTATGCTATGCACTGGGTGCGACAGGCCCCGGGACAAGGGCTTGAGTGGATGGGAGTGATCAACACTAACAGTGGTGGCACAAGCTACGCACAGAAGTTCCAGGGCAGAGTTACTGTGACCAGGGACACATCCACCAGCACAGCCTACATGGAGCTGAGCAGTCTGAGACCTGAGGACACGGCCGTGTATTACTGTGCGAGGGACACAGTGAGATGACCCACATCCTGAGAGTGTCAGAAACCCTGAGGGAGAGGGCAGCTGTGCGGGGCTGAGGAGACGACAGAGGCAGCTGGGTACAGCCTCTTTTTGACTTGGGGTTATGGACATAGAGATGAAGGAACTGCTTTCGTTAATTATTTTTGGAATATTTTCAGTTCTGTGTTGGCAATCCAACTCCCAGGAAGAGAAAAAATAATTAAACTTTCTGTAGTGTTTTCTAATTTTCACTGTGTAAGTGTGACCATCATTGTGGCTTGAAACACGATGTCCCTGAACTGGGTCCTCAAAAGAAGCCAGAATCTTCTCCTTTGGGCTGTTACAGGCGGCTCCCTCTCTGTGGTCAGAGAAGATAAACTGCATTACAGTCTAAGGGTCACAGCTGGAAGCAGAATGGAGCACAGAGAACACAGAAGCCCTGACGTATGTCCCCACCCCTAATAGTCATGAGAACACAGGCATCCACAGTCATGTGTGGATGTGTAGGACCTGCATGTTGGTGTCTCTGGAAACTGTCCCAAAACATGACAACACGGGTGAAAGGCAGACTTACCCTCTTACTGTTCAGGAAAAGAGCTGAACTGGGTCTAAATCACAGGGTCCCCAGGGCCGTGCATCTCCAAGAGGCTGCAGGGGCTCCTTCCACCATCAGAGCTGCATCCCTTGCATTTGGGGCTCATGGCAGGTCCCTACACGTCCCATCCATCCCTGTGTGGCTTTTATCCCTGGAGCAGAATCTCCCCCCACGTTGCTGTTCCAAGGATGGTGTGTGGGCATCAGTGTCCATACAAGAGGTCCAGTCGGTCTCTCCATCTGAAGATTTTTAATGTATCACATTTTCAAAATTTCTTCTATTTCTTGGGATAAAGATCTTGATACCTTAGCAGCCCACCTTGGAGCAGGGACAGCCCCTTACACAGGGGAGATTAATTTCCTTCACTTGAGGACACTTCGACGGTCTCCTTGTTCTTCTTACTCTGCCTGCTTTTCAGTAACTCATTCTAAATAGTTATACCCCATTGTGGGATGTCCTGGGGAGCCTGCTCTGGACCCCAACAGTTTTATCCTCTGAACGTCCCAGGAAGTCTCGTGTAGTGAGAGCTGGACTCCTGCCTGTGGAGAGAGAGAACGGGTGGGAAGCTGAGTGCTAAGACATCTGCAAAGGAGAGAAGGAGACAGAACAGGATGGACAAACAGGAAAGGACACTTTGCAGCTCTTTCCACAAACCCATCAGACCAGTCCCCGTCCCTGGGGACAGGCCAGTCCAGTGACACCTCTGCGTCATTGATCTGATGGAAAGTGTGAACGGTCCTTTTAACAGATTGAGTGAGATTCCATGTGTCCCATTCACTTTACATAAAAGCAGCATTTTCATCAGTGACCATACAGGCTCCTCCTCCTGGGTGGTCAGTGTACCTGAGGCACCACAGAGACTCAGGGGTTCACGTCCTGCAGTTTGCACAGCAGTGGGGCGCTCTCGTCCCATTGCCCTGGAGAGACTTAAGGTCACTTCTTCCAATTCATAGTCTTCAAAGAGTGGGAATCAGACCCTCAGCGCCGAAAAGAATTTGGACTTGGGATATGCAGGTGGACATCTTACCATTCTCACCTGGCAGGTGTGTGGGGCACAACATATGAACACAGGGGCCTAAATGTGTAATGTGGCTGCTTTCAGGGTGGCATGTGGAGGGACAGAAGGAGCCAGATACCCGAGTCCACGTTGTCCTGACAGTTTCGGTGGGGTCCCTTTAATACTTTAATCATACACACAAAATAAAGGACCTTGACTCATAGGCAGGGTCGCGGTAGAATCTGTATTTCTCAGGATCTGAAGTATTTCATGAGTCATGTCAGTGTCTCCAGCCTCCACGTGCTGTGTCAGTGTGTGAGAGCAGAACGGGTGTGAAACGGCTGCTGTAGACGGCCTGTCGTCGGCCTGTGGCAGCTATAAGGCAGGGTCCTGCCACCTGGCCGAGCCAGTGCACAGGTTTGGTGCACACACACACACACACACACACACACACACACACAGACACACACTCAGTCTATGGTATCGGGCAGCTACCTAAGTGGGAGCAGCTGCAATAACCGAGTCACATGGGGGTCGGGGTGAGCCACCAAACACCTGGTGACCTGGCAGGTACCTGTGCCCAGAGGTTGTGCTACAGTCACTTAGTATCCTTGGGAGGTTTGAACGTCCCACCTGTGGACTCAGACCACAGAGTTTGATTGTAATGTTGTCCTGATATGTCACCAGGAACGTCCAGTGTCATATCTGCTTCCAATGCTCAGGGAACGTTTTTCTCCTGTGTCCCCCTCTGGGTAAGTACAGTCCCTGAGCTTGTGTAGAATTCCCTGGGCCTGAGTGACTCACAGCAGAAGAGGCCAAGTGATGTCTGTGTTGTCATGGACACCACACCCTGTCTGTCACCAGCATGTCCCCGGTCCACCAGGTGTTCACATCGGCAGGAGCAAACCTGGTGCTTTTGCACTATTGATGTGCCGACATAACCAGCAATCACATTGGTTAGTTAATGTCACCAGGGTTTGGAAAACTGGCATAAGAGGGCATTTGGTGTCTGCACAACCTGTTGAAAAAGACAGTGAATAAGAGCAGGACACAGGTTGAAAAGGAGTCATAGTGGAAACACACAGAGATGAAGGTGTATAGAAAGAGACACGCACTCCCCAGGCAGCCTTACAGCCAATGACTAATAAGGGCAGGAATGTTAACTCATAAGGGAACAGTTTCCTACATTTTCACAGTGTGTACTTGAAAGTTATTTTAAGGAAGAAGTGAAAGCCAAGTCTCCTGACCTGTGACCTTGGGAAAGCTGTCACATCGTGGTGTCATCTGCTCTGGGGCCTGGCCAGTGGCCCTGGCAGTGCCAGGTTTCAGGTCATCTGCAGGGACAGGCTCCAGTGGTCTGGGGGTGAAGACCTGGGTCTATTTAGAGTGGGCTGCATGGATGCAGGAGGCCTTCCCTGTTCCTTGACGGCAGTGCAGGTGGTCAGCAGCCCCTCGAAGGTCCTCCCCAGGAAGGTGATCGTGTGTTTTCTTCTAAAGACCTGATGGACACCTGGTCCCCTGGTACAAAGGGACAGCAAGGCATGTCAGTCAGGGAAGGTCACACCTCTTACCTGCTGGCGACACACCTCACACACAGTAGGTAGCTGTGCACTTAGCCCTTCACTGCATCCAATTGTTCATTAAGCTCCTATCAGGTTCACTTGATCCAGGAATGGAAGGGTGACAGGAGCCAGCAGACCCTGGTTCCCTGAACACTATTTCAATGGGATCAATCCATGTTCCCTCAGTATCAGCCATGTTTGCTTTTGTTCTGTTTGTCAAGGCAGGTCACACACCCAGGCCGAGTGTTAGTGTGGGGAGACAGCCCTTGTGGTAGGTACAGAGATGAAAGGGAAACTTGGATTAATTTAGCACGAAATTCCGCGTGTGTGTGTGTGTGTGTGTGTGTGTATCCTTCTGAAGCCCAGATGTGGAGTGGGCTTTCAGCACCATGAGTCTGCATCGCAGATATAATCAGATGTGTCCTTCAAACAGAGGAACCTATGAGAGATTAGAGGCCCCTAAAGCCCCCTGAGCTTGTGGACTCACGACTGTGTCAGTGCATCTGGCAGCCCCAGGGAAGGGGCTCCCTGGTGGTTTCATAAAGCCCTTGCAAGGGGACCACCTGTAGTCAGTGTGGTTTATGGTGTCCCTGAGGCAGCATTGTGAAGTCAGGCACAGACATTTACCACTGGACTGGAGACGCTAGAGGTCATGCCCTGTGAGCCCTGACAGGACCCTCCCCTGCAGGGCATGGCCTGGGCTGCAGGGGGCGCTCAGGACCCACCAGCAGGGGCTGCAGCCTGAGGAGCAGGTGGGGAGGGAGAGAGGAAGGGGTTTCCTGTGAGGGCCCAGGGCTTCCTTCCTTTTTATAAAAAAATCTAAAACGAGGTTTGTGCAAGGAGTCCTTTTTGTTGTTGTTAATACAGAGTTTTTACTTTTTCTGATTGTGCTGTTTTGTTCTCTGGGGTACAGTTTCAGAGGTTCTTTTACAATCTAGACATTATCACACTGTCAGATACATAATTTGTAATTGTTTTCTACCATTCAGTAAGTTCCTTTTCATGACGTCCATTGTGTGTTTCTAATGCACATACGATTTTGAGTTTCATCTATCTTGATTTGTCTACTTTTGTGCTTAGAGATTGTATTTTGCTATCATATTGAATAAACTATTACCAAATCCATTGTCATGAAGCTTTCCTTTATGTTTTCTCTAGGGGTTTTATACTTTTACATCTTATATTTGGATGTTTAAACCATTTTCAGTTGATTTTTGTATATTGTACATGACAGGGTTCAGTTATATTGCTTTGCAGGAGGATTTCCACTGACCCAGCACCATTTCTTGCTGACACTGCTCTTTTTTCATCAGGTGATCAGTCAATGCAGGAAAATAATACGACAAAATTCAACATGGTTTCTGATTTGTAAAAATCAGGCAACACACTGTGAATAGAAGGAAAGTGTTACATATAATAAAGGCCCTATATGAAGTGTATACACAACTTCATTCTCCACAGGGAAAGAACAAAAGGTTTCCCTAGAAGACGAGGAGGAAGACAAACATGCCCACACTCACCACCCCCATCCATCACAGGGGTGAAGTTCAGACCCAAGGAAATTTCACCAAAAAATTAAGTGAAGGCTCCAAATTGGAAAGGAAGACGTACAACTAGCATTGTGACACAGGACATGGTCTGATACGTGGAATACATTTTACCCCATTAATTAAATGGAGTTTCCCTTAGCAGAGAGTTTAATGTGTGTGTGGATTTGCTTCACATTTTATATGAGTTTGCTGCATTCACTGGACACTGCAGTAATTTAATGCAGATCTGAGAGAACAGTTTGTACATGTGTCTGTCCCTATGTGTGTGAGTCCATTCATGTGTGGGAGGGGCCAAATTGCAGGGTAATACTATTTCGTTTGTATCTGTCACCAGTCCATCTTTTGATAACAAACAGTTTTATTTGAGAAACTCTCCTTGTTACATGCACTTACCTCACTTCAAAGAAAGCAATTTATTCAAAGCAATTCCTTCTTCATCATAAATTGAGTGTGTAACCAAATGTAGGCCCAAATACTCTTTCCAGGATTCTGAAACATGGATTGACCCGAGTATATATGGGGCTTAGTTGTCGCCGGGTCATTCTGTGAGAGGCAGTGATGTAAGTCCAGGGCTTACCAGGTGTGACCTTGACTGACACTTTCAGCCCTTTGCAGGCTTCCTCCAGGCTCTTCCTGACGCTGAGGGCACTGTGCCTGTGCAGTGTTCTAACAGCTTGTCACTCAGCCATGTTTCATGCTCTTGGCCCCGAAACCTGAAGCAATAGACCCCACACAAACCACATGTGTTTAATCACAATGGAACTGTGGGTTCACAGCAACACTACAGGACAGGAAGTGACCACAGTTATGGAAAATCATGGAGCTCAGAACGGCCAGCGTGGAGGGGCACACAGAGCACTGGATGCCCTAGAATGTCCTGGGTCACGGGTGAGAAGAGGGGAGGCCGACGTGAGGACACTGAGCCCAAAGAGGTGACTGTGCCCCCTGACGACGTCCATGTAGGGACCACCCTGTGGGGATGCACACGCAGTGGGAATACGCCCATGAGCTGCACTTGTTCACACAGTAAGTGTGAGTGATGTGTCCACTGACCCTCCGTCTCCTAACCACAGGGACACTCAGACACGACAGCGGGCTCAGCCTCCTGCTCTGCCCAGGCTCACACCTCAGCCCTGGAGGCAGGAGGAGCACCGTCCGGCCAGTTCTCCACTCCCCCTGCTCTAGGACAGGACCCCCAGGGCGAGGGTCCCTGGAGGGGCATCCACACAGAGGACACTGTCTGTGGGAAGAGGGGTGTCACAGCCCAGACTCCATCCCCACACTGGGCACTTCTGAGGGCTTGTCTCCTGACACCCAGTCCTGAGTTGGGTCCCCATGGAGAGCAGACGTGGAGAACACCCCCAGGGCTCGCTTCTCCTGCAGCACAGACTCGCTCCCCTACTGCACAGACCTGCATCCCCCATAGGGGTCAGCACCATGTGACAGCATGCAAATCTCCCCATCCCCCTCCGTGGATTGAAAAGCCAAGCCCTGGCCTGGGGCAGTGACTGTGCCCCACCATGGACACGCTCTGCTCCACTCTCCTGCTGCTGACCGTCCCTTCCTGTGAGTGCTCTGGTCAGGGCCTCAGGGATGGAGGGACTCCAGTTGTCGTCCAGAAGTAGCTTCACCTTTCTCATGCTTTCTCCACAGGGGTTCTGTCCCAGGTCACCCTGCAGGAGTCGGGTCCTGGGCTGGTGAGACCCTCCCAGACCCTTACGCTGACCTGCTCCTTCTCGGGGTTCTCACTGAGCACTACTAATATGGGTGTCAGCTGGGTCCGTCAGCCCCCCGGGAAGGCCCTGGAGTGGCTTGCAAACATTTGGTGGAATGATGGTAAGTATTACAGCCCATCTCTGAAAAGCCGGCTCTCGATCTCGAAGGACACTTCCAGAAACCAGGTGGTCCTAACAATGACCAGCATGGACCCTGCAGACACAGCCACGTATTTCTGTGCACGGAGGCACAGAGACACAGCCCAGGGCGCTCCTGTACAAGAACCCAGGCTGGGCCTCAGCTGGGCCCTCATGTCTGCAGCACAGGAACGTGTGGGCACATGGCATTTCCTGCCAGGCTCTGGGGTTCCTCCCCACCCACAGCCTCAGAGCCCCGTCTTCCCATCTCTTCTCTCCTTAGAAGACCGATGGCCCTGTGAGTGCTGCATGCAGGTGAGAGGCTGAATTCTGTTTCGTCAGCAACCTGACAAGGTCAGGTACGTGGACACAAGATCACCCACAGGATGCGGCTGTTTCATGGGCTGCTGTCCCTGTAAGTGACAGAATACAAACAAACCCAAGTCAACTTTGATTAAAATGCTGGATTTCACGTTGAAGTAGCATTAGCTGATAAGAAAGCCGGACAAATTCCAGAGTTCCATATCCCAGCTTCCTTGCCATGAAGAAGAAAAAGTGGTCCAAACTGCACGAATAAATACTGTATGAAATGACAACACAGATGTGCTCTCTTCATGGGGTGTCTGACAGTGGCCGTGCACAGATGATGGTCAGCGGTTTCACATGGGAGGTGTGATGCATAAACCTTGCTCCAGGATGTGATTTTGTGCCCAGGGAGCCATGACAGGCAACGATAATGATACGTTAAACCTGGAAACGAAACTGCCTAAGTTTGACTCCAGAAGCACATGTATTACATCTGACGAGCAATCTGGCAGCAAAGATACAGCAATGCATCTCTCATGACATCTCAAGTTCAAGTTTCAGCATGTAATCTGAATTGTCAGCATTTTATCAAGAGCATACCATGAAAAAGAATCACCAGAGTCTATAAATCACTAAAGAAATAGTGGTAACATATATGAAAGAGTGACTATGTCAACACTTTAAGACATCAGAAAAAAATTTTTAGATAAATTTCAAATCATGAAATTATTTACAGGCAACTAATAATTATGAAATTATATTGTGTTTGAAAGAGCATGATGCTATCAAGAAAAAAAATATGTTAGACTACATCACATTTAAAAACTTTTTTGTGCCTACATGACTATCCAGAGAATGAAAGACACGCCACAGACAAGGATAAAATAATAGCACATCATGTACCCACCCAGTGGCTGTGTCCAGAATATAATAAGAACCCTCAAAACTCAACAGAACAAAAAGAAACAACTGTTTATATAGCAGGCGTAGGTTTGTACAGACCTTTCAGCTCAGAGGACACAGAGGTGGGAAAGGGGCTAGGAGAAGGCACTCAGCATCAGTGGTCACTGGGGACATTCAGATCAAGACCACGGTGAGAACACGGTGCCCTTGTCACAGAGTCTCTGAGGGAAGAGAAATTCTGTCACCATCTGGCTGGACATTCTTTCTCATTCTTGCTCTTTCCAGGTGAGAGCTCCAGTCCGTGCAGGCTGGAGACTCTCTCATTTTCCACAAGCCCTGAGGTGTGGGTCACTCCCAGACCGGGGCAAAACAGCCAGGCTGCTGTGAAGGGATGGTCTCCACAATCAGAGTCTGGGGGTGGGAGCTGGTGTGGATCCTCCCCAGTCCTAGACAGGCCAGCAGGCGGGTCAGGTCCCCTCAGTCTGTGCAGCCTGACAGATTCACACTCTGATCTTAGCACAGTGGCATTTTGAAATGTTTATGTATTTGTCATCAATCCCTTGTTCTCTGCAGGTCTGTGCCACCTGGAAACTGCTCACACTGCCAGGATGATTCTTGGTCGTTTTCTTACTGCAGGCTCCTGACATCAGGACCTCAGAATGTAGCTTTCTGTGACATCACGTATCAGATATGTTGAAGGAAATTATTGATTTGCACATAGTCCACCTGTCTTCTTATTGTCACTGTGTATGTTCTAAGAATGAGAAGCACATGTCCTCAGCTCTCTGCATGTCAAAGACGAGTAGTGGCTTTCTGTGTCATAGGCAGGAATGGGGCCACTCCAAACACCTGTCACCAGAAGAACAGAAACACAGTGAGTGTATCCACTTCTTGGAAGAAGAGTCAGCACTAAACCCCTATGAGCCTCATTCACACCACACATTGCATTTCCAATTGTGACACTGAGAAGATAAAAGTTATAAGTACACGCTGTGTGATTCCATTTGTATGAACATGAAAGATGAGACCTACTGTGAGGAAACACGAAGATGACAGGAGCCCCTGGGGGCAGGGTGCGAGGCTGGCAAGAGTGGGAGATGAATGGCAGGAACACAGAAAAGCACCACGGTGAGGACTGGTCACCATTTGATGGTGGTGATGGTGGTGATAGTGGTGATGTTGTTGAAGGTGGTGATGGTGGTGCTGCTGGTGATGGTGGTGATGCTGGTGGTCATGGTGGTGATGGTGGTGATGGTGGTGATGGTGGTGATGCTGGTGGTCATGGTGGTGATGGTGGTGATGGTGTTGATGGTGTTGATGATGGTGATGGTGTTGATGGTGGTGATGCTGGTGATGGTGGTGATGGTGTTGATGGTGGTGATGCTGGTGATGGTGGTGATGGTGGTGATAGTGGTGATGTTGTTGAAGGTGGTGATGGTGGTGCTGCTGGTGATGGTGTTGATGGTGGTGATGCTGGTGATGGTGGTGATGGTGGTGATAGTGGTGATGTTGTTGAAGGTGGTGATGGTGGTGATGCTGGTGATGGTGGTGATGGTGGTGATGGTGGTGATGTTGGGCAGGTGAACACACACCAGGATTTATCCAGGGTAACTGTTCAGTGTGTGTGGTTTATTACACCAACATGGACTGTAACTGACAGCTATACCATATCATGTTGGTTACATTCAAATGCTTATTTCAAAAGAGAGACAAAGCCAGAAACACGGATATGACACCACACAAGGTACAGACTCCTGGACATAAACATGTGTGACCCTGGATCTCTCTACATGTTCTCAGTAAACACTGCAGGGCAGCAAATGCCACATGTTCTCGTTATAGGAAGGGGGTCTGCAGACCTCCTTCAGTCCTGGAGGTGGATCTGGGGAGCTGTGTGGTCCAAAGGGGAGGCGCACAAGGACAGACAAAGGCGATCACTCTGAGCAGAGAGGTTACAACTCTGTGGGTCTGTTTGAACTTGGTCACCTGTGAAATAGACATAAAACTGATACCTGCATCACATGACTTGTGTGCACAAGTAAAAATGGAATAAGATGAGGGGTCCTCAGTGTTTACATCAGCCTCTAAAATAATAAATCATATTTTCCCAAATGTTCTAATTGCCAGAAAGTGCCCCAGGACTCTCACGCCTGCATGAGGCCCTGCCTTGTGTAGGTGTCCAACCCCGGAGCTCCCTACATGGAAGGAGGACATGCAAATAGGGGCCCCTCTGCTGATGAAAACCAGCCCAGCCCTGACCCTGCAGCTGTGGGACAGGAGCCCCAGCCCCGGCATCCCCAGGTGTCCCCATTCCGTGATCAGGACTGAGCACAGACGACACACCATGGAGTTTGGGCTCAGCTGGGTTTTCCTTGTTGCTGTTTTAAGAGGTAATTTGTGGAGAACAGGAGAGTCTGAGTATGTGAGAGAATGTGAGTGAGAGAAACAGTGGATGTGTGACAGTTTCTGACCAGGACGTCTCTGTGTTTGCAGGTGTCCAGTGTGAGGTGCAGCTGGTGGAGTCTGGGGGAGGCTTGGTGCAGCCTGGGGGGTCTCTGCGCCTCTCCTGTGCGGCCTCTGGATTCACCTTCAGTAACTATGGCATGAACTGGGTCCGCCAGGCTCCAGGGAAGGGGCTGGAGTAGGTCTCAGCTATTATTGTTGATGGAAGTAATAAATACTACGCCGCCTCCGTAAAGGGCCGATTCACCATCTCCAGAGACAACGCCAAGAACACGCTGTATCTGCAAATGACCAGCCTGAGAGCTGATGACACGGCCGTGTATTACTGTGCGAGGGACACAGTGAGGGGAAGTCAGTGTGAGCCCAGACACAAACCTCCCTGCAGGGGACAGAAGGGCTGGTCTGCAAGGGGCGGTGAGGACACCAGGGGGCGCTCAGGACACCAAGGGGCGCTCAGGATGCACGAGGCTCTGCTCAGAACACGGGGACACTTGTGACATTTGAGTTCAGGAAGGAGCCTGTGGGCGGGTGAAACAGGCAGGTAGGGGACAGGGGGAGGTAGTCCTGTCACCACGTGGAGTCTCCTTACTTTAAATAACAACATCTAGCCCCTGGAGTCCCTGCCCTGCATCTATTCTAAACAATGGCAGGTGTGTTAATACTTTGAACACAGTAGACATTTACATATTTCACACACAAATATGTACGTCTATGTGTTGTTTGCTTCATCTCTGAAATTGGGTCTGTAGTGTGAACAGGAATCGCACACAACTGACACTGTGCAGGAGACTCTCAGTATGTAGCGCCCTCTCTTGGTTGTCTTCTAAATCCCAAGGCAAAATAACAGTAATAATAGTAGTAAGAAGTATAAATTCTAAGTGTTTAATCGTTTACATTAAGAAGGGTTAACAAATGCCAAAAAAAATTAGTCTGAATTGGAATTTAGGACGCCTACATTGTTTTCTGACAAAACCTGAAAACATACACATTCCTCCTCACGCAGCAGTTTTCAGGAATGCTGGTTCCCAGGCCAAGTCCCCAACCTGACGCAGAGCCTGGTGTCCTCAGGTGGAAAGACAGTGAGGAGAGGAGAGCCTGGCATGTCCATGGGTGAAGCAGCTGGTGCCTCACTTGATTTTCTCCATGTTATGTGGCCATCGAGGACCAGGTCCATGGACCCCTAAGAGACACTTAATAATGACTCTGTTTATAGAAGTTTATTACTGTCATACACACACATACACACAAAAGGTTGTCACATATGGGTTAGCATATCTGTGCAGCAGGTTTCATGACCAGAGGGAAATACGTCACATTCCTGATCACCCTACACGACCACAGGTTTCAAAGGCAGAGCTAATGAGACGTCCTCACACTTGGATCAGAGCCTCTCAGATGGGATTTGGGGCCCTGTGTCCTGTGCATCCTGGAAGCCAAGGGCACCTCCATGTCCCCACCTGCTCTGCACCCACCTGGGAAACTGTTCTCACTGCTTGGCTTGTGTTTAAGGAGTGGGAGCTCAAGTCCCTAGTGTGAGGCTGCAGGGGCACCTCCTGGGTCCAGCCAGGGGCACGGATGCCCTTCCAAGTGTGACATCACCTGAGGCTTAACAGGTTCCTGGCCTGTTGTACCTTTCGTGTTCCAGCTTCTGGAGAGGGACTTGAAATTGCTAAGACTTTCGGTGACGCCATGTTCACTTATATCTGTCCAGGTACCTCTTACACTTAGTGAGGTGGGACTCCCACCTCTAGTAACAGGTCAGAGATGACCTGTGAAGTCCATCTGCTTTCTGCACTAACATTAAAGATCTTGGAAATAAACACTCCCATTCTTAGAAGAGATTCTAGAAACAATGAAGATCAGTTATGTCTCCTGAACCCATCACAGAACTAAAATTGCAAGAACAGCCTCCACTGTGATCACTGGAAACACACACATCCAGAGTCCAGGTGACTCTGCTCACCTGGAGCAGAAGCTGCTAGAGGCTCAAGCTGGTAGGAGCACTTCCAGGGGAGTATTCTGAGTGGATGGAGCACACGGGTGGGCTCCTGTGGGGGAGGGGTCCCGGGGCCACACCCCACCCTTCTGGGGGCTTTCCCTCCAGACACATCCAGGTTCTCCAGGGAGGATGCATGTGTGTCCCTCATGACGCTGACAGGGGGACGGGAGGACTAAGCTAAGAAATCCACCCAGAACTTCCCTCAGGCAGACCCTCCAGGGGGAGGAGTTTTACAGAACCGTATTCTGAGTGGTGGGTGGGAATTCTTACCTGTGACAGACCTAGGGAGGGGGTACAGTTACCAGGGTAACAGAGTCAGGAAGAGACTGTGGGTGCTGTAGGCGGGAAGGGAGAGGTCACAGGGAAGTGAGGTGACCACGGGAGAGCCCTTGAGGAGGTCACAGGCAGACCCAGGGGACCACCTCACAGGTGTTTAATCCTAAGGATACATAACATCACACACACGCAAGCAGCCTCACCTGAGTCAGCTGACAACAGTGCTGCCTCCTCCTCCTCCAAATTCTCAGGTGCCTCCCCTCCCGCAGATGTGGGTTCTCCAAGGGACGCCCACTGCAGGTGCCGGGAGTGGGCAATAGTGTGATTGGGCCTTGATTCTAACAGTCTGTGGGACAAGATTGGCCCATCTCATGGGTCCTCTGCACAGGGCCCATGGGCTATGAGGAAAAGCAGAGCCATGGTGTAGGTTCTCCCCAAGTCTGTGCGTGTGTCACATTTCTTGGGGTTTTATTTACAAGAGAAGTCACACCCGAGGCCTAGGATCAGAGTGGGGGACGGTCCATTGTCATGCGGGGTGTCCTGTGGGGTCTCCGCTCCTTTGTCATGCGGGGAGGCCTGCGGGGTCTCTGCTCCCCCTCCTGATATAAGACCGGAGGATAACGGTTAGGCCAAAAAGGAACACGAACGGAGCCTCAGGTAGGGGCATCATACTGCCATAGTCTCACTGGAGGCTGGGTTCACACGATGTGTGACCTGCTGTCCGCTTTCTGCCAACCGACCGACTCTCTCCTTGACTTCCCTCCCTAATGCAGCCGTGGCAGTTATATTAGTGGCCAATGGCTCAAGGGCCACAGCTGACGGCCATCTAGCCACAGCTGACAGGCATCTACTACCCGAGCCAGCACCTTTCCATGTGAGGCCGAGAGCCTGGAAACTGCTCTCTGGGCTCTGCCCCCACACCCATGTATTAAGTACAGGGGACGAGGACACTTTGTGGTCCATTCCTCCTGAAATCATTCCCTCTGTGTGTGTCTATTTTATTGACCAGCAGAGGTGAGTGGGCTGTATGACAATCCAGGAATTTCCAGATGTCACCTTCAAGAAGAGGAATGTTAAGGAGATAAGAGCCTCCCTCCCCCCTCAAAGTTCCCAAGACCTTCTGGACTCTGGACAGTGTCAGTGCATCTGGCGGCCACAGGGAAGGGGCTCCCTGGGTCTTTTATAAAACACTGGCTTAACGTCTCCCTGCAGAGTCGTTGGGGTTTAGTTATATCCATTCATTATTTCATCCATGATGTTAAAACCTTAAGTGTCCCTGAGGGAGCATTGTGAGGTCAGGTCACAGACATGTAACACGGAACTAGAGACGCTAGAGGTCATGCCCTTTGAGGCCAGATGGGACCCTCCCCTGCAGGACACAGATTGTCCTGCAGGAGGCGCTCAGGACCCGCCCAGCAGGGGCTGGAACCCAGGAGCAGGTGTTGAAGGGAAAGGAAGGGGCTTCCTCTGAGGGCCTGGGGCTTCCTTCCTCTTTCTAGAAACCTCTAAAGCGAGATTTGGGCAAAGACTGCTGAAGTGTCTGTAAATATCCTATTCTATCAGGAGAATGTACCAAAGACAATGAGCAGTAAAATCTAACTGAAATTGAAGTTTCTAAGAATACAGTATGTCTTAATAAAACCTAATAGTTGTCACCCCAATGAGAATTAGAAAAAAAAAACAAAAAAAACAACCTGGATGAAAAGGATGAATTTGCCAGTTTGAAATTTTCAAAATTTGAAGACAGACATGACCACAGGATGAGACATTCAGATCAAAGCCCAGAACAGGCTCAGGTTGTCTCTGTGTCATTCAAAGGTGGAGTCTCAGTGAGGACCACGTCATGGGGGGGCTTGTTCCTCAGTGGGAGGAGCTCTGTCTGCACAGATTCATGGATCTGGCAGGGGACACATATCCTCTATCAGGGATTAGGACTTGGACCCTCAGTCACCCACTGAACATGGTCCTGTGTCATTGAGCTTCTCTCACGTGGGCCAAGTCTTCAGGTATGAAACCCTCTGCTCATGAATATGCAAATGAGATGCGGTGGGCGGGGCTAAGTACGGACATGGCTGTGCCCTGAGAGCATCGCCCCACAACCACACGCTCCCCTACAGACGTCCTGACAGCACAGCCCTCACCATGGACTGGAGATGGACAGTCCTCTTCCTGGTGGCAGTGACGACAGGTAAGGGGCTCCCCAGTCCCTGGCTGATGAGGGGACCTGGGCCAATCACAGGGGATCCACCCACTCCTGTCTCCTCTGCACAGGTGTCCACTCCGAGGTCCAGCTGGTGCAGCCTGGGGCTGAGGTAAGGAAGCCTTGGGCCTCCGTGAAGGTGTCTTGCAAGGCTTCCGGATACACCTTCACCAGCTACTGGATGAGCTGGGTGCGACAGGCCCCAGGACAAGGGCTTGAGTGGATGGGACAAATAGACCCTTCAGATAGTGAAACAAGGTACGCACAGAAGTTCCAGGGCAGAGTCACCATCACCGCAGACACGTCCACCAGCACAGCCTACATGGAGCTGAGCAGTCTGAGACCTGAGGACACGGCCGTGTATTACTGTGCAAGGGACACAGTGAGATGACCTCATCCTGAGAGTGTCAGAAACCCTGAGGGAGAGGGCAGCTGTGCGGGGCTGAGGAGACGACAGAGGCAGCTGGGCACAGCCTTTCTTTGACTTAGGGTTATGGATATAGAGATGAAGGAACTGCTTTCGTTAATTATCTATGAAAGATTTTAAGTTCTATGCTAGCAAACCAACTCCCAGGAGGATAAAAAATAACTAAACTTTCTGTAGTGTTTTCTTATTTTCATTGTGTAAATATGACCCTGATGGTGGATTGGAACATGACGTCCCTCTCTGTGGTCAGAGAAGATAAACTGCATTACAGTCTAAGGGTCACAGCAGGAAGCAGAATGGAGGACAGAGAACACAGAAGCCCTGACATATGTCCCCGCCCCTAATAGTCATGAGAACACAGGCATCCACAGTCGTGTGTGGACGTGTACGACCTGCTCGTTGGTGTCTCTGGAAACTGTCCCAAAACATGACAACACGGGTGAAAGGCAGACTTACCCTCTTACTGTTCAGGAAAAGAGCTAAACTGGGTCTAAATCACAGTGTCCCCAGGGCCATGTGTCTCCCAGAGGCTGCAGGGCTCGTTCCACCATCAGAGCTGCATCCCTTGTATTTGGGGCTCATGGCAGGTCCCCACACGTCCCATCCATCCCTGTGTGGTTTTTGTCCCTGGAGCAGAATCTCCCCCAACCTTGTTGTCCCCAGGACAGTGTGTGGGCATCAGTGTCCATACAAGAGGTCCCGACAGTCTCTGCATCTGAAGATTTTAATGTATCACATTTTCAGAATTTCTTCTATTTCTTAGGATAAAGATCTTGATACCTTAGCAGCCCACCTTGGAGCAGGGACAGCCCCTTACACAGGGGAGATTAATTTCCTTCACTTGAGGACACTTTGACGGTCTCCTTGTTCTTCTTACTCTGCCTGCTTTTCAGTAACTCATTCTAAATAGTAATACCCCATTGTGGGATGTCCTGGGGAGCCTGCCCTGGGCCCCAACAGTTTTATCCTCTGAACGTCCCAGGAAGTCTCGTGTAGTGAGAGCTGCACTGCTGGCTGTGGAGAGAGAGAACGGGAGGGAAGCTGAGTGCTAAGACATCTGCAAAGGAGAGAAGGAGACAGAACAGGATGGACAAACAGGAAAGGACACTTTGCAGCTCTTTCCACAAACCCATCAGACCAGTCCCCGTCCCTGGGGACAGTCCAGTCCAATGACACCTCTGCATCATTGATCTGATGGAAAGTGTGAACGGTCCTTTTAACAGATTGAGTGAGATTCCGTGTGTCCCATTCACTGCACAGAAAAGCAGCAATTTCATCAGTGACAACACAGGCTCCTCCTCCTGGGTGGTCAGTGTACCTGAGGCACCACAGAGACTCAGGGTTCACGTCCTGCAGTTTGCACAGTGGTGGGGAGCTCTTGTTTCATTGCCTTGGAGAGAATTAAGGTCATTTCTTCCAATTCATAGTCTCCAAACTGTGGGAATCAGACCCTCAGCGCTGAAAAGAACCTGGACTTGGGATACACAGGTGGACATCCTACCATTGTCACCTGGCAGGTGTGTGGGGCACAACATATGAACACAGGGGCCTAAATGTGTAATGTGGCTGCTTTCAGGGTGGCGTGTGGAGGGACAGAAGGAGCCAGATACCCGAGTCCACGTCGTCCTGAGTGTTTTGGTGGGATCCCTTTAATACTTTAATCATACACACAAAATAAATGACCTTGGCTCACAGACAGGGTCACAGCGGAATCTGTAGTTGTCAGGATCTGAAGTATTTCATGAGTCATGTCAGTGTCTCCAGCCTCCACGTGCTGTGTCAGTGTGTGAGAGCAGAACGGGTGTGAAATGGCCTGTCGTCGGCCTGTGGCAGCTGTAAGGCTGGGTCCTGCCACCTGGTCGAGCAGGTGCACAGGTTTGGTGCACACACACACACACACACACACACACTCAGTACATGGTATCGGGCAACTACCTGATTGGGAACAGCTGCCATAACCGAGTCACATGGGGGACGGGGTGAGCCACCAAACACCTGGTGACCTTGCAGGCACCTGGAACCAGAAGGTAGTGCTACAGTCACTTAGTCTCCTTGGGAGGATTGAACGTCCCACCTGGGGTCTCAGACCACAGAGTTTGATTGCAATGTTATCCTGATCTGTCACCAGGAACATCCAGTGTCATATCTGCTTCCAGTGCTCAGGGAATGGTTTTCTCCTGTGTCCCCCTCTCGGTAAGTACAGTCCCTGAGCTTGTGTAGAATTTCCTGGGCCTGAGTGATACAGCAGCAGAAGAGGCCCAGTGATGTCTGTGTTGTCATGGACACCACACCCTGTCTGTCACCACGTGTCCCCAGTCCACCAGGTATTCACATCGGCAGGAACAAAGCCTGGTGCTTTTGCACTATTGATGTGCCGACATAACTAGCAATCACATTGGTTAGTTAATGTCACCAGGGTTTGGTAAACTGGCATAAGAGGGCGTTTGGTGTCTGGAGAACCTATTGGAAAAGAGACAGTTAATAAGAGCAGGACACAGGTTGAAAAGGAGTCATAGTGGAAACGCAGAGATGAAGGTGGATAGAAAGAGACAAGCACTCCTCAGGCAGCCTTACAGCCAATGACTAGTAAGTGTGGGAATGTTAATTCATAAGAGAACTGCTTCCTACATTTTCACAGTGTGTACTTGAAAATTATTTTAAGGAAGATGTGAAAGGCAAGTCTCTCGACCTATGACCTTGGGAAAGCTGTCACATCGTGGTGCCATCTGCTCTGGGGCCTGGCCAGTGGCCCTGACAGTTCCAGGTTTCAGGTCACCTGCAGGGACAGGCTCCAGTGGTCTTGGGGTGATCACCTGGGTCTATTTAGAGTGGGCGGCATGGATGCAGGACGCCTTCCCTGTTCCTTGACGGCAGTGCAGGTGGTCAGCAGCCCCTCGTAGGTCCTTCCCAGGGAGCTGATCGTGTGTTTTCTTCTATAGTCTTGAGGGACACCTGGTCCCGGTTCCAAAGGGAACAGCAATGCCTGTCAGTCAGGGGAGGTCACACCTCTTACCTGCTGGCGACACGCCTCACGCACAGTAGGTGCCTGTGCACTTAGCCCTTCACTGCATCCGATCGTTCATTAAGCTCCTATCAGGTTCACTTAATCCAGGAATGGAAGGGTGACAGGAGCCAGCAGACCCTGGTTCCCTGAACACTATTTCAATGGAATCAATCCATGTCCCCTCAGTATCAGCCATGTTTGCTTTTGTTCTGTTTGTCAAGGCAGGTCACACACCCAGGCCTAGTGTCAGTGTGGGAACACAGCACATGTGCTAGCTACAAAGAGGAAAGGGAAATTTGGAGTCCCTTAACACAAAATCCAGCCTCTATATGTGAGTGTGAGTGTGTGTGTGTGATTCTGTGAGGGTGTGTGTGTGAGTGTATCCCACTGACGACCAGATGTGGATGGGCTATCAGCTCCGTGAGTCTGCACCTGCAGATATAGTCAGACGTGACCTTCATCCAATGGAACCCAAGGGAGATAAAAGGCCCCCAAGGCCCCTGAGCTTCGGAACTCAGGACTGTGTCAGTGCATCTGGCAGCCCCTGGGAAAGGGCTCCCTGGGTGTTTCATAAAGCCCTTGCATGGAAACAACCTTCAGAGTCATTGGGGTTTAGGGAGGACAATTCACTGTTTCCGGAGATGAGGTCAAAGCTCGTGGTGTCCCTGAGGGAGTATTGTGAGGTCAGGGCACAGACATTTAACACTGGACTAGAGACGCTAGAGGTCATGCCCTGTGAGCTCTGACAGGAGCCTCCCCTGCAGGGCACAGGCTGGGCTGCAGGGGGCGCTCAGGTCCCACCAGCAGGGGCTGCAGCCCCAGGAGCAGGTGGGGAGGGAGAGGGGAAGGGGTTTCCTCTGAGGGCCCAGGGCTTCCTTCCTCTTTATAAAAACATCTAAAACAAGGTTTGTGCAAGGACCGCTGAAGTGTCTGTAAATATCCTATTGGGAGAATTTACCGAACACAATGAGCAATAAAATCAAGTTTAAAATGGGGTTTCCATGACTTCAAGATGTCTTTAGAGCAACAATCTGAATGACAAGGATGGTTTTACCAATTTGAAATTTTCAAAATTTGGGGACACACCCTGACCCCCGATTTGAGACACTTAGGTTAAAGCCCAGAACAGGCTCAGGTGGTCTCCGTGTCATTCAAAGGGGGTTCTCAGTGACGATCGCATCCTGGGCGTTTGTTCCTCAGTGTGAGGAGCTCTGTCAGCACAGATTCAGGGACCTGGCAGGGGACACATATCCTCCAAGAAGGATTAGGACTTGGACCCTCAGACGCCCACTGAACATGGTCCTGTGTCACGGAGCTTCTCTCACGTGGGTCACGTCTTCAGCTATGAAACCCTCTGCTCATGAATATGCAAATGAGCCCAGGTGGGCGGGGTTAAATGTGGACATGTCTGTGCCCTGAGAGCATCGCCCCACAGCCACACGCTCCCCTACAGACGTCCTGACAGCACAGCCCTCACCATGGACTGGAGATGGACAGTCCTCTTCCTGGTGGCAGTGGCTACAGGTAAGGGGCTCCCCAGTCCCTTGCTGATGAGGGGACCTGGGCCAGTCACAGTGGATCCACCCACTCCTGTCTCCTCCCCACAGGTGTCCACTCCGAGGTCCAGCTGGTGCAGCCTGGGGCTGAGGTGAGGAAGCCTGGGGCCTCAGTGAAGGTGTCCTGCAAGGCTTCCGGATACACCTTCACCAGCTACTGGATGCAGTGGGTGCGACAGGCCCCGGGACAAGGGCTTGAGTGGATGGAACGGATCTATGCAGGCAATGGTGGCATAAGGTATGCACAGAAGTTCCAGGGCAGAGTCACTACGACCAGGGACACGTCCACCAGCACAGCCTACATGGAGCTGAGCAGTCTGAGACCTGAGGACACGGCCGTGTATTACTGTGTGAGGGACACAGTGAATGACCCACATCCTGAGAGTGTCAGAAACCCTGAGGGAGAGGGCAGCTGTGCGGGGCTGAGGAGACGACAGGGACAGTGAGACTCCTGACTTCCTCACACAGAGTCAGGAACCTGAGACGAGGAGTGAGGCTCTCAGGGGCACCTCAGTCATTCAGGGGAAGGTCTCCAGTGTCCAAACGTCCTCAAGTAAGAACTAGAGAAAGCCTTTCCTGAAAGGTCCTGTCATGTGTCACTGTCCTTGCAGTGGGCATGTCTGGAGCCTCCGTGTTCTCTGAGTGAGGGAGGTTATTTCAGGCATCACCTGGGATCACTTGGTGGGACGATCTGGGATTGGCCTGTAGTGTCTCCCTATAACTTTCTCTCACTTTCCCCTATTTGTGAAAAATGGAAATGAGTTAGGGAGAAAGTGTACATATAGAATTCAAGGGTGAATTTCTGTTCCCCACCTGTGATCAAGCACCACACACATGACATGTGATGCACCATCATGGCACGTGGTGACATCATAGGTGACAGGTGTGTCAGGTCAAGCACAGTCTACGTCAGCTCCCCGTCCCCTCAGCCTCTCCTGCAGGGGTGAGTTCCTGAGAGGCTTCTCCCCTCAGACCCTAACCTGCGGGTGTCCCTGCCCTGGGGAGTCCTGGGGGTCCTCACACAACAGGGAGCAGCAGGGGGAGACGCTGGATGATGTGAGACTCAGTCCAGCCTGTTACTTTCCCAGGACAACTGAATCTAATTACCTCACACTCGGGGCTCAACTCTAGTCACATTTATTCCTTCACACTCTGGGGCTCAGAGCATGTAGGCAGTTTCACTGGAAGATACCAAGGTGTTGGCAGGACCACACATGCCCTGGAGGGTCTGGGGAAGCGCTGTGGTCTCACAACGAATGTGTTGAAATCCTAAACCCCAGAGAGGTTGTGTTAGCGGGTGGGGACTTGGGGGTCTAGGTGATCAGAGCGCAGCCCTCAGGATGGGGAGCAGAGCCTCTCTAATGAGACCCAGAGAGTTTACTTGTCCCTCCCAACCTGTGAGGACGCAGCAGGAAACCACAGGAAGTGAACCAGGCAGAGGGCCCTCACCAGTGGTGACCATGTGGGGTCTCGGTGTCGGATTGTCACCTGCAGAACTGTGGGGAATGTTGTTTATAATGTAAACAGGATATGGAACTTTTTATAGCAGCCCAGATGGAATAGAATGGTTGTCATGCAGGAGACCCTGCTCGCTGCGCCATGTGTCGTGCCGGGCGACCTGCGGGGTCTCTGCTCCCGCTCCCCACACAAGAACACAGGACATGGTGAGGCCAAAAAGGAACACCCACGGAGCCATAGGTAGGGGAGTCATACCACTATATTCTCTCTGGCGGCACTATACTCTCACTGGGGGCTGGATCCACACTGTCCGCAAACCGCCATCCACGCTTGCCAGCCCAGCCGCCATCTCCTTGCTAGCCCCATTCTTCTCTTTCTCTTCCTTCCTCCTCTCCGTAGCCACAGCAGTTATATTGTGGCCAATGGCTCACTGGCTACAGCTGACGGCCAACCAGCCACAGCTGATGGCCATGCAATCACAGTTGGCCATTTACTACCTGAGCCAGGCACCTGTGTATGTGAGGCCGAGAGCCTGGAAACTACTCTCTGGGGCTCCGCCCCCACACTCCACCCCTACAGGCTCTCGCCTCACAATCTACGCGACAAGCGTCTTCCGCGAGGGGACCTGTGCGAGGAGCCTGGGGGTGAATGCAATATCCTGGACACAGCCAGGCTCTCTGGGCACAGCCAGGGTTTCTCAGGGCACCACCAGTGCTTCTGGGCACGGCCAGACTTCCTGGACTTCTTAGGGTACCACCTGTCTTCCCGGACACAGCCAGGGTTTCTCAGGGCACCACCAGTCCTTCTGGGCACAGCCAGACTTCCTGGACTTCTTAGGGTACCACCTGTCTTCCCGGACACAGCCAGGGTTTCTCAGGGCACCACCAGTACTCCTGGGCACTGCCAGACTTCCTGGACTTCTTAGGGTACCACCTGTCTTCCCGGACACAGCCAGGGTTTCTCAGGGCACCACCAGTACTCCTGGGCACTGCCAGACTTCCTGGACTTCTTAGGGTATCACCTGTCTTCCCGGACACAGCCAGGGTTTCTCAGGGCACCACCAGTACTCCTGGGCACTGCCAGACTTCCTGGACTTCTTAGGGTACCACCTGTCTTCCCGGACACAGCCAGGGTTTCTCAGGGCACCACCAGTACTCCTGGGCACAGCCAGACTTCCTGGACTTCTTAGGGTACCACCTGTCTTCCCGGACACAGCCAGGGTTTCTCAGGGCACCACCAGTACTCCTGGGCACAGCCAGGGTAACTTCAGGGCTCAGCCAGACTTCCTGGACTCAGCCAGGGCTCTCAGCGCACTGCCACTCTCTCTGTGCCTCTCAGGGTACCCTGCTGGAACAACAGCGACTCACAATCAAGGTGCTTACATATTCTCAATGGCGGCCAGTCAAGAGACAAAAGCAAATATCCCCCAGTTCCACTAACAACAGTTCCCAAACAAACAGTCAAGCGGTCCATTAAATTAGGGATGGAAGGCAATTCCCCATAGTCCATAGTCATTCACCAGGGCTGTCCTGGGGGTGAGGGATGACCTTGACCTCACCCTCATCTCCCATGGAGGACTCAGCAATCGTTACCTCCTGGGACTATAAGTCCTGCATCCGGGCTGCCTGAGCAGGAACTTCCCCGGCCCACAGGGCCGCAACGACCTTTGCTTTCTCCGGCCTGTGCTGGTTGGGGAACCGTCCACATCTTTCCACCTCTCCACGGGGCTCCATCTCTCCAGCAGCTGCATGGCTTTTCCTGTGCTAGTGGGAGAGCCGTCCACGTCCTCCCACCCCTCCACGGGGGTCCAGCTCTCCGGCAGCTGCTCCTCCTGGTCTTCCTCAGACTGGGTGTTCACACGCACAAACTGCTCCACCGTCCTTTGGAGAGCTTTGGCCGGCACCATATCCTGCCGACTACGCCATTTGTCGTGCAGGAGACCCTGCTCGCTGCGCCATGTGTCGTGCCGGGCGACCTGCGGGGTCTCTGCTCCCACTCCCCACACAAGAACACAGGACATGGTGAGGCCAAAAAGGAACACCCACGGAGCCATAGGTAGGGGAGTCTTACCACTATATTCTCTCTGGCGGCACTATACTCTCACTGGGGGCTGGATCCACACTGTCCGCAAACCGCCATCCACGCTTGCCAGCCCAGCCGCCATCTTCTTGCTAGCCCCATTCTTCTCTTTCTCTTCCTTCCTCCTCTCCGTAGCCACAGCAGTTATATTGTGGCCAATGGCTCACTGGCTACAGCTGACGGCCAACCAGCCACAGCTGATGGCCATGCAATCACAGTTGGCCATTTACTACCTGAGCCAGGCACCTGTGTATGTGAGGCCGAGAGCCTGGAAACTACTCTCTGGGGCTCCGCCCCCACAATGGTAAAGACTGTTTATTTTTATTTTCCAGCTGCTAGAGGTGCTTTCCTTGATCCCATGTCCTGTTCCTCCAACGTCGCACCAGGAGGAGGTCACCTTCCATCAGAGGTCACATTGCTTTCTTCTCCTGGATCTAATCTCCCTCTGCCTCCCTCTGCTATGAACACGGTGGTTGAATTAGGAGTCACTCAGAAAACACAGGAAAACCTTTGCTTCCCCTGGTGCCTAAATAAACCAAGTATGACAAAGGCCTTTTCCCATGTTACGTTCACAAAGTCCAAGCGTGACTCAGACCTTCTCAGTGCTCCCTCAGCTTCCTAACAGTCACCTCCAGGACCCAGGCCAATTACAGCTACAACATGCCAACAGCCCCTCAAAAGCTCATTCATGAAAACATGAAATCCAGTCTGAAATGTATGAGCACCATCATCTCAAAAGTCCCAAATACAATCTCTGAATCAGTTATGGGTCATAGTTTGGGTGGATCTATCCTGGGGTAAAAGCCTCTCTGTCTGTGACACTAAAAGACAAGTTGTCTCTTAAAACACAACAGCAGGGCAGGCAAAGGGTAAGAGTTACGGACGCTTGCATTCCAAAGAGATGGAATGGAGGGGTCAGGTAATGAAAAATTCTGTGCACAGGAGGGTACACAGCACTAGTGCTCCAAGCGTCCCACACTGATGCTGGATAAAGGGGAGGGGACACAGTCTGTCTGCAGGGGCTTTGGGACAAAGGCGCACGTGCACCACCAGGGGGCGCTCGGGACGCGCTCAATTCACGTCCGGGAGGAGTTGGCTGAGGGCTGCTGTCCTGTCAGGGTTTGGTCTCCGTGCTCCTTAAACCTCCTACTGACATTCGCGCAGCAGAAACTGTTTTCAAAATGATCTGGAAACACAGAAGTGTCCTCCATTTTTTATGTATTAGAACATTATTGCTATATTCCCCATGCTGCTCTACACATCTGGTGTGAATATTTTTCAAATTATGGCTGACATTCAATATTATATTAGTATCAGGTGAGCAACGTAGTGGTTACACATTATATAATTTATGGAGGGAACCCCCAATAAGCGACTACCCGTCTGACACTACACAGTCGTCACAATCCTGCTGACTGTATCCCCCGTACTGTACTTTCCTATTTAGAATACGCTGTCGTCATGGTGATGTGCACAGTTCCCAAGGGCCAGGCACTGCGATGACTTCCTCTCCTATAATCATGTAACAGCCATGAGTGAGGGACAGCAGGGACTTCTATGTCATAGATGAATAATCAACCTTAAATAACAGCATTCCTCCTGATGTTGGGTGTTCCTAATTGACTTCACCAATTATTCTATTATATTAATTGCTGAAGCTCTTTCATGACAGTCTAGGCAGAGAGACTGTGTGTAAATGGCCCTTGTGGTTACTGAAAACCCACAGCCTCTCCTTCAGCTCCATGACTCTCTCTAACTTCTCAGGATCTCCAAGTCCCAGGGATAGAAAAGCATCTTGTCAACACGTCCGTCTCCTTGGTCTCCTTGAAGGTCAGGAAGCCAGAGGTACCCAGGGGCGAGGGCACCACCACCACGTGTACACCGAGTGCACTCTCACAGGATGTGCAGCCCGGGGCCCCTTTCCCAGGGGCACATGTGTCCCCAGACCCCATGGTCATCTCCCAGGAAGAAGAGCACATCCACCCCTCACTGCTGTCCAGCTGCCCGTATAGCTCAGCATGTGCAGCTCAGGAGGCAAACACTGAGGTCTGGGCCTGACGGTGATGGGAGGTGAGGGCAGGTGTCCTCCTCCTCAGTGTCCTGGTGGAGACCCAGGGGGCTGTTTCCACAGGGCAGTGACATGGTGTGGGGATGCTGCAGGCTGGTGAGGAGATTCCATGCATTTCTACAGAATTGACATGACTTTGAAATACAGTTAGGGATCTAATTTATAATATAGACAGATTGGGGATCCTGGTGGATTGTGAGTCCGTATGTTTCAGCAAGGATAATTTAGGGGTTATTTTACTTTTCTGCTTCGAGGAATATGCATGTGGACATTTCACTAGATACAATGTGGCTGACAATACACATTTACATCTTCCCACTGCTATGTTCACTCACCAGTGGATTTAGTATCGTTCACTCAATTGTATATTGAGATGGCACTTGTCCATATGTCATCAAAAGTGAGCAGTTCCAAATATACCCTTCTTTGTTCACTAAGAGTTAAACATGTTCGTTCCCCACTGTGAAGTCACAGCCCCACACTACTGACAGGGTCCCTTGTCCCTGCCATGGTGGCTCTTTCTCTGCCTGCTAGTCTGCTGCACGAGAAGCCCCCTAAGCTGGGCATCACCACAAGTCCCTCAGGTGGGACACTGGGAATGACCCAGTGAGAGGACAATGGGTGGGGCTGTTCCTACTCATGCTCCTGCTTCCAGGTCCAATAAAATGCCTGTAGATTCAGGTAAGACCTGCATCCTCCTGATCTGGGCCATTTACTATGGTCAAATATGCATCATTGAAGCTACTACAAGAAAATAAATGGACAATTGGTGAGGAAAAATCAGACAGACAGACAGACAGTAACATGCAAAATGTCACACTTATGAAAATACAGCTGCATGAACCCAGATTCTCCACATTCTTAGGTAAATACTACCATGCAGAAAATCGCACATGTTCCCATTACAGGAAAGAGGTTCTGTGACCTCACCTGGCATGTCCATCCCTGCCCCGGAGTGGGATGAGGGAGCAGTGTGGTCCATGGGGAGGGTACTGGGGCTCCCTCTCAGCTGATATGTGCTCTTGGACACATCACTCGGCTCCTCTGGGCTGCCGTGTGTAGCTTCACCTCTGCAACATGAAGGTGGATTGATACCTCGGTCACTTGTTCTGGGTGCTCACATACAAATGAATGAGGTAATGGGTGCTGAGCACTCACTCCAGCACCGTCACGTGTAATAAATCATGTTTTCCTGAACTCTCACGTGGCCACCAACTAACCAGGACTCTCATGCCTGCATGAGGCCCTGCCTTGTGTAGGTGTCCAACCCCAAGCTCCCTATATGGAAGGAGGGCATGCAAATAGGGGCCCCTCTGCTGATGAAAATCAGCCCAGCCCTGACCCTGCAGCTGTGGGACAGGAGCCCCAGCCCCGGGATCCCCAGGTGTCCCCATTCCGTGATCAGGACTGAGCACAGACGACACACCATGGAGTTTGGGCTCAGCTGGGTTTTCCTTGTCGCTGTTTTAAGAGGTAATTTATGGAGAACAGGAGACTCTGAGTATGTGAGAGAATATGAGTGAGAAAAACAGTGGATGTGTGACAGTTTCCTGACCAGGATGTCTCTGTGTTTGCAGGTATCCAGTGTGAGGTGCAGCTGGTGGAGTCTGGGGGAGGCTTGGTGCAGCCTGGGGGGTCTCTGCGCCTCTCCTGTGCAGCCTCTGGATTCACCTTCAGTAGCTACTGGATGAGCTGGGTCCGCCAGGCTCCAGGGAAGGGGCTTGAGTGGGTCTCATACATTAGTGGTGATGGAAGTAGCACATACTACACCAACTCCGTGAAGGGCCGATTCACCATCTCCAGAGACAACGCCAAGAACACGCTGTATCTGCAAATGACCAGCCTGAGAGCTGAGGACACGGCCGTGTATTACTGTGCGAGGGACACAGTGAGGGGAAGTCAGTGTGAGCCCAGACACAAACCTCCCTGCAGGGGACAGGGGGGCAGGGCCGCAGGGGACGCTCAGGACACCAGGGGCGCTCAGGACACCAGGGGGCACTCAGGACACACCCAGCACAGGGACCAGCCCCAGGAGCAGGTGGGGACCTGGGTGGGGAAGGGGCGTCCTGTTGAGAACAGAGATTTCCTCTGAAATTCCTCAGCTGCCCCAGGGACAAGTCGTGAATCACCTTTAATACTCTAACGTCTCCTATTCTCAGCAGCAACAAGGAGGTAACATTGTTTACAATGACCATCACCAGTGACTGGGGACCTTTCCTCCATCAAGTTTCTCTGTGTCCTGGTTTTAGTTCTCGGTGAAGACCACCCTGAGTGTTCTCATGTCCTCTGTGGTTAGGAAACATTTCCCACAAAGAGAGACCACAGAACATTCCAGACCCCTGTGTGCTGAGCTCAGGCTCTCTGCCTCCCACATGCCCACGGTCCCCACATGGCACGTCCTTCCCACAGGCACACCTGGTCCCACAGGGGATCAGCCTCCAGGGCTGTTTACCCAGGATCCTCTGTCCTCCCTACATTTCAACATTAACCTACTGTCTTCATATTTCAGATGGAAGTTGAAACCCACCCAACATCACCTTCTGTCACCTGCTGTCCTAATTCTCACTCACTCAGCCCTTGACCCTGAGCTCCATGGGGCTGGAGCTCTGCTCACACTCCCAGCTCTGCCCACAGTACCCGTCACAGAAGGGAGATCTAGCAAACACATGGGCATTCAGGTGCCTTTATGTCATCTTGTAATGTCCATCTAACATGTGTGTGCATTTGTGGACACCCCAGGGCAGGATACACTCACTGTGTCTGAAGGGGGCCCTGCTGAGCCCACATGTCTTGGGAACACATGACTCATGGTGACCCAGGCACTATTGCAGGACAGGTCTGTGTCAGGTGGGGACACAGCTGGCTGCTGACCACCAGGCACCACTAACAAGTCAGAAGCTTTATGACACAGGACACCTCAATGGACCACATTTAGAGAGAATCACGGTGGATACCTCATGGGTGGCTCTGTCGAGACACTGGTCAGGGAGCACAGTGGGTGTGTTGGTCACTTCTCATGTCACAGTGACCAGTCCATGTGCAGAGTCAGATATTCGTGAGATAACATATGGGAAAGACGTGAAGTAGGACTGACAGGGAACTCACAACTGAAAGATTGTTTAGGACATTGAATTAAAAATATAGCAAAGGCATATGAACTGAGTGTACTTAAGGAGTTGTACAAACAATAGCGAGGAATTGAGTATTACTCTCAGTACATACTTTTAAAATATTGTTTTCTCACTTTATATTCACTCACATTCTTAAAAGTTTCAATCAATTTGATTGTAGAATTAAAGAAATAGCTACAAAAAAATGAACATACAGAGAGTGACAAAAAACATATACACATTTTAAGACAGGAAATAAGTGTGTTAAAATTGTAATACTCAACATATACCAATAATAACAGATAAATACAAGCCATGTGTGTACATTTTTTGGTACCCCTGACGTATCAAATGAAACAGCTATCGTCAAATTTTTGCAATTAAAAAGAATTGTAAGTGCTAAAGGTGTTCTCATCATCTGTCTCCATATCCAATTCTGTTCTTTGAGCGAAACACTGAGCTTAGATGTCAGCCTTTCATCGCAAAGTCCTTGATGGAAGGAAAGGAATCATGACAGCGTGCCTGCCTCATGCAGCCTGTGTGGCTCAGCGTGACCACCAGGGGACAGGTCACTTCCACAATCTTGCACCAGGACACCTGGTGGGATGAGCCCAACTTGGTATCACAAGAGGAAGAGACAATTTATTCTTGCAGAACGAGGCTAAATATGTGGGAGTCATTTTGAAGCCATTTAACTGAAGAGAACTGAAAAACAGGATTTGTGCATTACTGAGAGTGTCTGCTGTGCTCTCAGTGTCACTAAATTCTTAAACTTTAACAAGGGCCCCTCACACTGATTTGCACGGGGCCCTGACATGGCACAGGTGGTCTGCTGGTGACTTTAGCTTTAGACACACTTAAGGTCTTTGCTGTAAGGCCTCACCATACTCAGGAAGACGTCCATTCAGAGGGGTCGATGCAGGTGGGTGTAATCAGAAGTGTTGAGATTTTCCGTTTAAGAAACCTTGTGTGTTTGGATTTCTCTCTGGGTTTTCTAGTCGGAGAAACTAAGGAGCATTTGAGCTTCCTACAGAAGTGGCCCCTCATCGCTATGAGGGACATTTCTGTGTCCACTCCTTATGGGGACGGCCCAGCATCCCTAATCCAAGGTGAACAGGATTAATTCACTGTGTGGTGTAGACTGTTCCACATGTTAGATTTGTTTTTATAGAAGCTAGCTTTCTCTCGTCCACCCCATCGTGTCCTGGATAAATATGGTTCATCTACTTTATCAAATAGAAATGAATCATGGGGGAGGGAAGAGAACTCACACACTAGACCCACGCGTTTATAGGAGCCCCCGCCCAGCACACAGTGTCCAGCCTACAGCCCCCACCCACATGCCCACATGAAGCCTGAGCCCAAGCTGACAAGCAGAGGGGAGCTGAACCCCGAGTCTGGAGAGGAATTTGGGTGCTGGAACCTGGGATGGTCAGGAGTGTGAAAAGGAGATTCCTGGGGGTACGACTCTGTTTCCCAGGCCTATCTCCGTGGTTCACAGTAGAGGATGGAGGACACATGGTTTTCCCACATAAAATGGGGACAGAACAGGGCAAGGAGCAGCTGCTGGGAATGCAGACAGGCACCTCCTGCATCGTGTGTGTTCATGCATTTCATCACCTTATCTACTTATCATGTTTCCACATCTTTACAGACCTTCCTGCTGGGGAGGGACAGCCCCTCGTGGGTCCCCAGTCCTCAGGGCAGCACAGCCCAGGCTGGAGCAGGCCTTTCACACACACACTAACCCACCCAGAGCACCGCCTCGCTCTGGCCCGCACACCAGGACACACTTCTCTGCCTTCATCATCCCAGGCCCAGGTGCCCGGCACAGGGAGACGCCCCTCATGTCTGAGCTACTGACATTACTCACCTGGTCCATCCAAAGCTGGTCACCTGCCTGCCCCTCCTTTCCCAGGGAAAGGCCAGTGAGACCAGGTCCTCAGCTGCCCCTGGTTCCGTCTCCTGCCTGCTGACCACCCTGGTCCTTCCATGTGGTCTCACATGGCCCCGAGCTTCCTGTTTGTAGGACCTGTGAGTGTGATAAACTCTGTTTTCCCCTGGTCCCCTCCTGTGTGTCCTCTAGTGTCCGTGCCTGACTGACATCTCATGAAAGAATGCAGCCAATTGGTACTAAAGCAGGAAGGTCTAGTATTGAGAGGGGGTCTTAGAGATGTCCGGTAACTGCCTGTCTTTACGATTGCGTATCTTGGTTGGGCACAGCAATCGGTTGGAAACCTCAGTGTCACATGAGTTTCCTATGTGTGTCTCTGTACTGCTCTCTGTGGCCTCATTTGGAAAGAGTCAACACCTCCTGTCCTAAACTGTGGGCAAAGGTAGGAGTCTGTTTGAGGTCAGGGTGTCGTGGGGTCTGAGCACCTGCCCTGCAGCCTCTAGAGCTTAGCTCAGACTCTGGGAACCTCCCTGAGCATAAAAGAGAGAGAACAGGCTCAGCCCTGTCCTGGGACGGGCTTCATTGACCTTTAACCTATGTCACAAACGGCCAGCGGTCAGCACACCCCAGCCCTGGGCATCAGAATACACAGTGGGGAACGAGGGAGCTGCAGGTCATGAGCACATGTCCTTGAGTCATCAGTGACCCCACAGCCGACACCACCTGTCCCCCCTGACGTCCATCAGAAAGGGATGGGGGGTCCCCAGTCCTCAGACCAGGATGTGGGCTTCCTGGGACCTACAGATGATTGACATGGAGACAAAGATCTGTCTGCAGCCCTTCCCAGGATGCTCCAGAATCCAACCCTGCCAAGTGTCCTGTTATTTTAGTTACTACTGAAGAGTTTCTGAAAGTGGGAAGAGACTTGTGATGTGGCTACAATAATCAAGACTGTGTGGCATCGGTGGAGGGAGAGACACACATCAATGGAGCAGAATACGTGGGACCTTGGATAAGCCAAGGGTTTCCTAATATGACACACAAATCATGGACCTTAGAAAAGCAATATGCTGATTTCTATCCAAATAAAAAAGTTCGATAGTTAGAATTGTATTTCAATACTAAAGGAGGCTATTCGACCACCATCAACAGGGACAATTTGTGGCAACCAAAACATAAAAAGGGGGAGAGTAAAGGCCTGAACCGGATTATGGGAATGGAGAAAGTAAGCGTGCTGAAGAAAATGGAATACTCTAAATATCAAACTATCTTTTACATAAACTTAAGGGTAACCACTCAAAAAAAATCCAGAACTGAAATGTATACTGTAATAAAAGAAGAAACAGAGGGAAACATCATAGAATACCACCACACAGAAATAATAGACAACAACAAAAAGGCAAAGAAACAATGGAGACAGCCTTACCAGAAAACTAAAGATAGAATGACAGGAAATCCTCACATATCAATAATCACCCTAAATGTAAATGGACTGAACTCACCAATAAAAAGGCACAGAGTAGCAGATTGGATCAAAAAATTAAACCCAACCATACGCTGTCTCCAAGAGACACATCTCAGCTACAAGGACAAGCATAGACTCAAAGTGAAACGGTGGAAATTGACACTCCAAGCAAATGGTATCCAGAGAAAATCAGGTGTAGCCATAATGATATCAGATGAAACCCCTCAGGGTGAAAAAGAAAACATGAGACAAAGATGGACATTTCATAATGGTAAAGAGGACTATACAACAAGAAGACATAACAGTCATCAACATTTATGCCCCCAATCAGGGAGCACCGAAATACACCAAGCAACTACTAACAGAACTAAAGGGAGAAATTGACCGAAACACAATTATACTGGGGGACTTAAATACATCATTGACAGCTATGGATAGATCATCCAAACAGAAAATAAATAACGAAAATCAGCCCTAAGTGACACATTAGATGAAATGGACATAATTGACATTTATAGAGCACATCACCCTAAAACATCAGATTATACATTTTTTTCTACTGTATGTGGAATGTTCTCAAGGATAGACCATATATTGGGACATAAAATCAGCCTCAGCAAATTTAAGAAGATTGAAATCATACCAAGTATATTCTCTGATCACAAGGCTTTGAAATTGGATATCAACTGCAGAAAGAAAGCAGGAAAAAACACAAATACATGCAAATTAAACAACATAGTTTTAAAGAACGACTTGGTCAAAGAAGAAATTAGAAGAGAGATCAAAAGATACATAGAAGCAAATGACAATGAAAATACATCCTACCAAAATTTTTGGGATGCAGCGAAAGCAGTTTTAAGAGGGAAATTTATATCATTACAGGCCTATCTCCAGAAACAAGAAAAATCCCAAATAAATAACCTCATGTTACACTTTAAAGAACTAAAAAAAGAAGAACAAATAAACCCAAGGTCAGCAGAAGAAAGGAAATAACAAAAATCAGAGCAGAACTAAATGAAATAGAGAACAAAAAGACAATAGAAAAATTAATGTGACAAAGAGCTGATTCTTTGAAAAGATTAACAAAATTGACAAACCGTTGGCTAGACTCACTAAGATAAAAAGAAAGAAGACACTAATTAACAAAATCAGAAATGAAAACGGGGAAGTTATCACGGACACCACAGAAATACAAAGGATCATCCAAGAATACTATGAAGGACTATATGCCACCAAATTCAATAACCTAGAAGAAATGGACAAGTTCTAAGAAACATATAGCCTTCCAAGGCTGAACCATGAAGAACTGGAAAATCTAAACAGACCGATCACCAGTAAGGAAATTGAATCAGTCATCCAAAACCTTCCCAAAAGCGAAAGTCCGGGACCAGATGGCTTCACTAGTGAATTCTACCAAACCTTCAAAACGGATCTAATACCAATCCTGCTCAAACTCTTCCAAAAAATTGAAGAAGAGACAGTACTCCCTAAATCATTTTATGAAGCCAAAATTACCCTGATACCAAACCTGGTAAGGACAGCACAAAAAAAGAAAACTGCAGACCAATATCTCTGATGAATACAGATGCAAAACTCCTAAATAAAATTCTAGCAAATCGAATACAACAATGCATTAAAAAGATTATTTATCACGACCAAGTGGGGTTCATCCCCGGGGCACAAGGATGGTTCAACATCCACAAATCCATCAATGTGATACATCATATAAACAAAATAAAGGACAAAAATCATATGATTATATCAATTGATGCAGAAAAAGCATTTGACAAGATACAACATCCATTTATGATTAAAACACTTAATAAAATAGGTATAGAAGGAAAATACCTTAACGTAATAAAGGCCATATATGACAAGCCCTCTGCTAATCTCATAATTAATGGTGAAAAACTGAAGCCCATTGCTCTACGTTCAGGAACACGACAGGACTCTCCCCTATCACCTCTGCTTTTCAATATAGTGTTGGAAGTCCTCACCAGAGCAATCAGGCAAGAGAAAGAAATAAAAGGCATCCAAATTGGGAATGAAGAAGTTAAATTGTCACTCTTTGCAGATGACATGATGCTATATATAGAAAACCCTAAAGACTCCACCAAAAAGCTATTAGAAAAAATCAACGAATACAGTAAAGTTGCTGGCTACAAAATCAACATACAAAAGTCCATTGCAGGGCCAGCCCTGTGGCTCAGGCGGTTGGAGCTCCATGCTCCTAACTCTAAAGGCTGCCGGTTCTATTCCCACATGGATCAGTGGGCTCTCAACCACAAGGTTGCTGGTTCGACTCCCATAAGGGATGGTGGGCTGTGCCCCCTGCAACTAGAAACCGGCAACTGGACCTGGAGCTGAGCTACACCCTCCACAACTAAGACTGAAAGGACAACAACTTGAAGCTGAACAGCACCCTCCACAACTAAGATTGAAAGGACAACAACTTGACTTGGAAAAAAAAAAAAGGCCTGGAGGTACATACTGTTCCCCAATAAAAGTCCTGTTCCCCTTCCCCCCAAAAAAAACCCAAAAAAAAGTCCATTGCATTCCTATACACTAACAATGAAATCTCAGAAAAAGAAATACAAAAAACAATTCCTTTTGCAATTGCAGCAAAAAGAATAAAATACCAAGGAGTAAACTTAACCAAGGATGTGAAGGACCTGTAGCTGAAAACTATAAGACATTTTTAAAAGAAATTGAAGAAGACACAAAGAAATGGAAAGACATCTGTGCTCATGGATTGGAAGAATCAACATAGTTAAAATGGCCATATTACCCAAAGCAATATACAGATTTAATGCAATCCCCATCAAAATCCCAATGGCATTTTTTAAATAAATAGAACAAAAAATCATCAGATTTGTTTGGAACCACAAAAGACCCCGAATAGCCAAAGCAATCTTAAGAAAAAAGAACAATACTGGATGTGTCACACTCCCTGACTTTAGCTTGTACTACAGGGCTACAATAATCAAAACAGCATGGTATTGGCAGAAAAACAGACACACAGACCAATGGAATTGAGAACCCAGAAATAAAACCACATAAATATGGACAGATAATTTTTGACAAAGAATCAAAACACATACATACAATGGAGAAAAGACAGCCTCTTCAATAAATGGTGCTGGCAGAATTGGATAGCCACGTGCAAAAGAATGAAACTGGACTGCTATCTGTCACCATGTACCAAAATTAATTCAAAATGGACCAAAGACGTAAACATAAGACCTGAAACAATAAGCTACATAGAAGAAAACATAGGTACTAAACTTATGGACCTTGGGTTCAAAGAGCATTTTATGAATTTGACTCAATAAGCTACATAGAAGAAAACATAGGTACTAAACTTATGGACCTTGGGTTCAAAGAGCATTTTATGAATTTGACTCCAAAGGCAAGGGAAGTGAAAGCTAAAATAATTGAATGGGACTATATCAAACTTACAAGCTTCTGCACAGCGAAAGAAACCATCAACAAAATAAAGAGGCAACCAACTGAATGGGAGAAGATTTTTGCAAACAGTGCCTCTGATAAGGGGCTAATATCAAAAATATATAAGGAACCCATGCAACTCAACAACAACAACAACAAAAAATAAACAACCCAATTGAAAAATGGGCAGACAAATAGACATATGAAAAAATGCTCAACATCACTAATCATCAGAGAAATGCAAATCAAAACCACAATGAGATATCACCTCACCCCAGTCAGAATGGCTATCATCAACAAGACAAATAGTAACAAATGTTGGAGAGGCTGTGGAGAAAAAGGAACCCTCATACACTGTTGGTGGGAATGCAGACTGGTGCAGCCGCTATGGAAGGCAGTGTGGAGGTTCCTCAAAAAATTACGAATAGAATTGCCATATGACCCAGCAATCCCTGTCCTCGGTATCTACCCAAAAAATCTGAAAACATTTATCCATAAAGACACGTGTGCTCCAATGTTCATTGCAGCTTTGTTTACGGTGGCCAAGACATGGAAACAACCAAAATGTCCTTCGATAGATGAATGGATAAAGAAGTTGTGCTATATATACACAATGGAATACTATTCGGCGGTAAGAAAAGATGATATAGGAACATTTGTGACAACACGGATGGATCTTGAGATTATAATGCTAAGCGAAATAAGTCAGACAGAAAAAGCCAAGAACCATGTGATTTCACTGATATGTGGTATATAAACCAAAAACAACAAAAGAACAAGACAAACAAATGAGAAACAAAAACTCATAGACACAGACAGTGGTTTGGTGGTTACCAGAGGGTAAGGGGGGTGGGGGTTGGGGGGTGGGAGATGAGGGTAAAGGGGATTAAATATATGGTGATGGAAGGAGAACTGACTCTGGGTGGTGAACACACGATGGGATTTATAGATGATGTAATACAGAATTGTACACCTGAAATCTATGTAACTTTACTAACAATTGTCACCCCAATAAACTTAAAAAAAAAAAAAAAAAAAAAAAGAACTTGGAGCAGATATACAAGCTGGTTTTCTACTGAGTTGTCTCATCTGGAAATTATGTGCCACTACCTTATGAAGGAAGAAGCCCAAAAATGTAATTTGGCTGAAATTGAAGGTGAAGGGGCTCTGATGGGGGAGGGATGCTCCTTGTCCCAGCAGCTTGTGCACAGGCTCTGCACTGGGTAGCAAAACAACCTCATTTGCATGTGAGGCCCAGAGACTACTTGGAGCATCTTTAAAAAGTACATCCTCTGATGACGTCAGCAGCATGGCAGCATGATAATACCTCCGTCTTTCCCCTTGAAGTTACAACAGGTTAGACAGCTATAATTCAACAAAGGATTCCCTGCTCAACGCACAGATATATCTGAGAGATCCTGTACAGACATCTGAAGGCAGGCAAATTTAAACAAACAAGTGAGACTGGACAGGGAGGGAGAGGACAGAGACAGACACCATGTGCAGCTGGGCGATTGCTGTGGCCCCAGAGGATGTGACAACTCCCAGGGTGCAGCTCCCACTGGGAGAACCGGACTGCAGGAGCAGAAACAAGAGTCAGGTCTGGGTGGCCAGCACACACTGAGGCTGGGCACAGAGTCAGGTGCAAAAGATTCAGAGTGCTCTAAAGACTGCCAGAATCGAACGCAGGATTCTGCCAACAGGGAATCCACCCACTTTATCCCCCATGTGGCCAAGAAGGAAGTAAAATCCTCAGCAGATAGCAAAAGGGCTGGGGGTAAAAAAAAAACTGGGGCCGGCCTGGTGGTTCAGGTGGTTGGAGCGCTGTGCTCCTAGGTCACCGATTCGATTCCCACATGGGCCAGTGAGCTGCGCCCTCTACAGCTAAGATTGTGAATAACAGTTCTCCCTGGAGCTGGGCTGCCGTGAGCAGCTGGAGTTTGGCGTGAGCTGCTGTGGGCTGCTGTGGGCTACCGTGTGCTGCTATGAGTGGCTGGTGGCCAGCGTGAGTGGCTGGCAGCTGCCGAGAGCTGCCGTGAGCTGCTGTGAGCAGCCGACCCACGACCGGCGACCGACTGCCTGAGCCGGGGGGAGCACAGGCTCATAACACCAGCATGGGCCAGGGAACTGTGTCCTACACAACTAGACTGAAAAATGACTTGAAATGGAGTAGGGGGCAGGGAGAAAACTTTCCAGCCTCACTGTGGCTAAACCCACGAGGAAGGTCAAACCAGAGAGGTGTGAACTCTCCACCCCCACCCAGGGAAATGCAGCCCAATAGTAGCAGCTGAGCCAACTAAGGGCAGCCCTTTGGCAGCTTCTGGCTGCAGGATGGTGGTGCCAGGGACACATAGGACACCCACAGCCCTCCCTTTCCAACCACGGGGGTGGTGCCCTGGGACACAGGGGGCTGGGCTGTAGAGGGGAGGCCCACTTCCTGGGGAATGCGGAGAACCCAGAAGCCCCAGCAGTGCAGGTAAGGGAAAATTAAAAACTTGCGCTTCAGCACCACCTACTGGAAAACAAAAGAGAGACCTCTACTAAAAGTGGTTTTCTGTGGGAGACATGGGAAGTGGAACTCCTTGGGTCTGCTGGAGCTTCGGCTTTTAAATTCCATGTGATGTACCTGTATTGCATGAAGGCATGGACAACTTTAAAAGTCAATTTATAAATTAAAAATGTATTTTTACTTACACATTTTATTTTTAGTAATGTTACCTTACATTATAAAATAATAGTTCATTGGAAACGATTTAGATACAGAATAGACTGGTTTTCCAGCCCCACCCACCTGATGTGAAGACTGTGTCTGTCATTCGCCATCATTCAGCTTCCATTCACTCTTCAGTCCTTTGAAATGTAGAGGCAACAGGAAGGCGGGAATTAACATCTGTAGAGCTCCCTTTGGAGGCAGCGTCACAGATAGCCACGTCTACCTGATTTTCTGATTCGATGTCACTGAACTCAGTGTTCAGCCTTCCACACAGGGACGTTTGCTCTCCACGGTGACACAGGTTGCACTTGGCAAAAGATAGACACTCATCTGTCAGGGTCCACAGCCCACAGCCCACAGCCCCCCCGGGGACAGCCCCAGCACTGCCATTGCCCTGAAGCCAGTCTGGGTGTAGAGGTAGATGGCCTAGAGAATGAGGAAAACCTCAGTGCTCGAGAGCACTGCTGCAGAGAAATGTCATGAATTGGTCCCTAAAGGAACCTGAGTCAACTTTCATGAATTCTGTCTGGGACAAGAAACCACACAGGTCAAGACCCAGCTGCTGACGCAGGTGTCCTCTCCAGGCCAGTCTCAGGCTCAGTGAGGCTCTCAAAGGCTTACAAAGAATGTAGAGGACACCAACATGTGGTTTTCAAGCTTTATTTCAGAGAGCCAGTCAGCAACTCAGGAACAGCTGGTGCGAGACCACCGACACCTTTGGCTCACGGTGTGGCCAGACCGTGTCTGACGCAGAGTCCTAGACGTGTGGATGTGAGCCCTGCTACGTCGCTTCTGAGTCTTCACAGATGTTTCGCCTGTGTTGCCCATAGCTGTACAGGGCTCGGGAAGCGCGTCTGTCATTTCGTTCCCGCCGTCTCTGCTGTGACTACAGTGATCTTGATAGTTCTCACATTTGTGGCCACTCCAAAGAGGATTGCAGCCACGAAGGCGTACAGACGACCAACGACCACTCTGAAATACACCACTAATTCAATATTTTGTGACACCGACCGCATTCTTCTTGGAGGGGGTCCACTGTCGACACTCCCCCCGGCACCTTTTTGTATGCATTCTGGAGGTTCCCAGCCTACATGGCAATGGCAGTTGTTTCGATTGTTGCAAACTCCTCTGCGATTGCATTTTGAAGGCTCACAGTCATATATTATTGCAGCCATAGTACCATTGCAGTACGTATTCAGACAGAATTTTCCAACGCCACAGGGGGTACCAGTTCTCACAAGCCCGATGTCAGTTGTCTCTGTCCCACGGTGCAAGTCCACCCCAAAACACAAGACCCCTGATATCAGAGACTGATGGAATCCAACGTGCTCCTGCAACCGGGGCAGATGCGTGACATTGGTACACTGCAATCGTCCACACGTAACATCTTGTTCCTTGCAAGGCTCAGGGTGGAAAGCCTCAGGTTTTTTCCTACAGTGTCCGAATCGGTGGCCTTTTGTGTTTATATTATAGCAGACGTGTGGACCCTGCAGTGCCCCTTCACCAAAGATCTCTCGGCAATGCATGGTGCGGTCAGTGCAGTTGCCATGATAGCAGTAGCCCTCTTCCGTGCACGGGGTCCCATCTTGCAGATAGACATTTTCCGGGCACGTGGAGGTGCTCCCCAGGCAGTACTCGGGCAGATCACAGACATTCTGGATGGGTCTGCACAGCGTCCCCGCAGGGGAGTAGGTGCAGTTTGTGCAGCATCTGCCTTCATCACAGGCGCTCTCGGCCGTCAGAGTGCAGTCGCTGTTACAGCACGCGTTGCTGTAACAGTGCTTGAAGGAGCCGCAGTCACACTGCTCGTTCTCGTCCACGTCGTCGTCTCCACAGTGTGCGACTGCCAAGGTCTTGTTTGTATACACGATGTCAGTCATGTACATGCACGATACGGAGCCCCCCAGGATGTTTTGCAGGTCTAAGAAGGAGCAGTTGCTGAAGACATCTGTCAGCACAGGGTACCTGTTCATGACGCAGGTGGTTCTTCTCTGGCAAACACACGTGTCTGTGTCGTAAGGCAGGCCGATCGTCCTCCCGATCTGCTGCGCTCCCATAACAGCTAGCAGCAAATAGTGTCTGCCCAGATGACCCAGCATGACAAGACTTTGACTGCCACATATATTATACACCACTGGAAAAAACTCATGGTCACGCGGCCCAGATCTAATCATAACTAAGGCTGAGTGTGGAAGAAGAGGTCGGTAAATGACGCGTTCATAATACGTAAAAAACGGGCTCCCTGGCACTCTGTAGTCACCCATGCCGGTTGGATCTCTGTCATGATAAATGACCATGATGCCGATGTAGTAACTTATGTCAAGACTTTTGTACATGGAGTTAAACAAACTGCCCATACTCCTCAGGTAATGGGCACACTGCGACACGTTGTAGAACAGAGTGTAAATTGAATTTGAGGCTATGAGACAGCCTTTCATATTTGCCCTGTGGGATGCGTAGAGTTTACTGCTGATCCTGGAGGCTGCACTAGCGTTTGCTTGAGAGAACAAGGGGTCCTTGTATCCCAATCTGTCTGTGGGTCCTGTTGCGTTGGTGTCTGCCACTATCTGAGAAACAACATGTTCAAACCTTTGGGAATCCTTGAGGGGCTTGATTTCATAGGCGAGATCATCCAACTTCATAATGCCTTCCAGGCCCCCATAGCATGTGTCCATGGTGACCATGGAAAGAGGAACCTTCTCCAGGTAACCAAGGTAGTAACAGTCCAGAGGGACAAAGGGGTCATCGATCTGCAAGGCTCCTTGGTCATCCTGAGTCATCAGCAGCAGATGTCTGGGCCAAAACAGTCCCTTACGCCGCATGTGGATGACGTGTCTCTGGCCCCCGAAGCGCAGGCTGTAGGAGAGCCAGCCCGGCGTGGGGACGCCTCTGCCGCGGGGCGTCTCCTTCCTGGGAATCACCACCTCGGAGGAGATGTAACGCCACGAGGGACGACCTGGAGAACACCGGGCTGGAGACAGCGCCACGCAGAGCCCAAGTAGCAAGACGGGCGTCCTCAGGGCGGCCTGGCCTTCTGCCAGCTGCATGTCCCTGCTCAGGGGCATCTGTCCGCGAGAATGAAAGGGAGCGTCCTCAGCAAAGCCAGGTCTGAACCATCTTCCTACCAATGAGACACTGGCAGAAAACAGGCATCCTGGACCCTACTCTGAGTGGGTCACCTGAGGGAATTAGGTAACAGTTACAGGGCGTGGCAGTGGGTGGGCCTGGCCATTAATTCAGCTGGGGTTGAGGTAGGAGAGGTCGGAGGGCCATGTCTACAAAGGCTAACTTGGAAATAAAAAAAGAGAAGGAAGCAGACACGTGTCTCCATTCAACACAGTCAATCTTTCCTCTAGCTCCGTATTTCAATATATGGTACACGATCACCACACAATTGACTTCTCCACCAATTCCGTCACCTTCCTACCCCCGAAACTCTGCTTCCCTTGTTGCGTAGACTTGTTTGGCAGATGAAGTTAAGCTTTGTTATTTTCACCTTCACATGTGTTGAATTCTTTTTAATTCTAAACTATACATGTCTTATTCTGGTTTGCAGCCGAGGACTTTGCAAACCATGTAATTCTTCTGGGTTTTGCTTTGAAGCTTTACTTGGGTTTAGTGAGTAAAACGTTTCCCAGTACTAAGATACTTCCTGAACTACGAGGTTTTATTTTTTCTTACCCCAGGTGGTGACAACATAAATCCTTTCCTGATCAATGTGAACCCCAAAGGTTGCTCCTTCTGTGTGGCTCTTTCCTGGCATTCGGTAATTTCCTCGTTGGCGTGTGTCAGTCAGCTCTCAGCTGGTGCCCACTGTGAGAGAACAAATATCTCACAGATTTTCATCCAATTCTGTAGTTGCTCAGTGAGAGGCCGGGAAAGTCATTAACAAGTCGTGATAAGAAGCAACAATTTTATTTCCGATTTTTAAAATAATGTATAGCACTCAATTTAAACATAATGTGATCACTGATATATTTCAATGGTTGTGCCGTTTCTCTTTGTCTCCTAATGACTGGCTGGTCCACGTTCCTTCCCTATTGTATAACTTTTGGGTTCAACTATAAACATCTAAATAGATGTGCTGTTTCCTCTTGGACACTGTAGAAGAGATAAGAACTGCCCCACTTCATGCCCGTGGAGCAGGAGACGTGCAGCATGGAGGCTGTGGGGTGCCAGCACACTCGTCCACCCGGGCGTCCCACCAGTCTCTGACCTCTGGGGTCTGGCCATTTGGGCTGAATAAACACGGTCCACGGAACGCACGGTGCTGGTCCTGTGAGATCTAGTACCCCCCATGTTCCTGGAAATTCCAGAAGTAACAGCTTCTGGAACAGAACTTTGTCTGCACTGAGAAGTATCTGTGTCCCTGAGAAATGCAGTTCCAAAGGAATTCTCAACAACCAAAGGAACTGCCATTGCCACTGGGCCGGGACCCTCCCCGGCGCTGCCACCCAGGGCCAGTGGGAATGTCAGCAGTGGGCCCCTCCAAGGAGCATGTGGCCACTAACACAAACCCAACAGTCACTGTTGTATTTGAGCTTGGTCTTCTGTCACTTTCATGCCTGACAGTGGTGCACTCCTTAAGAGTGGCCGCGAGCATAAGAAACATCCATCAAGACCACCAAAGTGAAGGAAGTGACGTGTTTTGAGACTAGATCAGTAATGTCAGCCTTCCAGCCCCTGTAAAACTACAGGCGATACAGAGGGTGTTGTATTGGTCCCAGCCCAGCGCTGGGGTGTTCTTGGCTAGGAATGCCTGAGTCAGTCACCCACCAATTCTCTCATTCCAGTTAGTGAGCCCCAAGGACATTCCCATCATCTCCCACCAGGGGCCAGTGTTGAGGCTGCACCAGCCTTTGTGGCTTTTGCTATGACTGCAGAACACACCTCAGCAACAACCTTCAGGGACTTTGAAAACCAAGGTTTAACTCACAGTGCAAATGAAGGTACATGGCACATAGGGGGTGGGAGGAGGGTGAACCTGGGGCTCTGACTTCATTAGAGTCCCAGGGTGGGGTAACTAGGGTTTCAAGGGTTCACTCTTTATTGGCAAATTTGAAGCAAAGAGTGGGAATTATGGTGGGGGAGGGAAAAGCAGGGTCGCTCAAGTGGTCAGTGAGAAAGAATATTCCCATACTTATTTTACGAGGCAGCATTACCCTGATACCAAAACCAGGTAAGGATACTCCAAGAAAATAGAACTACAGACCAATATCCCTAATGCAAAAATGAAGATGCATGCTGAGCGAAATAAGTCAGACAGAAAAAGCAGAGAACCGCATGATTTCACTAATGTGTGGGATATAAACCAAAAAGAACAAGAGAAGCAAATGAGAAACAAAAACTCACAGACACAGACAATAGTTTAGTGGTTACCAGAGGGTAAGGGGGGAGGGAGGTGGGAGATGAGGGTAAGGGGATCAAATATATGGTGATGGAAGGAGACCTGACTCTAGGTGGTGAACACACAGGGGATTTATAGAGGATGTAATACAGAATTGTACACCTGAAACCTATGTAATTTTACTAACAATTGTCACCCCAGTGAACTTTAATTTAAAAAAAAATGAAGATGCAGAAATCTTCAACAAAGCACCAGCAAACTGAATTTAACAACATAGAAAAAGGATCATACACCATGACCAAGTGGGATTCATTCATCCCTGGGATAAAGAGAGGGCTCAACATTTGCCGATCAGTAAGTGTAAAACACCACTTTAATAAAATGAAACACAAAAATCACATGACCATCTCAACAGATGCAGAAGTAGCATTTGACAAAGTTCAACATTCTTTCATGACAAGACCTCTTGACAAACGGGACCTAGAGGGGACACACCTCAACATAGCAAAGGCGAGATAAGACAAGTACACAGCTGACAGCAAACTCAAAGCTGAAAGGTTGAAAGCTTTTCTTCTGAGATCAGGAGCAAAACAAGCTGTCCACTCTCCCCACTGCTGTCCAACATAGCTCTGGAGTTCCACACCCAATAATCAGGCAAGAAAAAGAAATAAAAGGCATTCAAATTGGAAAGGAAAAAGTGAAACTCTCCTAGTTAACTGATGGCATGAACTTGTACATAGAAAACCTTAGAGACTGCAACATAATTTTGGATGGAAACGAGCAGTGGCCTATTTTATTTTGACAAGAACACCTAAAATAAGACCTGTTTGTTGTTTTCTGTGTGTCTGCTAGTTTTTGTACCTCACTCCCTACCTAATGTCTTCCTTTGTGATTAGTTGAAATTTTGTAGTGACACATTTTTATTCCTTTCTCAATTCTCTTTGCGTTGATTCCTTAGATATTTTCTTTGTGGTTACTATGGGGATTATGTAAAATGCTCAAGTCATAATATTTTTTATCAACTGATCACTACTTAAATTCAATTCCATAAAAACTCTACTCCTTAAAAGCTCCACACACTCACAAATCACATCTTTATATATTTATTGTGTACCCATTAACACTGACTTACAATCACATTTCATGTTTTTATCTTTCAAACCATACAAAAGAATTAAAAGTGTGGTAGAGGGGTGACATCAGCAATATAAGATGGCCCCACCCCAACAAAAAACCTGGCACCCATCCACAGACAAATGTGCCCTTTTCAGAGCTGTGAGATCCAGCAGCCTTCGCCAAGGGACCCAGGAGAAGTCTCGCCCCCCCACCTGGTGTGCAGGTGCACAGACCGCAGTCCCAGCTGTGGACCCTGCAGTGACCCAGGGTCCTGCTTCCGCCGCTCTGGGCTGTGCGCCTGGCTCCTGGACAACATGGTCTCAGTCAATCACCGGGAATGAGAAAGCCTTTGGAAGTCCAAGTTTTGAAAGAAAATGAACGCACTAACCTAAAAGATCCCTGCACGCCCAGGTTCACTGCAGCCCTGTTGACAATAGCCATGACATGGAAGCCACCTGGGTGCCCATCAATGGGTGATGGATAAATAACAGGTGGTGCAGATGTGCCATGGAATATCACTCAGCCATAAAATAGTAAATCCTGCCATTTGTGACACATGGATGGACCCCGTGGCCATCGTGTGCAGTGAAGTAAGTCAGACAGAAGACAAATACCATATGGTTTCACTTATATGTGGAATCTAAAAATTAAATGTACAAGAAAAAGATCGTAGATACAGAGATCAGATTGATGATTGCCAGAGGTGGGGGTGGCAGAAATGGGTGAAGGGGTCAAAAGGTAAATAGGTAAATCACAAACAGACAGACAGGTTGAAAAGCCAAACATAAACCAAAAACTAGCAAAAAGGTGGCATATGGAATACTTTTATAGCTCATGGGTCTGCCATTTTGCTAAAGCAGGGGGGCGGGGGGCGGGACAGTAGCAACAGCATCCCTGATTAACATGTGAAAAAAATTACATGCTAAATTTTTAGGCCCAGCATATTAGCAATTGGGCCAGAGATTATTTCTCTGTGTGTTGAATTGGGGTTGGATGTCTGTGGCTTTGACTCAACTCCCCATTCCTTAATCAGCTCCTCACAAAGTGAAGCAAACCATACCAAGGGTTTCCTGAAGCCACTCCTCCCCTGGAGAGTTCTAACTGCGTTCACTGTTTCTGCTTCTCCATCCTCCCACCCCGTCATCATTTGCTTCCCCAAATGCTGCCCAATCCGTTTCCATGCGGAAAAGCCAACAGGAGCCCAGGACATGGGGGAGAGAAGCTTCTACCTGAGTCACAGCAGTGGCTGCCCAGCCCACTCTTAAAGACACAGTGTGAACCAAATGCAAACATCCCTTCCAGTGACACCACCAGCATGGAGTAAGTCAGTGGTTTTTCTCTCCTGGGCCTGGGCAGGCCTGTAAGAATGTCATGCCTATCCTGAAAAACAACATGACATTAGTGTGTTTGTCCTCTGCCTGGTGGCTGGACCTCCTTGTGAGTCTTGCAAAAATTTCAGTATGGGCCTGTGGTGTCTGGTTGTAACACACCAGTTTTCTCTTGTCCCCAGGTGTCCTGTCCCAGGTGCAGCTGCAGGAGTCGGGCCCAGGACTGGTGAAGCCCTCACAGACCCTGTCCCTCACCTCTGCTGTCTCTGGATTCTCCATCACAACCAGTGGTTATTGCTGGGACTGGATCCGACAGCCCCCGGGGAAGGGACTGGAGTGGATCGGGCGCATTAACTATGATGGAAGCACATACTACAGCCCGTCCCTCAAGAGCCGCACCTCCATCTCCAGAGACACGTCCAAGAACCAGTTCTCCCTGCAGCTGAAATCTGTGACCACCGAGGACACGGCCATGTATTACTGTGCGAGGGACACAGTGAGGGGAAGTCAGTGTGAGTCCAGACACAAACCTCCCTGCAGGGTCAGGAGGGCTGGGATGCAGGGGATGCTCAGGACACCAGGGGGTGCTCAGGACACCAGGGGTTGCTCAGGACACCAGGGGGCGCTCAGGACACGAGGGGGCGCTCAGGACACCAGGGGTTGCTCAGGACACCTGGGGGCGCTCAGGACACGAGGGGGCGCTCAGGACACCTGGGGGCGCTCAGGACACCTGGGGGCGCTCAGAACCACCAAACTGAGGGGCCCAGCTCAGAAGCTGGTGTCTAGAGGGGTGTGGAGGGGCTTCCTACTGGGATCAGTCATTTCCTCCCCTCCTACATTCCCCTGCGACGTTTCCTGTTCCTTTTGTGTGTGTGTCTCTAATTTCTCCCATTCTCACTGCAGGCAAAAAAAAAAAAATAGTGGGAAGTAACTGCTTGCAGATGTGCTTGACTTCTCACCCTTGGTCCTTAATGTCACCATGTCCCTATATGATCTGCTTTTCCTGGTTGACAAACAAAACATTTTAGGGGTTCTCATTATGCGTTCATTGAGAGATTTCCCCCACAGACTGGTGCTAAGCCCACACTCGCTTCCTTTACACAGACACAGGCTGTCCCCACATAGGGTGAACAGCCCCATACGTTCCACCCCAGGAGTATCCTCTTTGGGGGAGGTTAGTGTCTTGCTTCTCACCCACACGGCTGGACTTTGATATCCAGGGTTTGGCCCTTTCTGTAACTGTCCACCAGTCTCCTGGATGGAGACACACTGAGCCCAAGAACCCAAACCAGCTCTCGGATGTTCCCATTACGGAGGTAGGAAGGCAAGCGCTAAGATGAAAACCTGTCAGACTCCCCTAGGCTGTGTTCTGGGGGGGTCTCTGACAGCAGTCCTGGGGGTTGAGCCCTAAGACGTGTGTCAGCTGCACATGGAGAATCCACGTGGCTAATGAGAACCAGCTGGACAGACACCTGACTGCTGCCCGCCCTCTGCCCCTCTGCCGTCCCCTGAGGATCCCACTGGAAGCCACTGCATCATCACCCTGTGTCTTCTCCTGTCCAGACTCTCACTAAATCTATCCTAGACATTAAGCCCCATGTGGCTGGATGTCTGCTCTCTTCTTCCCAGCCAGGGCACATGTTGCCTTAAATGCCTCCCCGCTCAGCTCCTCGTGTCCATCTCATGTGTCAGTCCTTCCATGAGAACCCAGGGACAGTTACACTCAGTGGACAGAGGCTGGCATCAGCAGTCCTGCTGGGTCCATGTGTCATGCACACACGTGATCCCAGGTCCTGCAGCCGCTACTGCAGGACCGGTGGAGCCCCAGCTGACTACTGCAATCAGAGCACCTCCACCAGACAGACACATACACGCTCAGAGAAAGACCAGGCGCCTCAGGAGCTGCAGTGCATTACATGGCCAAACCCACGGGCCGCTGGGGTCAGACAACAGAGAATGGGCTGTGTGGCCTGGTCACCCCCACACCCCTGATGTCCCCAGTGACCATTGACCAAATAACAGGGAAATACATGTTAATCCTAAAAGTTAAGGAACAGACTTGAAGCACAACTGAGAGAGGCATCCACAGCCTAAAAATTTAATAAATGGCAAAAAGAAATGAGCTAAGTGTTCTACCTAAGAAGTTGGACAAAAGACAAAGAATCTGTTAAATGAGTCTAAATCTTACTACGCACATTTTAAATGATGTTATGCCTCTTCTGTATACTCACGCTCTCTACAAGTGCCAATGAAATGTATTGTACCGAGTTAACCCCCAAAGCTGCACGTATCAAATCAACCAAATATATTAATTCTAATTTCTGGTCTACACGATCAATTCTAACATGCACCCCACTGTGTATAACATGCTGGGTGTCGATTCATCCACATTCTCTCTCCTTCTACACGTCTCCGTGGCCTTAGTCTTCACTGGCCACCTGCACATTTTTGAAATAATTTGTTCAGTTTGGCTCTTCCAGCACCTCTACTTCTCATTTCCATCACATCCTTTAATGTTTCTTCCAAATCTATGTGGCACTCAAATGTCCATTGTCAGGATGGACCACGGTTTATTTTCCATTCACCTCCGGAAGGACATCTTGGTTGCTTCCAGGTTTTTGAAAAGATGAATAAATCTGCTGTAAATATTGTGTGCAAGTGTTTGTGGGGACACAAGAGTTTTTCTCCTTTGGATAAATACCAAGGAGTGTGATCCTGTGATGTGGAAAGAGTATATTAAGTCATTCCACGTGGCTGTCCCCCTCTGCATTCCTAGCAGCCATGGAGCTGCTGGGGCCCCACATCCCCGCCAGCATGCTGTCCTCAGGGTTCTGGACTTTAGCTGTGCTAATAGGTGCCAGTGGTGTGTCACTATTGCTCTGATTTGCATCTCCCCATGACATATGATCTTTCATATCCTTATTTGCCACCTGTATATCTTCTTTAGTGAGGTGTCTGTTAAGGTCTTTGGCTCATTTTTTAGTTGGCTTCTTCTTTTTTGTTCTTGTTAAATTTAAGACTTCTTTGTAAATTGTGTATAATTTTCTTTATCAGACATGTTTTTTGCAAATATTTTATTCCAGATTGTTGCTTGTTTGGGGGAGGAGGGGAAATTTCACGCTTTTCCATTATTAGGTGTGTCCATTTCAGTGAAAAGGGAAGTAAAAGCAACTTTCACTGCCTAAGCAATGATGAACTTGATGTATGGATGGGCCGATGACTGCAGACTCGGAGGCCTCTTCCATGTATGATGATGGGATGAGTGATGGGGGGACATTTCTTCTGAAATGCTCTTGTGAAGAACCAGGAATGCCCCAGCAGACGTGTTCTCCTGCCTCGCTGACTAGAACTGTGTTGCGTGTCCAGAAACATGTAGATCCCTGATGGGAACGGTGAGATTTCATCACTGAGACTGACAATTTTCTAGCCCTAACTTTTACCTGAGATGGATCTGAGTCTGCGAATGACAGTTACTTGAATTATTCTGTGGATCTAGGAAATGGCTGAAAACACATGCAATGTTTTCCTATCATTATTTTTTGGTATTTCTGTTATTCCACAGTACAGATTGATGATTACATTTTCAGTAACAATTGTATAACCTCAGCTTATGCCTCCTAAATTTTATGCACCACATCATTACATAATGAATGAGATTCATCTCCATCCCTGATGTGGAAGCTGGAGGTGCAGGTGCAGAATGAAAGGTGAGAGCAGTGAACCTCTGCAGTGCCAGTAACACCACACTCAGCCAACCTGCATAAAACCCAGGCACACTGCTGTTCTCCCCTATGAAGTTCGTACTTCTTTTTCTCTTCTCACTGTTTCCAACAAAGACCCTGAATTGTCCTCACACATCACTGTCCCGACTTTCCTTAGGTTCACACTCCATTCTCAGTTGATACTCTCAAGCCTTTACAAGGACAAACACAGAAGCTCTCAGAGGGACCTTGGCGATCTCCACGACATGACGCCCACCACCACCTTTCCTTTCCCCATGTCCACACTGACTGGGCCCTCTCGGTGTAATTGTCACTGGTAACCTTCCAAAGCATCTCCTAAACCTCACCATTTTTTTTTACCATCACACATTGGTCATATCGAATGGCTATTCCCTCCATAATTGTAACACAACCTAGTCTCCAGACATAATTGTCTTTAATTTTCTCCCAAAATACATTCTTAGTGCTCATGACCTATTACTTTCAAAATTCTTTCCCACCCAATGAAACACAGACACCTATTATGTTACTTCTAATGGATATGAATTCAGGACCAGCGGCCCATCGAGGCCAGGACAGAGCCTTCTGCACTGTCAAATCTCAGGCCCAGAACCCAGCTGCTGAGGCAGGAGCTCACCTGGTTCTGGGCGCCATAGGCCATGTCTCCCATTCACCGTTCCATACCACATGTCTCACTTTTCCAGGCCCTAACTGGAGGATTGATATGTGTCCTGTTATTGTAGCTCAGCCTACTTTTGTTGACTCTTATTATCTATATTCAGGCAGGTAAATTCATTATTTAGCATTTACTTAAAGTCAGGTCTCTCCTCACCCTTGAAAATATCTTCTGGAAGTCAAGGACCTCATCTGCAAGAGCATGACTCAGTTGTGGTTCTTCCTCTTTCTGCTCTCAACTCCCAAATGTGAGTGACTCAAGGATTCACACATGAAGGTATGGGGATTCTGCACCTGAACACGTGACCCACTGTGGTTCTCTGTCCCAGGTGTCCTGTCCCAGGTGTAGCTACAGGAGTCGGGCCCAGGACTGGTGAAGCCCTCGCAGACCCTGTCCTTCACCTGCGCTGTCTCTGGTTATTCCATCACCAGTGATTTCTGCAGCCCCCGGGGAAGGGACTGGAGTGGATCGGGTGCATTAGCTATGATGGGAGCACATACTACAGCCCGTCCCTCAAGAGCCACACCTCCATCTCCAGAGACATGTCCAAGAACCAATTCTCCCTGCAGCTGAAATCTGTGACCACCGAGGACACGGCCGTGTATTACTGTGCAAGGGACACAGTGAGGGGAAGTCAGTGTGAGCCCAGACACAAACCTCCCTGCAGGGGACAGGGGGGTTGGGCTGCAGGGGGCGCTCAGGACACCAGGGGGCACTCGGGACATCAGGGGGCACTCAGGACTCCAGACGGCGCTCGGGACACCAGGGGGCGTTCGGGACTCCAGGAGGCGCTCGGGACACCAGGGAGCGCTCGGGACTCCAGGAGGCGCTCGGGACTCCAGGAGGCGCTCGGGACACCAGGGGGCGCTCGGGACTCCAGGGGGCGCTCAGGACACCAGGGGGCGCTCGGGACTCCAGGAGGCGCTCGGGACATCAGGGGGCCCTCGGGACACCAGGGGGCGCTCGGGACACCAGGGGGCGCTCGGGACTCCAGGAGGCGCTCGGGACACCAGGGGGCGCTCGGGACTCCAGGGGGCGTTCAGGACACCAGGAGGCGCTCGGGACACCAGGGGGCGTTCGGGACTCCAGGAGGCGCTCGGGACACCAGGGGGCACTCGGGACACCAGGGGGCGCTCAGGACCTCTAGCACAGGGCCTAGACCAGGAGCAGGTGCAGAGTTAAGCAAAGATGCAGTTTCCTGCTCAGTCTTAAATTAGTTTTAAATTAGTTAGCAACAGAGCTGACAGAATGCCCCTTTTTAATACCTAATTTTAGGGATTGTGTTTGTAAATGAAAAAGGGTCTCCGTAATAAATCTGACAAAATTCAGTGACTGAAGGTAACCTCACAGGGTGATCTGATCATAAATTCATAACTGGGCAGGTCATGGTGGGTCGTCACAGCAGACCTGTAACTTCTTTAGTAGGAGGTTTACCTTTGCCATGAGCAGCCCTGTCCACTGTTCTTGTGCATTCAGGTTCACACACCTTTGAAATGCCAGAAGTCACACCCATCAAAGGCGTGACCATCTGTAAGACAGCACATAGTCTTGTTAACTTTCTTGCAATCCAATCCCTGCCTTCCTCTCCCCCACCTTCATGGCATCTTCCTTACCTACCCTCCTTAATTACAAATGTATAAAAAGAAACTGTAAACTGTCATTCTCCAGAGCGTTTGAGATTTTGCTTCCTAGCAACTGTCATCAGTTTGGTTCAAATAAACTCATAAAATATTATCGGCAGGTTTGCTCATTCCTTACACCAACATATTGCTTTTCTTCATTTAGAACATAAGTTACTACATGTTTCTCTGCCATGTGTAGAGATTACTAGAAATTTGCCACAAGGATAACTTTTAAAGAGTTTCCATGTGTTGGAGAAAAACTAAGTTTGCTTTAGCATTGTCACTGAGTGTTTTTTTAAAAAGGAGGCTTTTCCATCTATGCCTCCTTCCACCTGTGAGGTTTTTGCACGTTCTTTGATTTTAATTGATGAAAAATTCACAACATAAAATTAACCACTTTGAAGTTGTCAACGTAAGAACATCCAAACTTATGAAGACTTTTTATAAGAATTTATTTGAGCCAAACTGATGACATATTCATATGTTGGGGAGTAAGATTTCAAATGCTCTGGAGAATAACAATTTGCAGTCTCTTTTATGCACTTGGAATTGAGAGAGCATAAGTAAGATTACATGAAGGTGGGAGAAAGCAAGCTGGGATTAGATTACAGGACAGTTCACAAGATTAAGTGCCCTCTTGAAGGTGCTGACACTTCCAAGGTGATCTGGAAAAGAGGCTCTTCAAAAGTGTGTGAACCCAAATGCACAGAACCAGTGACAGGGCTGCTTAAGGCAAAGACAAACCTTTTAGTAAAAAAGCTACAGGTCTGGGTGTGACTACCTACCACGACCTGCCCAGTTAGGAATTTATAATCAGATCACTCTGTGAGGGTATTTTTGGTCACTGACCTTGTACATACCCCTTTTTCGTCCACAGAGTATACAATTTGGTGGCATTTAGTGTAGCCATTATGTTGTGCAACCATCACTTCTATCTCGTTCCAAAGCATTTTGATTATATTATAAAGAAACCCATTAAACACTAGCTCCACATTTCCATCTCTCAGTCCCCAAAAACCACTAATCTGTGTGCTTCTCTTAAACTAGAATCCCCAGTCACTGATACAGCAACCTGGGGAGGTGGGTATCTGGAGTCGATGCTGAGCAAAGACTCCTGTAACACGTCAATTAACCCTATAGATAAGTCATCTCTTCTTGATGTGTGTGTCCTGTGATCTTCCAGATAACAAAAATCTTGTGTTTCCTAAAACACAAGCTCATTTTACCGTATACCAAAGTAACTGATTCAATCTGGGCCCTTATTTTCATCTCTGCTGGCCTAAGGTATAAACTGCCACCCACCTTCTGTTTTCTCTGTAGTTGGTAGACTTCTAGTGCTGTTACTATTTTTCTTTTTCATTCTCTATTTGTTCGAAGTGAGTCACTGAAAAGTAACAGAAGCAAAATTGTGGAGTAGACAGCACCAAGCTCTTGTTTCCCCACAAAAACATCAAGAAACAAACAGAAAATATCAGAAACGACATTGTCAGGCTCTGGAAAACAGTCAAAGGTTTGCAGGAACTAAGTGAACACTGAATCAAGTAAATGCTACTTGAAAACTGAAGCAAAGCTTTGTGGTATTTTCACTTGCCCGCACCCCACCACCTTCCCAGCATTATGGCTGTTTTGAAGTGGGAGTGGGCCATGTTCCCAGTGCAGGACCCTGGTCCTGGTTCCAGAAGGAACAGAGCAGACCACATTCAAAGATTATTTTATCTGTATGTTCTAACCTGTCTGGGGCTACTGGAAGGATTGACACAGAGAGTTCATATCTGTTTCACCTAACTCAAATGCAGGTCCTAAAAGGAGCAGGTGTTACTTGAAAACACTGCAAGACAACTAATGACCTGTAGATGTCTGGGGCAGATATGGTCCCGACATACAAGCTGCCTGAAATCTAGAAGGAAAATCTGGGGAAAGTCTTTGGGAAATAAAGAGATTCAAAGCACCCATTAAAAAGCACCCATATGTATGGAGGGGGGGGGGTGCATAGAAAGCCACATGCATGACCAAAGCAAAATGCATGCTCAGAAAAGTCCTGAGACAATCCTCAGTGTGGACCTTGGGCTGACTTCTAGAGTCAGTGCCAGCCTAGCTAAGTGTGGAAGTGCCTGAAGGCATAGTCAATCTGCAAAGACTGAGAGATGTTTGGGGGTTTTATTTGCTTGTTTTATTATTTTGTTTGTTTATTTTTGCTTTGTTTGTTTAGCTCTTGGCATTCAAGGAAATCTCCGTGAAAACATGAGCTGAACTTTATTTAAAGAAAGTGAAACTTCAGCTATCACACACAAGGAATTCAGTCTTTGCAAAAATAGATTGGAAATCTCACCAAACAAATGGACTGCTGCAGCCTTCAACAATCAAAAAAACCAGAAAACCATGGGGAAGGTGGATAATCTGATTTCTAGAGTTACTACATTACAATATTCAAATGTCTTGATTCTCAACAACAACCAAAAAAACCATACGGTATACAAAGGAACAGAGATTATGGCCCATTCAGAGGGAAAAATGAACAGAAACAGTCCTTAAGGAAGTCTAGATATTGGATTTACTAGGTAGGCCTTAAAACAACTGTTTGTCTTAAATATTCTCAAAGAACTTTTTCTCTGAAGAAGTTGTGGTATATATACACAATGGAATACTATTCGGCGGTAAGAAAAGATGATATAGGAACATTTGTGACAACATGGATGGATCTTGAGAGTGTAATGCTGAGCGAAATAAGTCAGACAGAAAAAGCAGAGAACCATGTGATTTCACTGATATGTGGTATATAAACCAAAAGCAACAAAAGAACAAGACAAACAAATGAGAAACAGAAACTCATAGACACAGACAATAGTTGAGTGGTTACCAGAGGGTAAGGGAGGTGGGGGGTGGGAGATGAGGGAAAGGGGGATCGAATATATGGTGATGGAAGGAGAACTGACTCTGGGTGATGAACACACAATGGGATTTATAGATGATGTAATACAGAATTGTACACCTGAAATCTATGTAATTTTACTAACAATTGTCACCCCAATAAATTTAATAAAATTAAATTTAAAAAAAAATATTCTCAAAGAGCTAAAAGAAATCAGGAGAACAATGTATGAAAAAAATTTGAATATCAATAGAAAGATATTATAAAAGGAACAAAACAAATTCTGGAGCTGAAAAGCACAATATCTGAAAGGACATTTTCCCTAGAGGTGTTCAGCATTGAATTTGAGCAGGAAGAAGAAAATAAACTTGAAGATAGGACAATTGACATTATCAAGTCCACGGATCAGAAAGGAAAAAGAATAAAGAAAAGTGAACAGAGCCTAAGCAACCTGTGGATACCTTCAAGAGGACCAACATATACTTTATGGAAATTGCAGAAGAGAAAGAAAGGGGCAGAAAGAATATTTGAAGAAATGAGCAAAAATTTCCAAAAACTGATAAAAGACATAAGTCTGTAAATCCAAGGTCAATGAACTCCAAATAGTTTTAATATTACTTTTATGATATATTAAAATTGAGAAGGCAGAAGTCTTTTCTTAAACCAACACTATTTAACCAGCACAATTTTCAAAATAAAAGTTCATCCTGAGTGTGATTATTATGTTTATGTTCTTCTGAAAATTATATAACAAATTTATAACTAATTCAAGTTGTTAAAATACAGAAGTTCTGTTTCTACTCTCTTTCTTCTTATCTTGTACCTGGTAACTAAGTGATTAATTTAAATCATAATTAAATATTTTCTTTTCCTTCTAAGCTGTCGCATCCTGTGCAACAGGGTTGTGGGGAGTGAGGAGGGCGGCTCAGGGTTAAGAAAAGACAGTAGCCATGAATAGAATGCAAGTGGAGCCAAGGGTCACGCAGCCTCAAGGACTGGGCCCCGAATTGGGCCTGCGCATTAGCTTTTACTAGTTCGGTGGGGAAGTAAAAGAGATGAAGCTTGTCAATCTCAAGGTCTGTGAATCCTATACATCATAATAGGAAACCAATTCAAGCCAACCACCCTTGCCTGCGGCAGCTGAACCATAAGTCTCAGGACATATGTACTTCCCCAAGGGACAAAACCTATATGCATATGAATAGATGGAGAGCACATCACTGAATCACTTCCCTTGCAGGTTGTGGGAAGGAATGCAGCCACAGAGGCAGAGGCTCTCCTTAGCCTGGGGAAGGTGGGGGGATGTGCCCACCTCTAAGAACCCTGTGGGTTCTCCTGTTGGTCCCCACGCGACTGCGTCTGGCTTGAGTTGTTCCCCCACCCCCGTGGGGAATCTTACTCGTCATTGGCTGACCAGCCATCTTTCTGGGGACAAACAGGGAGATATAAGGTGCAAACACAAAGGTGAAGCAATGTCTCTGAAAGGATCTGTCTCACAGACTCTCCTTTCTTTCGGGGCAGGTACAAGGAGACAGACAGATAGGCTGCTGTGTGGCCACACTAAGTTAAGTTTCAAGCACATACAATTTTTCTTAAAGAATCAGTACTTTTTCCTTAAATAAGCAGCACATTTCTTTTTGTTCTCAAAATTCGAGATTTTTTTATTTTAAATTTATATAGGCTCATATTATTTTCTAATAACCAATCCAAAATGATTTCCATTCCATTTTAAGGACTACTTATTATAATTCATTAATTCCCTTGTTGGGACGGTTTTTTTTCTGCAGGCCCCTGGCTCGGAGCTCCATCCCCCCTTATCGGAGCTGCCTCCCTCCATCCCCTTACGGGAGATGTCTCCCGCGAGCACTATGGTTAGAGCCCTCCCTGTCAAAACAATGTTGAATAATCACAGCTGCTAGGGAAGGACTTCCCAGCACCCAGGCCAGACGTAACCAATCCCTAGTGTTGCAATAACAATAGCGCATATCTCCCCAAAACCCGGAGGCCCAACCCTATAAAACAAAGCGCCTGACCCCGGGAAGTGCTCAGTTCTTTGGGAACAATCCCACTGAGCCCGCTGGCGTAATAAAGCTGTGTTCTCCCTGATCTCTGCGTGCCGCTTGAGTCTCTCGGTCCTCGTCATTCTTCCGCAACACCCTCTGGTAGAAGGCAAGGTATAGCAATTTGTTTCTTCTGGAAATATTTTGTATTGTATTTATTTATATTTCACATTCACTTTAAGTTTTTACCAAATTTTAAGACACTTAAGTGGGCTCCAGGGCCTCCTGAAGTGAGGAATTGATTGAGAACTGCTAAGTCTCTGAGGAATCTCATGACTGAAAATCTGCATAACGCTGTGATTCATTCGTGTGTGTGTGTGTGTGTGTGTTTATGACATTTTTTCACATGTGTAGATTTCCGTAACCACCTCAATCAAGATACAGAAATGTTCTCTCACCAGGAAGATCTCCCTCGTGTAATCCCTACATAGTCACATCTACCACTGTCCTCTCCACCACCATTCCTAACCCCTGGTAACCTGTCCATATATATAATTTTATCACTTCAGGAACGTCATACAACTGGATTCATACAGTATGCAACCTTTGGGGATTGTCTTTCTTCACTCAGCATCACTCAGATGGACTCAAAATCCATCCAAGCTGTTGCATGCTCCAATAGTTAATTATTTTTTATTTCTGAGTAGCATTTCACTGCATGGATATACCTTGTTTCCCCAAAAATAAGACCTAGCTGGACCATCAGCTCTAATGCGTCTTTTGGAGCAAAACTTAATAAAAGAAAAGACCCAGTCTTATCTTACTATAAGACCGTGTATAATATAATATAATTAATATAATATAATATAATTAATATAATATAATATAATATAATATAATATAATATAATATAATATAATACTGGGTCTTATATTAATTTTTTCTCCAAAAGATGCATTAGACCTGACCCTCTGGTTTGGTCTTATTTTCAGGGAAACACGGTACCAGCGTATTTCATCATTCACCCATTGAAGAATATCCTGATTGTTTACAGTTTGAGGCTGTCATAAATAAAGCTGCTGTGGACATTAGTGTACAGAGTTTTCTGTGGACATAAGTTTTCATTTCTCTGGAATTAATGCACAGGAGTATGGTTGCTGGGTCATATAATAATGGCCTGTTTAGTTTTATAAGAAACTGTTTTCCGAAGTGCATGCAAGACCCAGTTTCTCCAAATCCTGGCCAGCATTTGGTACCATCACAATTTTTTATGTTAGCTCTTCTAACAAGTGTGTACTGACAGCTTGCCATGGTCATGATTTACATTCCCTAAAGGTTGGTGACATCGTGCCTGTGTGTTCTTAATGAATATTGGTGTATAATTTTATTATCTTGTAGTCTTTTGTCTGACTTTCTATCAATGTCATTTTTTTCTCTACTAAACATAAACTTTTGTTCATTATCTCCAGAGAGATGTCGAAGAAGACACAGAGATTCTCCTAAGATCAAATCAGGTAGGAAATAAGGGCAAATGCCCTGTGAAGGAGAATAAACTTGCAAACATCTTGTTCTATGTGCGTGTGTGCATATCATTTAATACCTTAAACATATTTATTTTACATATTTATATATATAATTTTTATCAAGTTAAAATAATATGTATATACAGTTGACCTAGAGTAATATGATTTGGAACCGCACAGGTCCACTTATATATGGATTTTTTTCAGTTGACCCATTCAGTTCAAACCCATGTTGTTCAAGAGTCAACCCCATGGTTGGGAATCCGTGGGCGTGTGTGGGGTGCCGACAGTAGTTACATCTGGATTTTTGACTCTGCGGGAGGTCAGTGTCCCTAATCCCCACACTGTTCGAGGGAAAACTGTATAGATATTTACTGCATTACTATTTAACATTTATTTCATACACGTATTTTAAAATAGGTATTACATATGTATTTATTAAAACTGCAAAGCAAGACAAAGGAGAAATAAAAACAAAGTTTGGAATGGTTTTCTTCTCTGGCAAATGAGGGAACAGAATGTTTACAGAAAATGTTAAAAAAGGGATTCTACTTATCATGTCATGTGACTACTCTGTTATTTTACTGTAATAAGCTATTTCTTAATAAATTTGTGAAAAAGGAAAGTTGGCAAAAAATGTATGAAGGGTGTAGGGTAGATGTTAAGGAAAATTTGCCTTTATTGGCTGATGTGAGCTTTTGTTTATTAGCTTTTATCTGTTCCTGTATGTGAGGTGATGTCTGTGCTGTGATCAGGGGTTGAGTAAATTCCCCCTTTGGTCTCATTCTCCTGAGCAGGGGAGACATGAAATTAGGTTTGCTGTTCTGTCTGTGCTGTGAGGTGATGCTTAGCTTAGAGTTAAAGAAATTCTTGATCAGCATTGAGAGAAGTCCCTCTTTGTTCTGTTTCGTCCACATCAGCAAATGAAGTGAAGAAGTAGCTAAGTTACATCAGGACGACGTGACAGGCGCGTTGCCAGGCTTTGGAAGACCTTGGGCTGATGGTCCCAAGCAAGAACAGTAGATATTGCTTGTCTGGATGAATTGGCCCTTTGCCCGGACGGGCAGCATGCATATCAGTAACTGCCGGACCCTCCCCAAACTGGCCGTTCCTGGAGGGGGAGGCAGGAGCAAGAAACTTGGCTCTAAAAAATGAAAAAATATACATAAGACAGACCTCAGTTGGCAGTGTTATTAAAATAATTATTGTTTCATCTTTTGGTCATTTGTCATTGGTGCTTTCTCCTCATTCCAACATTTTGAAGACGTCCAGCAACACGCAACCCTCAACACCCGGGGACGTCCTGACTTCCAGCCGCGAACCTGGGGAGGGCTGGCTGGTTCCCCACGTCTCCAGTGTTGTTCCCCATGGTTAGCCTTCTTGAGAACTTGTTAGCACCTGGAAAACTTATATGCAGCTTGCAGCTTACAACATCAGAAGACGTCCTAACTTCTAACAACAGCAGCAGCAGCAGCAGCAGCAGCAGCAGCAGCAGCAGCAGCATCTTGGGAACTAACAAGCAGCGCTGTGGGAGACGCCTGAGTGTCTCTCAGCTACAGACTTGGCAAGGTTTTGATTTATGACTTTTCCAGTGCTGTTCTCCCCCAGTTTGGCGAGCTTTTGGCATCTACTGTAATAGTTGCTATCCTATAGAGCTTATTACTGCTTTTGGATACTCCTTACTGATGTTATGTACGTAGCCAAGTGATTTTTGATCAATAGTAAACATGTGTTGAGGTCTCTTAAACGTATATGTATGTGCACTCCTTTGACATGACGTTGTTATCAATGTATATAGTTTAGTCTTAACCACCTTTACTTTCTGTCATTAGCACATTCTATTAATTGCCTTTGTCTTTTGCTATTGCATATTGCTAAATAAATTGATTAGATATTGCTAAATAAATAAATTAGCCCCATTCTAGCACGTGTCCCTCGTCTTTCTCCCCCCCCCCCATCTTTACAATGCACAAAGTATGTTGTACAGACGCAACCTGAACCGTGAGCCGGTTACCCCCAGAAGGGTGTGAGCGGAGGACAGGTGAGCGGGCTTCCGCCTTTCCCTTCTGAACCTCACGTTTTTCACATCATGACTTGTTTTCGGCTTTATTGGAGTATTTAACACATACCTGAGAAGTCAGCGTGTGTGGGAAGGGGCATTGAGCCAAACACCTCCACGATGTGTGTCGAAAACGCACAGTCCTTCCCAAAGCTCACAACGGCCCTCAGGAGCTACGTTCGGAGCCACGGAAGGCTGGAAACAACTGCAGAGGCAACGCCTCGCGAACTCCTGCAAACCCAGCAACTGTGCACACCTGCGCCTGCGCAATAAAGGCAGCGGCGCCTTGGCAACTCAGGCGAACCCCGCAGCTGCGCCTGCGCCTGCGCCTGCGCCTGCGCCTGCGCCTGCGCCTGCGCCTGCGCCTGCGCCTGCGCCTGCGCCTGCGCCTGCGCCTGCGCCTGCGCCTGCGCCTGCGCCTGCGCCTGCGCCTGCGCCTGCGCCTGCGCCTGCGCCTGCGCCTGCGCCTGCGCCTGCGCCTGCGCCTGCGCCTGCGCCTGCGCCATAAAAGCAGCAGTGCCTCGGAAACTCAGGCGACCCCGCAGCTGCCAGTGCCTACTCCTGCGTCTGCGTCTGCGCCTGCGCGGGCTCTGCTCTGCAGGAAGAATGGTGCTCGATCTGAACCGCACGCGGGGCCAACTAAGTAGAGGGTTCCAAATTTTTACCTGGAAAAGAGAAGATGTTTTCTTCTCAGTTCTCTATATCACGTTTTTAAAAGGCTGACCGTATTTTGTGTTGCAACTATGTCTGCTTGGTTTTCAAAGCCCCTGGCTGCCTCTCTGGAGGCATGAACGTGCCACCGCATTTTCTCCTTGGTGCGCCGGCCGCGTGAACGTTACACAGATCCCTAAAAGCAAACCATCTGGAATGCCTGTGCACGAGGACGCGGAAGGGGCTCACACTTCCTCCTCACCCTCGTGTGGATTTCTTCCCTCCCCCCCAGCCCGCCAGCCCCACCCGGTCAGAAGCCTGAGGACCTGTGAGCCGGTCTCTCACTCTCACCTGACGCCTCAAGAGAAAAGCAAATAAAATAAATGTCACGTCTAGTTTAGCCAGCTGGACAGGAGGGCATGCAAGGGCACCTGGCAAGTGTGGGCCTTAATGGCAGGTCTGAGGTCCCCCAACAGCATCGCGATGGGACCACTCACTGAGACCACCCGCGTGTTGCTGGGTCCCCAAGCTGGTGAGAGAGAGGCCACCAGGAGCCACTGCTCAGAGGGTCACATCCCTGAGGCCCGCACACGCTGGGCCTCGAAGGCCTTCATCTCGGTGTGGGGGCACCGTCCTCTCTGCGCATCCACAAGGACGGGATTTCTCCCATTTTTAGTAGCTATAATTGAAGTGTTGGGTGTTTGCGCCCTGCCTGGTGGGCTCAGGGAAGTGACAGGGGATGGCGGTGAGTGACCCATGTGGGCACAGAGGAGTAGGGATGCCCTCTGGGTCCTGACCTCCCAGCAGCAGGGGTACGGACAGCAGGTGGCCATGGAGCCGACCTACACAGGGTTCAGGGAGCCCCCTGGGCCTGCAATGCTGCGGAGCCCTGGGGAGCCCACACCTCACGTGTGAACTAGAACACGCCCGTGCTCACACTCAAGCACACACACTCACTCAGTTGCAGGCTTTTGCTCACGCACACTTTACACACACACACACACACACTCATGCTCCACGAGGTGTTCTGGGTGACTGGCCGTCACTGGACGCTGCGGCTCCTGGGTGCAGGCCGTGGCCCCCTGCTGGAGGGAGAAGGGAGGGCGCTGACCTGTGTGGACCCTCGACCTGCCCAGCCCTGGCGGAGCCTTAGGAAAATGGGTCCGAGTAGACTCTCTCGCAAGACGGAGGGAGAACCCAAGGGACCTGCACTCAGCAGGAACAGAATTTGAGACCAAGTTGATCTGGCTCTGAATTCCTGGTTTTTGCCATGTGTCCCCTCCCCAGGGACAACTTCAGTATATGTGCTGCCGAAGCGAGCACTCCAGGGACAACTTCATTAAGGAGAGGACCAGACTCATGACACACCAAGACAGGGTGACACGCTGTCACAGGCTGCCTTGAGCCACAGCGTGGCCCATATGTGGAGGAGCCTGAATCTGGCCAGCAATGTGTCATGTCCCCCAGTTAGACTTCCTGACAAATATGCTCGGGGCATGTGGAGTCCGTGGGGACAGAGCCAGGAGTGCAGTTTCCAGGCTCTCGGCCTCACGTGGAAAGGTGCTGGCGCGTGTAGTAAATGGCCATCAACTGTGATTGGATGGCCATCAGCTGTGGCTAGTGGGCCATCAGCTGCAACCAGTGAGCCATTGGCCACTAATGTAACTGCCGTGGCTACACTAACAGTAAATGGGGTCTGAGCTAGCAAGAAGATGGTGGCTGGCAAGCGCGGATTGCAGTTAGCAAGTGGGGTTGGTTGGCAGAAAGAAGTGGACGGCAGGTTGCGGATCATGTGGCTCCTGCCTCCTGTGTCTCCAACCCAGCCTCCAGCGAGACTATAGTGGTATGACTCCCCTACCTATGGCTCCGTGGGTGTTCCTTTTGGCCTCACCATATCCTGCGTTCTTGTGTGGGGAGCGGGAGCAGAGACCCCAGATGACACCCCACATGACAAACCCTCAGCCTCCTCAGGGGTGCCCTGGCTCAGGCCAGCACTCACCCTGGGGCCCCCACTTGGAGCTTTGTCCACCCACTTCAGGAGTCTCCAGTGCCACCCACCCCCTCCAAGACAGGCCTGGGCAAGAATTCCCCACAGGCCCTGGAAGAGGGCGAATTTTAGTGCTAGGCTCTGGGTTACCGGTCAGGTGGGGCGTGCCACCCAGGCCACCTCTGCTCCAGCCACTTCAGTAGCATGCGAGCCTCGGTTTCCCTGTCTGTGAGGTGCTGAGTTTAGATGATCATTTTCTACACACAAAATAACCTCTGTGCCTCCCCAGCCCCCACATGAGCTTCACTCCAGTTTTCTGCATGTGAAAGTCCTGCTGCATTTCTTCTCAACAAGTAAAATGGGAGCAAGCTGCTCCCCGGGCCATGGACGATGGCGACACATTAGAGGGACGAAGCCACCAGCCTCAGCTGAGTTCTCCTCCACGCCTGCCAAGCTGGGGTATCCCTAACAGATTGTGGGGCCCAGAGGCTGGAGAAGGGCCAGTCAGGATGTGTGGGGTCGGCGGAGATGCGCTTCCTGAGGACCTACCTGTGTTCCTCACCGTGAAGGGGCTTGTGTGCAAACTGAGAGGGGCCCTGAAGGAGCCCCTCCTCTGAGATGTGCCAGATGCACCCACAGAGCATGGCACACCCCAGGGCTCCATGCAGGGTCCTCTGAGGTCAGGCTGCCCAGACCCTCTGCAGGACCCCCCACTCTGTGGCTGGGACTGGACCCAGAGCCAGCCATCTCCTGAGCACATCTGTGCCTCCCAGGGAAATCCTGAGAAACCAAAGGACTCAGCCAGTGACCAGAACCAACCTAGGACCCCGGCCCCGTGGAGGGTTAGTGAACACCTCACTTGGGGGGATGTGACGTCAGGCAGACGTTTTATCCAGATTGCCACATCTGCTACCGCACAAGTGATGTGGGCGTGACCATTAAGTGGAGACTGGCGTGCAGCTGGACCCGCCCACCACGGGGAAGCCAGAAGGCAGGTGGCCTCTGTGCAGTAGGGAGGCTGTGTCCACGCCCTGGGCAGCCCACGTGCTGGGGCCCAAACACCAGGATAGAGCGTGCGGAGTGAGACGGCGGCCTCGACCTCTTACATCTGCCACAGACCGTGCTGCCGGTCTGTGCGCCATCAGCGAAAGGTGCTCGGGAAGCAGACTTTAACCCCTGGGCTTTAAGGAAGGCCGAGACAGGCCCCTGCCAGAGACCACTGTCCAGTAAGAAAGCAGGGCAGGTGCCGCAACTGGGACCCAACCAAGGGTCCCCAGGACCCATTAACAGCGGAGCTCTCCTGCAGGCCTGAGCCTGGGGTCTCTGTGTCACGGACCAGGCAAGGACTTGGGGTGACCACTCAGAGAACGGGGCTGAGGACCGGCGTCCCAGGTGGAGGGGCCAAGTGACAACCAAGTGGACCAGTTTCCCCAGTTCAGGCTGGGCCCCTCCCTGTCCACCCAGCGCACTGGCATGTGTGACAGCAGGGTGGCCTCCTAAGTGCTCCCATGTGACCCCACGTGACACCCATGTGACCACCACGTGACTACCATGGAACACCCACGTGACCCCTTGACCCCACCCCCACCTGACCCCACCTGACCCCCAGCATGAGCCCCATGTGGCCCTACTTCACCCAACTTCTCTCACACCCCTTTCATGCGACCCTGTGTGGTCCCCATATGACCCCAGGTGGCCACAGTAGGCCCCCAAGTCTCCCACATGCATGCCACATGGCGCATGTGTCCCTCTTGTTTCCCCAAGTCCTTCCTGCGTCCTCACCCCGGGAACAGGATGGGCAGGCCAGGACTGCCCAGTGCTGCACAAAGCCCACAGGCCACCTGTGTGTCCAGGTCACCGCTGGCCAAGAACGAGGGTCTGGAAGGAGCAGGGTCAGCTGTCAGGACGCGTGGTGGAGAAACCCAAGGCGAGCAGAGGAACGGGGAGCACGCAAACCCACGGGGGACAGACGTGGTGGCTGAGGCCACGGGGAGCAGGATGGCCCTGTGGGTGAGCTGGGCTCTGTCACCTCTCTATCCTCCACCAGGCCACACCGGTAGGTCCTGGGGCTCGGGCTCTAAAATTGAAGCAGCAGAAGCTTCCAGAATCCGGTGATCATCAGTGTGTCTCAGAAGGAGGGTCCCTCTCCCAGTCGATCTTTCTTAATTGCTTGTTGCGTGGGGGGCTGAGTGGTGGCTCCCAGGAGACATCCAGGTCCTTTCCCTGGACCCTGTCACTGTGGCCTCGTATGGAAAAGGGTCTTTGCAGGTGCGATTTAGTTAAGGGTCATGAGATGGGAGGATATCCTGGGTTATCCAGGTGAGCTCTAAATGTGGTCACAACTGTCCCTATAGAAGGGACAAGCAGATGTGACACAGCGAGGCCAGGTGAGGCGGGAGCAGAGGGAAGCAGTCAGACAGGTGCTGCCACTGCTCTGAAGACGAGGAAGGCGCCTGAGCCGAGGGGCGTGGGTGCCACTCTGGGAGCTGGAAAAGGACAGGAACGGGTCCCCCTGGAGCCTCTGAGAGGTGGCCCTGCCTGCTCAGCTCTGGGAGATCTTCAGACCCTCCTCTGAGGGTCAGACACCCACTCTCAGGCTTAGACATGTCCCCTGTACCCTTGGGCATGAGAGCCCCCAGAAGCTGAGTGGGGGTCTGGTTCTAAGCAGAGCCAACGTCCCTGGGGCTGACGAAGCCTGTGAAAAACCCCTGAAGTTGGCTCTGATCCCCCCAAGGTGCTGCCAGAATCCCTGCAGACCTCTCCTCCCTCCCTGGGGTCCTGTACCCACTTGTCCTGTCGTAGTGTACCCTCCCTGTATCCTGGCAGCATGGCCTGTGGCACTGTGCCCACACTGGGGCCAGGGTCAGAGCTGGGCTCCAGGAGACAGCAAGTTCTCAGTGCTGGACTCTGGAGTCAGGAGCCAGCTGCAGAGGAAGAGCCAGAGGAAGAGGACAGGGAGGGAGCCACACCTCCCCAACTCTGGAGGAAACTGGAATGTTAGACGTGCTCTGGGAAGTCGCATCCGCAGCTGAACTCCCCTGGGATGTGGTGCCTGCTGGGCAGTGCAGGAGCTGGGGCCTGAGCGGTCAGCACGCACAGGGCCCACAGCTGGTACAGACGGAGGGTGCAGGGACGTGCAGACCCGAGACTTGGAGGGAAAGTATTTTGTCCATCCTGGTGGGGAGGAGCTGGTGGTGGGGAGGCCCTGGCCTGAGTGGTCACCCAGATGAGGGCCGGTGCCCTGCAGGCTGCCCTCATGTCACCCCACACCCACCAGAAACCAAGAGGCCAGGAGAGCAGAGAGAAGACGGGGCTATTTGACCCAAATGATCCTCCCACCCTCCTGGGGACCCCAGTGGGGTAGGTGTTGTGTCCACTGAGAAGGGGGCTGGGTGGCAGACCCCACTCAGGATGAGCTGTTTCTTGGTGATCAGGTGGCCCCCTGGGAAAGGGTCTGACTTGCCTGGGTGTCTGCTGATGGACTCCTATGGGTGGGGGTGGCTTGTACCAAAGCTTGGCCCCCTCATCAGCCCCAGGCTGATCCATGAGCACTACTGGCTCTTTGGGAGACCCCCGCTCCAGGGTGTCCTGAAAGCCCAGCCAGGCGCCTGAACGTGGCAGCAGACACACTGGAAGGGCAAGGCCGCAGGAGTGCCCATGCCAACAGCCACCAGAGAGACGCACTCTGCACGTCACACAGGCCTGGCCACATGCTGTCCACTGCTGGCCCGGAGCTCGAGTGCTTTCCAAGTTCGGAATATGTGGCTTCTTGTTTCTCAAACCAGGAGGCCGGCAGGAGAGGGCTGCCCACGACCTGCACGTCGGTGGGCTCTGCGCTCTGCAGGCTCCTCACTCACTGTGGGGCTGGGCTCGCTCTTCCATTTCTCCACCGTTCCTGGGGGTGGCACCCTTATAATCCTCAAACGGCTTTTAAAGTTCAGAGATGGAAGGTTGTGGAAACACTTACCCAACTCCAGCAGGGTTCCAGGAGGCGAGGACCCGCAGGGTGAGTGGGAGGACCTGGGGGGGAGACGGCTGAGGGTGGGGAGGTGGGGTCCACACGAGAGTGTGAAAGGGGAGTGTTCCAGAAGGGTCTCCCCAGCTGTGTCCTCCTGTCATTACCCCAAGGCACACAAGATCAGGAGGGTTCTGCTGGCCCCACCACAGCCTCAGCACCTCCTGGACTGGACTGTCCTCACCATCATGGACACCAACCCATCACCACCACAGACCCACGCTGTCCTGGCGGCCCAGCTCTGTGGTTGCTGGGGGCTGGGCATGGCTGGGGGCTGCCAGGGGCACCTGGGGGGTGTGACATGACCTCATCGGATCATAGCCCCAGAAGGAAAGGCTGCCAGGACAGGCCACACCACTCAGCATAAGACAGGGGATGGTCATGGGCACTGGGCAGAACTGCGGCAAACAGCCAAAATTTCCCAGGAGAGCTGCAGCCCCATGAGGCCGGATGTGAGCAGTTCTCAGCTGGGGCGAACTCGCCAGTCCCCCTGTGGCCCTGAGGTGACCTGGAGGAGATGAGGGGAGAAGTCAGCTCCCCCCAAACCCCCATGACGGCCCCAACAGGGAGCCTGATGGGCAACTGGCCACCAGTGGCTGGGGGTGGGGCTGACAGGCATGCCGGCCATTCCCGCAGTCACACCACTGGTCACAGGCCACAGGACACAGTGTCCTCCATCCAGCACAGGGCATGTACACCCAGGACTCATGGGCCAGGGCAGGCCAAAGCCCATCATTCACGCTGAGCCTGCACCATGAGCCCCTGCCCTGGACTCCATGAGCCTCTGCCACTGTCCGTACACAGGGAGACGGAAGCAAGCCCAGCATCCAGAAGCCGGCACCCTTTCCCCTCCCACAAAGAGCTGGAACCACCCGCCTCCTTGGTCATCTTCCTTCCATGAGAACCTGGCTCTGCCGGCAGCTGGCGGGGGCTGTGCAGACCCCCCCTTCACTGCCTGTGCCCGCCTCCCCCACCCCGCACCGTGGGACGGTGACGATAATAATGGCTCCCCCGCTCATCAGTGGTGAGGACCAAGTGAAAGGTGGACGTCAGGGGTGGTGTCCAGCCCACACCGGGCGCTCAGTGCACGCAAGCCGTTCCTGTTAACTTTCTGCCACCACGTTCCCCTGCTCCGATCCCTTCATCTGCTGTCCCTGAGACACCTGCACAATGACCCCTCGGGTCCCTATTCGGCCGGCCCATGAGGCACCGCTTCCAGGCAAGGGCTCCGTGGGCCAGCGAGCCCGCCCTTTGTCCCCCCACACTCCACCTCCCGCCCCAGGCCAAGTCCGGGCATCGGAGCGCTGAGGACACACTGACTCGTGTCGCCCAAGCGCAGCTCAGGCTCAGGGCACAGAACAGGTACAGAAGCAGTTGTCACCACAAAGCTGCCATTAGTTATTCCCAAGGGGCTGTATGTGTCAGTGCCCACGCTGTCCCCTTTCAGTCTCCTTCCCTCGCAACAAAACAGCCAGACTGACTCAGAGGTGCAGAAATCCTAACAGGAGCCAGCGTCCTCAAGGAAGCCTTGAGTCTAGGGGTCCACCTGCAGGCTGCGCCCCCGCCCCGCACAGGGCGCAGACGTGCCCCCACCCCCACCCCCACCCCCGCACACCCTGTGCACACGGCTCAGCCCAGAGGGCTTCTGGGTGAGATTCGTACTTTCTCAAACTCGCCTTGTGAGCTGCTCCAGGACCCGGGGTACATGGACAGTTCATTAAACCAAAGCCCCTAAAAGAAACAGCATCAAAGAGCCAGTCAGCGAAACCCAGGAAGCCGGACTCCGTGCAGCTCCTTGAACAGACTCACACTGGGAATCAGGAATGTTTCCAGCTCAGCCCAGCACTCAGGCCACTGACAGCCTGAGTTTATCCCGACAGAAAGGAAAAGACTCACAGTCCGACCGGAACCTCTATGGAGGCACCAACGTGGAGGCCATGGGGCGGCCTCCTCTCCTCTCCTTACCTGAGGGGACCTGCAAAGCCCAGAGAACAACTCTGAAGGCCCCCAGCTCCCTACCCGATGGCCCCCACGCTGGAGACGTCTGTGCTGGGCTCCCACGGACCCTCCCTGGTCTGTGCAGAGACGTCATTGTCTTAGACTCGAGAGACAATGGGCAGGACCTGCCCCCGTGTCCAAGTCCCTGAGTCCAAGTCTGCAGGGCAGCCGGCACAGACGTCCCCTCAGAGAGCTCCCAGCAGTGGTGGCGAGGGAGGTACTAAGTCTTCAATGTCCCTGTATGACGTCACAGCCCTCGGAGCTGGCAACAGGCACCCAAAAGGAGGTCCTTTCCGAAGGGTCAGCCTGCTGGGCTGGCTCAGCTCTCCGTCCTGCAGCCCCCAAGATGGACGGTGCCCACATGCCTGCAGCAGGAACAGCACCTCCTCACCCCTGTGGACAGAGCAGTTGAAAGTCGGGCTGTCAGCCTCAGACCTGAGGATCCCTCCGGCCTCTCATACGTTGGCAAAGCTCCGCCCTCCCAGTTTTAACAGAACCCACAGAGAACCCAAGGCTTATCCCCACAGGGCGGCTGGGGTTATTCCCCAGGGACCGCATGTGGCCCACGTGGGGTGCACCCCTGAGCTTTGTCCTCACTGAGACTTTGACTCACCAGCCCAACACCGCCGACAACAAACTGCTTTCCAGCCTGGAAAATCCCCAGCTGCTCCTGCAGAAAGGCAGAGGCAGAAACTTCTGGAAGAAGAATCCGGAATGCTTGCAGCTCGAAGCGTTTGTATCCAGCTCCCCCAGATCCCAGGCAGCACAGACGCTGGGCTCCTAAATCAGGTACCCACCCCCGGAGAATGCAGGGTGGCACCGCGACCCCACCGTGCTGGGACGGATCTGTCAAGCTTCAACTACTCTGTACAGGAGTTGTCGTCCGTCCTGGTGACAACGTTCCCCCAGGAGGCTGAAGGGGGCCCATGAACAGACCCCTCCAACGCCCTACCTATGGCTGCCGTCCTCCAGAGAAGGACCCTTGCAGGCTGGACCCGAGGCCTCTGGGATAGCATGCTGTCCTACTGACATCCTGAGTGACTCCACCCAAAGCCCTGCACTGAGACACGGCCACACCCTAACATGGCTTCTGGCAGCCACGTCCCCGTGACACCCCCAGTGCTCCTGAAATGCCAGCCTGGGAAAGCCCAGCGCTGCTGGCCCACACCCCGCACAGCACCTTCTCTGGGGAGCGTCTTTGGGGAGCTGAGTTGACTTGGAATCACCAGGACAGATGGGACCCCGGCCCCATGTCTGTGCAGGACAAGCCCGGCTGCAGCGGCCTGATGGCACCTCCTGGGGCCACCGTCCTGACCTTTCACCCCAGTGCACACTGCGCCCCTCTCTTCCCCAGCCCACTCGCCCCACCACACTCCCACCGGTCTCCTCTGAATGGAGCTCACTCTCTCCCTGGCTGTCGAAGCGGCTGAATAAAGTCTGTTTCCACCACTAACTGACGGAGGCTGTGCTGACCTTGACCACCCCTGCCCAGGGTTGGGGACGAGCTCAACACCATGGACGCTGAAGTCACCATCGAGGGAGAAGACAGAGCCTTACGCACAGGACGTCCAAAGCGTTGGTGTGGGCTCATGTCATAAAAGACCTGAAGCCACCCACTAAAGAGTCTGCAACTCGCACTCTTTAGAGGCCCCTGACCTGGACAGTCACTGAGCGGACAGCTGACCTGGACGGTACAACCCAGCGAACACGGAGCTCAGGCTGTTAGGATCACAAGTGGGCAGCGGGCCTTCCCCAAACCCTTCACGGCTGTCCTCGCTCAGGCCACAGCTGGCCTGGACCTATCTGGGCCCCCAGCCTCCCGGGACCCAGCTGCATGCTCACCGAAAGCACTGGGCACGTCTGGAGCTCTGGAACCCTGGCCCCGGGGCAGCCAGTGGCCTGGGCTCCAGCTCCCAGGATGAAGGCTGAGGCAGTCTGAACACACGAGATGCCCTCAGGGGAGTAGAGGGTTCTTGAGAGTCTCTGGGGAGGAAGCCCACCCTCAACCCAGCTGGGAATGAAAGTGCCAGGAAGCTTGGCCTCCAGAGACAGCCAGACCACGAACCACTGCGCAGTGCCAGGTGCGGCTGGAGAGCAGGCGAGGCAGAGGTGGGGAGCTCGGCAGGGCCCACGGGTGGGATTCCTCAGTGGTCCCCCAGCCCCAGTCCACTGAGAACACGAGCCACCATCACAACCCCAGCAGCTACTACACAGGGCAGCAGGTGGGATGCCGGGCCCCCGCTGGCCATGCTGGGGACGGGAAGCACCGCGGGGCCCAGAGCACAGACTGGAAACAGACAGATCACCAGGGCCACCTGCCTGGAGGGCGGCCGTCCTATTCAGCGCAAGCCACCTACAGGGAGGCCAGGCTCATCCCACCTCCGCACCTGGCAGCCTGTGCGTTCTGCTGACCAGCGGGGGTTTGCGTCAGATCACGCCCCACTCACCCCGAGTTTCAGAGCAGAATCCCAGTGGAAAGAGGCTGTCGGCTGCGGAGCCCGGGCCAGCACGGGAGGACACAGCCCTGCAGGGACAGGGGATTTTGTGGGGGCACGCGTCACTGTGATACTATTATAGTAGTGGTTACTACCACAGTGACACAGCGCCGTCCAAAATCCCCACCCGACAGGCTCGTGCGCGGACATGCTGCCTCCAGCGTCTGGGAAGTGAGGCCTGGTGGCTCCTGACTGGGACAGCTGGCCCGGGGCTGAGGGCCGCACCCAGACTGTAACAGGAAGGATGGGGCAAGCCGGGCCCTGCAGGCCCCACCACCAACTGGGGCAGGAGGCAGGACACCCCGGGAGGGACGAGGACCATAACCCAGTACTGCCATCACTGGGGGAGCCCAGGAAGCTGGGCGTGAGGACGCGGGGAAGGGGATGCCACCTTCTCACTGAGACTTTACCACGTGCAGACGCTACATCTGTAGTGAGATTTTCAAATCTGATGTAAATGTATTTTTAAAATGTAACCGCCTGATACTGTTGGAAACCACACCGTGTCAGGGGCTTGTGGCTCCTGCCTGCCCAGGGACAGGGGCCAGGGTCCCAGGGCAGTCCCCACCCCGCGACGAAAGAGAGAAGGCACCAACACGGCCCCTTGGGCAGGGCCACCTTCGAGGAACAGAGGTCCTGCCCTGAGGGGGCAGCCATGTGGAGCTGAGGCTCCTCGGGCACAGGGACCGGCAGGGTGGGGTCCCAGCAAAGGGCTGCCCTCAGCTCCAGAATCTCATGGGACACTGGAGGACAACCAACGCCAAGGCCCGGCCCAGGCGGCCCCCACACAGGCTGGCGCTGTTGTCAGTGTGACTAGACCCGGACGGGGGTCAGGCTGCAGCAGGAAACCCCACTGGCCAGGCCGGAGCTTGGAGGCCTGACGATAGCCAGTCTCCCATAATCATAGGGCCTCAGCCCAGAACCAGGAGCAGTCACATCCACCTGCCAGGCCAGGCTTTCCAGGTGCTCCCAGTAGGACACCTGCAGCCCTGCACCTGCCCGCAGCCTCCCTGGGGCTCTGCCTCTGTCCACAGGTCAGCCCTGAGTCCAGGCTCCCCACCCCGGCCCAGCCCCCAGGGTGGGGGATTGGGGGCGGGTCTTGTCACTGTGTTACTATGAGGAGACTGTGGGAGTAGATGACTATGAAAAAGAGATTATGCAAACAGTTTATGGAACCACAGCGTCACAACACCCATGAAAAAGCCTGGCCCGGAGCCCAAGCCCAACCCTGGTCTGTCCTCGGTGAGGCAGTGACGCGTCACAGGATTTGGTAGGGGACCACATCACCCTGGGTACGGTGGTACCACAGTGTGCAGCCAGTAACACAAACCAGGGGGTAAGGCAGGCACAGCAGAAGGTGCAGCACCCCCCAGCTCCCCCCACACGGACCTGTCCTGCCAACTCCATGGGGACTTGGAACAGATGGCCCTGTGAGGACAGGACGCGCTGGACGCCTGGGCCAGGGGCCTCAGGCAGGGACAGGGCCCACATACCACATGCAGGGGCTTTTTGTCACGGACCCTCCCACTGGGATACTATGGTTATACCTCCCACAGGGACAGACCCGGCACCAAAACCCTGGCTGTAACCACCTGGCCCTCAGGGCCATGAGGGGCCACTCCTGGGTGTTGTAGCCAGGACCCTCGGCCTCCAGGGCCACTCCTGGCCAGCTCGGCCCATGGGCACAGCATCCACCTGCAGCCGGGGGCTTCAAAGTGCTCTGAGATGACCTCACTGACCCCACAGACACGTACCCCAGCCTGGCAAGCTGGCACAAACAGCCCTGGCACTCACCACTGCAGGAATTGGGAGGGACGGGGCCTGCACTGGGCCAACCATCAGAGGCCAAGCTCCCAACAGTCCTTTCCCCAGAGACCCTTGGAGGCTGGCAGGCGCGGGAGACGGAGCTGGGCCTGACCCCACCTCATAGGTGCTGACCTGATGTGCGGGGTCACCTGCCAGCTGCCAGCCCTGAAGCAGGTGGGTCCAGTTCCCATGTGGCCAGAGGAGCTCCAGGGGCCTGCCCCCAGGAGCAGGGCTGTGCAGGTGTTTGGCCGTGGTGTGTCTCATGCACCGTGTAGAAATCCACCCACAGTGAGTGTCCTCCAGGGAAAGCCCCTGGGAGGAGCTGGCCCACGCCGTCCGTCAGGCTGTGGCAGGGCACTCTGAGCTGGGCTGGCATCCGTGCCTGCCAGGCTCCAGGCTGAAGGCGCTGTCTAGGGCCTGACCCCTGCACTCAGCCACAGGGCCACCCCCCTGCTCTGCCTGCACATGTTGGGGTCCCACCCACCCTTCGCACGCTCTGCCTTATCTACGTCCAAGCTTCTGTCCCAAGCTGAGCAACCAGGCAGAGGCCGGCTGCAGACGGCAGGAGCTGGGACCTAGGGTTTGTCACCATGTCCACGACATGACATACAGACGCAGTGGCAAAGCTGGAGCCCACACCTTCCAGAAGGGCGGCCTGGGTCAGGCTATAGCCCCCGCCTCAAAAGCCACACTCAGCAGCCCTCGGGTCGCAGCAGCTAAGGGCAGTGGCTTTGGGGACTGTCCTTTCCCCCAGTGCCTGTCTGGGAGCTGCGACCTTCCTCCCGCTGCCCCAGCCCTGCTCCTCTGATCCAGGCTGCAAGCTCCCAGGTCGGCGTGCTCCCAGGTGAGCCCTCGGGGCCACCCAGCCCCTTGTGTGACCAGCAGAGGGTCCCTCAGAGGCTTCCCGCCCCATCCAGTGCCCTCTCACCCTGGACCAAGGGCATCAGAGAGCAGACTAGATGCCCACCTGCACCCCAAGCCCACCCCAGGCCCTGGCAGGCAGTTCTCACACCAGGCCTGGCCCCTGATGTGCTGTCCCCACCCTGGGGCAGCGGCCTGAGCTCCACCAGCACAGCAAATGCCACACCTCATGTCTAGTCTGCCCAGTGCCTCCCGGCCCCAGCTCCCCCAGTGTCCGTGGACGACCAACAACCTGAGTGGACCCAGGCATCCTGAGCACCTCCTGTCCCCCCGCCCAGCCCGCCCCAGGGGCTGCAGATCTGGTCGCTGGGCATGGGTCTCCTGGGCAGCCCAGGTGGCCCCTGATGGCCCCTGGTGCGTGGGCCCCGCCTCCAGGCCCCAGGCCTCAGTTATTGTCACAGGGTGTCAGACAGTGGTCTAGATGACTACGGTAACCACAGTGATCCCACCCATAGCAGCAACCCGGTCACGTCACCACCGCCACCAGTACCACCTACACACTCAGGCCCCTGACCCCAAGCCTGGCAGCTCACCCCTTTGAGTCTGGGGCCCTTGAGGCCATTGGCCCCTGGCCTCTGGCCCTGGAGGGATGGGTACCCCCAAGCCAGACGTCTTGCTCCAGAGGGGGACCCAGGGCTGACTGGGTCTAAATGGTGCCACAGAAATCAGAAGCTGTTGGGGACAGACAGCATCCAGCATGACGGAGGGGCAGAAAGAACCAGGAGGCACGGGCCTGGCACATACGCCAGGTGGGGGCCGGGGAGCATGGAGCTGTGGGCCTCCGGCAAATCACCCCTCATCGTCACGGCCGCCCTACCCCCACAGGGCGTCCATCAGCAGCCCTCCACACTGGAGACACTGAGGCACGGAGCAGGCCCACCCAGCAGCGAGGGGGGCTGGGAGCCCCAGCGGGCAGCCCAGGCCCTGTGCCTGGCCAGCCCCTCGCCTGCACCAGGTGCAGGGACCTCTCCTGGACATGAGGGGACCCAGGGAACCCTCAGTGGAGCCCCATCCCCCAGCCCTGTCTGCACTAGCCCCCGAGGTGACACTTACCTTGGCTTGTCCCTCTGAGGACAGCTGGAGGGTCCATGACCCCAGCCAGAGTGGGCAGCTGTGAACTGTGTGCCCCCGCCCAGGCCCGGGGACAAGCATATTGTCCGGGCCTCTGTCACTGTGGGTACGGGTATAGCACCCACAGTGACTCGGCCTGTGCTCAAAACCAGCTGTCCCCACTGGCTCTGTTACCCCTGCTAGGAGCTGCAGCCGGTCCCCTCGTCACAGGGAGCTGGTGAACTCACAGTCAGCTCCTGAGCAGACACAGGGACGCTGCAGGCTGAGAGGCTGCCCACCTCCTTGCTGTGCCTAGTGCGAGCGCCCTGGGCAGGGGAGGATGTGGACGGCGCCCACCGGGCACCACGGAGTCCAGCCCTCCTGCCCAGAGCTGTCCCCCTCCTCCGCCCACCTGCCCAGCCGCTGCCCTGCCCAGGGAGGCCCTTCCTTACAGCCCCTCTGTCCAGAGGCCAGAGAACAGGACAGGCCCACAGACAGGGACGACGGCCCACTGAGTGGTCCTCCCAGGGTCACGGCCTCATCTTCTGCGCCCCCACCTACTGGCTGCTCTTAAGCTACAGGGACGGACGCACCAGGACGCTCCGAGGTGGTCAGTGTGCAGAGGGTTTGGTAGGAGGCCCTGCTGGCAACCACTGTGCTGGCCACAGAGACAGGCAGGGCTGGCTGTGCCCACACCTGGTCTGGAGCTGAGCTGACCCCCCAGGAGCTCCATGACCCATCCGCCTGCCTGCTGACCCATCTCCCAAGTCACAGCTCCCCTGGTCCAGTGCCCAGGCAGCATGGCAGGGCCAGTGAGGACGTGTTGCTGGGTGCAGGGGAGGGGCTGGGGGAGCTCATCCAGAGAGGGAGGGCCTCACCCAAGACCACAGTGACACCGAGCCCCCAGCAGGCTAGAAGGTTTCTGGTCCTGCCTGTGTCACCGTGGTATACTAGTGGCTGGTACCACAGTGACACTCGCCAGGCCAGAAACCCTCGCCCAGAAGCTGGCCAGCAGCTGAGCCTGCACTCAAGATCTGAGGTGCGACACCCGCCTTCCCGGCCAGAAGATGCCCCCACGCCCTCACCCTGCATTTGTGAGGCACAGCCACAGCCTGAGGAAGGGTCCTGGGCCAGGAGGTAGGACCCCACATACCACGTGGGGTCCCTGACGGATTTTGTGCAGGTCTGAGACAGTGTGTGTATAACTACAACTGGGGCTCACAGTGTCACAGGCCACTCGTAAAACCTGCCCATGGCCACCCAGAGCCCACACCTGCTTTCCCAGCCCTGCCCCACAGGAGAACCCCACCCAGAATCCCACCCCTCACAACCCCAAGGCAGATTCTGAGCAGCCTTGGTCACCGTGAGTATAGTGGGACCAGCCACGGTGACAGTTTGTAGCTAAAACTGTCCCCACCACCTTCAGGGACCCAGCCAGGGTCAGAGGTCAGAGAGTGGAGCCCAGCTCCCATCCAGGGGATGTCACAGGCTCCACAGGCCACCCCAGACGCCCCTTGGTGTCCCCACTCCGTGACGAGGATGGGGCCTGTCCTTGCCCTCCGGCCAGAGCTCCGGGGCCCCTGGCCAGAGCTGGCCCTGTGGTGAGCATCCACTCCTGCCACCACTGCCCCAGGGCCAGGGTCCTGCAGGCATGACCCCTCACATATGTCATCCAGAGCCACACCAGGAGGCCCAGAGCCTGGCTGGCCCCAAGTGTCCAGCAAGACCATAGAACTCCCGACCTCTGTCCTTTGGCGGGGCTGTCTGGGGCGGGAGCTCACGGCAACAGGCTGGGAGGACACCAGGCCGCAGGCTCTTTCAGGAAGCATGTCCGGGCAACCAGCACATAAGGTGATGGCCAGTGGACAGGCCACCAGTCACAGAGCCCAATGCAGTAACACCCAGGAGACCACTGGGAAAGAGACCCGACACCAGCCCCCGCCCACCCATCTACACGGAGCCCACCACCCTCCCTTTGTGGGACAGCCAACCAGCAGCCCCTACCTGGTCCTCACAGGGCCTCTGTCCCCGCTGTGGGGACGTGGCCACACCTGGAGCCCTGGAAGCGCCACCCAGCCCTTCACAGGTGCCTGTCTCGGAGGGCGGGAGCTCTGGGACGCACTCACCGTGCTCCCTTCCTGGGCAAATGTGCCTCGTGCCGGGGTCCCAATGGGCCAGTGCTGCTCACTCATGGGGCAGGAGGCCTGAAGTCCAGCCGAGGCCCCAGGCCACCTGCTCTTCTGCAGCGTGCAGGGCACTGAGAGGGCAACGCTGCCCCGCCTGGGTGCCGGCTCACAGGAAGCAGATAAGCTCCAGGCCAGCTCTGGTGTCCAAACCACTAACGCACGGAGCCCCTTCCTGCCCCCCACTCCTCCACCCCGCCTGGGAGGTTTGCAAATCGTGTCAACAGGAAGCCCAGGCGCCCTGCATGGATTTCTCTGCAGTGTGTTTTTTCCAGCCTACAGTATGTGTCTTCATTAACTCCCAAAGCCACAACACTTCACACACTCATACTCCAGCCCAGGGGGCCTGAGCCGGGCCCTGGAGTGTGACCACAGACACAGGGGACACTGCAGTGGTGGCACGAGGCCCTGAGGGGAGGCGCAGGGCAGGCATGGAGGGTGGGACGCCTGGCCCAGTCTGGGGTCAGTCAGGGTGTCAGGGCAACTTCCTGGAGGAGGCGGCACTTTTAGCTGCAGTTAAAGAGAAGGAGCAGGTAGACTTGGCGACACCCTGACTTGGTGGGGACGGGGAAACGCAGGAGAGAAACCGCAGGTCTGAGGGCCCTGGAGACCTGCACTGGGACGCAGGAACCAGCAGGAGCCGGAGCCATGGTGCCAGATGACGGTGGAGGGGTGATGGGCGGCGTGACAGGGTCGCTGCTGGGCCAGGCCCCGTCCTCACCAGGGCTCTGCAGACTCACACAGCAGTGAGATAAGCCCCCTCCTCGGGATCCCTAAGACCAGCATCGGCAAGCTCCCAGGCCACCCCGGGAACCTCATGGACACTCAGACGCAGCGATTCCTGGGGCGGCTCAACATGCTGGTGCTGCTGACCCCTGGGGTTGGGGCGAGTGGAGGGGACCCCAGAGAGCCCCTCACACAGCCCAGCCCTGCCCTGGATGTGCCTGGGCAAGGACACACTGCTCGGGCAGCATGGCAGGCAGGAGGCTGGGTCAGCAGGACCTTCACCCCCAGTCCCCCACCTCCTAACCCCCACCCGACACCCTCACACCCCCACCCCCAGCAGCGGGAGCTGAAACCCCACAGAAGGCCAGGCTGTCACTCAGACCTCAGGCAGCACCGCATAGGCCCACCAGCCCCCTCCCCGGCCACACCACCATCTGGCCCTCATGTCCCTTGCTGTGACCCCCATATCCACCCCGAGGAGCCTGGGCAGACATTCTGTTTCCTCTTCCTTCCTGTATAAGAGCCCAGCCTGTCCTGGAAGCCACGGCCTCAGAGTGACACACACTCTCACACCACACGGCAACCCCCCACCCTCCTCCTGTTCCCACCACTGTCTGTGGAGGGTTGACCCTCTCCCTGCCACCTGCCACCTGCCACCTGCGTACACACTGTCGGGTCCTTGCCTTCTCACAAGACCGTCTTTCTGTCCCTCAGCCACCTCCCCCACCTCCAGAATGAGGTCTGCAGCATCCAACCTCTGCCCCCCTCCTGTCTTTCCAGCTCACTCCCTACACACCCAGGACCCTGGGCCCTGCACCTCTCTCCCCCTCCGCCCACAGGCCCTCCCTTCTCTCCCTGCCTCCTCTCCACTCCCTCTCCCCTCCCCTCCCCTCACCCGTCCCTCTCCTGGACCCTGATCTCAACCCAACTCTGTCACTCAGGCCTGGCACCATGTTGAGCTGGTGGCCACGACTCTTCTTAAAGCTCCTACTCCATCCGTTTCTGGAGCAGACCATCTAGTGCCACCAGTACCCACTGTCCCCTCATCCTTCCCACCTAGCTAAGGGTGGCCACATGAGCTGTGTCTGGCCATTGAGATGTAAATGGGGTCAGCAGGTGAGGCGTCCAGCATGTGGTTTGCCCTCTGCCTTCTGCCCACACTGAGATGCACATGCGATGTCCAGAGGTGACAAGCCCCCTGGCCACCTCCAAAGGACAGCACTGCCAAAACACAGACAGAACCTTCACTTCACACCACTGGCCAGTCGCAGGGACAGGAAGCCAGGAAGCCAGAACCAACGTTCTGAGACGTGACTCAAGACAACATTCCAGAAGATTCTTTAAACTCCCAGAAGAAAAATTACCCAGAGCAGTCGATAGCAGATACATTTTATTAGTCACTGGACTTCAACGCAAGCTGTGAGGTCAGCTCATTAATATGATGGGAACCAATCTAGTCTGATTTCTCAAAATGTAAAACAAAAACAAAAAAAAAGGTTTACCAATGCCTACAAAACACTGTTAGAGAGAAAATACAATCCAAGAACTTTATGCCCAGCATGACTGGCGTTCAAATATACTGTCACACGCACAAACCTGGCGGTCGGGCCCTGCATCCTTCCTTGTTAAGTGAACTTACACACATACACACATATTAATATTAATTATGATAAATATAACTATTTTCAGTTGTGTGTATTATACATGTATGTGTATTTATATATATGAGGTCGGACAATTAAGTTCGCGAACTCATCCTAGAAAAAGTGCTACATACCTCATTGCTGAATATCACTACGGTCACCTTCGAAGTGCCTAGCCCACCCTTCAAAGAAATTTTGGGACTCTTTTTCTGGAATGGCCATCAGAGCTGTCGTCATATTACACTTGATGTCCAGAATGTCATCAAAATGTCTTCCTTTCAATATTTCCTTTATCTTCGGGTAAAGAAAGAAGTCATTGGGGGTCAGATCAGGTGAGCAGGGAGGGTGTTCCAATACAGTTATTTGTTTACTGGCTAAAAACTCCCTCACAGACAGTGCCGTGTGAGCTGGTGCATTGTCGTGATGCAAGAGCCAAGAATTGTTGGCGAAAAGTTCAGTTCGTCTCACTTTTTCACGCAGCCTTTCCAGTACTTCCAAATAGTAAACTTGGTTAACTGTTTGTCCAATTGGTACAAATTAATAACAAACAATCCCTCTGATATCAAACAAGGTTAGCAACATTGTTGCAACAAGTTCACGAACTTAATTGTCAGGCCTCATACACACATTCAGTATGCATAGACTATTGAGAGTAAAATGATTCATTTGAACAAAGATAAACTTTATCCAACCCAGACAAAAATGGAAAGACTCCGACCACTGAGAGTGAAGCCTCGAGCCGCCCGTGGGCACATGTGTACAGGGGGAATGAAAGCCGGTGGCCAGCACAGCAGGCGACCACTGGGTTGGAGTCACATTATAAGCCCTTGGAGCACAGCTGAAATGACAACAGGGGAGCACAAGTGAAATGCTGAAACAAAGCAATTTAATTAACCCCAAGTCTGGCGGGAAAGGATGAATGCAGAGCACGTGTTGGGGAGAGTTTTATAACAGACTACCGATAATGGGATGGACCAAGCTCAGGGGACCCACGAGGCATCCCCAGGGCCATTCCACCTGAGCCCAAGGGAGCAGCAGGGTGTCCCGGGCTGGGTTCCCCGGAAACAACACGAAGACTGCTGCAAATGCTCCACGCCTGGCACCGGGCTCCCCTGGGCTACACCTGGAAGGATGGAGCCGAGAGCCAGGGGCACCAGGAGTGCTGGAGCTGGAAGGACCCCACAGAGCTGCCCTGGCCTTGGGGTCTCCCACACCCAGCCATCACCCCTGGGGTGAGCAGCCCGTACAGGTCACCTCCAGAGGCAGAGCAGGATGGCGAAGGTGAGAAGGTGAGTTGAGTCACAGAAACACCTCCGTGTGGTAGAAACTTCTAGTGTTCGCCTGTATCTAATTCCTCCTCCTGCAGGCACATCTCCCCACATAGCAATTTTCCCTCATCATCCCAGAATTTGTGCAAAGACAACATGTGGAATTTTTTTAATGGAAACTTTCATTTTCAGTGAAACTGGGGAAATTGATACAAACCACAGAATCCAAAATCTAAGTCAAGGCGCAAAAAGCAGCTGACAGTGGGCAGAGGCCACATGGGGGGGAGTGACAGATTACACAGAAACAGTGGCGAGAAGCCTGGTGGCAGCAAAAATATGCTTCCAGGAGATGAGAGCTCCAGGGTTCCACCCCTGTTCGCGATGTGTGCTGCAGAAAAGCCGACAGCGCTGGGCCAGGGAAAGGACTGAAAAGGCCTCGGCCGCTGGAAGCACTCGTCTTCCTGGCAGCAGGACCCGAAAGCCTGTGGGTACGAGGCCTCCAAGGCCGCCCCTCCTTCTGGCCTGAGGAAACACCTGTAGATAGCAGGTCCAGAGCAGCTCAATTCAAGAAGCAATGAGTAACATACCTGAGCTGGAACGGTATTAATTTGTTAAAAACCAGCAAAATGTACTGACAAATGAATACTCACCAGAAAAATATTGCCACAGGGTAAGATGAAAAGTTCGGCCAAGAAGTGCTTCATGCACGAACACAGGTAAGAAAGCAATTGGACTTTGAAGGGAAAGCACGACGCCCAGAAGCAAGTGCTTAGAGAGGAGGCTGAAGTTACCGGGGGTGAAGTGTGCTCTGGCCAAAGGACGTGTCAACGCAAAGACAGCGCAGTGAAACGCAGACACCCGGGAGCACAGACAGGAGCATGGGGACACAGTGCGTGACAGGACATGTGGGCCAGAGACTGGGGAATTGGAGGAGATGGCCGAGGCAGGACCGCAGGCGTGCGAGTGGGGCATCTGGAGGAGGGCGGAGCCCAGCCGTGCTGGGAGGGTCTTCTCTGGTCACGGTGTCCCTAGCCAGTGTGTGTACAGCGTTACCCTGTTTCAAAGAGAGCGTTTGAGTTCCATTGTTAAATATTTTTTTCTAATCTATAATTTTGAGTAGTTAATTATGGAAAGAATTGAAGTGGGTAGCATTCGAAAATGCCAAATCATCAATAAGGGGAAAGCGCTGGCCTCAGATTTCTTACCAGCCACATTCAGCACCACGAGTGATGGGACAGCGCCCAGAGGTTCTCGGGACAAAACACGGCAAATCTAGGGGTTTATATGCAGCCTGTCTGTCCTCCGAGATCAAGGCTGCTGAAGACGTGGATACACTAAGTGTTTGTCAGTGGATGACGGGTAAAGAAGGCGTGGTACGCACGCAATGGAATACTACTCAGCCACGGAAAAGAAGGAAGTCCTGCCACTTGCAACAATGGGATGAACCTGGAGGACATTATGCTGAGTGAGCTCCGTCAGACAGAGGGAGACAAGCACTGCGTGAGCTCCCTCACATGTGCATGTGGAAAAGGCTGAGACAGAAACGGAGAGGGGCGCGGTGGCTGCAGGGCTGGGGGTGGGGCATGCTGTGTAAGGGACAGACTTGAGACCACTACATGAGACGGTCTAATACCCAGCTTGGCACTGTAGCCGACGACACCGTATTGTAAGCCCGAGGTGGTAATGGGCAATATCTTAATTGTTCTCACCGCAGAGAAGAAACGGTAGTTATGTGACGTGACAGAGGTTGAGCCAAGGCTAGGGGGCCGTCGTGCTGCTGTGCGAGCACAGGCTGTGCTCCTCACACTCACCTAGTGTTACCTGTCAATCACATCTCAGGAAAATAAGTAAGTGCTTAACGTAACAAAGGCTCCTGAAAACAGTCTTGAGCATCCCAGAATCTAGGAGACAGGTTTGCATAACCCACACGTGATGAATCTACTAGTGGAAAATGCAGGCCACCCACAGACACTTCAAGAAGCTGGAGCCAGAGAAGGGACAGTGACTCCTCAGTGTGGCTCAGTGCAGGACGAGATGGTGACATTGGCCCTGACAAAGGTGGGAAGAAACCAACACGGGAGACAGACCACCTGTGCGTGGTGGCCTCACTCCTAACAGTGGGCGGCAGAGGACGTCACAGTACAAACAAACCCTAGGACCACAGTGGTACTGGCTGAACCCTGTGACAGAGGATGACAGTGATGGAGGAATATTTTCCTGTGACTCCCCAAATGATGTAGGTGATGTTGGATCCGCCAGCAGTTTCTGGGTGTGGGCTGGGATCCTATCTCATGAGACTGATGAATGGAAACATGGACCCAGGAGAGGCAAAGAGTTTTAAAAAGAGGATAGTTTATTAGAGGCAGGAGGAGAGGTTGCAGCTCCCAAACGGGAGGGGGTCCCGAATGGGAGTGCCTGTGACGGAGGCAAAAGCTCTTACTTTTATACCTTCCCTGCCTGCTTGGGGAAGGGGAGCTGTTTGAAGAAGGGAACTGGCACCTTATAATGAAATCTGTCTCCCAGGTTTGTTCTGCTTGCCCATCCTGAAGGAATCAGCAAAGTAACCCGCTCTTGTCCATCAGATCTGCTCAGTTTGTCAGGCCAAAAGGAATTTTATGATTAACCCCAAGGCCTTGTTACATTATGTCCTGGAGCAAAGGAGTGATTTCAAAACCTGAAGTTTTAGGATATGGCTGTGGTTTCTTTATTTTACCAGGGACCTCCCTGTCTACCTAGGGACATGCTAGCTCTCCTGTATCACCAGGAAAGAGGCAGGTTAGTGAGTGTGATTGTTAGGTAGACAGGGAGGTCCCTGGTAAAATAAAGAAAACACAGCCATATCCTAAAACTTCAGGTTTTGAAATCACTCCTTTGCTCCAGGATACAATATAACAAAGCCTTGGGGTTAATCATAAAATTCCTTTTGGCCTGACAAACGGAGCTGATCTGATAGATAAGAATGGGTTACTCTGCTAATTCCTTCAGGATGGGCAAGCAGAACCAACCTGGTAGACGAATTTCATTAGAAGGCGCCAGCTCCCTTCTTCAAACAGCTCCCCTTCCCCAAGCAGGCAGGGAAGGTATAAAAGTAAGAGCTTTTGCCTCAGTCACGGGGCACCCCCATTCGGGACCCCCTCCCGCTCGGGAGCTGCAACCTCTTCTGCCTCTAATAAACTATCCTGTTTTTAAAACTCTTTGCCTCCCCTTGGTCCGTGTGTCCATTCTTCGGCTTCGTGAGACACGATCCCGGCCCACACCCAGAAACTGCCCGCAGATCCAGGATCGTCTACACCAAGGGAGAGAGAGCCGTGCAGAGCGGGGAACTGATGGTGTTTGAATGGCACCGAGGGCGTTTGGACAGTTACAATGAGAAAGTTACCAGACTGGCAGACTTCGAGAAAGACAACTTGAGATGGAAACTTGTTTGGGGAGCTTAAAAATCGGAGCTATAGTATAAAATAGTAAAACAATATTGAGACCAAACCTATTTGTCCTGTCAGTAAACATGAGTGGTCTGAACACACCTATTAAAGGAGAGGCTTTCAAATCCTAAACAAAACCCAGTTCCACAGCACATGTGTATTACACACGAAACAAGAAAAGTTGAAAAACCTGATAAATTTATGCCAGGTGAATTCAGCTGTTTTCTCCGTGACAGAATGTCAGGCTCTGCGTCACCCTGGGGAAGGAAGTGGGGGAGGGGAGGAGGAGGGTGGAGCAGGAGACGAAGGCGGGGGAGGGGAGGAAGGGGAGGGAACGGGAGGGGAGCTGTTGGCAATGACCAGGTGCTTTTTGCACCTGCCCCTCTCATCACTGTGTCCTTTAATTCTACCTAGAAAGATGCTGTGATCTGTTTTTACAGACAGGGGACTGGAAGCACAGAGCTTTTAATTGACTTTTTCCAGGAACCGCAGTAGGAGGGTGGGACTTAGCTGCTCTCTGAAGACCCTGAAGCCCTCCCCCACCCGTACACACCACTCAGGGTTGGGGGGTGGGACAGGGGTCAGAGCCACTCAGCAGCAGGAGACCCTGGGGGCAGGCTCAGAGTGGAATTCCGTGCGCGTTGCATCAGCTGAGGGGGCCTGTCACCCCGACCCCCACCGCCGTCCTGTCTACCCCCAGACTTCGTCCCCAGAACATCCACTTTCTCTAACAGTGTGGGTTTCTGGAGCCCCAGGAATCCCAGAGCACTTTGCTCCCCCTTCCCTGCTCCCCAGCTGGAAATTCCCGGTGGTAGGACCTGTGTGGCCAATGAGGAAAGACCCTCAGATTCTTTAGTCAACACAACCCTCAGGCAAAACCTGGAAAACTGCCTCAGAAAGGCATGCGGCCAAGTGTGCCCTCACAGTGACAGTGACAGGTGTCTGTCCTGCAGAGGGGGAGCTCCGACCCCGGACCCCACCTAGGCCTGTGCCCCCACTCTGGGTGCCGTTGGTGAGTATCGATCTTACAGCAAAGATGGACGTGAAGGGGGTGTCATGACCTTTGAGACTGAATGTCCAGGTCATTGCACTGGAGGGACGGGCGAGTCCCACTGTTCCCATCAATGAAACCCGCCATGGCCCGTTGACAAAATAACATCCAGCCTAAGAGAAAACTTGTAAGGGTCTATTTGAGCCAAACTGAAGACAATTGCCGGGAAGCAAAGTCTCAACGGGTTGAGAAATTGCTCTGAAAAATGGCCGTTTGCAACTTATTTTATACATTAGAATCAACGGAGGAAGGTTACATGTAACCCATTGGTTACAGATCAAGGGGGGCGGGAGAAAGCAAAGCGGGGAGATCCCTGGGGTTGGATAAAAAGTAAGATGGAGACTCACCCTTCTTTACACTGGGGGGTACAGGGTGGTTAACAGCATTTTACAGCACACAGAGATGGTGATCGGGACTAGAACAACATGAGGGATTCTGTTGTTTCCTGCTGTGGTGTGGTGGGCTGTGCCCCGGGGGATCCGGAAAGGGGATGACTGACATTCCAAGGGTCTGTCATCTTAGATGCAAAAAGATGACAGACAGGCTCACTTAAGGTAGAGTGACCTTTGTCAAGGAAGCTACAGGCCAAGGATGTGACTTCCCACCATGGCCCACCTTAGTTAGGAATCTCTATGTTCACACCATCCTATGTGGTTATTTCCAGTCTCCTGAGCTTGTCAGGTTTAACATGTGGCCCCTTTTCCGTCCATACTCCTCACCCACCAGCAGCTCTCAGGTCTGTGCCAGGCAGGGAGAAGGTGAAAGTGAGGTGCCTGGTGACACATCCTGCCTAGGTCTCTGAGAAAGGAGGGTGTTCCCGCGTCCAGGGGATGGCCCAGCAGATGGGCAGTGAGAGGGCACGTGCCCCTGACCTCTGTCCTGCTGCCACTACAGCAGCCACTCCCCAGTCCTGAGGGAACGAGAACGGCTGAGACAGTCACAGAGGCACCAGCCCGCCACCCGCATGGCTGAGCAGGTTCCCATGCCACCTCCCAGTTCCTGAAAAGACACACATCGCCTTGGTCACCCCACTGTTGACCAGGCCTTTGGTCACTGCAGCTGAAGTTGGTCGACTCCCGGAAAGAACGGGGCAGCTGCACAGGAGCCAGTCACATGGTCAGCGGGCTCTGGACCTACCACAGCAGCTCCAACCCAAGCTAGCACAGTTTTGCCAGGAAGAGGCAGGGACCTCCCTTGAAAGGCCCTAGGAGCTCGGCCAAGGCCAGCTCCTGTCACATGTGGGGGCCAGTAGGACACACGGGTCTGCAAGACTGAACTGCGTCCTCCCAGGCCGGACAAGCCCTGGATGGTGCTCTGCCCTGAATGAAGATGCAGGGCTGGGGCTGGGGCTGGGGGTGGGGGCTGGGGGTAGGCGCTGGGGGTGGGGCGCCCAGGGGAGGACAGGGCTGGCAGGGCATGTGGACACTTCCTTCCACCCCCAGTCAGGAACAGGAGACACTGGACACCAGAGCAGGTGCTTCCTAGAGGGCCTGGGGCAGCCCGTACCCCTTGTCCCCAGAAAGGGAGACAGGAAGCCCCAGAGCAGAGTCCACAGCAGGAAGAGCCTCCAGAGAGGAGCTGGGGGCTTGAGGAAGCCCCACCATAAGCTGTGAACCGCCCGCCGTGAGCCCTGGAGGGCAGGCTTGGACACCAACACTTGCCCAGAGAACAGAACCCCAGCTCACAAGGAGAGGGCAGGCCAGACCCTCCCCTGTCACCTATCTGGGGCTCAGGAGAGCAGAGGCCACCTGCTCTCCCCCCAACTCTGGCTGCACCTGCGGCCCCATCTCTCCAAGACCCAGGGCCAGGACCCTGGGACCCCCGCTCTGTCCCCAGCCCTGGGAGAGCTGCCCTCCGCCCTGTGATGCTGCTCACCAGCCCCCTGGGCTGGCCAACCCTCTCTCAGCACACAAGCCTGCTGCCCAGGGCAAGGCCATCCTGCACACCGCACCAGACGGAACCTTCTAGAGCGAGGCTTTCAGCAAGCCCTCTGGGCTTTTGGCCTCTTTGCTGGGCCCTCAGGCCACCTTCAGACCCAGCCACCTCAAGCCACCTGTGCTGTCCAAGCACCCGGCCCAGCCTCAGGGTCTGACCTGGGCCTTTCCTCTGCCTGGAGTCACACACGTGTGAGCACGCACAGACTGCTCAGTTGTGTTCACTCACCCCCGCCCCCCAGAAGCCTTCAGGGCGCCATCACCCTGTGTCCCCAGCAGTGGCCTGTGGTGAGCACACCGGCCAGCTGACAACTGGTCCCTGGGAGCCGTGCAGCTCTTCCTCCCCAGGGGCCCACACCTGCTGGCCCTGTGAGTCCCAGCACCCACCCCCAGGTCTGACAAGGGGCCAGCAGACCTCCCCCCCTCTCCTGGGGCCCCTCAGGGTGGGGGGAGAGCAGCCTGTGCAGATGTGGGGGAGGATCCCCTCCCCACTGCCCTCCTGAGACCCCTCCCTGAGGACCAGCAGCCCGGGGTGACCGGGAGGGAGCCTGCCCTGTGGGCTTAGCACTCTCTGGGGCTGAGGCCCTGAGGACCCCCACGAGGCCGCAGCAGTGGGAGTTGTCCACCCTGCAGGTCAGCGGTGACATGGGGCCCCAGCAGCCCCCTCCCTCAGCCCCCACCCCACCGCAGGCCTTTTCTGCAGCTGAGAACACAATTCAAATGCAGGGGATGTGAGAGGGTCTGCAGGCCCGGCCTTGAATGTACTTATTTCTGAAGACAAGTAAAAGGCACGGGGTGTTTGGGTCCCCCTGTGCTCTGCGGCTGACCTGCCCCCTGCCCTCAGCAGGGCGCTCAGCCCTACCCACCTCGCCCCACTCCAACCCCCGGGGTTTTGGCTGAGCTAGAAACCACAGTGCTAACTGGAACCACAGTGATTGACAACTGTACAAAAACCTGGCCAGCGACCCCAGGGCAGCCGGGGACCATCCTCCAGGGCTCACAGTCAGATCCACAAGGGGGTCCCATAGGAGCCTGTGATGGGGACCAGTTTCAGGCTGAGGGACGGGGGAGGAGTGGCATGGGTGGCAGCCTGGTCAGGGGTCGGGAGGGGTGAGCAGGGAGACATGACCTTGTGAGACCAAAGCAAGTCAGGTGTGAGGAAGGATGTCCAAAGCCAGGCTGGGGACTGAGGGCAGGAGGCACCTGGGAGACGGGGGCTGGGCTGTGTTCAGGCAGACGGCAGACTTTCCGGCTCCGGGGCCCCAGGGGACCCTGGCTGCAGGGTTCTGAGGCCTGAGCGCGGTCTGCTCACCGTGCCTATGCCTACTTGGAGCACTGGGGCCAGGGCAGCCTGGTCACCGTGTCCTCAGGTGAGTCTGCCCTCTGCTCTGGTGTCTGACCTGGGGAGAGCGGGACACAGGTGTGCCAAGCCCTGGGCTGTGTTTGGTCTCAGGGGAGGGACAGGAGCAGGGTGCATTTTTGTAAGGGAGAAGCAACCAGAAGGGTGCTGTGCTACTGGTACTTCGAGCACTGGGGCCAGGGCACCCTGGTCACCGTCTCCCCAGGTGAGTGTCCCCTGCTTCCCCCCCAAGATCTGTGGCCATGGGCAGGGACACGAGCTGTGTGCCGTGGGCTGGGGCCCACGAGGCGGGTTCATGTCTGAGGGGGACCAGGGACTGTGTCCTTGTGTGATGCTTTTGATCCCTGGGGCCAGGGCACCCTGGTCACCGTCTCCCCAGGTAAGTCGGCTTCCTTTCTGTCTCCCTGTCCTGGGGCTGGGACAGCAATTTCCCGGTTCCCGGGTCTACGTGGGCCCTTGGGCGTCCCCAGGGGCCGCTGCTGAGGTGGTCGGTTCTCTGCTCTGTGGCCGGCCTTTCTCAGCCTTTCTGGACCGGGGCCTTTGCTCTGGCCGGTGCGGGTGGGGTGGACTGCGCGTCTGGGTCATGGACACCTGAGGAGACAGGGTTTGCTGTGGTGGCCGAGCGGTGGCCAGGGGGGCTGGGTTTTTGTACACTGCCTAGCGGGGCCCGTGGCAATGTGACTACTTCGACTACTGGGGCCAGGGGACCCTGGTCACCGTCTCCTCAGGTGAGTCGTCACAACCCTTCTCTCCTCTCTTTCTCTGGGAGTTTTTGCTGCATTTTGTGGGAAATGAGGGTGTCTGGGTCTCAGGTCTAGAAGGACTGGGGCCAGCCTGGGGGGCTCAGGAAAGGGACCGGGAGGGGACCGTGGCTGTCATGGATGAGGACAGGAGATGCAGACCCCCTCCCCTCCTGGGCTCTGCAGCCAGGGGTCTCGGCCATCCTTGGCCCCCTGGATCCCCTGGTCCCCTCTGCCCTCACCGGGCGCGTTCTGAGGTGGACTGAGGCCTTAGCCGGGCACAGTTCTTGCCTGGGGTCCCAGCATAATTGTCACAATGTGACAACCGGTTTGAATACTGGGGTCAGGGGACCCTGGTCACCGTCTCCTCAGGTGAGTCTCACCCCTCTCCACTCTAACTGTACTTGGGAGGTTCAGGTGTCAGAGACGGCGAGGCATTTTGGAGATCAGGAAAGAGAGCTGGGGAGAGGGGCCCCGTGAGTGGGGCTGGAGACTGATCTTCCGTCCCCAAAGATGGCCGCAGAGTGGGGACTGTGGCTCTTTTGGTGGCTCTGGATTCCCAGGGCAGCAGGACTCAGTCGTCTGGGGTGACTGAGTTCCAGTCCGGGGTGATGGTCAGAGGGCCCAAGCAGCCAGGGGTCTGCTTTCTGAGGGGCCAGGCCGCATGTGGGGTCTCTGGGCAGTCGGGGACGGCCAGCAAAGGGCTCCAGGACCCCCCCGACACCAGTGACTTGGGTGGTCGGCTTTCATGTGCCGCCTGGAGATGGGTGATGCCGGGCCGCGCCCCGGTTTTTGTGGGGTGAGGATGGAGGTTGGACCATTGTGATTACTATGCTATGGACTACTGGGGCCAGGGGACCCTGGTCACCGTCTCCTCAGGTAAGAATGGCCCTTCCTGGGCTTTTATTTTCTGCTCCTTTTGTGGGATTTTCTGGGCATCAGCGGCTGGTCCTTGGGATGTGTCCCCGGGGGGCCCAGGCAGGCTGGCTGGGACTCATGGACTCAGACCCTCTTGATTTATTGACGCCTTTGGGAAATTGGAATAATTCCCCATGTCCCAGACAATCACTGAGCCCCTGGGAGAGGGGCTGCCGGCTTGAGGGCCATGTTGGGGTGAGAGGCCAGGACCCCACACCCGGGGCCGGTGGGGCTGTGGCGGACGTTGGCCGTTGGGGCCCCAGTGTTGGTGAGAAGGGCACCTCGCACTGTTTGTGGAAGCTGAGGACAGCACTGTGAGTGACTTCTGTCCTGGCTGGGTTTGGAGGGACGTGTGGCCCTGGTGTCGGTGACAGCGGGTGCAGTGCCCGGAGGCACCTTCCAAGAGAAAATGGTGCGTCCCTCGTAGGAGGCGGGCTTGCTGGATGTGGAAGGACAGCATATCTTGAAAGTGGCTCTTGAGAAAAGTAGTGAAGGAAATTGTGACTTTAAAATGTGAGAGATTTTCAAGTATATTCAATTTTTTAATCTTATCATTTAATTAGAAATCGTGTCTTTCTTGAGTTGACAGTGGGGCAAATTTGGCAAAGAAATGGTGATTCGGGACTGTCGGCCCCAAGTCAGGGCTGACTTTTCACAAAAATAAATTAAGCGTATTTTTTAGATTAGTTGCGGGACCCACAGGAGACGCTGGGGCTGCACACCTGCAGCTGGTGGCAGGAAGCGGGAGTCTATTTTAGGAGCAAGAAAACACGATTAGCAAATTTATGGTCTACGGTTATGAAGAGGTGGTTTCGGGGGCTTTTGCCCAGCTCACTAATCTGAAAGTGTCCCACTGAGCAAAACAACACCTGGGCAAGGTGCCCACAGAAACCAGAAGGTTCCTTTTTTAACTATTTGGGTTTAACTCTTCAGTTTCAGTTTACCAAGCTCTCATTTATAGTCATTTTCAAAGTCAGGTGTTTAAGAAATTAAAGTCATAGGGACCATTTACCAATGTGTTTATGTAACTTTAATTAGTTACCCTTGAAGTGGTCGTTCTTCTCCACGTGGTCCCGGGCCCCACGCTGTGCTGACAATAACGGTCACAGTTTTTAAAGGCACCGATTCTCTTTTCCTCTGATGAAGAAACACTTTGATGTTCTGATAAAGTTGCCGTGGTTTCAGTATTTTTTAAGACCACCCTTCAAGTATTCATTTAAGGACCAATTTTGGGTGTAATCTGTGTTGTTGTCCAAATTATTTCAGTGAAACATGCTAGTCAGTGGATTAGGAGGGAACCCAGCCAGGTCTCGAGTCGGAAGGCGCAGCTCAGAGGGCTGCGAGGACACCTGATCTGCAGGGCCGCTGAGGGTCTGAGGGGACCCGGTCCCCGCCACCCCCCTGGCTGGGGACGTGCAGCCATGGCCTCTGCCGCCGGGCCAGCCCTCTAGCCCTGGGCGTAATGGATTTGGAGGACTTGCTCCACAACGAAGACCCCACAGGACTTGCGAGTGAGGCGCTGAGCTGGTGAGAGATACGGCCCCTGCTGCCTAAGACGTTGCACGGGCACTTTTTGGACGTTTCTGCTTCCATTTGAAGGGGACTCGCGGGTGCCTGATTGCCCAGCGAAGGCAGAGGGGCTGCTTTATGTGAGTCCCTCGAGTGGCTGTTGTCTGGGTCAGTCCCATGACACTTTTCTAAAGGAGCATTGGGAGCAGGGGTGCCCAGCTCCTGGTTAGACAGCTCACGACGACGTTGGGCTCAGGCGGCCACACTTGGTTTTACTCGTAAATGTGGCTTTGGCGCCAGGTGGTTGTCATGCTTTGGACGTAGCCCGCGCCTTCTAAAGAGCTTTGTGCCAAAGAGCAGACTTCTAAGTGGCAACTGCAGACACATACACTTTCTGGCCGTTTCTAGTGATGACTTTTCTCTCGAGGGAATGCAGTTAGAGTCAGAGGCTGACGGTAGACTTGGGGAGGAACATGGGTGAGGCCGTGTGCCCGGGAAGGGGAGGGAGGCACCGCGGGAGGACCCCGACCTCTCCTGAGCCAGCTTGCATTTGTCCTTAAGCAAACGCCCCAATTCTTGCAAGAGGTTTTAATGATTTTAAAGTTGCCCAGAAGTGTTGTGACCAGCCAGCTGAAGGATGGTAGTGATTCATGCTGCCTGGGAGCCAAGAGCAGCTGGGGCTGGGGCTGGCGCCGGGGATGGGGGTGGCCAGGGGGAAAGGCAGGAGAGGGCCCGGCAACGGACTGAGCCTGGGCCAAGCCCAGCTGTGAGGCATTCCTGGGTAACATGGCTTCAGCTTAATTGAGCAGGTCTCTTGCTCTGACCCCTCTTGACCAGAATTACTGGGTTTTCCGGGATGTACTGAGCTGCCCAAAGCAGGACTAAACTGAACTAGACGAAACCAGTTTGAAATGGGCTGACCTGGGTGAGCTGAGCTGGGCTGGGTGAGCTGGGCTGGGTGAGCTGAGCTGGGTGAGCTGAGCTGGGTGAGCTGAGCTGGGTGAGCTGAGCTGAGCGGAGCTGGCTAAGCTGGGTGAGCTGAGCTGAGAGGAGCTGAGCTGAGCTGGGTGAGCTGAGCTGGGTGAGCTGAGCTGGGTGAGCTGAGCTGGGTGAGCTGAGCTGGGTGAGCTGAGCTGAGCGGAGCTGAGCTGGGTGAGCTGAGCTGGGTGAGCTGAGCTGGCTGAGCTGGGTGAGCTGAGCTGAGCTGAGCAGAGCTGAGCTGAGCTGGGTGAGCTGAGCTGGGCTGGGCTGGGCTGGGCTGGGCTGGGCTGAGCTGGGCTGGGTGAGCTGAGCTGAGCTGAGCTGAGCTGAGCTGAGCTGGGCTGGGCTCGGTGAGCTGAGCTGGGCTGAGCTGGGCTGGGCTGGGCTGGGCTGGGCTGGGTGAGCTGGGCTGGGCTGGGCTGAGCTGGGCTGAGCTGAGCTGGGTGAGCTGGGCTGGGCTGGGCTGGGTGAGCTGAGCTGAGCTGGGTGAGCTGGGCTGGGCTGGGCTGGGTGAGCTGAGCTGAGCTGGGTGAGCTGAGCGGAGCTGAGCTGGGTGAACTGAGCTGAGCTGGGCTCGGTGAGCTGGGTGAGCTGGGCTGGGCTGAGCTGAGCTGAGCTGGGTGAGCTGAGCAGAGCTGGGCTCGGTGAGCTGAGCTGAGCTGGGTGAGCTGAGCGGAGCTGGGCTGGCTGAGCGGAGCTGGGTGAGCTGAGCAGAGCTGGGCTCGGTGAGCTGAGCTGAGCTGAGCTGAGCTGGGCTGAGCTGGGTGAGCTGAGCTGAGCTGAGCTGGGCTCGGTGAGCTGAGCTGAGCTGAGCTGAGCTGAGCTGGGCTGGGCTGGGCTGGGCTGAGCTGGGCTGGGTGAGCTGAGCTGAGCTGAGCTGAGCTGGGCTCGGTGAGCTGAGCTGAGCTGAGCTGAGCTGAGCTGAGCTGAGCTGAGCTGGGCTGAGCTGAGCTGAGCTGAGCTGAGCTGAGCTGGGCTCGGTGAGCTGAGCTGAGCTGAGCTGAGCTGAGCTGAGCTGGGCTGGGCTGGGCTGGGCTGGGCTGAGCTGGGCTGGGTGAGCTGAGCTGAGCTGAGCTGAGCTGGGCTCGGTGAGCTGAGCTGAGCTGAGCTGAGCTGAGCTGAGCTGGGCTGAGCTGGGCTGGGCTGGGCTGGGCTGGGCTGAGCTGAGCTGAGCTGAGCTGAGCTGAGCTGAGCTGAGCTGAGCTGAGCTGGGCTGGGCTGGGCTGGGCTGAGCTGGGCTGGGTGAGCTGAGCTGAGCTGAGCTGAGCTGGGCTGAGCTGAGCTGAGCTGGGCTGGGCTGGGCTGGGCTGAGCTGAGCTGAGCTGAGCTGAGCTGAGCTGGGCTGGGCTGGGCTGGGCTGAGCTGGGCTGGGTGAGCTGAGCTGAGCTGAGCTGAGCTGAGCTGAGCTGAGCTGAGCTGAGCTGAGCTGGGCTGGGCTGAGCTGGGCTGGGCTGGGCTGGGCTGGGCTGAGCTGGGTGAGCTGAGCTGAGCTGAGCTGAGCTGAGCTGAGCTGAGCTGAGCTGAGCTGGGCTGAGCTGGGCTGGGCTCGGTGAGCTAAGCTGGGCTCGGTGAGCTGAGCTGGGCTGGGCTGGGCTGAGCTGAGCTGAGCTGAGCTGAGCTGGGCTGGGTGAGCTGAGCTGAGCTGGGTGAGCTGGGCTGGGTGAGCTGAGCTGAGCTGGGTGAGCTGGGCTGGGCTGAGCTGAGCTGAGCTGGGTGAGCTGAGCGGAGCTGGGCTGGCTGAGCGGAGCTGGGCCCGTGAGCTGAGCTGAGCTGGGTGAGCTGAGCGGAGCGGAGCTGAGCTGGGCCCGTGAGCTGAGCTGAGCTGAGCTGGGTGAGCTGAGCTGGGCTCGGTGAGCTGGGTGAGCTGGGCTGGGCTGAGCTGAGCTGAGCTGAGCTGGGTGAGCTGAGCTGAGCTGAGCTGAGCTGGGTGAGCTGTGCTGAGCTGGGTGAGCTGAGCTGGGTGAGCTGGGTGAGCTGAGCTGGGCTGGGTGAGCTGGACTGGACTGGGCTGGGCTGGGTGAGCTGAGCTGAGCTGGGCTGGGTGAGCTGAGTTGGGCTGAACTGGGCTGAGATGGGTGTTCTGAGCTGGGTGAGCTGAACTCAGGTTGGCTGAGCTGAGCCGGGCCGAGCTGAGCTCAGCTGAACTGGACTAGTCTGAACTGGAAGAGCTAAGATGGGCTGAGGTGGGCTGGGTGTCTAAGCTGGGTTAACCACAGGGGGCTGAGCTGCTTGTCTCAGGTGACTCTGATGATCGCTTTCGGCTGGATTCACCTGGCTGGGCCATGTGGGTCTCGTTGAGCTAAGCTGGCCATGCAGGACTGTGCTGGTCAACAAAGAGCTGACCTCAGTGACCTGGCTGTGCTCAGTGAGCTGAGTCTGTATCTACCCCTCCCATCACACACACACCCTCCCTCGGACCCAGAAACACAGTGCTGGCTCCAGTGTGGCTGAACCAGGGGCAGTGAGGGCTGGGTTGGCAGGGGCTCCTGTCCTCTCTGGCAGCTAGCTGCCTGGAGCTGTCACTGTGGTGGGGCTGAGCGTTACAGAGAAGGCAGAGCTGGCCCGGGCCTGGGCCTGGGCCCTCCTGAGCTGGGAGCTGGGTACCAGTGCCCCTGGATGCAGAGATAGCCGTGCTGGGGAGGGAGGGCCAGACCTGCCAGCTCCAACAGGAAGCACCCCCTGTCTCCCTGTTGAGAGCGGGGCTCCTGCAGCAGCACCCCCGACACCCCCTGCCGCCTTCTACCAGGACCCTGGCCTCAGCACAGCAACTTGCCACGCTGTTGACCCATCTGGCCAGGACCTGGAGGGGCAGTCGCAGGCCGATGGAGGGTCAAGAGAGCCCGCAGAGCTGGCCTCACCCCTGGCGGACAGAGCATGGGAAGACAGCTCCTCACCCCTTCTCTTTGTCCCCTCTCGGTCCTCAGCGAGCGCGTCGGCCCCAGACCTCTTCCCCCTCGTGTCCTGTGAGAGCTCCCCGTCCGAGGCGAGCTTCGTGGCCATGGGCTGCCTGGCCCACAATTTCCTGCCCGACAACGTCAAATTCTCCTGGGGCTACAAGAACAGCACCGAGATCTCCACCCAGGTCATCAAGAGTTTCCCATCGGTCCTGAGAGAGGGCAAGTACATGGCCACCTCTCAGGTGTTCCTGCCGTCCGCCGAGGTCCTCGAGGGCACAGATGAGTACGTGATGTGCAATGTCAAGCACGAGAATGGCAACAGGAACGTGAAAGTGCCCATCCCAGGTGAGGTGGGGCCCAGCCCTCGGCCCGGCGGGGGGGACGGGACAGGCCCGGCTGACGTGTGTCCTCTCACTGCAGTGACAGAAGATGTGTCCCCCACCGTGAGCGTCTTCATCCCGTCCCGCGACTCGTTCTCCAGCAACAGCCCGCGCACGTCCAAGCTCATCTGCCAGGCCACCGGCTTCAGCCCCAGGCAGATCTCCGTGTCCTGGCTCCAGGACGGAAAGCGGGTGGACTCCGGCGTCACCACAGACAAGGTGGAGGCCGAGGCCAAAGGGCCCGGACCCCTGACGTTCAAGGTCACCAGCAGTCTGACCATCACCGAAAGCAACTGGGTCAACCAGAACATGTTCACGTGCCTCGTGGAGCACAACGGGCTGAGCTTCCAGAAGAACGTGTCCTCCACGTGCAGCTCCAGTGAGTGCTCCTGCCCCAGGCCCCGGGCGGGGACCCCCAGCACAGAGGCGTCTACTCAGGCTCAGCTGCTCCCCAAGCCTTAGCTTCCCGGAGAGGCCGAGGGCAGCTGGGGGCCACCTGTCAGGAGCGGGCCTGGCACCCCCTCCAGCAAGACCCCGGGCTCAGCTAAGTGGACAGTGTCGCCTGGTTTCAGGTCCCCTGGGTCACTCAACCCACTCTGCTGCCTCCAGGTACCTCCAGTGGCATCACTGTCTTCACCATCCCCCCGTCCTTCTCCGGCATCTTCCTGACCAAGATGGCCAAGCTGTCCTGCCTGGTCACAAACCTGGCCACCTACGACAGCCTGACCATCTCCTGGACCCGCCAGAATGGTGAGGTTCTGAAAACCCACGTCAGCATTACCGAGAGCCACCCCAACGCCACCTTCAGTGCCACCGGAGACGCCACCGTGTGCGTGGAGGACTGGGACTCGGGCGACAAGTTCACATGCACAGTGACCCACACGGACCTGCCCTCACCACTGAAGGATAGCATCTCCAAGCCCAAAAGTAGGCCTGCCCTGCCACCCTCTGCCTGGGCCCTGCCCAGCCTTGGGGTCTGGGGATGCCCAGGGCAGGCCCAGCAGGGCCTGTGCCCCTGACCCGAGCTCACCGCTGTCTCTCCTCCCACAGATGTCATCAAGCACATGCCCTCCGTGTACGTGATGCCACCAACCCGGGAGCAGCTGAGCCTGCGGGAGTCGGCCTCCATCACCTGCCTGGTGAAGGGCTTCTCACCCCCTGATGTGTTTGTGCAATGGATGCAGAGGGGGCAGCCTTTGTCCTCTGACACGTACGTGACCAGTGCCCCGATGCCCGAGCCCCAGACCCCGGACTCCTACTTCGTCCACAGCATCCTGACCGTGAGTGAGGAGAACTGGAGCGCTGGGGAGCCCTACACCTGCGTCGTGGGCCACGAGGCCCTGCCCCACACAGTGACCGAGAGGACCGTGGACAAGTCCACCGGTAAACCCACCCTGTACAACGTGTCCCTGGTCCTGTCTGACACAGCCAGCACCTGCCCCTGACTGCCGGGCCACCCCTCCAGGGTGCTGCCCAGAGCCTCTGGCTGACCTGTCACTGTGCGTGCTCACGTGCAAACTGACCGTGTCCATGGGGTGAGATGTTGCATTCTATAAAAATTAGAAATAAAAAGATCCATTCAAAAGATGCTGGTCCTGACTGAGCAATGCTCTTGCCTGCTGGGGCCACGGCTGTGCTGCCCGCCCCCCCGCAGACCACCCCCACCTCCCCCAGTGCGGGCAGCCCCTGGCCCTTGCAGAGTCCTCACGGCACACAGCACCCATGCTCACCGCTCCTCCAGCTGCTGCCACGGCCACACAGGCACACGGGTGTGCTGCACACATGCACAAACATGTACACACGTGGACACAGACACAGGCACACATGCGATGGACATGGGCACACAGACACATGTTCACATGCACACACGTGCACACCCAAACACGTGCACATGGAAACACAGATGCAAGCTCACAAATGTGCACATGTACAAACATGCACACGGACACATGCACACGCATGGACATGGACACATGCAGGCACACCCATGGGCACACACACGCACTGGGACGCCAGCCCTTGCACACCCTGTCACTCAGCAAATCTTGGGGCTTCGCACCTGCTTATTGCCCAGGCACTGCTTGTTCTGTCAGCTTGGGGTGCAGCCATGGGCCCAGCCTGCACTCTGACCAGGCCACCAGCCTAGCCCAGGGCAAAGGGCTCCGAGGGCCAAACCCGGCCCTTGTCCAGGTCCTGATGGAAGCAGCAGGCCCCAGAACCCACCTGTGAGCAGAAAGAGCTGGAGCCCAGCCTGGAGGCAGGGAGTTGCCCCTGCACACAGCCAGCCCTGGAGAAGGCGGGAAAGGGGACGGCCTGCAGTAGCGAGGGCCGGGTCCGAATGGGGGCTCCTTGGCTCTTCCTAGATACCCCACACCCCTGGCCCTTGGGGGGCCTGAGTTCCAGACACACTCAAGGGCCCCTCTGTGCAGGGGCTGCAGACCCCAGTGAATGGGTCAGCCTGTCCATCCCACATCACTCTCCCTGGGGCCTCAGGTGTGGGTCTGACCCCTCAGTGCCTGAGCCATGAGTCCCAGTGGGGCAGACGAGCCAGCTAGGGCCCCACACGGCCCCTCACACGTTCCCACCATTCCCAGAAGGAGAAAGAGAGTGAGAGTCCCACTGAGGAAGCAAGGTGGGGGCCCCAGACATCTGCCAGCTCCAGCCACAGGTGACAAGAGGCCCAATCCCAGCCTGTGAGCCCCAAGTGGCCCTGGCTGAACGTCCTCTAGAAGAGTCCAGGACTCTGGGACCACTCCTCTGGGGTCTCCACCTCCCGCCCCAGGCCAGGCCTCAACCACCCCTATCTCTGCGCTGCTGTCATGCTCTCTGCACCCCAGGGCTGCTAGGACAGGTACAGGGTCCGCCTGCTCAGCCTTGGCCCTGCTTGCCTCTGCCCGGCTGTCGGGGGCACAGCTGGTGCCTGGCTGAGACCCAGACTGAGCCCAAGCACTCCCACCCCCACATCACAGTCTCCGCACTCTGCTGCCCCTCCCCGCCCAGCCCTCCTGGTGGGCAGCACAGCCAGGGCCGTGGGCTAGGAACATGGGTGGCCTGGGGGCTCTGCGGTGTGTGGGAACTGAGCCCTGTGCTGTGTCCTCTGCAGAGGGGGAGGTGAGCGCCGAGGAGGAGGGCTTCGAAAACCTGAATACCATGGCCTCCACCTTCATCGTGCTCTTCCTCCTCAGTCTCTTCTACAGCACGACAGTCACCCTGTTCAAGGTAGACTGGCGGGCGGTGGGAGGGCAGAGCGCGTGGCACAGGCCTGGTGCCTCCACCCCCACCTCCGTTCCCAGCCAGGAAGAGTGGCTCATGCTCTCTCTGTTGCCTGCAGGTGAAGTGACCCACCGAGACGAACATGGAGACCAAGGAGATGGAACCAAGAGGGGCGCCTGCCGCCTTGAGCCCGGGGCCCCGGCATGCATGGCGGGTCCACCTGTCCTCAAACCTCCCCGTGCTGCCCTGCAGCTTCCGCTCTAAGAAGCAGGCTTCTGTGCACACGGCCTGCAGCCATGGACTCTGCCCCACAGCGCCTTGCAACGTCCGCGCTTGTCACCCTGAAATAAACATGTATATTTTATCTTGCGAAACTGCTTCTTCAAGGTTTTTTTCCCTAAACCACTTTCCTTATGTGTTGTGCAGGCATCTTGACAGGTGAGCCTGACTCAGAAGGGCACATGGGAAAGGGAGGTCCGGTCTGCACAGGCCTGGGGATGTGCGGGAGGGGCCCAGGTCTGGGCTGGTCCAGCCTCATGAAGGAAGACGGCTGAACAGGAGGGTTTCCAGGTCTGCTCTCCCAACAAGACCTGAGTCAGAAACCAGGCTGGGCCCCTGCGTGCTGTCAGCAGGGCCTGTGCCCAGGTCACCGTCACACGGGTTGTCGCTGTGCCCAGGTCACCATCACACGTGTTGTCGCTGTGCCCAGGTCACCATCACACGTGTTGTCGCTGTGCCCAGGTCACCATCACACGTGTTGTCGCTGTGCCCAGGTCACCATCACACGTGTTGTCGCTGTGCCCAGGTCACCGTCACACGGGTTGTCGCTGTGCCCAGGTCACCGTCACACGTGTTGTCGCTGTGCCCAGGTCACCGTCACACGGGTTGTTGCTGTGCCCAGGTCACCGTCACATGTGTTGTCGCTGTGCCCAGGTCACCGTCACACGGGTTGTCGCTGTGCCCAGGTCACCATCACATGGGTTGTCGCTGTGCCCAGGTCACCGTCACACGTGTTGTCGCTGTGCCCAGGTCACCATCACACGTGTTGTCGCTGTGCCCAGGTCACCGTCACACGTGTTGTCGCTGTGCCCAGGTCACTGTCACATGCATTGTCACTCTCCATTGCCATCCTGACAAGCGTGGCCACTTTGCACTCTTGTCCTAACCGTGGCAGCGTGTGTGTGGTGTCTCACTGAGGTCCAGGGAGAGTGCTGCGTGGTGTGTGCCTGCTGTGATGGCGCCCAGCACAGTTACACGTGCATGTGCAAGTGGGAGCCACTCAGAAGAGTGCTTGACAGATGGCGAGGCAGGACCACAGGGGCCACATCCATTTGTGTCACGAAAAGAGCAGGCGGCTGGGCCGAGGCACAATGGTGGGGAGCTCGGTGCCAGCAGGTGGGAGCCATGCAAAAGGGACCTGGGGGTGTGTGTCAGGGACTCACTCAGCCAGGGGCAGACAGACGGGGTTGGCCCTTGTGCCACAGAGAAGTCCAGCCTAGCTGTGCCAGCAAGGGTCTGGGCAGAGGCAGAGAGCACCCAGCAGAGCCCAGTGTCCTGAGGACGTGCCCGAGGGCAGGTGTCTGGCATGAAACCTGTTGAAGGCTGGTCCTGTGAGCAGGCTCCCAGGGGGAGCTGCCTAGAGCTCACAGGGCCAGCTGTCATGGGGTGTCCGGGCCTGAGCATTGGCCTGGCCTTGAAGTGGTAATTGTCCAAGACAGAATGGAAAAGGACATGGGTCCCAAGGGGAGGTGCCCCCCATGGGCTCCGAGTGGGCTGCTTCCAGGCACCAACTTCATTCCAGGGAAGCAGATCCCATCCTGGGCCCAATGTTGCAGGCTGGAGGGCGACGGGTACTCAGTGAGGGGCCCCACATAGTGCAAGGCATATCCAGCACGGCTGGGGACTCTTATGCCGGCATGGGGCTGGCGGCTTGTGACAACTGGTAGTGCGAGGGCTGTCATAACCTAGGAGCACAGACTGGGTGACTTAAACAACAGAAATATGTGATCGCACCAAGGTGTGGACAGGCTGGTTCCTCTGAGGCTGCGGGAGGCTGTGTTCACGCTCCCCTCCCCGCATCTATCTGGTGGCTCTGGAGTTCCTTAGTTGCTGTCTGCCTCCATCTTCACGTGGCCTCACCCTACATGTGTGTGTGTCTGTCCCCAAATCCCCCTTTTCATAAGTTCACAGTCATATTGGGTTAGGAGCCCTGCCCGACCCACTGTGACCTCACCTTAACTTACTAATCACATCTCAGTGACCCTAACGCAAGCAAGGTCACCTGTGCTACTAGGGGGATAGGCCTTCGATATGCAAATTGGGGGGACACAACTCAAGCCATAACAGTCCACCCTCTGGCCCCCCCCAAATTCATGTCCTTCTCACATGTAAAATGCGCCATCCCCACATCCCCACAGGGGCTCACCTATGCCAGCATCAAGTGCACACCCACAAGCGCATCTAACGCGCACCCAAATCAGGCACAGGTGAGACATGGGTGTGACCGATACCAGGACTGAATCCTCTGTCCTGTGAAACCAGACACAGGGACTGCCTCCAAAATACGGCCGTGGGGCGGCAGTGGGAAGGTGGTGGGGTGGGCAGGGGACTGGCGGGGGGGCGGGCGGGGCGGGGGGCAGGGGGCGGCGACGTAGAGGAGCACATGGGCCCCAAGCAAGTTCAAAGCCCATTAGATTTTGAGGCTCCAGAAGAGTCCCCTTCAGCTCGTCCTTGAGGCCAGGAGGAACAGCCCCGTTTTCCGAGCCCAAGGCCGGAGTCTGCCGTGGTGGCACCGCCTGCCCCTCTGGCCGCAGATGCCGGGCCCTGTCCTAAAGTCAGTCTCTGTCCACTTTATCCTGTTTGTCTTCAGTCCAGGCAGGCAGGCTTCTGCTCGTGTGCGATCCTCAGGAAGCTTGTTGGCCTCCCACACGGTTCATGGGGTCCAGGCCATCAGGTGACAGGGTCAGCCTCCTCTCTTCCCTGGGGAAGCACGGGCTGCCCGCTGATTGCATCCGTCAGGCACAGGCACGAGCCCTCAGCAGAAGAAGCTGCAGCCACACCCTCGGCCCTGTTTCCAGAATGCACTATCCGGACAGGCTCTTCACGTCCTCGTCCCTCCTGGCTGGCCTCGTAATTCCACCTCCAACTTAGCACTGCCCTCCCACCCTCGCCGACCAGCAGCAAGGGGAGGCCAGGCCGCACCTCCACACCTTGCCCCCAGTGCTGCTCTGCACAAAGCAGGAGGACAAAGTTCCGCCACGTCCACGGTCAGCACTTTGTAACAGGGCCTCCCATCCTCCCACCCCAGCGCCAAGCTGCCGTCCCCGCCTGAGGCCCCACCACAGGCACCTGGACACTCGCACTCCATGTTTTCTCAGGTGAGTGGCTCCTCTCCATCCTGAGCCCTCACCGGGATTCCCTTTGACGTCCACGTTCCTACTGACACTTCGAGACAACTTGCCTTTTCTAACATGCACCTCAAAACTCTTCCAGCCTCTGTGGTCACCCTGTTCTAAAGCCACGCCCACACTTCTGGGTACTTGTCACATCATACCTCGCTTCTGGTCCCCCAACCTGCATTCATTCCCTATGGGCAGCTGTAACAGCAAAAACCTACGGCCTCAGTCTGCAGGCTGGGAGCCCAAGGTCAAGGGGTCGCAGCGTCAGTGCCGTGAGGCTGTGAGGGACCGGCCGGAGCCTCCCACCCCCGCTCCTGGTGGCTGTGGTCCATCATGGCCATCCACACCTTCCTCCTCACGTGTCTCTCCCCGCGTGTGTCTGTGTCCGAAGCCCCTTCTGTGAGGACACAGTCCTGTGGGATCTGGAGTGTACCTCCCTCCAGGAAGCCCTCGTTCGCTTACTAATTATATCTGCTGTCACCCCATCTCCAAACGAGGTCGTGTTCTGAGGTCGTGGGGGTTCGGACTCAGCAGATGGGTTTTGGGGGACACAACTCAACCTATAACACCCCATCCTGGCATCTTTCCAACAGTGCCGGGGGGCAGGGCTGCAGGGCTGAGTTCAGGGGTGACAGGGAGGGGGTAGGGCAGCTCTGTGCAAGTGGGGGCTTTGAAGCTGGGCCAGGACATGCAGGGACACTGTCCTGCTGAGGAAGCCCAGGAAGAGACGGGGACAGGCTGGCCAGGTGCTCCGGAGAGCAGGGTGTGGGCTCTGCCCCCAGGGGACCAGCAGAGAGGGGACAGCGCCACCACCCAGCCAGCCATCCTGCATGCCAGCTGAATCACAGGGACATGTGGCCTTGTCCGAGCAGTGACAGGCAGTATGGTGGCTGGGGGACATGGACAGAGGCAGGGGCCAGGAGAAAAGGTGCCCCAGTGACTAAGATGGAGCAGTGCCCTCAGGGACCCAGGCATGGCCCCTGTGCTGGCTGGGCTGCCTTGGCCTCCCAGGACCCCAGACAGAGGACAAGGAAGCTGAGAGCCAACCCGTTAGGGAGGTGCCGCGCTGGGACCTGAAGCCCCAGGGCCAGCGTTGTGAGTGACAGCCCTACAGGGGCCAGGCCCGGAGCACTGCAAGGTGTCACCTGTCTGGACGTTGGCAGATGGAATCGTCCACCTCACACCACCCAGGACAGTGCTGAATGCCTCCTGTGCCTCCTGTGAGGCCAAAGCCACTCATGAGCTGGTCCCCAAGCAACAGAGCCTCTGGGAGCAGGAGTCAGGGAGAAGAGGGTCCCATCCTGCTTGTCAGGGAACCACACGAAAGTCCAGTCACGCTGTGACTCCCCTGAAGGGCAGCTGAGGGCACTGCCCCGCCCATCACTCAGGACACGCCCTGAACGGGGGTGTCCCCTCCTCGCCTCAGGGGCTCCCGGGACGGGAGAGAACAGATGTATAGAGCAGGGGGACTGGGGTCCCAGGGACTGGACAGAGGGCTGTCAAGGCTGCTGGAGGGCTGACGTGCTCCCCTCCAGGGGTCTGGGCAGCACCAGCCACAGTGCTGACAGCCTCAGGCCCTGCGGTGGGAGCAGCCCCGTCCTGCCACACTCCCCCGGCCCCTAGGACTGGGTCCCTTCCCCTGTCCCCACCATCCTGTGTCCTCAGGCACCTCCAGCCTGAGAATTCCCCATGTTGTCATCTTCCACTAGTGGACGAGCTCCCCGTGGTCAGATCGGTTCCTTAGTGCCCCTGTCTCAGGGTGCAGGGGGAAGGCCCCCCTCCTGCTGCCCTTCCAGCCACTCCCACCTCTTCCCAGCCACCTTGCAGCCCTTCCCTCCTGGGTTCACAACACTCTCTGACCTCGGCTGCCCCCTGCCCCTCTGATCTCAGCATCTCAGGAAGCTCCACCTCAGTGATCCCTGGGGCCCCTATCAGAGGACCCCATCCTAGCCCCTCCACTGCCACAGACCCAGGTGAGGAGACCCATTTCAGCATAGCCCCACCTGCCTCCCAGCCCTCAGGCTGCCTCCTTCAGGCAGCCCTCCATGATGTCTCCTGTGAGTCTTCAGGGCAACCCCAGTTGGGGGGGGGCCTGAACCACCGGCACCGAGTTCGTACTGAGTGTCAGGCCCTGTGCTGGGCACCACCCCATCCATCCATGTGCTGGGGACCCCTGCAGGTCACACCAAAAGGCACACGGTGGACGAGGAAGGCCCGCAGCCCAGCACCAGGACTCACTGCCTTGTGGGCCTGGCTGAGATGTGAGCTCGTTGTGGACACTCGTGGGGACTTGCTGCCAAAGCAGCCAGGAGTGTGGCACTCAGCGGCCTGGCCCTTCCAGAACCGCAGAGGGCTGTGGGGGTGGGCCCAGGGCTCATGGGGGCAGGGGTCCCTCCCCAGCTGCCCCCATCTGCCACATCGGGAGGAGGGTCCTCACTGCTCGGAGCAGGGCGGCCAGCGGCTTGGGCGGTGCGCCGGGCAGACGGACAGCAGCTCCCACACCTGGTGTGGCGCCTGCCAGGTCAAGGCCACAGTCTGCTCCTGCTGTGCACGTCCAGCACAGCCCCACCACCCCGGCCTCCATGCAGGCTGGTCAGAGGCACGAGGACAGTGAAGCCAGACAGGTGAGTCCTCCAGAGGAGAAAGGTGGCCATCGCCAATGGCCTCTGCTCACTGTCGTCCTGCATGTGTTGGGGGTCAGCCCTGAGCACAATGCCTGCAGTCAGACCCGGCGGCAGCCAGGGCGCCCACTCAGGGGGCCTTTGCCGGACATGTACTGACCCGCGAGCCACCTCTGAGCAGGTCCCTGACTGCGACATCCGCCAGCCTGTTTGCTGTGACCTGGGAAAGGGCTCCAACTCCAGGGGGATGGAGGACGAGGACAGGACAGAAACCCCACGTAGCTATGTGTCCCTTTACAGGAAGCGTGCTGCCCCTTGCCTGTGGCAAATCTGTGGGCCAGTCAGTTACTGGCCGTTCACACCCTAACTGTACAGAGATGGCTGTACAGACGGCCCTGGAGCACTTACATAGTCACGGCCCCCAGCAGACAGGGCCCCGCCAGGAGGAGAGGGCACATTCGGAGACGACATGAGGCTGGGAAGACGCGCTGAGGGCCACCAGGGCCACAGCCCGCCCACCTGTGCAGCCAGAAGGAGAGCCACCTCACCTGCCCACTGCCCCCACAGTGGCCTCCCTGGCTCCACCCAGTGGACGCTGTCCTCAGAGGTCAGTCCCTTGGAGCACAGAGTTGGGGGAGAAGAAGGAGAACATGTTAGGGGTCTCGCACACCCCACTCCCCAGCCCAGCCCAGCTGCCCCTCTGGCCACCGCCTTCCACAAGGACAGGCATTGTCCAGATGTCTCCGGCGGCCCAAGCCTGACCAGGCTTCTGCCCACAGGTGCCCGGCACCCAGCAGCCCCACCACCCTAGTCCCGACAACACCTGGCACGCGCCTCTGCCCGGCAGCCTCCTAGCTTCTCACCTGGGTCCTGCTCCTCACCTGGCAGGAGGGCCAGTGCCACGTGGACCCTTCCTGGTTGGTCACCGCACCCCCCGGCCCAGTGGGAACACCACGTTCCACACCGGGGGTGTCCTGTGCATCTCAGCAGTGTGTCCCCAGGCCCGGGGCTGGGGGCCCGGGGCAGCCCTGGAGGAGCTGGGTGGTGGGGGCTGGGCTGCGACCGAGGGGCTGGAGTGCACACGCTTTCCCCACACTCGGGCCTTTGGGTGTCCTGACGCCTGCCTCTCCTGCCCAGCCTCGTGTCCACATAGTGCGTGCTGGCTGAGCACGGGTGGGAGGTGGGTGTCACCGCGCCAGGCCCCGAGAAGCAGCCATTTCCCGTCAAGATACGCCCCGTTACTGGGCACAGAGCAGGGGCCGCCCCTGGAGTGGACGTGGGGGTGGTCACCGCAGACAGCTCCCCTCCCAGGGACGTCCTAGCCTCCCCAGGCCCCATCTCAGAGCAGTCAGCACCTTGGAGCCAGGTGCACCTGGAAGTGAGGGCCTGACTACACGCTGCCTCAAGGGGCAGAGGGCGCAGGGACCTGCCAGGGTGGGGCTCACAGTGGGTGCAGGGCTCCCCCCAAGAGGCCTCCTGCCAGGCCCCCCTTGCCACCCCATCAGCCTCCATGGCCCTGTGGGACAGTGATGGACACACTGGCCAGGCAGGCTCCAGGCTACCCTCTAGGAGCTGGCAGGGGAGTGTGTGCAGCGGGGACCCGGGTCAGCAGGGGCGCAGGCTGGGCCAGGTGGGGCTGTGGCCAGGGACCCCACCACAGGCCTCCCGCTGGTCTCTCATTGTCAGTGTGTGGAGCCCTCCTTCCTCAGTGGTCAAGGTGACCTTGTGAACGCCCATCTAGGCTCTGCTTCCACTCAGAACGTGGAAGATAGTGAAACACGGTCTCTTGCCATAGCAAAAGGACAACGCCAAGAAAGCTTTAAAAATCCGGTGCATTTGGAGCCGCTGAAGAACTGAGGATCAGAGAAGCCCAGCTGACCTCCAGCCCCAGCTACTGCTTTGTCCCCATCCTGGGCACATGGACAGAGGCATGGCACCCAGGAGAGGGGCGTGAGGGGCTTAGCCAAGATTTTCAGTCTGCGTGGGCTAGCAGGGGGGTGAGCCAAATGCGTCCTGACCAATCACCATCATCTGTCCCACTGGGGGAGGGACCCAACCCCCAAACATCAGAGCTCCTGACTGAAGGTGGAGCTTCAGGGGGGCTCAGCGTCCAGCAAGCATCGGAAGCCAGGAGACATGCAAAGAGGCAGCAAGCCTTTGCCCCTGATCGAGATAGAAACAGCGCGTATAGTTACGCACAGGTGGTCCAGATGTCACCTGCTGGGACTCAGTTCACTGTTTCCTTGTGCCCCAGGGAAGAGCTCTGGGCCCCATCCCAGGGTATCCTGGGTCATGCGAGGTGGACTTCCTGTGACCTGTCCAGCCTCATGGGTGAAGGGGGTGTGGCCTGTCACCTGCCATTTTCGGCAGCTTCCCCACGTCCTCGGCCAGCCAGGCTCTGCTCATGCTCATGGCTCCACAAGCTCCGAGTGTCTGAGACATGTCCCTGACCCCGGGCTCGGTCACGAGGGAGCCGGCGTCTAGCTGAGGGTACCTCTTCCTTCCTGTGGCTCCAGCCAAACCCTGGGAATCGGTGCCTACTATCTACACCCAATCAGATCCGTGTGTCACCAACCCTGACCCCTTGCAGTGAACTCTCCCAGACTCCCTCGCCCCCTTCAAGTCTGTGTGAAGCCCACCCAAGCTCCCTGAATAAATGGCAGCCCTCCGCCCCTTCCCCCACCCCCGCGAGTTTCCTTTTCTACCCTTTCGGCACTTCCTATGGTTCATGTATTATACCAGTCAGTTATGCTCTCTCCACACCTAGAAAGTCGCCTCCAAGAGCACAGGGTTGTCCGTTGCTCCCTGATGGCCCCCGGTAGGTAGGAAGAGTCACACACGGAAAGCGCTCAGCAAACACCGAGCGTGAGCGAGCAAGCAGCCGTGGCACCGCTCTGCGGACCCGAGCCACCATGCCACAGGTGCACAAACTGCAGGATTCCCACAGCAACTTCCCTCTGAAGCCCACCTTGCCCACTCTGCCATCTCAGTAAATGACTGCCCGCCATGTGGCCCCACGAGACACCTCAAAGCCATCTCAATCCTGCCTCCCTGCAGCCGACCACACAGTCCAGGCCACGTAACCTCCCACCAGGTGCTCCCGGCAGCCCCGCCGGTCTCCATGTCGACCCCCCGCCCCACGGCCAGTGTGGTCTTTTGAAAACTTAACTGTCCTGGCTGCCACCCTCAGACCCACCGACAGGTTCCCATCACACCAAAAATGAAACTGAAGCCCCAGCCTCGACGCCTCCTCACGGCCTCTGTGCTGCTGCTCTCTCTTCACAGTGCGTCACCATCTGTGTGTCCCGTGGTCCCGCCTGCCTCCCTGTCTGGACTTGAAGCCCCGTGAGAGCAGCACCACAGCCACTGCAGACAGCAGGAAGGAAGGAAGGAAGGAAGGAAGGAAGGAAGGAAGGAAGGAAGGAAGGAAGGAAGGAAGGAAGGAAGGAAGGGGGGGGGAGGGAGAGGAGAACAGGAGGAGGAGGGGAAGGAGGGTCTAGGTAGTGGAGTGACAGGTCTCAGAGCCTCAAAGGCAACATGTGCTTGGGCCACCTGACCAAAGCCACGTGCTCCCAGATGACTCCACCCTGAGAAGCCCCCGTGCGCTCACAGCTGCCACCCAGTTCTTCCCAAAGGAGCGGCCCCTGGTTTTTCCCTCTGCCCTTGCATGTGTGCCCCGGAGCCCAGTCGCCGACCCTGGGAGCTGGGAGGGAGGTCGGGTGCCAAAGCCCATGGCCCATGGTTTCCCCTGAGCGTGGTGGGTACCTGACTGGGCCAGGGGTCTGTATTCGAGCTTCTTTGTGCCCAGGAAACCTATTTATAAGATGTGCTAAAACACATAGCATGAAGCACAGTATCACCAACACACCCCTGACGACACGCCTCTGTGGTGCCGAGGCTCCACCAACCACACCAGGCACTAACCCACCTGGGCACCAACGCACCCAGCACCTCGTGGCCTTGCTGGGTTGTTTCATGCACCTTCTCCCGTTTCTCCAACAGGAAAAGCCAGTGGCTACCTTCTCACCGATTTCCCCTTTTTATCTTACGTAAACGTCAGTTGACCTGGCCAGACTACAGAAATCTATCTGCCAGAGGCATGTGATGGCCTTACTGGGCCCCTGGGCGCCCCATTTCCGTCACAAAACTGTGTTTGTGGCCTCCCTCTGCACCACAGTCACAGGCCTTAACTCAGCAATGTGACATGTGGGAGAGGGCTGTTTTCCTGCACGCTCTGTAGCTCTCCTGTGTCACCACAGCCTCCCTGCCTGAATGCCACCCTCTCAGGGCAGAAACATCTGTTTCCAGTGGTCATAATAAACAGGACACACACACCCTCCCACGTCTAAATCAAGACTTGACAAGCCTGGTCCCACAGTGTGGAATTCACCATCCAGCACCTGCGTGGGGCCCAACTGATGCCCCGCTCTCAGTGTATTGGGGGAGGGGTCTGCCCCCAAGGCTTGTGCACGGAAGCCCCCAGGGACCTGGGCGGGAACCGTGCTGTGTCCTCCGGCCAAGACCCCAAGGCCCACTCCTGACCCAAGTTTGCTGCGTTTGTTCTGGGAGACATGTGACTGGGACGGGATCTCAAAAGAGAGGCAGGAGACTGAAAGAACAAAGACAAGGCCCAGGCCCACATGGACACAAACTAATCACCAGACCAAGGAAATTATGGGAAACACCACGCTCTCTTGAGGTGAGTAAGTGCCTCTCAGAATGACACCGTGGCCTACAGAAGCAGTAACTATCTGTAAGGATGAAGTTACCATAAACAAAGTAAACCGCTGGGGGACACTGACTGGCCACAGCGTCTGACATACCAAGGGGTCAGATCAGGCAGGGCTATTCAGTAACGACAAGATATGTGACATCAAAGATAGACAGACTGATGATAGATGATAGACAGGTAAATAGAAAGACAGGGGCATATTTGTATATTAGAGAACGAGACAGAGAGAGGTTGTTTGATTGATTGATTGATTGATTGATTGATTGATTGATTGATTTTAAGGAATTGGCTCAGGTGATTGTGAAGACTTGATGAATCCAGAATCTGTAGGCCAGGCCAGCAGCCCAGAGACCCACGGAAGAGTTGCTGTTGCAATGAAGCCTTAGGAGGCAGAATTCCCTCTTCATCGGGAACCTCAGTCTTTGTTCTCTTCAGGCCTTCAACTGATCAGACGAGGCCCACCCACACCATGGAGGGCAACGTGCTTTACACACTGTCTACTGATTTAAATCTGAATCACATTTGTTCCTGCTGAGGCATACTACAAAATCTGGAAGAAATATTCTAAAAATCTTGAAGGCAGCAGAGATATAAGGAAGCAGTGAATAATTACCAAGAGCCAAAAGGGGACAGATGTTCAGAGATTTAAACCTGGCATCTGCAGCCACTTCTTCCCTAGACTGGAATGATCTGCTGAGAAGCTGAGTAGCAATTCTGACAATCTTATGGGACTAGGGAGAAAAAACTTGGGCACCAGGGTCCACCAAGAGAACGGCCCTGGTAAGTCCCTGAACTTTGGAGCAGAACCGATGGCTCACTGCAGGAAGAGAGAGGGAGTCAGCCATCCTTCACATGGACTTCACATGGCCTGCAGCCCAGGAGCAAGTCATCCGGGCCCCCAGGAGAGCTCGATCTCTGCCACCAGACGAAGGTGACCCCACATTCTGAAAGCCACCAAGAACCTGCCAGAAGCATCAGAACATCATCTCTCAAAAATTATGACATCGCTTCAGGCTCAAATGCTCAACCCCTTACTCTTGAATACAGTATCCGGCACACAGTCACAGAACCAGATGTACAAGGAGACAAAACCCCATGAGGAAGAACTAACAGAAACAGAAGACCAGCAGAGGTCCCAGATTCCGGCCACTGGAATTACCAGATACACTTTGAAAATAACTATGCTGCTGTGTTCTAAGAGGGAAAAGACAGTCTGAAAGTTTCTTCAGAAAGTCAAAACTATAAAATACAACATAGCAGTTTTTTCTTTTTATTTGGGGCCCTAGGACCTGAAGCCTACAATTACATGTATTAAGAGCTGAGTAGACAGGTTTAGGAGCAGAGTTAACACAGGCGACGATTCAGTGGAACCACAAGCTGATCAGAAGAAAATATTTAGAACGAAGAATAAAAAAACAAAAGCATGAGACTGAAAACGAGAGTTAAAAGAAGAGGGGGTGCACTGACAAAGGCTAATGCAGAAATACGTAGTGTCCCAAAGAGGAAGAGAGAGAGAAAACACATTTTTAAAGAAGGATTTGCAGACATCTTTCCAAAATCAAGGAAAGCTACCACCCCATGATTCAAACAGAATAAAATACACAGAGGATCACGTCTATCCATACATCATAAAGCTGCTGAGTACTAAAGGGAAAGAGATTATCTTAAACGCAGCTGAAGGACAGGGGAGCCTTACATTATCTTCGAAAGAGCCACAAGGAGATGGACAACTGCTGTCACCACAGAAACACCAGAAGCAGGAGGAGAATGAGATGCTGAGAGAAATAGCCGATGTGCCAGAGGAGCCGTCCCCGGAAACAAAGACGGCCCTTCTCCCTCCCTCTGCTGTAGTTTCCTAGGAGTGCTGTAACAAAGTGCTGTAAACTGGTGGCTTAGAACCATTCACTACACTTCAGGAAGCTACAAGTCTGAGGTCAAGGTGTCCCAGGGCCACACTCCCTCCCAAGTCTCCAGGGGAGGCTCCTTCCTGCCTCCTCCAGCTCCTGGTGGTGGCAGCAATCCTTGGTGTCCCTTGTCCTGTAGACGCATGGCTCCTGACTCTGCCTGTGTCGTCACCTGGGCTTGTTTCTTCGTGTTCGTGTCTCTGTGTCAAATTCCTTCCTCTTATAATGATGTTAGTCCTACTGGGCATGTGCAGACCTGGGGAAAGTCAGCCATGGGGCACAGTCGTTTTGAGCCTCGTGAGACAGACACACGCACTAAGTTAAGGACATGAAGAAAGACTTAACACGTTTCCAAGACTAAAGCCACTTAATTGTGCAATGGCGGGAGCGAGCCTGAAATGATTTTCCTCATCTCCTTTTTGTGCCTCTCCTGAGCTTGGCCGCTCTGTGCCTGGAGGGACGGCCAAAGCCCCCAGGTCCTGCACCATCTCAGACCCCAATCCAGCATCCTCGTCCCAGGTCTTGGGGCCCCACTCCTTCACTGTTAGGCCCTTCCTTCCCTCTGGGCTTTGGAACCCAACCTTCTTTGTAGTCCTAGCACTCTTACAATCAGGTCCTGGGCAAACTTTCAGTACTGTTGACCCTCTGGCTGCAGGAGATTGGGCCTCTTTAAGTGCTAGCACAGAGGATTTCTGATTTCATGCTGCTCCCTGAGTTGACAGGAAAGGGGGGTGCCAGCCAGGCCTGTCATTTTCTGTGTTCGGTGCTTCCATCTCATTTAACACCAAGGGAGCTATTCCACTATTCTTATAATGAACACTGATCCCATGTTTCCCAAAGGCTAGAGATATTGCAAAAGGTGCAACATTTTCTATCCATGTCCCAGTATGATCACTCAAGAAGGATTTATTGACAAAGATGCCATTTACAAAAGTGCCGGTGGGATGTAAGTGCAGTAAGCCAGGTTAGGTCATAGTAGAAGTGTTTCTACCCCCAAGCCCAAATCTCAACCTATTTTAGACAAGACACAAAGTAGGAAATAAATTATTGATAAGTGTAACTATATTATAGTTAAGAAGTTATGTCCATCAAAAAATACCTCAAAGCAAACAAAATACCTTAAAGAAAACAAAAAATACCTTAAAGAAAAAGGTTGCAACCTGGGAAAATACATTTGCAGTATCTGTAGCTGACAAAGGTATCAACAATTGTAAACTGCTGCTACAAATCAAGAAGAAAAGGGCAAACAGCCCAACAGAAAGCAGTGGCCAAAAGACATAAACAGACATTCCACAGAAGAGAAACACATAAAGCCAATGATCATTTTAAACAATGTGTCAACAAAAGTTTGCTGCCACCAATCTAATGCCAACATGAGTCCCCAATCTGGGGTGCAGCGGAAAGACTTGATTCAGGTGAGCAGTTCGCAAACGGGGGAAATGCAGCCTCTAGAGGAATCTAAAAGTGTGCTCCACCAAGACAAAGGGGAGGCCGCTTATACAGAGAAAGTGCCCAACCTGGTCCCTGATTGGTCCATTTTTATGCAAATAATGAATCCAAATATGCACAGTTTGATTGGTCCACATGGCATTGTCCTGATTGGTTGGAACTGTGTTTCTTGATGGGTTGTTACGGAGCTGCTTTGATTGGTTGATAAAGATGCTTATGAGGATTTAGCTGTGCAGCTCCAATTGAACAGGACAAGTCTCAGCCCACTGGTTGAAATATGATTCCAGGAAGTTCTTTATAAGGGTGGGCTCAGCAGGCAGGAGCACAGGGCTGGAGCTTTTCAGCTCAGTCTGCAGCTCTTCCCTGAGGTGCAGTGTTGAAGAAAAGCCTCCCTTAGCAACAGCGCTAGACTGTGGCGATGGAATTTGAGCCCAGTTAACCACAGGGAGTCCTTTTGGACAGGTATATTCTTCTTGGGGTCAATAGATGTCAGCTTCACTGACAATCAGAAAAAGTCCAAATCAAGAGCAGAATAAGATATCACCTTAGCAAAATGATACTGGCAAAAAGGAAGACATCTGACCATACCAAGCGTTAGGAAGTGGATCTACAGATCTTTCACACATTGCTCCTGGAAAGTCAAATTGGAAAAGTCACTTTAGAAAACAGTTGATCATTGCCTTCAAATATTGCATATTTACACACTCTTCCATGAAGCAATTTCACTGCTAGGAATATGCTGGAGAGGATCCCCTGTATGTACAAACCTGAAAATACATATAACGTGTCAGTTGATTCAGTTAGGGTTGTATCAAGAATGTAGCACTCCTGTGAGTGATATAGAATAAAGGGGGTCTGGATTAGACTTTGCACAACTGTGGGAGAAGTTGGTAGAACAAAGATCTGAAGGGTCTCCTATGCAATCAGAAAAAAGTCACTGACCAGCAACCCTGAATGGGAGTTGCTGAGGAGGGCTATAAAGAAGGCTCTTGCCTCTACATCTGGTGGAGGGCCTAAAGGCGCTGAGGTTCATCAGGGCAAGCAGTTGGGAAGAAAAGATGGATGAAAAGCAGGGGAGAGAAGAGCAATCTAAAAAGATGGTGGAGTCGGCAGCAACAAGAATCCGTCTTCCACCTACACAACAGTTGCACTGGCAGAATTTGTCTAGTGTAATCATTGAGGAATTCTGGAGGTTACAGAAAGCTTGCAACTTCCAGGGGAAGTTTGCAGAGTAGACTGTGGCTCATTGTGATCAGTTTCAGCTCTTAGCATGGTAGCAGCTCCCTTACCCCAAGCCCCAGCCCCATGGCAGCTATGCATGTATCCCTGGGCAAGGTCGCACACAGCTTGCAAAAGTTGAGGGTGGAGAGCAGAAAACGCTGACAACAGGGTAAAAAGGCAACCCACAGGATAGGAGAAAATGTTTGCAAGTTCTGATAAGGTATTAATATCCAGAATACATAGAGAACTCTGAAAACCCAACAACAAAAACAACCTCATGCAAAAATGGGCAAAGGACCTGAATAGACATTTCTCTAAAGAAAATATATAAATGGCCAATAAGCACATGGAAAGATGCTCAATGTCACTAATCATCAGGGAAATGCAAATCAAAAAAACAATGAGATACCACCTCTCACCCATTAGGACTGCTACTAGCAAAATATAGAAAACGGATCCAAGATGGAGGAACAGATAAACACTGCACCTGCGACCTCCCATGAACACATCAAAATTACAACTAAATTATAGCACAATCAGCCTGGAGAACCGTCTGAAGTCCAGCTGAACAGAAATTTTATAACTAAGGATATAAAGAAGAAGCCATGTTGAGACTGGTAGGATGGTGGAGACACAGAACAGGCCCCAAACTTCTGTGTGGCAGCTGGGAACCAGGAGGAATATTTCATCTGTGGAGGTTCTCCTCAGCTGTGGGGGAGCGACGGACCTCAGCCCCACACTGACCTCCCCAGCCCAGAGTACTGGTTCCAGGAAGAGGAATGCCCACAGCATCTGGCTGTGAAAAACAGTGGGGATTCTGACAATCCAGGTGGGATGGAAGGTGCCTGGAAACCCAGGTGTCCTCTTAAACAGCCGAGCACAGATTCACTCACAGGCACTCACCTTGAGCTCCAGCAAAAGGACTGTGACTGAGGGGTTCTCAGAGACATACAGGGCACAGACTGAGGTGTGTTGTTTTGGGATGAGGGCTGGAGGATAGTCGGCATTTTTCCTGTGAGGGAGTCTCCTTCTGTATAGCTGGCAAGTGGGCGCCATCTTTTCTGTGTTGAGCCCGCCCCTTACACTTACGTCCAAATCTGAATCTGATTGGCTTGGTGAATTCTGCTGCTTCACCCTGCTGACTCACTGACACCCCACCCCATCCAACTTGTATACTGCTGGAGGCTTTATCAGGGGCAGAAAACCTCGCAGAAGATGGCAGGTGGCAGCAGGCCCTGGGGTGTCCTGGCTTTTTGCAGAGCTACCCCAGACCCAGTACTGGTGGCAGCTGTTCTGGGTTCTCAGTGTGGCCTCTCCTATGCATTTCCAGGTACAACACAGGGAGTGACCAACTGTAAATTGCTTTGTAGCTCCTACTAGGTAGCCCCCAGCTAGTCACAGGCAGTGGTGACCTGGGCCTGCACTGGAGCCCCTCTCAAGAGGTCCCAGAACCAACATACTTGGAGGCTGGCTTCAGACCACAGCAGAGCACTGGCCCAATTAGCCCCACAAGCAGCACACACAAAGGGCAATCTCAACAGGCACCAGAGCCCACTGGGGCTTATTATACCCCATGTGGTAAGCCCCCCTCACAGCAGCCCATAAGCTATGGACATGGCCAAACCCCACAGCCAATCAGCCTGATGGTCATTCCCACCCATTAATGTGCCAATAGCAATCAAGGCTCAACTATAACAGGAGGGCACACACAAACCACACAAGGGACACTCCTGGAGAACATGGAGCAGGTGACCAGGGAGACTGTGCCAGGGCCCCAGAGGGCACCTAAGCCAAGATTGGGAGACACAGCAGATCTACCTAATACATAGAAACAGACACATAGAGGCAGCCAAAGCGAGGGTACAAAGAAATGTGTCCAAATTAAAAAACAGGAGAAAACTCCAGAAAAAGAACTAAATGAAATGGAGGCAAGCAACTTACCAGAGACAGAGATCAAGACACTGGTTATAAGGATGCTCAAGGAACTTAGTGAGAACTTCAACAAAGAGATAGCACGTATAAAAAGGACATAGAAACAAATAAAAAGGAACCAGTCATAAGTGAAGAATGCAATAACTGAAATGAAGAATGCACTAAAAGCAAACATCAGCAGACTAGATGAAGCAAAGGATCGAATCAGAGATTTGGAAGATAAAGTAGCAGAAAACACCCAACTGGAAAAGCAAAAGAAAAAAAGTTAATGAGAATAGTTTAAGGGGCCTCTGGGACAAAATTAAGTGTGACATTCGTATCATAGGGGTACCAGAAGGAGAAGAGAGAAAGCAAGGGATTGAGAATGCATTTGAAGAAATAATAACTGAAAACTTTCCTAACCTGGTGAAGAGAACAAACATATAAAACTCAGGAAACATAAAGAGTCCCAAAAAAGATGAACCCCAACAGTCCCACACCAAGAACCATTATAATTAAAATGGCAAAAGTTAAAGACAAAGAGAGAATCCTAAAAGCAACAACGGAAAAGCACTGACTTACCTACAAGGAAGCTCGCATAAGACTGTCAGCTGATTTCTCGACAGAAACTTTGCAGGCCAGAAGGGAATGGGTTCTTGCCATCTGTGGTAGCATGGATGGACCTAGAGGGTACTGTGCTGAGTGGAGTATGTCAGACAGAAAGACAGATGCAATGTGATTTCCCTTATATGTGGAATCTAAAGAACAAAATAAACAAAGCCAACAGATTCATAGATACAGAGAACATTTTGACAGTTGCCAGAAGAAAGGGGCGTTGGGGCTGTGGATGAAAAGTGGGAAGGGATTAAGAAGTAGAAATTGGCTGTTACAAAGTAGTCATGGGGATGTAGAGTGCAGCATACGGATTATAGTCAATAATATTGTCATAACTACATATGGTGTCAGATGGGAACCAGATTTATGGGGATGATAGATGGGAGGGGGGTTGGGGAACAGGGTGAAAAAGGTGAAGGGATTAAGAAGATCAAGCTGGTAGTTACAAAACAGTCACGGGGATGTAAAGTACAGCACAGGGAATGTAGTCAATAATATGGTGATAACTATGTATCGTGCCAAGTGGGTACTAGACTAATCAGGAGGATCATTTCTTAAATTATATAAATGTCTAACCACTATGCTGTGCACCTGGAATTAATATTTAAAAATATGGAAAAAATATGTCAACTGTAATTGAAAAATTAAAAAAGGGGGGGAGGTGAAGGGGAATAAGAGGTCCAAATTTCCAGGTATAAAACAAATAAGTCATGGGGAGGTAACGTACAGCACAGGGAATATAGTCAATAATGTTGTGACATCTGGGACCATGTCAGATGGTTGCTGGACTTATCATGGTGATCACTTCTTTAGGTGTATAAATGTTGAGTAACTATTGTGTACACCTGAAACTATATAATATTGTATGTTAGCTATATTTTTAATAAAAGTCTTTTTAAAATACAAAACAGCAAATGTTGGCGAGCATGTGGAGAAATCAGAACCATCGCACACTGCTGGTCGGAGTGTAAAATGGTGCAGCCACTGTGGAAAATACTGTGAAGGCTCCTCAAATAATTTTAAATAGAATTACTATATGATCCAGCAATTCCACTTTGAGTATGTACCCAAAAGAATGGAAAGCAGTCTTGAAGACATATTTATACACCCATTTTCATAGCAACATTATCTACAACAGCTAACACATGAAAGCAGCCTAAGTGTCCATCAGTGGATGAATGGATAAGTGAAATGTAGTCCATCCATACAATGGAATATTATACCACCTTACAAAGGAAGGAAATTGTGACGTATGTTACAACATTGATGAACCTTGAGGACATGGTTTTAAGTGAAATAAGCCAAACACAGAAGGACAAATATTGCGTGATTCCACTTGTATGAAGAACTTAGAATAGTTTAATTTATAGAGACAGAAAGTACAATGGTGGTTTCCAGGGCCTGAGGAAAGGGCAGGAATGGGAGATTGGTGTTTGATGGGGACATAGTTTCAGTTTTACAAGATCCAAAGGGTTATGGAGATGGATGGCAGTGATGGTCACACAACTTGATGAATGTACTTAATACCACTGAACTGTATTCTTAAAAAGGTTTAAGATGGTAAGTTTTTTTTTATGTGTCTTTTACCACAAAAACAAAAAATTAGGCAGGGGTAAGCAAGAGAAAACTGTAACCCATAAGAAAACTGAAACCCTTCACCTGTGTCTCTCACCTATAGAAGGAACTGGTGCTCTTCAGGGTGGAGCTGCACATCTGGTTGGCCCAGGACTTGGACAGCCTGGTGGACATCTGGCAGCAGCTGGAAGAGCCGCTACTTCCTGCAAAAAGTGAGTTTGCAGGTCAGAGACAATAGCATGAGCTTTAGCAGGACCTGCACCAGCCTTCCAAACATAAGGACTGCTGCTTTATTTCCGCTTTCCAAAAAGTGTGTGAATTTATGCTCTGACCAACCCTCATCTGGGACTTCACCACAGGAAAGAGAATTCTAACAAGTTTAGTCAGAGCCTAGCTAAGCTGGCATAGACCAAAACCAGCACAATCCATGCCTTGTCAACCAAACATGCCTTTTGGACCACTTTTAACTTCCAAATAAAAAACAATAGCAAAATTACCTTCCGCCTAACATAGTGAAATTACCCTACGCACAACTTAAAACATGCCACACTCTGGATCCAGCCAGTCTCCCGTGTGGTGCTCCTGGCTGTGCATGCATGACACCTACACCTTGTGCCAGACACTAAGGTTACAAAAACGGACATAGCCCGTGACCTTCAGGTACCTGAGGTCATGAGACGATGGTCTGGAATCCATAAACTCCCTGATGCATGACTATTGCGCTGCCAGTGAGACCGCCTTTTCCACTTGAGACAATGACGGCGCCCTGTGTGTGCACGAGGCCTCGGGCCCGCTGTCCGTGGTGCTGCCCTGGCCCGACGACCTGCTTAAACCGCTGTCCGTGGTGCTGCCCTGGCCCGACGACCTGCTTAAACCGCTGTCCGTGGTGCTGCCCTGGCCCGACGACCTGCTTAAACCGCTGTCCGTGGTGCTGCCCTGGCCCGACGACCTGCTTGAACCGCTGTCCGTGGTGCTGCTCTTGTTTTTCTGCATGGCATAATGTTTTGGGGTTTTGTTTTTGGATAAGTAGAATTTGTTTTAGGCTTACAGATAAATTGAGCAGAAAGTACAGAGAATTTCCACATACTCCAGTGCCCCTCATACACCCACATCTTCTTTTATTTACTTATTTACTTACTTACTTACTTACTTATTTTTTAAGATTTTATTGGGGAACAGTGTGGACTTCCAGGACTTTTTTCCAAGTCAAGTTGTCCTTTCAATCTTAGTTGTGGAGGGCGCAGCTCAGCTCCAGGTCCAGTTGCCGTTGCTCGTTGCAGGGGGCACAGCCCACCATCCCTTGCGGGACTCGAGGAGTTGAACTGGTAACCTTGTGGTTGAGAACCCACTGGCCCATGTGGGAATCGAACCAGCAGCCTTCGGAGTTAGGAGCACGGAGCTCTAACCGCCTGAGCCACCGGGCCGGCCCACATCTTCTTTCACTAATATCTTGCATCAGTGTGGCGGCATTTGTTATAAACAATGAACCAATATTAAAACATTATTATTAACTAAAGCCCAAAATTTAGATTGTGGTTCACTCCCTACAATGTGCAGTTCTGAGTTTTGACAAATGTGGAATGCGACTGGCACCCAGAGGCCTCGAGACCGCTGTCCACAGTGCTGCCTTGGTCAGCTCCACTGTTTAGGCTGCTGACCATGTACCACCATTCCAGTGTCACACAGCATAATGTCACTGCCCTGAGAATCCCCTGTGTCTCACCCCTCCCCCTCCCCAACTCCTGGATTCCACTCATCTTTCTCCTGTCTCTGTAGGTGTGTCTGTCTGAACATCCCAGAGTGGGAATCACTCAGTGTGTAGCCTTCTCCAGCTCGTTTCTTTCACTTAGCGATAAGCATTTAAGATTCTTCCATGTCTTTTTGTGGCTTGATAGCTCTTTTTTTTTTTTTTAAGATTTTATTGGGAAAGGGGAACAGGACTTTATTGGGGAACAGTGTGCACTTCCAGGACTTTTTTTCCAAATCAAGTGGTTGTCCTTTCAATCTTAGTTGTGGAGGGTTCTTTTCAGCTTCAAGTTGTTGTCCTTTCAGTCTTAGTTGTGGAGGGCGCAGCTCAGCTCCAGGTCCAGTTGCCATTTCTAGTTGCAGGGGGCACAGCCAACCATCCCTTGTGGGAGTCGAACCGGCAACCTTGTGGTTGAGAGGATGCCATCCAACCAACTGAGCCATCCGGGAGCTCAGCGGCAGCTCAGCACAAGGTGCCGTGTTCAATCTTAGTTGCAGGGGGCGCTGCCCACCATCCCTTGTGGGACTTGAGGAATTGAACTGCAACCTTGTGGTTGAGAGCCCACTGGCCCATGTGGGAATCGAACCGGCAGCCTTCGGAGTTAGGAGCACGGAGCTCTAAGCGCCTGAGCCACCGGGCCAGCCCCTCATTTCTTTTTTTAAAAATTTGTTTCTTAACAGCTTTGTGGAGATGTAATTGATATACAAAAAACTGCATATATTTAATATATACAGTGAATTTGGACATACGCATACACCTATGAAACCATCACTATAATTAAGCTAATAGACACATCCGTTACCTCGAAAAGATTCCTTGTGTCTTTGGGCTTTTTTGCTTGGGAGGTTTGTGTGTGTGTATGTGTGTGTAGAACATTTAGCATAAGATCTATCTTCTTAACAGATGTTTAGGTGCACAATGCAGTATCATTAGCTACAGACTCTGTGTTGTACAGCAAATCCTAAAACTTATTTATTATACATGACTGAAACTTTAAACCCATGAACAACGAAGGAATCAAAGAATATCACTACAAAAAAAAAATCAATGAAACACAAAGGAAACAGCAAGAATGAGAATGAAACAGCTACAAGACAGACAGAAAACAACAAAATGGCAATCGTGGATTCTTCCCTAAAAATAATTAATTTAAATGTAAATACAGAGTGACATCATAACACTGGCGGCAGTGAGGTGGTCTTTTTTAGTTCTCTTCTGGAACTTACCACAAATTGAATGTCTATAACCCATCAAAAGACTCTCTGCTCATCACACAGAACAGCTAAGAGACCAGTACGAGGATTACTTGAAGGTGGGCAAGCCGGACGAGCAGGGGAAAAGGGAAGGGAGAGCTGCAGAGATGCAGCCCACATCTGTGGCTGCCAGGACACGAGGCCTCAGGTCACAGAACAGAGACCACAAGAGCCAGGAGGTGGGCTCTTTCTCTGTGTTCCACAGCTGATCTCTCCTGCTGAGAGAGCAGCATATTCAGCCTTTGAGGCAGTAACCTCAGCAGAGATCTCCAGCTGGGCCCTGGGTCAGACAAAAGAGACAAAAGGCAAATTCCACACCTGGGCCCCTCCCCCCACTCTCCCACAGCAATCCTGCATCCGCCCTTCCAGAGTCTCAAACTGGTCCCTGAACTGAAGAGTAGTGTCAGATTACAGAGGAGCTGCAGTGCTTAGGACCCAGAAAAATCCGCTTTACAGCTGTGACCTAGGGCAGAGGCTGGGAAGAATGTGACACTGCTGGGCTGGGACACAGAAGACACCTCCCTTCCCAGCCCCCACCTTTTCTGGGCTGTAGCCCAGGACAATTACAGCTACAGAGACACATGCAGAGATCAACAGCACGTGGCAGAGGCAGCTCTGGGCTTTCAGCAGCTCAGAAATCTCCAGCCCTCCACATCCCCTGACAGAAGAAGTGCCTAAGACTCAGGAGACCTGGGCATAGGGAATAAGCCCACCTCCCAGCGGCTGGCTGTGGGGCTCTCAGTGCACGTATGTGCAGGCGAGGGCAGAAACTGCACTGACTTTGTAGAAACTACCAACCACATCCCATAGCCCCACTCAGCTAGAACTGCAGTGCCAGGGTCACTCTGGGCGCCAGATGGCTGGCTCTGCCTCCAACAGAGGACTCATTGTTTGGTGGGCTGAAGCCAAAACTGGTGCTGCTTTTTTTTTTTTAATTATTACTATCATTTTTACCATATATTTTATATATATATACACACACACATTTTCCCCTTTCTCTCTTCTTTTCTTTTTTTCTTACTTTTTGGAAAGAATGAAATTTTAATTTTAGACTAGTCTTGGATTTACAGAAAAATGGTGAAAATAGTAGAGTTCCCATATGCCCCAAACCAAGTTTCCCTTATTGCTAACATCTTTCATTAGCATAGTACATTAGTCACAACTAATGAACCAATATTGATAAGTCACTATTGACTAAAGTCTATAATTTACTCAGACATGCTTAGTTTCAACGGAGTGGCCTTTTTTTTCAATTAAAGTTTATTGGGCTGACAATTGTTAGTAAAGTTACATAAATTTCAGGTGTACAATTCTGTAATACATCATCTATGTATCACAGTCTGTGTTCACCACCCAGAGTCAGTTCTCCTTCCATCACCATATATTTGATCCCCTTCACCCTCATCTACCACCCCCCACCCCTTTGCCCTCTGGAAACCACTAAAATATTGTCTGTGTCTATGAGTTTTTGTTTCTCATTTGTTTGTCTTGTTCTTTTGTTGTTTTTGGTTCATATACCACATACCAGTGAAATCACATGGTTCTCTGCTTTTTCTGTCTGACTTATTTCACTTAGCATTATAGTCTCAAGATCCATCCATGTTGTCACAAATGTTCCTATATCATCTTTTCTTACCGCCGAATAGTATTCCATTGTGTATATATACCACAACTTCTTTATCCATTCATCTATCTAAGGACGTTTTGGTTGTTTCCATGTCTTGGCCACTGTAAACAAAGCTGCAATGAACATTGGAGCACACGTGTCTTTATGTATAAATGTTTTCAGATTTTGGGGTAGATACCCAGGACAGGGATTGCTGGGCCATACGGTAATTCTATTCTTAATTTTTTGAGGAACCTCCACACTGCCTTCCATAGCGGCTGCACCAGTCTGCATTCCCACCAACAGTGTATGAGGGTTCCTTTTTCTCCACAGCCTCTCCAACACTTGTCACTATTTGTCTTGTTGATGATAGCCATTCTGACTGGGGTGAGGTGATAGCTCATTGTGGTTTTGATTTGCATTTCTCTGATGATTAGTGATGACCATTTTTTCACACGTCTATTTGCCATTTGTATGTCCTCTTTGGAGAAATGTCTCTTCACATCCTCTGCCCATTTTCCAATTGGGTTGTTTTTGTTTTTGTTGTTGTTGAGTTGCATGAGTTCCTTGTATATTTTGGATATTAGCCCCTTATCGGAGGCACTGTTTGCAAAAATCTTCTCCCATTCAGTTGGTGGCCTCTTTATTTTGTCAATGGTTTCTTTCGCTGTGCAGAAGCTTGTAAGTTTCATATAGTCCCATTCAATTATTTTAGCTTTCACTTCCCTTGCCTTTGGAGTCAAGTTCATAAAATGCTCTTTGAACCCAAGGTCCATAAGTTTAGTACCTATGTTTTCTTCTATGCAGTTTATTGTTTCAGGTCTTATGCTTAAGTCTTTGATCCATTTTGAATTAACTTTGGTACATGGTGACAGATAGCAGTCCAGTTTCATTCTTTTGCACGTGGCTTTCCAATTCTGCCAGCACCATTTATTAAAGAGTCTGTCTTTTCTTCATTGCATATTTTTTGCTTCGTTGTCAAAAATTATCTGTCCATATTTCTGTGGTTTTATTTCTGGGTTCTCAGTTTTATTCCATTGCTGTGTGTCTGTTTTTCTGCCAATACCATGCTGTTTTGATTATTATTGCCCTATAGTACAAGCTAAAGTCAAGGAGTGTGATACCTCCAGCATTGTTTTTCTTTTCTTAAGATTGCTTTGGCTATTCGGGGTCTTTTGTGGTTCCAAACAAATCTGAAGATTTTTCATTCTATTTCTTTAAAAAATGCCATTGGGACTTTGATGGGGATTGCATTAAATCTGTATATTGCTTTGGGTAATGTGGCCATTTTAATTATGTTGATTCTTCCAATCCATGAGCACAGAATGTCTTTTTTTGTGTCTTCTCCTATTTCCTTTAAAAATGTCATAGTTTTCAGCATATAGGTCTTTCACATCCTTGGTTAAGTTTATTCCTAGGTATTTTATTCTTTTTGTTGCAATTGCAAAATGAATTTTTTTTTAATTTCTTTTTCTGAGGTTTCATTGTTAGTATATAGGAATGCAATGGACTTTTCTACGTTGGTTTTGTAGCCAGCAACTTTACTGTATTCATTGATTGTTTCTAATAGCTTTTTGGTGGAGTCTTTAGGGTTTTCTATATATAGCATCACGTCATCTGCAAAGAGTGATAATTTAACTTCTTCATTCCCAATTTGTATGCCTTTTATTTCTTTCTCTTGCCTAATTGCTCTGGCAAGGACTTCCAACACTATGTTGAAAAGCAGAGGTGATAGGGGACATCCCTGTCGTGTTCCTGAATGTAAAGCAAAGGGCTTCAGTTTTTCACCGTTAATTATGAGATTAGCTGAGGGTTTGTCATATAAGGTCTTTATTATGTTAAAGTGTTTTCCTTCTATACCATTTCATTAAATATTTTAATAATAAATACATGTTGCATCTTGTCAAATGCTTTTTCTGCATCAGTTGATATAATCACATGATTTTTGTCCTTCATTTTGTTTATGTGATGTAGCACATTGGTGGATTTGCGTATGTTGAACCATCCTTGTGCCCCGGGGATGAACCCCACTTGGTCGTGATGAATAATCTTTTCAATGCATCGTTGCATTCGATTTGCTAGAATTTTGCTTAGGATTTTTGCATCTGTATTTATCAGAGATATTGGTATGTAGTTCTCTTTTTTTGTGTTGTCCTTACCAGGTTTTGGTATCAGGGTAATGTTGGCCTCATAAAATGAGTTAGGGAGTATTGTCTCTTCTTCAATTTTGTGGAAGAGTGTGAGCAGGATTGGTATTAGATCCTCTTTGAAGGTTTGGTAGAATTCACTAGTGAAGCCATCTGGTCCCGGATGTTTGCTTTTGGGAAGGTTTTGGATGACTGATTCAATTTCGTTACTGGTGAGCGGTCTATTTAGATTTTTTCCAGTTCTTCATAGTTCAGCGTAGGAAGGATACGTGTTTCTAAGAACTTGTCCATTTCTTCTAGGTTATTGAATTTGGTGGCATATAGTCCTTCATAGTATTTTTGGATGATCCTTTGTATTTCTGTGGTATCCGTGATAACTTCCCCCTTTCATTTCTGATTTTGTTTGTTAGTGTCTTTCCTCTTTTTGTCTTAGTGAGTCTAGCCAAGCGTTTGTCAATTTTGTTAATCTTTTCAAGAACTAGCTCTTTGTCACATTAATTTTTTCTATTGTGTTTTTGTTCTCTATTTCATTTAGTTCTGCTCTGATTTTCTTTATTTCCTTTCTTCTGCTGACCTTGAGTTTCACTTGTTCTTCTTTTTCTAGTTCTTTAAGGTGTAACATGAGGCTATTTATTTGGGATTTTTCTTGTTTCTTGAGATAGACTTGTAATGATACAAATTTCACTCTTAAAACTGCTTTTGCTGCATGCAAAAAATTATGGTAGGATGTACTTTCATTCTCATTTGTTTCTATGTATCTTTTGATCTCTCTGGTAATTTCTTCTTTGACCCGGTCGTTCTTTAAAAGTATGTTGTTCTGCAAAAGGAAAGCAGGAAAAAACACAAATATATGGAGAGTAAACAATCTACTTTTAAAGAATGACTGGGTCAAAGAAGAAATTACCAGAGAGATCAAAAGATACATAGAAACAAATGACAATGAAAATACATCCTACCAAAATGTTTGGGATGCAGTGAAAGCAGTTTTAAGAGGGAAATTTATCTCATTACAGACCAATCTCAAGAAACAAGAAAAATCCCAAATAAATAACCTCATGCTACACCTTAAAGAACTAGAAAAAGAAGAACAAGTGAAACCCAAGGTCAGCAGAAGAAATGAAATCCAAAAATCTGAGCAGAACTAAATGAAATAGAGAACAAAAAGACAATAGAAAAATTAATGTGACAAAGAGCTGGTTCTTTGAAAAGATTAACAAAATTGACAAACCCTTGGCTAGACTCACTAAGATAAAAAGAGAGAAGACACTAATCAACAACATCAGAAATGTAAAAGGGGAAGTTATCAGGGACACCACAGAAATACAAAGGATCATCCAAGAATACTATGATGGACTATATGCCACCAAATTCAATAACCTAGAAGAAATGGACAAGTTCTTAGAAACATATAGCCTTCCAAGGCTGAACCATGAAGAACTGGAAAATCTAAACAGACCGCTCACCAGTAACGAAATTGAATCAGTCACCCAAAACCTTCCCAAAAGCAAACATCCGGGACCAGATGGCTTCACTAGTGAATTCTACCAAACCTTCAAAACGGATCTAATACCAATCCTGCTAAAACTCTTCCAAAAAATTGAAAAAGAGACAGTACTCCGTAACTCATTTTATGAGGCCAACATTACCCTGATACCAAAACCTGGTAAGGACAACACAAAAAAAGAAAACTGCAGACCAATATCTCTGATGAATACAGATGCAAAAATCCTAAACAAAATTCTAGCAAATCGAATACAACAATGCATTAAAAAGATTATTCATCACGACCAAGTGGGGTTCATCCCCGGGGCACAAGGATGGTTCAACATCCGCAAATCCATTAATGTGATACATCACATAAACAAAATAAAGGACAAAAATCATATGATTATATCAATTGATGCAGAAAAAGCATTTGACAAGATACAGCATCCATTTATGATTAAAACACTTAATAAAACAGGTATAGAAAGAAAATACCTTAACATAATAAAGGCCATATATGACAAGCCCTCTGCTAATCTCATACTTAATGGTGAAAAACTGAAGCCCTTTGCTCTACGTTCAGGAACACGACAGGGCTGCCCCCTATCACCTCTGCTTTTCAACATAGTGTTGGAAGTCGTCTCCAGAGTAATCAGGCAAGAGAAAGAAATAAAAGGCACACAAATTGGGAATGAAGAAGTTAAATTCTCACTCTTTGCAGATGACATGATGCTATATATAGAAATCCCTAAAGACTCCACCAAAAAGCTATTAGAAACAATCAACGAATACAGTAAAGTTGCCAGCTACAAAATCAACATATAAAAGTCGATTGCATTCCTATATACTAACAATGAAATCTCAGATAAAGAAATACAAAAAACAATTCCTTTTGCAATTGCAGCGAAAAGAATAAAATACCTACGAATAAACTTAACCAAGGATGTGAAGGACCTATATGCTGAAAACTATAAGACATTTTTGAAAGAAATTGAAGAAGACACAAAGAAATGGAAAGACATTCCGTGCTCATGGATTGGAAGAATCAACATAGTTAAAATGGTCACATTACCCAAAGCAATATACAGATTCAATGCAATCCCCATCAAAATCCCAATTGCATGTTTTAAAGAAATAGAACAAAAAATCATCAGATTTGTTTGGAACCACAAAAGACCCCGAATAGCCAAAGCAATCTTAAGAAAAAAGAACAATACTGGAGGTGTCACACTCCCTGACTTTGGCTTGTACTACAGGGCTACAATAATCAAAACAGCATGGTATTGGCAGAAAAACAGACACACAGACCAATGGAATAGAATTCAGAACCCAGAAATAAAACCACAGAAATATGGACAGATAATTTTTGACAAAGAAGCTAAAAACATACAATGGAGGAAAGACAGCCTCTTCAATAAATGGTGCTTGGGGAATTGGATAGCCACGTGCAAAAGAATGAAACTGGACTGCTATCTGTCACCATGTACCAAAGTTAATTCAAAATGGATCAAAGACTTAAGCATAAGACCTGAAACAATAAACTGCATAGAAGAAAACATAGGTACTAAACTTATGGACCTTGGGTTCAAAGAGCATTTTATGAATTTGACTCCAAAGGCAGAGGAAGTAAAAGCTAAAATAATTGAATGGGACTATATCAAACTTACAAGCTTCTGCACAGTAAAAGAAACCATCAACAAAATAAAGAGGCAACCAACTGAATGGGAGAAGATTTTTGCAAACAGTGCCTCCGATAAGGAACTAATATCCAAAATATATAAAGAACCCATGCAACTCAACAACAACAACAAAAAAAAAAAAACCCCAATTGAAAAATGGGCAGAGGACCTGAAGAGACATTTCTCCAAAGAGGACATACAAATAGCAAATAGACATATGAAAAAATGCTCAACATCACTAATCATCAGAGAAATGCAAATCAAAACCACAATGAGATATCACCTCATCCCAGTCAGGATGGCTATCATCAACAAGACAAATAGTGACAAGTGTTGGAGAGGCTGTGGAAAAAAAGGAACCCTCATACACTGTTGGTGGGAATGCAGACTGGTGCAGCTGCTATGGAAGTGTGGCGGGCCAGCCGTCACGAGTCGGTGGGTTCCCGAATGGGGGAGTGGGAATGAATAAAAGACACTCTCACATATGATGGCGATCGCGGGACTTCAGTGATCCTGAAGACACTAAGTTTATTTTACTGCACCCATATAAGCAGTTTGAGCACGTGCAAGTATGTATTAACATAACAAATGTAAATTTTTTAGCTTTCACATAGAGGATACAAAATTCACCGAAACTCACAAGTAATTATCTTATCAATTGCCCTGATAGGCATCAGCCTTCTGTGTCTGGGAACTGGCCGCTCCCACCAAATTCCTCAGCAGCTTACAAGCTCAAGCTCCCCTCAGGTGCAGGCAGAGACAATTGCCTCAGGGGGAGGAAACAGGTAGCATAAACCGAGCCATTCTGCAAAGCTCAGAGTTTCCTGTAACCATGGCTCCCCACATCTCCCCCTTTTTTATTTTATATGAACAAAATCCATCCAGTCAGGATGGTGAGGTGACGGCGCCTGTCTTAGGCATCCCAGGACGCCTGCCTCAACTTACCCGTCATTGGTACTCATATTTTATCATACAAGCCCTGTCTTAGGTGTTGAAGCGGCTCCCAAGTATTTGCCCGTCGTTGACTAACCCGTCCCTCATAAATGCACAGGGGTGAGAGTCTTAAGACTTGCCTTAAGCTCAAGCTGATGGATGTCAGCTCGTAAGTCTAACATCCTCCTGATGAAACATCTAATGAGGATGGGGAGTAGGCACAGAACCAAACAGACACAGAAGCCCAATAAACCTACTCAAAGCATACTCAATTTCTTTAAAAACCTGCAAACTTCTTTCAGCATACCAAGGTCTAGAAATATTAACAGGAAGCATAACAAAAGATGGTTGTTTAAGTATCATAACATGAGTTCCTAATGGTACCCAAGAAATACAATTTGCTAAAGAACAATTGCTACAGGATACACTAAATTGATTTCCTATAAAGTGTACATTAACATTTCCAATCAACAGTGCATAAGGAGAAGGAACACAAGCAGATATATTAACAGTCTTAGCAACAGTAGTCCAATCTCTAGTCCCATCTTTCAAGACACTCACATGACTGCAGGGAGTGCCTGATTTACAGAACTCAACTATTTGAACAACTTCACCTATTACTCCCATAAGTCTCCACAATGAATTTTGCTGATATTGTGTATCAGAAGTCCAAAATCCAGAAATCAGTTCTCGGGCCCATCCTGACTGGTTACTTCTTGACCAGTTAATGATGTATCTGCCTGTTCCAGGGATGTCATAACGAACAGGATCATTGCCAGGATAGTCTCTCCATGGGACAGTCTCAATATTTAATTTCAATCTTTTATTGTAAGATGGATGTGATGAAGGGACGGGCAGATTTATTCTGCGTCCTCCTGACCAATCACCTAGCATATTAAGACGAACAGTCCATCCAACTAAAGAGTCATTAATGTGCATAGTGACAGGAGAACTACGCAAGCACCAAGATGTTGACCTATTATTTGCAATACAAATAGGCAAACCTGTTCCTATACCATTATAAGTGAAATTCTTCTCTAGTTGTTGTTTTATGTGTCCATCAGAGGGCAATCCTAAACGCCTGAGTATCATTAACATAGACTGGAATCTCAGGACCATCCCACACAGCGAGGTGGAGGATTGGTGGATCAGGTACATAGGCCCAATACGTCTGGTCAGGTTCCGCTTGGCAAAGCATCAGTAGCATCATCAATGGGCTGAGGGTCCACATGTCGCACCAATCTTTCTGGCAGCCACCGAGGGCCTTCTGCATCCTGTGGAAAAACACATACATGTCCTCGTCCCCATATGAGGACTGGATCTGGGCCTTGCCAAGAGCCCGTAAGTGGGTCTTTCCATTTGACCAAAGCCTGTGGGGCAGTAGAAGGATGCCAAAAGCGCTCTGCAGCACTCTTGCCATGGGCATCCAAGGTCAAAAAATTTTGAATAAAGAGAGAATGAGACAAATAATTATGAGGTGTCAGGGGATATAACTCCCCCTTTTTTATTTTTTGCAAATTAACTTTTAATGTACCATGAGTACGTTCAACAATCCCTTGTCCTTGGGGATTGTAAGGAATGCCAGTAACATGATTGATCGAAAATTGCTGGCAAAATAGAGCAAATTTTTTGCTGGTATAACCTGAGCCATTATCTGTTTTAAGTTTTTTAGGAGTTCCAATCATGGCAAATGCAGCAAGACAATGTCTAATTACGTGTGACGTTGCTTCTCCTGTCTGAACAGAAGCCACAACGAATCCGGAGAATGTATCGATGGAGACATGAACATATTTTAATTTTCCAAATTCAGGTATATGAGTCACATCCATTTGCCATAAGTCATTAGGACTTAAGCCTCGGGGGTTGACTCCATAATGAGGCACAGGCAGAAGATGTGAACAGTCCGGACATTGTTTTACTATCTGACGTGCTGCTTCTCTGGTTATATTATACTGCAATCTCAAGCTCTGGCTATTTTGATGGTGGAGGCTATGAGCCTTTTGTGCCTTTTCTATTTGAGTCAAGGCAACGAGCTGAGTGGCAGAGTCTGCAATTTGATTTCCTGAGGCCAAAGGGCCTGGAAGATTAGAATGAGCTCTAATATGGCCAATATAAAATTTTTCACAGCGCAGCTGAATGGCCCGCTGTATCTGAAGAAACAGATCCTGAATAACAGGATTGCTGGTACTAATAAAAGGTACTGTTTCTAAACTTTGGATAGCACGAACTACATAATGGCTATCAGAAAATAAATTAAAAGACTGGGAAGCAAAATCAAGCAAAACCATATGAACTGCTCGAAGCTCAACTATTTGAGCTGAGGCTGGAGGTGTCTGCACTCTTTTAATGACCTTATCATTGAGTGCATAGACAGCTGCACCATTACTAGATCCATCAGTAAATATATTAAGTACAGCAGGAAGAGGAGCGTGTGACACAACTGAAGGAAAAATAGGAGCATGATGCTGAAAAAATTGAAGCAGTTTATGCTTAGGATAATGATTATCTAAAGTTCCCACAAAATGAGCCAATGCAACAGGAAAACTGTTAGTAAACTGCATCAGGCCTTGAATCTGTGCTTTTGTAAAAGGAATAACAATAGAATCTGGCTCCTTTCCATAAAATTTTCGAGCTTCTAAGCGGCTCTCCTGAATTAAACTGGCCACAAATTCATAATAAGGTGTAAGATTCTTTTGTGCAGCCACATGGAGGTGTATCCATCTAAGTGGCCCTTCTTGCCACAACACTGCTGTGGGTGTATGCTTGGTGTCTAAAACATACACATATAGAGGTTTAGAATAATCTAAAAAAGAAACATGCTGTTGCTGAATGGCTTCCTCAACCTTAGAAAGAGCCTTTCGTGCAGGCTCAGTAAGAGACCTGGGCGAGGTCGGATCAGAATCTCCTTTTAAAATTTCAAACAGTGGTTTAAGATCTCCAGTAGTTAGTCCTAAAGAAGGGCGCAGCCAATTAATATCTCCCAACAGTTTCTGAAAATCATTAAGAGATTTAAGATGATCTTTTCTAAGCTCTATTTTTTGTGGAGTGAAATACTGAGCAAACAACTGAAATCCCAAGTAAGAATAAGGCTCACTTCTCTGTACTTTCTCAGGTGCAATAATAAGACCTGAGGCTAGAAGATTCTTTTTTATATCTGCAAAGCAAGCTAACAACATTCCTTCTTTCTTACTAGCCAATAAGATGTCATCCATATAATGAATGATATACACAGAAGGAAACTGTTTTCTGGTGTTATCAATTGCTTCACTAACAAACTTTTGACATAAAGTGGGGCTGTTTGCCATACCTTGGGGGAGGACTCGCCATTGATATCTTTTTATAGGTTCCTGGAAATTTGGACTAGGAATACTAAAGGCAAATCTCTTACAATCTTGCGGATGAAGGGGAATAGTATAAAAACAATCCTTCAAATCCAAGACTATTTTATAAGTGTCTTTTGGTATGGCAGAGGGATGAGGTAATCCTGGTTGCAAAGCCCCCATAACTTCCATAGTTTCATTCACTTTTCTCAAATCCTGCAACAATCTCCATTTCCCTGATTTTTTCTTAATTACAAAAATGGGTGAATTCCAAGGAGAGGTTGATTCAGTTATGTTGCCTTGTTCAAGCTGCTCCTGTACTAGCGCTTGAGCGGCCAAGATTTTTTCTTTAGTAAGGGGCCATTGATCTATCCACACAGGCGTATCAGATTTCCAAGTAATAGCCTCTGCTGTTTTTTGGTGGAGTACAGGTAAATCTATGACCCCTGGGGAAAATACCCCAAACCTGTCCTCTGTAAATTGGGATTGGGCGATATAGGTTCCTGACGTCCTTGTCCTGCGCTCCCTAAGCCTTTCCCAGGAAGAAACCCCTGATCAAACATCTGCTGAGTAACTTGAACACTCGGGCTGTAAAGATAAACTCCCATATTGCTCATAATATCACGTCCCCACAAATTCACCGGCAAACCGGGAATAATATAAGGCTGAAATGTTCCTTGATGACCATCATCATCCTGCCATGATAACAAATTGCTACTTTGCTGTGGGGCGTGAGACTGACCGATACCTTGCAGGCTTGTACTCGTACTTTGCATCGGCCAATTAGATGGCCAATGTTGCGCAGATATGCAAGACACATCGGCTCCAGTATCTAAAAGCCCCTGAAAATCTTTCCCAGCAATCTTAAGCTGTAAAACAGGTCGATCTTTCTTTATTTCTTGAACCCAATACACATCCGAGGAACCGAAGCCTCGATCTCCTCGTTCTTGGTCTTGTCTACTTTTCCCTATTTTCATCCTAGGCAAAATTATTAATTGAGCAATCCGAGTTCCAGAGGGAATATTGGAAATAGTCAGTGGTGAATGAACCATAATCTTAATTTTTCCGGTAAAATCCTCATCAATAACTCCCGGGGAAACTTGAATTCCCTTCATGGTTGTACTACTTCTCCCTAATAGAAGCCCAACGGTTTTTGGCGGCAGCGGCCCAAAAACCCCTGTGGGTAGGGCTTGCATTCCCATTTCAGGAGTTAATACGATGTCGGCGGTGGAACACAAGTCCAATCCTGCGCTGCCTGAGGTGGCCCGGAATAAATCTGTGATGTATTTCTTTTCTGAGGTTCGTTCCCTTTCTGCTCGGGAACCTGCAGAGCCCCATAACATTGCTGATTCGGGGCCTGGGGCTGGCCCCTCACCCAGTTTCCCTGAATCGGTTTTCCATCTTTATCTATCCTAGATTTACACTCATTAGCCCAATGCTTTCCTCTCCTACATTTAGGACAGATATCTGGAGGTTTTTTAACAGGAGCAGCTACAGTCCCTGTTTTTCCCTTATCGGGGCATTGGGCTGCTCGATGTCCCCTTTTCCCGCAAGTAAAACATGCTCCAGTACGATTCCCTGTATGAAGTCTTGCCTGTTGATTGAGCACTTCCCTCATAGGCTTTCCCTGTATAGCTGCCGCTATGGCTATGCCCTGGGTAAAAGAGGGGCCCACATCAGTACACAGGCGAAGGTATTCAGATAAATCTCCTTTCTTCCTAATTGGCCTGATAACGGCTTGACATGCCGAATTGGCATTTTCATAGGCAAGCTGCGTTATAAAGGACTGGGTAGCCATTGACGCCCCAAAAATCCGTCCAGCCGCAGTGGTAAGGCGGGACACAAAATCTTGGAACGGCTCATCCGCTCCCTGTCTTATCTGAGATACATGTTCCTCTTTGCGGGAAGTTTCTGGTAGCATACGCCAGGCTTCCTTTGCAGCGGCAGAAGTCTGAGCATAAGCTCCTGCCGCAAAGCCCATTTGGTTTCTTATTTCAGCATAAATGCCTTCACCGGCCAACATCTCAAAAGTAATGGGAACTCGCCTCAAATTGTTCTGATTAGCTTTCTTTTTGCAGTTTTCATAAAACTCAGATCTCCATAAGAGATGATCGCCTCCCGAAAGGCAAGCATGAGCAATAAGCTTCCAATCCTCTGGAGGGGTGGCTTCAGTAGACAGAACATCCAAAATTGCCATGGTAAAAGGGGCAATAGGCCCATACTGCACACAAGCCTCTTTCAATTCTTTTATCTGCTTCCACTGGAAAGGCCTCCAATCCCTAACCCTACGTCCTGCCTGATCATATCTTTCAAAAATAGGATATATGCCAAACTGCTCTGTAGATTCCCCTTGCTTGTGAGCCTCTTCACAAGCTATTTGAAGAGGGGATAGTACAACAGAGTCCGATCCTGGCTTAACATAACTTGGCGAAGGCTCTGCAGGCATGTCCCAAACCGGGGACTGCGGCGGAGGTCTCCACCTACAGGACTCCTCAGGAGGTGGTGCAGAGGGATCAACTATGGGGGGATCTTTATTCCAAGGACAATTTCCTCCGTCTACAGCAACTTTAAGTTCTATCAACTGTCCCTGAATCTTTTTTATTTGATCTGCAAGAGAAAGTGCAGTATCTGCAAGTTGCTTGTCCTCCCGAGCCACAGCCACTAAAGGAGGGTTTTTGTCCCTATCATATTTGGCTCCCTCATCTTCTAATTTTTCCTGATCCTGAGGTTTTAAATCTTCCCGGTGCTCGACCGGAGTTTCCTGATAAACAGGCTCTTTATTAACCTTAAGAACTCCCTCTAACAACTTTGCGCTCTCTCCCTCCTCATCACCGGCTTGTTTCACTTTCTCTAATTTGCATTCCTCATGTTTAAGGTTCAAACAGTCTCGGATCAAAGTCCACAGTCCAAATGTTTCAATCGGAACCTGCTGAGGCCCGTGGTCAGTGTAAAAATCCTTTAACTGTTTTCCCACTTTCTGCCAGGTTCCCAGACTGACCGTTCCTTCTTCAGGAAACCACGGACAAACTTCTTTTACAAATTCTAAAAACTTATCTAACTGTTCTCTGCTCACCCGACTACCACGGGCGGCAAGCAATTTCTTAAGTCCTCTAACATACAGGTCCTTGCTGCTGGCGTGACCCATTCTTTTCCCTAACTCGGTCCTTCTTTCAAACAAAGAAACAATCAGGTGCCCTTCTGGATTGGGGCCCAATCAAGCTCCGTGACAAAAAGTCGTGGAACTATCAATCATTCACACATTCATTCAACCGAGGGGATCGTGTCTCACTCACCGTGCATCCACTGATTCAGCTCTAATGAGCCGGGGCCCTTTCCACGCGGTGTTCCTCACTGTTACCCCCGTATTCGAGCCCCACGTTGGGCGCCAAGTGTGGCGGGCCAGCCGTCACGAGTCGGTGGGTTCCCGAATGGGGGAGTGGGAATGAATAAAAGACACTCTCACATATGATGGCGATCGCGGAACTTCAGTGATCCTGAAGACACTAAGTTTATTTTACTGCACCCATATAAGCAGTTTGAGCACGTGCAAGTATGTATTAACATAACAAATGTAAATTCTTTAGGTTTCACATAGAGGATACAAAATTCACCGAAACTCACAAGTAATTATCTTATCAATTGCCCTGATAGGCATCAGCCTTCTGTGTCTGGGAACTGGCCGCTCCCACCAAATTCCTTAGCAGCTTACAAGCTCAAGCTCCCCTCAGGTGCAGGCAGAGACAATTGCCTCAGGGGGAGGAAACAGGTAGCATAAACTGAGCCATTCTGCAAAGCTCAGAGTTTCCTGTAACCATGGCTCCCCACATGGAAGAGAGTGTGGAGGTTCCTCAAAAAATTACAAATAGAATTACCATATGACCCAGCAATCCCTGTCCTGGGTATCTACCCCAAAACTCTGAAAACATTTATCCATAAAGACACGTGTGCTCCAATGTTCATTGCAGCTTTGTTTACGGTGGCCAAGACATGGAAACAACCAAAATGTCCTTCGATAGATGAATGGATAAAGAAGTTGTGGTATATATACACAATGGAATACTATTCGGCGGTAAGAAAAGATGATATAGGAACATTTGTGACAACATGGATGGATCTTAGAGTATAATGCTAAGTGAAATAAGTCAGACAGAAAAAGAGAACCATATTATTTCACTGATATGTGGTATATAAACAAAAAATAACAACAGAACAAGACAAACAAATGAGAAACAAAAACTCATAGACACAGACAATAGTTTAGTGGTTACCAGAGGGTAAGGGGGGTTGGGGGGTGGGAGATGAGGGTAAGGGGGATCGAATATATGGTGATGGAAGGAGAACTGACTCTGGGTGGTGAACACACAATGGGATTTATAGATGATGTAATACAGAATTGTACTCCTGAAATCTATGTAATTTTACTAACAATTGTCACCCCAATAAATTTAAAAAATAAAAAAATAAAATAAAATAAAATAAAAGTATCTTGTTTAATCTCCATGTATTTGTGGGTTTTCCTGCTTTCTTTTTGCAGTTGATATCCAATTTCAAAGCCTTGTGATCAGAGAATATGCTTGGTATGATTTCAGTCTTCTTAGATTTGCTGAGGCTAGTCTTATGTCCCAATATATGGTCTATCCTAGAGAATTTTCTGTGTACACTGAAAAAAAAATGTATAGTCTGATGTTTTAGGATGAAGTGCTCTATAAATGTAAATTATGTCCATTTCATCTAATGTGTCATTTAGGGCTGCTATTTCGTTATTTATTTTCTGTTTGGATGATCTCCCCATAGCTGTCAGTGATGTATTTAAGTCCCCTAGTATAATTGTGTCTTGGTCAATTTCTCCCTTTAGTTCTGTTAGTAGTTGCTTGGTTTATTTCGGTGCTCCCTGATTGGGGGCATAAATATTGATGACTGTTATGTCTTCTTATTGTAGAGTCCCCTTTATCATTATGAAATGTCCATCTTTGTCTCTTGTTACCTTTTGTATCCTGAAGTCTCTTTCATCTGATATCAGATGATTTTCTACACCTGATTTTCTCTGGATACCATTCACTTGGAGTGTCAATTTCCACCCTTTCATTTTGAGTCTGTTTGTCCTTTTAGCTGAGATGTGTCTCTTAAGAGACTGCATATGGTTGGGTTTCGTTTTTTTGATCCAATCTGCTACTCTGTGCCTTTTTATTGGTGAGTTCAATCCATTTACGTTTAGAGTGATTGTTGATATGTGAGGATTTCCTGTCATTCTATCTTTAGTTTTCTGGTAAGACTGTGTCTCCATTGCCTTTTTGTTGTTGTCTATTATTTCTGTGTGGTGGTATTCTATGATATTTCCCTCTGTTTCTTCTTTTATTACAGTATATATTTAAGTTCTGGATTTTTTTTTTTGTGGTTACCCAGAAGTAACCACTACTGATATAACTGCGGGGCTGCGTTGATTGGTTGGTTGGTTGGCAGGCAGAGACATGAATGGCAGACTGCGGATCATGTGGCTACTACTGCGTGTGTCTTGCCCGGCCGCCAGAGAGAATATAGTGGTATGACTCCCCTATCTATGGCTCCGTGGGTGTTCTTTTTTGGCCTAGCGTATCCTGGCTAGCTGGTTACAGCTGATGGCCAACCAATCACAGCTGATGGTCATTTACTACCCAAACCAGCACCTCCCCACGTGAGGCCAAGAGCCTGGAAAGTGCTCTCTGGGACTCTGTCCCCACAACGGTGACCATCACCACAGCCAGTCCTCCTTCCACAGCTCCCTCCCCTTTGCTGGAACTAGTTGGGCTGCGAATCTGTGTCTGTGGACCACAGTCCTCAGAACTGCAAATATTCTGTTCCTTTGATCTGACACTGCTACTGTTCCGCTTCTAGCACTGGGCAGGTGGGGGCAGGGTGAGCTCTGGGAGGGTAGGGAGGGGACGGCTAGTCTCAGAGCCTAAGGCTTCTGTTCTTGCTCAGCAGTGAGGGCTTAAACCACCATTTTCAGCCTTCTTCCCTCAGTTTTGCTCCGAGGTCTCTGCCATGAGTGTTGGGTTCAGCCGTGTTATATGCTGTCCCGTCAGCCCTGTGGGCCATAAGCGGAGCCCTAGCAGTCCGAGTTCTTCCCTCTCCCGCAGCTGCGGTAGTTCCAGGATGCAGCGAGCTCGGAGCACTGAGCTAGGTCTGCGTCCTGCGCCTGCACGGCTCCATCTCCGCACTTCTCCTTTCCCTCCTCCCCCACTAGCACAAGTTGCCCACCTTTAGGTTATTTGTGTAGTGTTCCTCTTAGTTTTTTCTGTCTGCTGCACAGGGAGTCCTTTGTGGAGTTATAGTTGTTCAATTTATTATAAATTCCAGGGGAGAGTTCAAGAGGCTCACTTCACGCTGCCATTTTTATGATGTCACGCCCTCTCTTCTTTTCTTTTTTTCTCTTCCATACCCTACTTTTCCTCCCTCTTTCCACTTTTCTGTATTGATTTAGTGTGTGTGTTTGTGTGTGTGTGTGTGTATTTTTGATATGTTTGCCTGTGTTGAATATGGGCTATTGGTTGTTTTTACAATGTGAGTGTACTTGGTTGTTTTCTCTGTTGTTGTTCTTGTGCTTGTTGATTTATTTTGCTATGAAATTGCCCTATACCAGGTCCCTACAACACACCCAGAGGCCAACTCCAGACCAAATCAGAGTACTACCAGGTTTGACCTACAAGTGACACATCCAGAGGGACTTCTCTACAGAAACAAGAGCCCATAGGGGCCAAGTCTCATGTGAGTGGTCAACCCTCATGCAGCAGCTCATCCACCGTGGGCAGAGCCAAGTCTCACAACTAGACAGCCTAGGAGTCAATCCCACCTACTGATGAGCCAAAAGCAATTAAAGCTCAACTTTAACAGGGCAATATACACAATACAAGGGTCACCTTTGGAGCACATGCATAGGAGAACAGGGAAGTCGTGCAAGTCAAATATAAAGGACACATACTACATAAGCTCATCCAGCAAAGACTAAGAACCCTCGGAGATCTACCTAATACATAAAAGCAAACAGAGTCAGCCAGAATGGGGAAACAAAGAAACATATCCCAAATAAAAGAACAGAAGAAACCTCCAGAATTGGAACCAAATGAAATAGAGGTAAGCAACCTCTCAGAGACAAAGTTCAGAATACTGGTGATAAGAAGGATAGAGAAACCATAAAGAACAACCAGTTAGAACTAAAGACTACAGTAACTGAAATAAAGAAGATACTTGAAGGAATTACCAGCAGGTTAAACGAGGCAGAGGATCAAATCAGCGATTTAGAAGACAAGTTAGCAGAGATCCCCCAAGCAGAACAACAAAAAGGAAAAAGAATAAAAAACAATGAAGATGGTTTAAGAGACCTCTGGGATAACATCAAACGCAACAACATGCGCATCATAGGAATACCAGCAGGTGAAGAGAGGAAGCAAGGGATCGAGAACATATTTGAAGTAATAATGTCTGAAAACTTCCCTAACCTGGTGAAGGAAACCAACATACAAGCCCAGGAAGTGCAGAGAGTTCCAACCAAGATGAACCCAAACAGGCCCACACCAAGACACATCATAGTTAAAATGGCAAAGGTTAAAGACAAAGAGAGAATCCTAAAAGCAGCAAGAGAAATACAGTGGGTTACATACAAAGGAATTCCTATAAGACTATCAAATAACTTTTCTACAGAAACTTTGCAGGCCAGAAGGGAGTGGCAGGAGGTACTCAAAGTGATGAAAAACAAAGGCCTACAACCTAGACTGCTTCATCCAGCAAGGCTATCATTTAAAATTGAAGGAGCGATCAAGAGCTTCCCAGGAAAGAATAAGCCAAAGGGATTCATTACCTCCAAATCAGCAATGCAGAAAATGTTAAAAGGGCTTCTGTAAACAGAAGATAGACGAAAACAATCTAACTAATGAAGACCAGAAATACAAATAACAAAATGGCAATAACTATGTACCTATGAATAATCACTTTAAATGTAAATGGATTAAATGTTTCAATCAAAAGACATAGGGTGGCTGAGTGGATAAGAAAACAAGACCCTTGCATATGCTGTACACAAGAGACTCACCTCAGATCAAAAGACACACAGGCTGAAAGTGAAGGGTTAGAGAAAGATATTTCATGAAAATGGAAATGAGAAAAAAATCTGGAGTAGCAATACTTATATCTGACAAAATAGACTTTTAAATGAAGAACATATTAAAAGACAAAGATGGGCACTATATCATAATAAAGGCATCGATCCAACAAGAAGACATAATCCTAGTAAACATCTATGCACCCAACATAGGAGCACTTAAATATATAAACAGATATTGACTGACATAAAGACAGAGATCAACAGTAACACTATCATAGTAGGGCCTTCAACACACCACTGACAACAAGGGACAGGTCCTCCAGACAGAGAATAAATATGGAAACAGCGCCCTTAAATGACACATTGGACCAGTTGGAAGTAATCAATATTTTCAGAGCATTTCACCCCAAACCTTCAGAATACACATACTTCTCTCAAGTACACATGGAACATTTTCCAAGATAGGCCACAAAATAGGTCTCAATAAATTTAAGAAAATTGAAATCAGACCAAGTGTCTTCTCTGACCACAGTGCTATGAAATTAGAAATCAACTACAGGTAAACAATTGGAAGACACACAAATACATGGAGGCTGAATAGCATGTTACTAAATAATGAATGGATCAACAATGAGATCTAGGAAGAAATCAAAAGATGTCTCGAGACAAATGAAAATGAAAACACAGCAACCCAAAATCTATGGAATGCAGCAAAAGCAGTCCTAAGAGGGAAATTCGTAGCAATGCAGGCCTACCTAAAGAAACAAGAAAAATCACAAATCAACATGTTATCCTTACACTTAAGGGATCTGTAAAAAGAACAGCAAAATAAGCCCAAACGGAGTACAAGGAAGGAGATAATAAAGATCAGAGTGGAAATAAATGAAACAGAGACCAAAAAAACAATACAAAAGATCAGTGAATCCAAGAGCCGGTTTTTCGAGAAGATAAACAAAATCGACATCTTTTAGCCAGACTCATCAAAAAAAGAGAGGACTCAAATTAATAAAATCAGAAATGAAAGAGGAGAAGTGACAACAGACACCACAGAAATACAAAAAAATTTTAAGAAATTACTATGAGCAACTATATGCCAACAAATTAGACAATCTGAAAGAAATGGACAACTTTCTAGAAGCACACAACCTTCCAAGGCTAACTCAAGAAGAAACAGAAAACCTGAATAGACTGATTACCACCAGGGAAACTGAATAAGTAATCAACAAGCTCCCAACAAACAAAAGCCCCGGACCAGATGGCTTTACAGGTGAATTTTATGAAATATTCAAAAAAGAATTATCACCTATTTTCCTCAAGCTATTCCAAAAAATCCAGAAGGAGGGAAGGCTCCCAAACACTTTTTGTGAGACCACTATCACCTGATCCCAAAATCAGACAAAGACACCACAAAAAAAGAAAACTACAGGCCGATATCTCTAATGAACATAGATGCAAAAATCCTCAACAAAATATTAGTGAACAGAATTCAGCAATACATTAAGAAGATCATACACCGTGATCAAGTGGGATTCATGCCTGGTATGCAAGGTGGTTCAACATCTGCAAATCAATTAATGTGATACACCACATCAACAAACTGAAAAATAAAAATCATGTGATCATATCAATAGATGCAGAAAAAGCATTTGACAAAATACAGCAGCCATTTATGATAAAAACTCTTAAGAAAGTGGGAATAGAGGGATCATTCCTCAACATAATAAAGGCCATATATGATAAACCCACAGTTAACATCATACTCAATGGGGAAAAGCTAAAACCATTCCCCTTAAGATCAGGAACAAGGCAAGGTTGCCCACTTTCTCCACTTCTATTCAACATAGTGCTGGAAGCTCTAGCCACAACAATCAGACAAGAAAAAGAAATAAAAGGCATCCAAATCAGTAAGGAGGAAGTAAAACTGTCATTATACGCAGATGATATGATACTATAGAGAGAGAACCCTAAAGACTCCACCAAAAAACTACTAGAGCTGATAAATGAATTTAGGAAAGTAGCAGGATACAAAATTATTATTCAGAAATCAGTTGCATTTATATATACCAATAATAAAATATCAGAAGGAGAAATTAAGAAAACAGTCCCATTTACAATTGCTTCAAAGACTATAAAATACCTAGGAATAAATTTAACCAAAAAGGTAAAAGACCTGTACTCAGAAAATTATAAGACACTGAAGAGAGAAATTAAAGAAGATACAAATAGATGGAAACACATACCATGCTCATGGATAGGAAGAATTAATATCATTAAAATGTCCCTACTGCCTAAGGCAATATACAAATTCAATGCAATTCCTATCAAACAACCAAGGACATTTTTCACAGAAATAGAACATATAATCCTAAACTTTATGTGGAACCATAAATGACCCCGGATAGCCCCAGCAATCTTGAGAAATAAGAACAAAGTGACACGTATCACGATACTGACATCAAATTATACTACAAGGCTACAGTAATCAGAACAGCATGGTACTGGCATAAAAGCAGACACATAGATCAATGGAACAGAATAGAGAGCCCAGAAATAAATCCATGCCTATATGGTCAAAGCAAGAATTTATATTGGGGTAAAGACAGTCTATTCAATAAATGGTGCTGGGAAACCTGGACAGACACATGCAAAAAAAATGAAGCTGGACGACCTCCTTACACCATATACAAGAATAAATTCAAAGTGGATTAAAGACTTAAATGTAAGATCTAAAACCATAAAACTCTTAGAAGAAAATATAGGAAGAAACTTTACAGACATTACCGGGAGTAAGATTTTTACTGATACATCCCCTTGGTCAAGGGAAGTAAGAGAAAAAATAAACATGTGGAATTACATCAAACTAAAAAGTTTTTTCACAGCAAAGGAAACTATCAATAAAACAAAAAAGGAGCCTACTGAATGGAAGAAGATATTTGTCAATGATAAGGGGTTAATATCACAAATTTATTTAAAAAAATCATTCAACTCAATACCAAAAAAACAAACAATCCAATTTAAAAATTGGCCGAGGACATGAAGAGACATTTTTCTAAAAAGGACATACAGATGGCAAACAGACATATGAAAAAATGCTCAACCTCACTAATCATTAGAGAAATGCAAACAAAAATCACAATGAAATACCACCTCACTCCGGTCACAATGGCTGTCATCAATAAATCAACAAACAAGTGCTGGTGAGGATGTGGAGAAAAGTGAACCCTTGTGCACTGTTGGTGGGATTGCAAATTGGTGCAGCCACCGTGGAAAACAGTATGGAGGTATCTCAAAAGATTGAAAATGGAACTACCTTATGATCCAGCAATTCCACTCTTGGGTGTCTATTCAGAGAAATCCAAAACTCTAATTCAAAAATCTTTATGCACGCCTATGTTTATTGAAGCACTATACACAATAGCCAAGACATGGAAACAACCAAAATGCCCATTGGTAGACGACTGGACTAAGAAACTGTGGTACATTTATACAATGGAGTATTACGCAGCCATAAAGAAGAATGAAATCTTACCATTTGCAACAACATGGATGGACCTAGAGAACATTATGTTAAGTGAAATAAGTCAGACAGAGAAAGACAAATACCATATGATCTCGCTTATATGTGGAATCTAAAGAAAAGAATAAATGAATGAACTAATCAGAAACAGTTTCAGAGACACAGAGGAAAAACTGAGGGTTGCTAGATGGGAGGGGGTGGGGATAAGGGGGAAGGTGAGGGGATTAGAAAGCAGTCAGTAACCACAAGATGGCCATGGGGATACGAAAGTCAGTTTGGGGAATATAATCAATAACGTTGTAAAGATTTTGTAGGGTATCTGATGGACTCTTGTCTCGTTAGGGAGACCACCTCAGGGATGATGTAGATGCCTGATCACTGCACTGTACACCTGAAGCTGAAGCTGAACAATAATGAATGTCAACTATAAGGATGGATAGATAGATAGATAGATAGATAGATAGATAGATAGATAGATAGATAGATAGATGTAGATTTACAAGAAGCGGAGTACAGCATTAGGAATAGAGTCAGTGGAAATGTAACGGCTGTGTGCGATGTCAGAGGGAGAGTGGATTGGGGGGTTATCACTTTGTGAGAGGTATAAATGATAGATGTCTAACTATTACAGTGTTTTGTACACCTGAAACGAATAAAAAATGAAAAAATAAAATAAAATAAATGTAAATAGATTAAATTATCCAATGAACGATATAGAGTGTCTGAATGGATAAATTAAAATAATAAACAAACAAACAAGATCCAACTGTTGACATAAGAACGTCCACACCTGTAGAGAATTTATGAGTTTATTTGAGTGAAATTGACGATTGCTGGAAAGCAAGACTTCAAATCCTATGGGGAAGGACAGTTTGCAGTTCTTTCTCTACATTTGGAATTAAGGAGGGGACGTAAGGAAGATGACACGGAGAGGAGAGAGCAGTGGGGCCTGCAGGCCACCCCGACGGCCACACAAACCGCACCACAGAGATGGAGCATTTCTCTGACACTTTGAGTGAGTGGCCTCCTGCAGCCGCGAGTGTAAGGAGCTTCCCTGGTCCACAGGCCTGGCGGGCTCTGGAAGCAGCACAGTTGCCCTGACTGTGGTCCATCAGCCCTTGTTTCGATTTTGTGCATGTTTGCTCCCTGGGTGGTGTCCGCTCCCTCCTGAAATGCCTGGAGGGTTATGTTTTCTGGACTCAAGCTGGACTTTCAGAGCAACGGGTAGGAAGTGCTCTGGCGAACAGAGCCTTGAAGGTGGGCACTGGCCCCGCGTATCCGCCCTGGAGTGTGGGGGGCAGACGCTGCTGCAATGGGTTAGGTGGGGGCAGGATGAGCATCATCGGGTCTGGGCCGGGCTGCTGTCTTCCCTGCACTGGGCCAGTTGGGGACAAACCATAGGAAGGGGCTTCTGTGAACACCGTCTCTTTCATCTTGTTTTTGAAAGCCAAACCCAAATTCAATACGAGGGCTCGCAAAATTTCAACACTAGGTGAACACTGCCTCACAAACGTTCTTATGTGAGAGGGTTCATCTGGAAAGATCGGGGCCTTGAGAACTGGGGTGGGTCGTGTGTGTGGGTTCTGAGAAAGCCCAGATCACACTGTCACACCCATGTCAGCCAAAGAATCACCCCACCTGTGCCTGATATCTTGTAATGACCCCAAGAGACTGATCTCCTGACACCCCCCCCCCACCAGCACTGGGTGGGCAGCATGGGGACCACAGGTGGGGTGCATGATTTGCCAGAAACCTGGACATATAGGTGGGAGTGGACTCCATGGGCAAACACCCACCAGCCTGCACATTCCGGGGTTTCGCCAAACGTACCGATTCGTGGAGCCGACCAGAGATACCGTAGATCAGTGTGCTTCTCCAGAAGCCGGAAGCACTGCTCCCAGCTCACAGAGCTGGACGCCGAGTGACTGGACCGAGAACTCAAGGTGACCTGGGCACCGTGGAGAGGAAGCAGGTTTATCACCAGTTAGTCCCAGGGCGGGACTGGAGGACAGTCCCTTCACCAGGGCTGTGGCCAGAGCAATAGTCCCAGGACCACGGGCTCCCAGCACCTCGCCCAGCCCCCGCATAGGTGGGGCCACTGGCTGCCCCGTGATCTAGACCCCACAGGCTTGTGTGACCGCCTCTGTGGGGGAGGCTGCAGACGGGCCACTGCTGGACTTCTGAGAGCAGGACCCAGGGAGGTGTGGCTGCTCCTGAGAGGCAGGCTCCGGGCATGTGCAGCTGCCACCAAGGCGCCATGCTGGGAGTCCCCACACCACAGAGAGGCTCTTGGAGACCATGGGGGGGGGGGGCGCGGGGAGCCCACCCAGCCCAGGTGCTGGACTCCAGGCAGAGCCTTCAAGCCCCTCACTGGGTTGCCTGTGCCCCACCAGATCATGTCCTGGGGCTTGGATGTGGGTGCTGCTGCAGGAAACCCCAGACTTTGGGACACGGTGCGAGAAAGGGCCTGCAGGAGGCTGTCACCGGATGTGGCAGCCCCCAGGACACCGGAGTGCTGGGCACTGCAAAACCATGGGTGGGAGGGGCCACTCCTCTCCTACGTCTGTTAAATGATCTCTTCCTGCGCACTGGACTCTGCTCTGCAGGCCTGAGGACACAAGCCCTGCCCACTGACACTTAGAAGGAGCCCTGCCCGTCGCTCTCCCATAGCCTTCCTGGCCCCTGGTCCTTCTGGGGTGGAGGCTCCATGCCTCCCAGCCATCCCCCATATCCAGGCTGGACCTTGAAGTTGTCAGATGGCCAAGGGGCAGACACAGGGCAGGGGTGAGCTGTGAGATACTTCAGACACTGAAGGCTCGCGTCCCTCACACAGGACCGCGGGGTCTTGGCCACAGGAAGTGCAGGGACGGCATGCTGTCCAGCCAGAGGCATGTCTGGGCCCCGGTGACCACTGTGGACTTTGTCCTTGCACATCAGACTTCTGTCTGTCCTCTGGAGGACATCTTTCCTCTGACTGTGGTCTTTGCACCTTTGGTCAGGGATCAGGCCACGGACACAGCCAGGGGAGGAAGAGCTGGGGACCTGGAGCAAGACAGCAGGCTCCTTGGGAGCTGCCCTGCTGGGTGGACCAGATGGGGCCAGGGCTCGGTTGCAGGCTGTGAGCTGGATGGCCTGCGCCCACACCGCACACTCGCCGGGGTCAAGAGAGGAGCCCACCACAGCCAGGGACATCGGGAGGCTCAGGCAAGAGGCCCAGCTCCCAGCCTGTGGGGGCTGAGTGGGCACAGTCCCATGGGGGCAGAGAGCCAAGAGCAGTGTGTGACGGCCAGGTGCCCACACTCTCCCCTGGGTCCCGGGTGCCCGCATCACATCACCCCCACACACCCACGTGAGGTGACCTCGGCCATGTCTGGACTCCCCCAGGACCCTTGACGCAGAAACCACCCAGAAAAAAGGGAACTTCAGGAAGCAAGCCATGCCGCCAGTTTCAATCTAGTTCTTAGTCTTCGTGGGGCTGCAGGGGGGGTTCACCCCTGGGGGTGGGGCCCGGCTACCAGCTCCTAGGAAGCAGGGGCACAGAGCCCAGCCACAAAGAGCGTCATGCACCTGGGACCAGAGCGAGCAGGGTGGGGCGCCTGCATGGCCCCAACCCCTGGTGAGCGGGGTCCACACAGAGCAGGGCTCAGAGGGAGGGTGGTGGGGACAGTGGGACCTGCCACAGGAGCTGAGGGGAGACCAGGCCCTCGGGAACCGCACAGAGGGACTGGAGCAGCTGAGCCAGCATGGAGAGTGCAGGTGGCCTCAGGCCACGGCCCAACTCGGCACAGGAGCCAGGGACCCATGGGCAGGGCACGTCTGTGCAGCAGGCCTGAACACACTGGAGGCCGGCAACGGTCGGTCAGGCCAGGGCCTTGGAAGGATGCGGTGAGCTGGGGGCAGAAGCCTGAGGGCTGTGCTTGGCCAGCTGTGCAGGGGTCACAGGCTGGGCTCTGGGCTGGAGCAGAGCTAAGCAGGACCCCTGCTAGGATGGACAATGGGTCTGAGAGAGGATGCAGGGGAGGAAGAGGACCCCAGGTGGCCTAAGAGTCCTGTCCAGGCCAGTGGGTAGTGTCAGAGGAGGAGACCGTGGGAACCTGGGCTGAGGGCAGCCGGTGGGCAGCACACAGCGGCAGGAGCGTGCTCAGAGCGCAGACAGCGTGAGGTCCAGCGGGCAGCTCTGCCAGTGGTGGCAGGGGCCGGGGCCGGAGCCGGGGTCGGGGCTCTAGGCAACAGCTGCTGGGCACAGGGCAGCTGACCAGCAACTGGAAGGAGCAAAGTTCCAGACGGGGCTTGCGGGGGTGATGGAGAGAACAGAGCCTGGGACCAGGCAGGGCCAGGAGCTCCTCTGGGAGGAGACTAGGGTGAAGCAGGTGTTCAGGGCAGAGCTGGCCAGAGAGAGTGGGTGCTGGCCGCTCCAGGGAGCAAAGCCCAGTGTCAGGAGACGGATGAGACCAGGGATGGGGCTGCACTAGGCTGAGGGCCCTGGGCTGGGCCTGGGGAGACACGCAGCCTGGGCGCGTCTCACAGACCTGTGGGCACGGGGGCCCAAGGAAAGGAGGAGCAGCGGGCTACTGCGGGCCAGAAGCTCTAGGGACGAGGGCAGAGCCATGCAGGTGAGCAGGGGCAGGTAGCAGAAGAGCAGGGACCTGCCCCAGGAGGTCAGGGGAGCTGGCAGAGCTATGCAGGTGAGCAGGGGAGAGGTGGGAGGGCAGGGAGCTGCCCTGGAGGTTGGGGAGCTGGCAGAGCTATGCAGGTGAGCAGGGGCAGGTGGGAGGGCAGGGAGCTGCCCTGGAGGTCGGGGAGCTGACAGAGCTATGCAGGTGAGCAGGGGGCAGGTGGGAAGGCAGGGAGCTGCCCTGGAGGTCGGGGGAGCTGGCAGAGCTATGCAGGTGAGCAGGGGGCAAGTGGGAGGGCAGGGAGCTGCCCTGGAGGTCGGGGGAGCTGGCAGAGCTATGCAGGTGAGCAGGGGTCAAGTGGGAGGGCAGGGAGCTGCCCTGGGGGTCGGGGGAGCTGGCAGAGCTATATAGGTGAGCAGGGGAGAGGTGGCAGGGCAGGGAGCTGCCCTGGAGGTCGGAGGAGCTGGCAGAGGTATGCAGGTGAGCAGGGGGCAGGTGGGAGGGCAGGGAGCTGCCCTGGAGGTCGGGGGAGCTGGCAGAGGTATGCAGGTGAGCAGGGGGCAGGTGGGAGGGCAGGGAGCTGCCCTGGAGGTCGGGGGAGCTGGCAGAGCTATGCAGGTGAGCAGGGGAGAGGTGGGAGGGCAGGGAGCTGCCCTGGAGGTCGGGGGAGCTGGCAGAGCTATGCAGGTGAGCAGGGGAGAGGTGGCAGGGCAGGGAGCTGCCCTGGAGGTCGGGGGAGCTGGCAGAGCTATGCAGGTGAGCAGGGGAGAGGTGGCAGGGCAGGGAGCTGCCCTGGAGGTCGGGGGAGCTGGCAGAGCTATGCAGGTGAGCAGGGGGCAAGTGGGAGGGCAGGGAGCTGCCCTGGGGGTCGGGGGAGCTGGCAGAGCTATGCAGGTGAGCAGGGGAGAGGTGGGAGGGCAGGGAGCTGCCCTGGAGGTCGGGGGAGCTGGCAGAGCTATGCAGGTGAGCAGGGGAGAGGTGGGAGGTCAGGGAGCTGCCCTGGAGGTCGGGGGAGCTGGCAGAGCTATGCAGGTGAGCAGGGAAGAGGAGGGAGGTCAGGGAGCTGCCCTGGAGGTCGGGGGAGCTGGCAGAGCTATGCAGGTGAGCAGGGGAGAGGTGGGAGGGCAGGGAGCTGCCCTGGAGGCCGGGGGAGCTGGCAGAGCTATGCAGGTGAGCAGGGGAGAGGTGGCAGGGCAGGGAGCTGCCCTGGAGGTCGGGGGAGCTGGCAGAGCTATGCAGGTGAGCAGGGGAGAGGTGGCAGGGCAGGGAGCTGCCCTGGAGGTCGGGGGAGCTGGCAGAGCTATGCAGGTGAGCAGGGAAGAGGTGGGAGGGCAGGGAGCTGCCCTGGAGGTCGGGGGAGCTGGCAGAGGTATGCAGGTGAGCAGGGGGCAGTTGGGAGGGCAGGGAGCTGCCCTGGAGGTCGGGGGAGCTGGCAGAGCTATGCAGGTGAGCAGGGGAGAGGTGGGAGGGCAGGGAGCTGCCCTGGAGGTCGGGGGAGCTGGCAGAGCTATGCAGGTGAGCAGGGGAGAGGTGGGAGGGCAGGGAGCTGCCCTGGAGGTCGGGGGAGCTGGCAGAGCTGTGCAGGTGAGCAGGGGAGAGGTGGCAGGGCAGGGAGCTGCCCTGGAGGTCGGGGGAGCTGGCAGAGCTGTGCAGGTGAGCAGGGGAGAGGTGGCAGTGCAGGGAGCTGCCCTGGAGGTCGGGGGAGCTGGCAGAGCTGTGCAGGTGAGCAGGGGAGAGGTGGCAGGGCAGGGAGCTGCCCTGGAGGTCGGGGGAGCTGGCAGAGCTGTGCAGGTGAGCAGGGGAGAGGTGGGAGGGCAGGGAGCTGCCCTGGAGGTCGGGGGAGCTGGCAGAGCTGTGCAGGTGAGCAGGGGAGAGGTGGGAGGTCAGGGAGCTGCCCCAGGAGGTCGTGGGGAGCTGGCAGAGCTATGCAGGTGAGCAGGGGAGAGGTGGCAGGGCAGGGAGCTGCCCTGGAGGTCGGGGGAGCTGGCAGTGCTATGCAGGTGAGCAGGGGAGAGGTGGCAGGGCAGGGAGCTGCCCTGGAGGTCGGGGGAGCTGGCAGAGCTATGCAGGTGAGCAGGGAAGAGGAGGGAGGTCAGGGAGCTGCCCTGGAGGTCGGGGGAGCTGGCAGAGCTATGCAGGTGAGCAGGGGAGAGGTGGGAGGGCAGGGAGCTGCCCTGGAGGTCGGGGGAGCTGGCAGAGCTATGCAGGTGAGCAGGGGAGAGGTGGGAGGGCAGGGAGCTGCCCGGGAGGTCGGGGGAGCTGGCAGAGCTGTGCAGGTGAGCAGGGGAGAGGTGGCAGGGCAGGGAGCTGCCCTGGAGGTCGGGGGAGCTGGCAGAGCTATGCAGGTGAGCAGGGGAGAGGTGGGAGGGCAGGGAGCTGCCCTGGAGGTTGGGGGAGCTGGCAGAGCTATGCAGGTGAGCAGGGAAGAGGTGGGAGGGCAGGGAGCTGCCCTGGAGGTCGGGGGAGCTGGCAGAGCTGTGCAGGTGAGCAGGGGAGAGGTGGGAGGGCAGGGAGCTGCCCTGGAGGTCGGGGGAGCTGGCAGAGCTATGCAGGTGAGCAAGGGAGAGGTGGGAGGGCAGGGAGCTGCCCTGGAGGTCGGGGGAGCTGGCAGAGCTATGCAGGTGAGCAGGGAAGAGGTGGGAGGGCAGGGAGCTGCCCTGGAGGTCGGGGGAGCTGGCAGAGCTATGCAGGTGAGCAGGGGAGAGGTGGGAGGGCAGGGAGCTGCCCGGGAGGTCGGGGGAGCTGGCAGAGCTGTGCAGGTGAGCAGGGGAGAGGTGGCAGGGCAGGGAGCTGCCCTGGAGGTCGGGGGAGCTGGCAGAGCTGTGCAGGTGAGCAGGGGAGAGGTGGCAGGGCAGGGAGCTGCCCTGGAGGTCGGGGGAGCTGGCAGAGCTGTGCAGGTGAGCAGGGGGCAGGAGGCAGGGCAGGGAGCTGCCCTGGAGGTCGGGGGAGCTGGCAGAGCTGTGCAGGTGAGCACTGGGCAGGAGGCAGGGCAGGGGCCGCCCCAGGCTCTCGAGACTGTCTGGCAGGGGTGAGCAGATGAGGGGAGAGCTATCCTGGGGCCGTCGGGGAAGGGGGCAGTTTGGCCAGGAGCTGCAGGGAGGAGGCACGGCAGGTGCAGGTGTGTAGGTCTGTGCAAGGACTCAGCCGGGCAGCTGGCAGAGGTAGGGCAGGGTCCAGCTGGTCAGTTGAGGGCCCAAGGCAGGGGAAAAAGAAGCCCATGGGCAAGGAGGGCTTTGGCCTGAGCTGGCAGAACCCAGCTCAGATGGTCAGGAGACCAGGGCCCAGTGTGAGGGGCAAGGACCAGGACGCAGGCAGCTGGGACGAGGTGAGCCAGCCAGGCACAGAGGGAGCGCAGCTGGGCCTGCACACGTGAGCTGGGAGGGCCGCAGGGCAGGCTCAGCCCCGGAGCTCAGGCGACAAGGGGCCGGACCTGAGGAGGCCTGGCCTAGGTGGGAGCAGCAGAGACGGCTGGGCTGAGCGATGGGGATGGGGCCTGGGTAGCCTCCCTGTGCAGGAGAGTGTGAGCCAGGTGAGGGCCCGGCTGGGACCAGGTGGACAGCAAGCTGGTGTGGAGTGTGCAGGGGACCCTGGCAGGACCAGCTCTGGGGCTGGAGGGGAGGGGCACCCTGTTGGGGTCCAGAGGGCCAAAGTTCTTGACCCCAGGGGCACCAGTCCTGCTCTGGGGGCCTGTGATGACGTGGGACAGCCGGGGTGGACACGCGACAGCATGGGGGTGGCACAGGGCCCTGGACCCGGCGGAGGGAAGCAACAGGGCCGATGGGGCCTGATGGGGCCTCTGGCTGAGGCTGTGGGGGGAAGGGCTGGGGGAGGTGGGCAGGGCCCTGGGGCTGAGCAGAGGGGCCCAGGGCCGGGGACAGGCCTGGCCCACACGGGCTGGGGTGCTGGTAGGAGGCAGGAGAGGACAGTGCCAGGCTCCCGCCTGCGCTCAGCGAGGACAGGATGGTCTGGGCAGGCCTAAGCGTTGGGACGGCGGAGCGCAGAGATCCCTGAGCGGGAGGGTGTGTGACAGCTCAGGAAGCCATGCCAGGCGGGCCCTAGCAGGGGCTGGCGGGCCCAGAGTCACAGATTTAGGAGCCTGGGCTGGGCGGCAGGGCCACAGAGATGAGGGCTCCAAGAAGGAGGTTCTAACACGGAGCAGAGCAGGGGCAGTGGGGGGCACAGGCCCACCACACCTGGGGGGCGCCTGCTCGCCTGGGGCAGGGCCAGACTGGGGAGACAGGGCACTGGGCTCAGGGGACCAGTGGAAGCCAGCCAGACGCAGGGGCCACCGGTCAGGACTCAGACAGAGGCTCAGTGGGGTCAGGGCTCTGGGGCCTGGGGGGCTGCAATGCAGGCAGCCGTCCAGCACTGATGGGGCTGACGAGTCCAGCGCCCGTGGCCACAGAGGGCCCTGTGGGGCAGCTGGGCTGCAGAGTTCCTGGAAACACACTGGCGACGGGCACTGGGCTCAGCGCTGCCCCGGCCCAGGCAGCTGACCCTGCTCAGACCTTCGCTGCTGTGAGGCGCTGGCAGTCACATGGCCCCGTCTCTTGCAGCCTCCAACACGGCCCCGAAGGTGTTCCCGCTGTCCCCCCGCTGTGGAGGCACGTCTGGCTCCACGACGGCCCTGGGCTGCCTGGTGTCCAGCTACTTCCCCGAGCCGGTGACTGTGTCCTGGAACTCGGGCGCCCTGACCAGCGGCGTGCACACCTTCCCATCCGTCCTGCAGTCCGGGCTCTACTCTCTCAGCAGCATGGTGACAGTGCCCAGCAGCAGCTCGGACAGCCAGACCTACACCTGCAACGTAAACCACCCGGCCACCAGCACCAGGGTGGACGTGATAGGTAAGAGCGCAGCCACAGGAAGGCGGCCACTAGGACACGGGCCGGGCCAGCCCTCATTACTGGATGGACCACGTGGCAGGGATGGCTGACCCAGCCTGGGGCAGCAGGCAGGGCGCTGTCGGTCTCCTGAACCTGAAGAACCCCCCAAGCTTGGGGAGGGGTTCTCTGGGAGTTTCCACCAGGCCCAAGCTGGGCCCAGCCTGGACACCCCAACCCCGGCCTCTGGGCCCCGCAGAAGTGGGCGCTGGTCTCAGACCTAAGCAAGCCCCCAGGGCCATCCCCCCAGGTCCCGGCAGCTCCCAGTAACCCCCGTCTGCTCTCTCTGCAGTGTCCACAAAACCCGTAGACCCCTGCTCCAAGTGTCCCAAAACCAAATGCCCAGGTAAGTCAGCCGCCCCAAGGAGGGGGCCCACGGGGGGACAAGTGCCCGGGGAGGCCCGCCGAGGTGCTGACCCCCAGCCCTGTGTCTCCCACACCAGCTCCTGAAATCCCGGGAGGGCCGTCCGTCTTCATCTTCCCCCCGAAACCCAAGGACACCCTCATGATCTCCCGCACGCCTGAGGTCACGTGTGTGGTGGTGGACGTGGCTCAGGGGGCCCCCGTCACGTTCACCTGGTACGTGGACGGCAAGGAGGTGAACACGGGCAAGATGACGTCTGAGGAGGAGCAGTTCAACAGCACCTTGCGTGTGGTGGGCTCCCTCCCCATCCTGCACCAGGACTGGCTGCAGGGCAAGGAGTTCAAGTGCAAGGTGTCGAACAAGGACATGCCGTCCCCTGTGCTGCGGAGCATCTCCAAGGCCAAAGGTGGGGCACACACAGGCGAGGCAGGGGCGCGGGGGGCTGGCCCCTGCCTGGGAGTGACCGTCGGTGCCGACCCCGTCCCACAGGGCAGGTCAAGGAGCCGCAGCTGTACGTCCTGGCCCCGCACACGGACGAGCTGAGCAAGGACACGGTCAGCGTGACCTGCCTGGTCAAAGACTTCCACCCGTCGGACATCAACGTGGAGTGGCAGAGCAACGGGCAGCCGGAGCCAGAGGACAAGTACAAGACGACCCCGCCCCAGCTGGACACTGACGGGTCCTACTTCCTGTACAGCAAGCTCACCTTGGACAAGGGCCGGTGGCAGCAGGGACACACCATCACGTGTGCAGTGATGCACGAGGCCCTGCACAACCACTACACCCAGAAATCCATCTCCCGAAGCCCCGGTAAATGAGCACGCGTCCTGCGCCCCAGCGCCCACCCTTGTACACACCCCGGGCCCCCAGCATGAAATAAAGCACCCAGCTCCGCCCTGGGACCCCGCGATGCTGTTATGGTTCTTTCTGAGACACAGCTCAGGCCGGCCTCTGAGGCTGGCTGGCACCACCAGGGGAGGGAGCCGGTCCCACCCGGGCGGGCGGGCGGGCGGGCGAGATGCCGAGCCTGTGGGTCTGCACAGGCCGCCCAGGACAGGGGAGGGGCTTGGCAGCTAAGGGCCCTCCTCAGGCCCCTCACCATGGCCACTCCAGGCTGGAGGTGTGGATGGGGCAGGGCCCTTGGGGAGCCCCACAGGACATGAGAGCTCAGTCCCCACCTCTGTACAAGCCCGCGCTGAGACTGCTTCCTTGTCTCCTGGGTTCCCCGTGCACTGGTCTCTCAGGGGCTCTGTGTCCACACGGGGGGCGTGCCTGGCCCACGGTGAGGGCACAGGCCCTCCTTGCCCTCACGATCACGGCCCCCACCCGCCCTCAGACGCACTGGCTCTGTCTGGCCTTGTCCTGCCTGGGGCAGGCCTGTCGACTCCTGTCATCCTCCTGCCCCAAAGGGTCAGAGACAGGCACAGGGCCCATGGAACAGACTGTCCCAATGCCCCATGGACACTGAGCCCATGCCCGTTGGAAACAAGCCCCTGCTGCTGAGCAACGCCAGCTCATGGCGCCCTCTTCACACATGCACATATGTGCACATTCCTGCACACACACTCTAGGGCCTCCCACAGGACACCCTGCACAGGCCCAGACCACAGCATGGGGCGGGTCCCGTGGACCCCCACATGGAGACCAGCCTGGCCCCATGCCCTCCAACGCCCCAGGGGCCACTCAGTGGCTTATCCACACACTGAGCAGCTCAGACACCAGCCCTCCTCCTGCCCAGGGCACCTACACCTTCCCTGACACGCAGAACGCCCCCACACCCAGACCAGCCCTTGGACATGCCCACTGGTCCCAGCACCCCAGCCGCTGCTGCACTTGGCACACACTCAGCACGTCCTGGCACTGACTCAACCCCCGGGAGAGGCAGAGGACTGGGTGGATGGACTGCAGACAGGCCTGGCTCTGCCCTGCGGTCAGGATGCCTTCTCCCCAGGGCCCAGTGCAGGGTGGCTGAGAGGAGAGAGGCCAGGTGGAGATCTGGGGCCCAAGTTGGAGGGACGTGGGACCTGGGCGCCCCTGGCCCAGCCTGGCGGGGGCTCCCACACTGTCACAGAGGGGATCCCCACAAGGCTCTGCCATGGCGGGCCAGCACTGACCACCCCTTCCCTGTCCAGAGGTGCTCCTGGATGACAGCTGTGCGGAGGCCCAGGACGGGGAGCTAGATGGGCTGTGGACCACCATCTCCATCTTCATCACCCTCTTCCTGCTCAGCGTGTGCTACAGTGCCACTGTCACCCTCTTCAAGGTGGGCCCACCATCCCCACACTGTCCCCATGCCATCCCCACACTGTCCCCTTGCTGTCCCCACACTATCCCCATGCCATCCCCATGCTGTCCGCACACTGTCCCTACATTGTCTCCATGCCATCCCAACAGTCCCCTTGCTGTCCCCACACTGTCCGTCACAGTCCCTCACTGTGCCCTCACTGTCCCTCACTATTTCTCACTGTCCCCACACTGTTCCCAGATCAACCCCACCTGACCCTCCCACACACTCCCACACTGTCCCCTCACTGTCCCACACTGTCCCACGCCGTCCCCACCTGGCCCTCCCTCACTGGCGCTGGGGAGGCTGACGTGGGTCCTCGCACTGCCTGCAGGTGAAATGGATCTTCTCCTCGGTGGTAGAACTAAAGCGAACCATCGTGCCCGACTACAGGAACATGATTGGGCAGGGGGCTTAGCGCCACCCCCCAGGCGGATGTCCAGGGCTGCCCGAGGCCCCGCCGGGGACCCAGGGCCACCAGCCTGCTGGCCACACCTGTTCTCTGCCTTCTGACCTCGCTGTCCTCTGACCCCACGGCCACCCTGGGCCTGCACCTCCCCTGCTCTGGCCTCATGGCCACTACGGGCTGCGTCCTAGCCCTGAGCCACCCCTTTGGAGACCCGAGTGGACAGCAGGTTCCGCCCCAGCCTGAGCTGAAGGACGCCTGCCGTCCCCTCGTCAGCAGCCCAAGACACCGCCCGAGGGCCGTGTGACACCAAGGGCCACAGAGTGGTGCATCCTCGCCCCGGACGTCACTGCCTGGGGTCAATGTGCAAGCTCATCCTGGAGGAGGTGGAGGCCCTGCATCCCGGTTCCATTGGGCAGGACTCAGCTCCCGTGAGAAGCCCGTCCATGCCAGGCTCCAGGACACAGGGTTCCTGAGAGGGTCCTGAGTGGAAACATCCACCTCAAGGCAAGGAAGGGCCATCGTCCCCCACCGGAAGCTTCCAGAAGTTCCCTCATGGTCACTCAGGTTGCCTCCCCCAGAGGAGAGCCTCGGAGAAAGGCCTGGGCCAGGGTTGTACATGCCCAGGGAGGCAGGGCGATCGGCCAGCGTGAGTCCTAGAGGGTCACCTGGTGAGCAGGTCCCTGGTGGGCGGGATGCAGCCTCCATGGGTGTTGGGGTGCAGGGTGCCAGGAGGATAGGGGCCTAAGCCCCGGCGTGGGGGACAGGGCTGAGAGGAGGGAGGACTGAAGAGAGCCCTCTGCTCGGGGAGCCATCGGGAAGGAGCGGGGTCGCAGGGCCTCACGCCCCTGGTCGCAATGTCCCCTCATGTCTTCAGCAAATGCCAGTCAGCACATCTAGCTGGGAAGGAAGGAGAAACGGACCCCCAAGGCTGTAGGGGCTGCACGGTGCGACATTATGCAAAGGAAACACCACCTTGTAGCCTGGGTTGCTTTTTCTTTTTAATTTTCTGGAGCCCATTGATTTTCTTTCCTGTTTCTCTTTTTTTAAATGACAATAAAACATCCTTAAAAATTCCATCTCTGACTGGGGAGTCTTGCTCTGCTGACGTGCCTGATGACATCATAGCCTGGCTGAGGCAGCGGCCTCCTCCCAGCGCCCTCCCTCCCGCCCCTGCTCTCCAGCGGGGGGTCCAGCAGGGGATCCAGGCTCCCAGCAGTCCCTGTTCCCAGTGGGTGAGGAAGGTGGCCTGTGAGGAGCCAGCGGGGGCCGTGTGGGTGCAGGCTTCAGCCTGGGGGTCGCATGCAGGAGTTGCTCCTGGCTCTGACCGTGACAGGAGCAAGACACGCATAACGGGGACCAGTCGGCATGTGCTGCTGTGACATGGCCCCACACCTGGGCGGCTGGAACAGCAGAAACGAATTCTCTCCAGTCCTGGAGGCCGGAAGTCCCAGGTCAGGGGCCTGCAGGGCTGGTTCCTCCTGAGGCCTCGCTCCTGGGCCGCGTCCTCACATGGCCGTCCCTCTGTGTCTGTGTCCTTTTCTCCTCTTCTTAGAAGGACACTGGTTAGACTGGACTAGAACCCACCCTAATGGCTTCACTTTAATTTATTACATCCCGAAAAACCCCATCTCCAAAAACAGGCACATTCTGCGGTGCTGGGGCCCAGGGCTTCAATTGAATTTGGGGGACACAATTCAAGCCAAAACAGGCCAGCTGGGTGCCAGGAATGAGGAGTGTGTGTGTGTGTGTGTGTAACTGTGTCTGTTTGTGAGTACGTGTGTGTATGAGGATCTGTGTGTGTGCATGCGTGTGAGGTCGTGTGTGTGGTCGGACATGCATGTGTGTGTGGATGTGGATGTGTGTGTGTCCATGTATGTGTGTGTCCGTGTATGTATGTGTGTGTGTGAGAACGTTTGTGTGTGAGGACATGTATGTATGTGTGTGGACATGCATGTGTGTGAGAACGTGTGTGGACATGTATGTGTGTACATGTGTGTGAGGGCATGTATGTGTATGTATGTGGATGTGCATGCATGTGTGTGAGGACATGAGGACGTGTATGTGTGTGTGGCTGTGGGTGTGTGTGTGAGTACGTGTGTGTGTGGACATGTATGTGTGTAAGGACATGCATATATGTGTGTGTAGGTGTTTGTGTGTAAGGATGTGTGAGTGTGTGTGTTTGTGTGTGGACATGTATGTGTGTGAGGACATGTATGTGTGTGTATGTGTGTGTGTGAGGATGTGCATGTGTGTGTAGGTGTGTGTGTGTGAGAACGTGTGAGTGTGTGAGTATGTGTGTGTGGACATGTATGTGTGTGTGGACATGTATGTGTGTGAGGACATGTATGTGTGTGTGTGAGGATGTGCATGTGTGTATAGGTGTGTGTGTGTGAGAACGTGTGAGTGTGTGTGTATGTGTGGACATGTATGTGTGTGAGGACATGTATGTGTGTGTGTGAGGATGTGCATGTGTGTGTAGGTGTGTGTGTGTGAGGATGTGTGAGTGTGTGTGTATGTGAGTGTGTGTGCCAGCAAAGGCCAGGTCAGAAGGCACAGAGGTGGCAAAAAAAAGCCCGACACTAGTCAGGGCTCAGTCAGTAAGAACTGAGCAGGGAAGAGTTTCCACATGGGCTGAACTCGACCTGGGTTTGCCCAAGGGACATGGGCATTTTCCATGGCACGGAGGGGCAAGTGGGCTGTACTGAAGGGTCAGGACGGGTGGCCCCAGGACTGCTGCCGGCAATGGTGCAGCCGAGCTTGTCCTGCACAGACACGGGGCTGGGGTCCCATCCATCCTGCCGATTCCAAGTCAGAGGAATGGGCCTCAGCTCCCCAGAGACGCTCCTGGGTTGTAGGAGACACGCAGCCCCGAGGCGGGTGCAGGACCCAGTCGTCAGCCCTTCTCAGTAGAAGCTCCACAAAAGGAGATGGTGCTGTGCTGCGTAGGGGCCAGCCTGGGAGGCACCAGGAGCCAGGAGTTTGGTCACAGAGTTGCCAGTGGCTAGTCAGGAAGTGCCATTCCAGCTTCCTGGGTGGGAGAGAGTTTTGTGTAGGGAAGGGGCTGCAGTGCTCCCGTGGGGGCCAGGCCCGATGGGAGGTCGTGCAGCAGGGAGTATCTCGCGTCCGGGCTGAGACGCTCCATGAGCAGCGTGCTGCACTCTGCCTTCAGGGCCCCAGGTGACCGTCCTAAGGGTCACCCACGCCCTCCGTCTCCTGCACCCTGACACCTCACCAGCGAGCCGGACTTGCCAACGGCCACACAGCCTGCCCAGCCCCTCTCCCTCTCTGCCCAAGGCCTTGGCCCTCACTGCCATCAGCTGGGTCAAGGCTGACCCCTGCAGCCAGCCCACCCTCCCTCAGGAAGCCCAGGACCGTCCCTACCATGGCTGGCTCTGCAGCCTCCATGCTGAGCACGAGGCCTTGGCTTGGACTATCCCCTCGGGCCTGGGACAGGGATGCCCTCAAGAACTGCCCACCTGCCCAAGGCTCCAGTCTGTGACCTTCCAACATGCGGCACCGTGTGGCACCCCCACCTCTCCAGGGAACCCCCCCACCAGCCCGGAGCCCCTGCACCTGCACCTGTGTGACGCCGAAGCCCACCTGCTGCTGCCTCCTGACCACCTGGAGCCTCCAACCCTGAGCCCCAGCTCTGACACACGCCTGTCAGTGACTCACCTGGTCCACACACACCTCCCTCTGCGTCTTACACACACAGGGCCTTGCACACACACATATACACACACGCATATACAGAGAAGTACACACACACACAGGTCTGTGCACGCACACAGGCCCTCACACACACACACTTACACACACGCACATACACACAGAAGTGCACACACACAGATCTGTGCACGACACAGGCCCTCACACACACACGCACATACACACAGAAGTACACACACACAGGTCTGTGCACGCACACAGGCCCTCTCACACACACACACATACACACATGCACATACACACACATACACACATGCACATACACACAGAAGTACACACACACACAGGTCTGTGCACACACACAGCCCTCACACCGAGATCTTCATGTGCACACGCACAGCACGCTGTCTGCACACTCAGGTACTGACCACTGGGCCCATCACGCTGCCCTTTCACTGGCGTCCCTTCACCCCACACACGCAGCAAGTCCCTCCCCTCTTAGCTCTGAGCTCTGTGCCTCCTCTGTGTGTCTCCCCTCAGCGCCAGCAGAAAGCACTGTGCTGTCCCCATCCTGTGTCCGTGCAGCCATCCTGCTCAGTACCCACGTGCATCTGTCTCCCCAGGAGCCCGTAGTTCCTCAGACCAGGGCCAGTCCCTACCTTTTCGTCCACGTGGACTTAGATTCCTGCTCTGCAGACTGGCAGACACCACGGCATAGGCACCTACGGCTTTCCCAGACCCAGACTGGGGCTGGCACAGGTGTGAGGTCTGTCACAACATCGGCACGACTAGGAACTGCATGACCACCACCTTGCCATTCCCAGGCTCTTTTCAAACACAGGCTGCAAAGGGCCAGGCCAGGGAAGGGGCTGAGGGGGCAGCAGGGCTGCCCACAGCAGAGCATGGAGGACCCATACCAAGCAAGGGACCGATGGCATTGGGTGACAAAGACCCAGGAGGGCACAGAACATGGGACCCAGTAGAAGCCCTGGCTCTCGGCAGCTGGTCCCTGGGCTCCTGAGCACATCTTCATCCTGGGGTTAGGTCAGTGACTGTCCCCACCCTCCCTCCCCACCCCTCCATGCCAGCACCCCTTGGCCCCTGCCTCAGCCAAAGGAATGTGCACGGGTCCGTCAGGGCTCTGCTCCTCTGTCCTGGGAACGGTGGGTTCCAGTGAGCACCTGCTCCTTTGGCTGGATCCAGAGAAGTCCCGGAAAAGCTGCAGTAAAGGCGACCAAGAGACAGAAACAAGCGTGTGCTACTGTAGCCCTTTCATTGGGAAAGGTTGTTATCAAGGTATATCCTGGCATAGCTGACCAGTGCAGTGTCATCAAAATGTGACAACGCAGAGTAACCACGAGGACAAGCACAAGACGTGGCAATAGCCACATTGACAAGCACATGGTGTGCTAACATTTACAGAGTTTTTAGAGACTGTCCGTCAAGTTTCTCAAGAGTAACGACTGACAGGAGACAGATGATGGGTAGGCAATAGCCAAGCGAAGACAGACGATAGACGATCGATCGATCAGACAGACAGACGGACAGACAGACAGACAGACGATTCCTGCCCTTGGAGACAGGCCCCCTGCGGAGGTCCCTCCAGCCTGAAGATATTTGGAGAGATGGAAGCCATGGAAAGTCTGTGAAGATGCAGGCCACTGATCTGCTTGACCACTATTAACCAGACGGTGACTCTGCCACGATTGTCAGACATCGAGCTCACTGTACTGACCGACACAGACGTGGCCTCTGACTGCGAGGAAGCTAGAGACCAGAGCACAGGCTGACGTGAAGCAGATCATTCCACAGACCAGTGAGGCCCATTGTGACAAGTGCTGTGAATGGAAAGCATCGGGGCTATGAGGCCGCGGAGCAGAAGGAACGGAGCCCAGTCTATGGGCTAAGGGGCAGATTTCCCGGGGTGCCCTGAAGGAAGGGGGTGTCCACGGTGGATCTGCTTCTCCCCACGTGGTGTCCTGCCCACCGGCCATGAACGTCCTAGACATAGGTAGTGGGGCCACGGGGCAGAAGCATTAGCAAGGTGCTACAGACTCGTCTTCAAAAGGTGGCATGAGGGTGACCCTCATATAGATATGAAATGAACACATCGCAGAATTTTTATTGGACTCATTAATTGAGGTGCTACGACCAGTTCAAAGTAGAATTCAAAGTACTACATTTATATAGTTGGATCAAGAACGCAGAGATGAGTTTATAAGTAGTTTATAAATGGGAGGCAGGAAAGAATCACATGTCTTCCCAAAAACGCTTGGCATTGCCATCAGGCACGTGCAGTGGACAGAGTTGTAAAATAGCTCGGAAACAATGAGAAGTGCGGAGCCCCCATTGAGCCAGGAGACTGGGAAGTCCATGCAGGACAACACCTTGCTGTCCGTGAAGACACAAGAAAACCTTCTGCTCCACGCCAAAGTCTTCCATAATTTCTCCTGCAAACATATACAACTGAGAGAAACAGGTCCCACAAGTCAAAGAAAAGAAAAGAAAGAAAACCCAAGCAATTCAATAGAGAAATGGGCAAGAGAATTAAACAGATGCTTCAAAAAAGATATCACAGTAGCCATTAAACATTTGAAAAGGATGCTGAACCACACTAGTTATTAGGAAATTGAACATGAAAAACCACATGAGGGAAAGCAGTTCTCATCCCAGAAGTCATGGGCCAGCTTGTACCACACTAACCCTTTGCAAATAGCAGTTGTAAACTCTGGAAAACCTGTTTTTTGAAGGCACTGGGGAATGACCAAAAGCAAGCAGAAAATGCAGCCACCCTGGCTAGAGGGGTCAGACCCTGGGTTCAGGGCTGCATTTCAAGAGCAGCTGGAAGCCACAGAAGGGGAACCCCCAAATCTGCATGTAAACACTACTCGAATCCTTGGATGACCCCTCAACTGTGCATGTGTAGGGCAAACGCCGAAGGGCTCGGCAGAAAACACCAGCTGGGAGACTGAAAGAACTGAGGAGACTTAAGCTACTGCCACCCTCACAGATGGCAGATTCTGGAGTCAGAGTCCCGTCAAGCTGTCTCCTGACATCAAATGAGAATATGTTTCCAAGGAAGAGGATAAAATCCACAGTCTGTACAACGTCTCATCCACAACATCCAGGGTATGTTCAAAACTTACTAAGTATGCAAAGAAATAAGAAAATGTGACCCCTGGTCAAAATATAAAGTACTCAATGGTGATCAACCCACAGATGATGTAGACACAGACCTGATTATCAGATAAGCGTATGAAACCAGCCATTATATGTATGTTCAAAGACTTAAAGGAAAGTGTGCTCATAATGAGTGAATAGATAGAGAATCTCTACAGAAAAATCTAAATTGTTTACAAGAAGCAAAGGAAAATTCTAGAACTACCAGGTACAGTTTTGAAATTTTTTTAGAAGGCCGCTTTATGAGTTAACAGCAGATGATTGGAGAAGGCATAAGAAAGGTCAGAAGACTTACATATATATCAACAGAAATTTGTTTGAAACCAATCCAAAGAATAGCAAGAAAAATACTGGGGGGAAAATGAAAAAAGACTCAGTGGACAATACGAAGCATCCAAAATGTGTGAAATTGGAGTCCCACAAGAAGACAAGAAAGAGAATGGGGCAGAAAAAGTCTTTGAAGAAATAAAGACTGCAAGTTTCCCAGTGCGGTGATGGTGTTCCTTGCCTACGCACGTCATGTCAAACTGACATAAACAAAGATACAGAGCTGTCTTGAAAGTAGCCAGAGAAACGACACATACGTACAGGGAACACATTATATCTGGCTTGTCATTGGAACAACTGGTAGCCAGAAAACAATGGAACTAATAGAATGGCATCTTTAGAGTGGGAGGGGCTTTCAAGGATGTTTGCCGATGTATTTAGGTAGAGGATCTTGAGATGAGATCACACTAGATTTCAGAGGGGTCCCAAGTCCAGTGATCAGTGGTCTTAAAAGAAGAGATGACACACAGGGCAGAGGCCACGTGAAGACATAGGCAGAGGTTGGAGTGATGTCAGGAGCCACCAGACCCTCCACAGGAGCCTTCACAGGAAGCGCGGCCCTGCCCTCACCTTGATTTCGGACTTCTGGCTTCCAGAATATGAGAGAATGAATTTCTGTGGCTTGAAGCCACCACATTTGTGGAGCTTTGTTAGGAGAGCCGCAGGGCACTCATACAGCTGGTAATAGAGTTCTCCAACCCCCAAAGTACAAGCCTTGAAGTTTGACCACATGGAAATCCAGGGTTTCTGTTAAATAAACGACATGATAACAACATGGATAGACAGCGGACTAATCAGGACAAGGTCGTCGCACGTTCAGAACCAACCAGGACTGGCTCCAGGCTGACTGTCTTGAAGACTCTCAAGGAAGGGCCGAGAAAACCTTCAGAAACATAGTGAGAGTGAAGGTGGAGATGTGCAGACGGCTCCCTGGCGTCTAAAGAGACACTCGACCTCGCAGACAATGGGAGCATTTAAGTTAGAACGGGAGATGCCACACTGCCACCTTGAATGGCAGCTTTGCTGGGGAGGCGGGCACATGGCTGGAGGCAGGGGCCGTGGGCAGGGCCATCCTGGGTGGAGCGGATGGCAGGAGGCCCGTGGTGGTTCCGCCAGCCCCAGGAAGGAGCCGTGAGAGATGGAGCCAGCCTGCCCTGGGGCACGGAAGCTTTGTTGGACTGGAGCATCTGCGGGCCCGCATTTGGGGGTCACAACCAAGGCCAACAAGGAGGTTGGCAGGACTCATTGCCCAGGAGAACTCTGGGGCTTGCCCCCAGCACAAGTATCGGACACTGAGCCCCCGGCTAAGTCCAGTGTGAAAGGGCCCAACAAACCTCTGCAACCTGGCTCCCTCCAAATGGCCCATCAGCCAGGGCAGGCATTGGTCCCTGGTCAGCCCACAGGCCTCCAAAGGGGCGTCAGATTTCCCAGGCTCAAAGCCCCCGATCCTGTGCTGTCGGCCAGGCCCCATCTAACCTCCTGCCAGTCCCCACAGCCCAGCTCCTTGGGAACTCCCTAACCAGATGGGGTCCTGAGCTGGGGCATTCAGGAGCGGGAAGGTCCCAGCTCCAGGCTTCATGTCCTCCAGCGCAGTCGGGCTGGCCCTGAGGGGTCCTGTGGACACCAAGAAACATGGCCCTGCCCAGGCCAGTCACACACAGATGAGCAGCAGCTGTGTCCTTGCATCTGCTGCCCCACAGCCCTCCGCGGTCGGCAGGGCCTTTCAAGGGTGGGGTAGGGAAAGCACACCTCCCCCTGCTCCCCCAGACACACACGTGTGTGCACACATGTACTGTGCATGTCACATCATGTACTCACACACATGTGTATACATGTGCACACAGACACATGCACTGTGCATGTCACACAGACGCACGCACACACGTGCACAGCTAAGATGCAGCTCATTTAGATGCAGGCTCTGTCGTGAGTCATACAGGAGCACCAGTGTGGGGCCACAGCATTGTGGCAGGGGGGCTGGGGCACATGCCTGCTGTGGGGGTGGGGGGGACCCCGCAGGCAGGACGGGAGCATCCAGGCCACACCTGGACAGAAGGGGGAGGGACCAGGGCAATTCCTGGAGGCTGGGGCAGGGCCACACAGACCTATGTGCCCAGAGCTAGGATGACCTTGGGGAGCCTTTCTCCTCCAAGACCGAGGAACCCCAAAGGCAGCCAAGGCTAGAGAAAGGGTCCACCCCCAAGCTGTTCCTACCCTGGCACCAGCAACCCAGCATGTTCTGGGACGTCAGGGTAGAGCCGGGAGGCTAGCTGGGCACTGAGGCCCAGGCCCCAAATACTCACAGCCCAGGGAGAAGGGCAGCGTGGCCAGGTGGAGCCCCCAGCCCCGCTCACTCCCACATGTGCAAGCACCACCTGGCCTGGGCCTGCCCCCCCCCCGCCCACTGGGGTTCTGCTCCCCCAGCCCAGTGGTTTTTCTCAGTCATGGGTGCTTCCAAGGAACTCTGTGCTGCTCACTCTGCCTCCCACGCAGTGTCTCCCCTGGGCCAAGGGCAGGGTGTGACAGACCAGGAGTCAGCCCAGGGGGGCCCTGGCCAGTGCACTTGGTCAGCCCACCCCACCCAGCCGGGCCATGCAGCAGCCCTTCCGGGGTCTTCTGACGGCGCCACGCCTGACAGAGCCAACTCCACACAGCCTCCTTGCACAGTAACCACCGGCCCTGGGTGTCCCAGACCCAGGGGACAGTGTCCTGATATCTTCCTCTCCAAAGCTCTGCACGTCCCCTCCCAGCAGCCCACAGTGATGAGCTGGGCTGACAGTTTCCCATGGCCTCCCCGTGTGTGCACGTGGGCCTTAGGGAGTTTCTGGGGACACACAGGCCTGCTGGACATGTCCACAGTTTGAAGGCAAGACCTGGACCCACCCATCACTTGGCCCCACACCCCCATGGGTGCCTGTGGCACAGAACAGTGACAGGGGAGTGAGCATGTGGGTGATGGGCAAGGTCACCCACCAGCAGGTGCCCAGGCCTGCCTGTCCCCTGTGGACCTGTGGACCTGTCTGTACACGCACACTCGAAGCTGCCCCCTCTGGGCCCAGCCCAGCTCCCCCCGCTGGGCAGCCACAGGGGAGCCCTGCATTCACGTCTCAGGCACGTGGCCCACACAGTGGCCATTCTCAGACACCAACAGCCACAGCCTCACCCTCACAGGACAGCCCTGGGAGCGGCAGTCGCGTGCCTGGGGCCCAGTCCCTCCTCAGGGCAGCGCGGTGACTACAGGTGTCTGCTGGCCCAGTAGGCCATGGCAGCAGGGAGAGGGACCACGAGCTGGGCAGTGGAGGCCAGGGGACGAGGCCAGAGAAGAGGGCACTTCAGCCACAGCACAGATGCCTCCCCGAGAACCCCCCCCCCATGACTCGATCGACTTCCCAAGAACAGAGAAAGAGGAGGGAACTCCCAGTGCTGCCCAGGTCTCTGGGGGTTCCCACCCCGTTTTTAGCTGAGAGCACTGAGGCAGAGCTCCCCTCCCCCCAGGCCCTATTGTCTGGACGTAAAAATAACAACAATGGTTTCTAATGATTGACGGCGCCTGGGAGCCTATCCAGGGAGCTGCAGACAGTACGGGCCACACCGGCCGCGGCACCTGACGGAGGATCCCGGCACTCCAGGTACCCCACTTTCTGGGGCTGGTCCAAGCAGCAGTGAGGGTCAGGTTGCCTGGGCCACTGCCAGGAAGAGAACACCTGGATTATCCACCCAGCATGGACCGAGCCTAATGGTCACTGCTTGTCTCTCAGCTGCCCCTTCCCTGAATGCGGACCCAGGGAAATGAGAGATTGCCCACAGCCAAGCTGGAGACCACAAGGAGCCCAGAACCTCGGATGGGACAGGGCTGGGGCAGGGCCTAAGGCTGAGGGCAGGGATCACGCACAGGGCGGACAGTGGGCTGGGTGTGGACCTGCCAGCAGAGTGGCCGCCAGCCCAGGGTCAGGGGAAAATAGCACTGAGCTGTCCCTGTACTGGACTAGATATCAGACTGGCCTGGGGCCACATCCTCTGGCCTGACCTGGGCTGACTAAGGTGGGCTGAGCTGAGCTGAGATGAGCTGGGCTGAGTGGGGATGAACTGACTGAGATGGATAAACTGGACTGAACTGGGCTGAGCTGGCCTGAGCTGGCCTGAGCTGGCCTGAGCTGGCCTGAGTTGGGCTGGGCTGGGCTGGGGCCATGTCCTCTGGCCTGAGCTGACCTGGCTAAGGTGGGCTGGGCCAGGCTGGGTGTGGCTTGTGTGGACATTGCTAATCGGAGGCACATGAGCTATCCTTGGCTCAGTTGGGCCAGGCTGGTCCATCTGCGCTATCCTCACCCATGCTGAACTGTGATGGCCTGAGTGAGCTGGGAGGCCTGAGATAGGCCAGGCTGTGCTGAGCTGAGCTATCTGAAGGCCTTTTTGACTCAGCTGGGGTGGGCAGTGTGGGGCTGAGCCGGGCTGTCCTGGACCAGACAGATTTGGATGGCCAACTGAGCAGAACTGAGGCAGCCTGGACTGGACTGTCCTGGATTGGCTCAGCTGGGCCGACCTTAGCTGAGTGATACTGTCCTGGACTTGGCTGGACTCTGCTGAACTGAGCTGGGCTGTCAGGAGAAGCTGAGCTCAGCAGAGTAGAGCCAAGCTAGAGTAAGCTAGGTGGAATGGAATGGGCTATATTGGCCTACCTGGGCTGGTCTGGGCTGTTCTCTGCTGAGCTTGGCAAACCTGGGCAGGGCTGGGGTGGGCTGGGCTGAGCTGGGCAGGGCTGGGCAGGGCTGGGCTGAGCTGGGCTGAGCTGGGCAGGGCTGGGCAGGGCTGGACAGGGCTGGGCTGACCTGGGTTGAGCTGGGCTGAGCTGGGCAGGGCTGGGCAGGGCTGGGCTGAGCTGGGCTGAGCTGGGCAGGGCTGGGCAGGGCTGGGCAGGGCTGGGCTGAGCTGAGCTGGGTTGAGCTGGGCTGAGCTGGGCTCAGCTGGGCAGGGCTGGGCAGGGCTGGGCTGAGCTGGGCTGAGCTGGGCAGGGCTGGGCAGGGCTGGGCAGGGCTGGGCAGGGCTGGGCTGACCTGGGTTGAGCTGGGCTGAGCTGGGCTCAGCTGGGCAGGGCTGGGCAGGGCTGGGCTGAGCTGGGCTGAGCTGGGCAGGGCTGGGCAGGGCTGGGCAGGGCTGGGCAGGGCTGGGCTGAGCTGAGCTGAGCTGGGCAGGGCTGGGCAGGGCTGGGCAGGGCTGGGCTGAGCTGGGCTGAGCTGGGCAGGGCTGGGCTAAGCTGGGCTGAGCTGGGCAGGGCTGAGCTGGGCTGGGCTGAGCTGGGCTGGGCTGAGCTGGGCTGGGCTGAGCTGGGCTGATCTGGGCAGGACTGGGCTGGGCTGGGCTGGGCTGGACTGAGCTGGGCTGAACTGGGCTGAACTGGGCTGAACTGGGCTGAACTGGGGTATACTGTGCTGAGCTGGGCTGAGCTGGGCTGAACTGGGCTGAACTGGGCTGAACTGGGGTATACTGTGCTGAGCTGGGCTGAGCTGGGATGAACTGGGGTGAACTGGGCTGAGCTGGGCTGAGTGGGGCTGAGCTGGGCTGAACTGGGGTAAACTGGGCAGGATGAGCTGACCTGGGTTGAGCTGGGCTGAACTGGGCTGAGCTGGGCCTAACTGGGGTGAACTGGGCTGAACTGGGGTGAACTGGGGTGAACTGGGCTGAGCTGGGCTGAGCTGAGCTGGGCTGAACTGAGGTGAACTGGGCTGAACTGGGGTGAACTGGGGTGAACTGGGCCGAGCTGAGCTGGGCTGAACTGGGGTGAACTGGGCAGGGTGAGCTGACCTGGGTTGAGCTGGGCTGAACTGGGCTGAGCTGGGCCTAACTGGGCTGAGCTGGGCTGAACTGGGGTGAACTGGGCCGAGCTGAGCTGGGTTGAACTGGGGTGAACTGGGCTGAGCTGGGCTGAGCAGAGCTGGGCTGAACTGGGGTGAACTGGGCTAAACTGGGATAGCTGGGCTGAGCTGGGCTTAACTGAGCTGAACAGGGCTAAGCTAAAGTGAACTGGGCTGAGCTAGGATGAACTGAGATGAACAGGGATGAACTGAGTTAGCTGGGCTGAACTGGGCTGAGCTGGGCTGAGCTGAGCTGGGCTGAACTGAGGTGAACTGGGCTGAACTGGGGTGAACTGGGGTGAACTGGGCCGAGCTGAGCTGGGCTGAACTGGGGTGAACTGGGCAGGGTGAGCTGACCTGGGTTGAGCTGGGCTGAACTGGGCTGAGCTGGGCTGGATTGAGCTGGGTGAACTGAGCTGAGCTGGGCCTAACTGGGTTGAGCTGGGCTGAACTGGGGTGAACTGGGCCGAGCTGAGCTGGGTTGAACTGGAGTGAACTGGGCTGAGCTGGGCTGAGCAGAGCTGGGCTGAACTGGGGTGAACTGGGCTAAACTGGGATAGCTGGGCTGAGCTGGGCTTAGCTGAGCTGAACAGGGCTCAGCTAAAGTGAACTGGGCTGAGCTAGGATGAACTGAGATGAACAGGGATGAACTGAGTTAGCTGGGCTGAACTGGGCTGAGCTTGCTAAGCGGACCCGGACCCAACCTGGTGAAGCAGGTTGGTGCCAGTCTCCAAGGCCTGCCTAACTCAGCTCAGTTGTGCTATATTGAGCTCAATTTACTAAGGAAGAGTGCCCTTGGTTGGCGGGTTGAGATGGGCTGACCTGGAACGACTTTGGTTGAATTGTATGAGCTGAGCTAAGATGAGTTTCATAGCTTGGAATGTTCTGTCCTGGGCTGATCTGAGCCAGGATAGGCCAGGGCGGGCTGCCTAGAACTGAGCAGGCCTGAAACAGGGCTGGCTGGGCTGTGAAAGCGGTTGGCCTTGGTTGGTGCCAGCTGTCCTGACACAGGCCACGTGGACTGGGCCCAGCAGGCAGAGTGGAGTAGAGGTCCTACGGCCAGGAGAGGGGCAGGCAGAGTCGCCTATTGAGGGAGGGACTGAGGTGGGCTGTGTGGGGTCTTCATCCTCCATCCATGGAGGCTGCAATTGGGCTCCCTCAGGGTCACAGAGAGGGCTGAGCACTCAGAAAGCCTGGCTGGTCAGGGAGGGGCAGGGTGAAGGGGCAGCCATAGCTGCAGGGAGCAGGACCTGGTGAGTGGCAGGTAGACATGCTTATGGAAAGCCCCACAAAGACTTTGGGGTGTGGGAGGGACACACTAGTGATTCTTGGGGAGTTGGGGGTGTCTCTGGATCCCCAGGCCTTAGTGGGGGGCTACCAGTGGGAGCAGAGGGGACATCTTGTCAGTTCCTGGGGGCCTCAGGGACCCTACTTCCCGTGTGGGTCTGTGAGTGGGAGTATTCAGTCTGTGAGGGGCGGCCTGGTGATTCTTGGCAGCTCGGTGTCCCTGCTCCCCTTTGGGGGGCTACGGGCTCTGAGCCTCAGCCTGAAGGAATGGCTGATGCCTCTCCTTCTGAGAACCCTGTGTTCTGGCCACTCAAGGCCGAGGGTGGTGACAGTGACAGCTTCTGGCAAGGGCACAAGGATTCATCAAGCGGTGTCCTGGGAGGAATTAGAGAGGGAGGAAAGAGCCCAAAATGAGCCTGGGCCTTTTTGTCCCCGAAGCTGGAGCAGGGGCCCAACGCTCCTTCCACTAGGGCCACAGTCCCCCCTCCCAGACTCCCGGGGCCCGAGGAATGGATGCCCCCGGTCAGCAGTCAGCCGGCACTGACCCAGCCCAACCCCACAGCTCCCAGGAAGGGCCCCTCCGTCTTCCCGTTGGCCTCCTGCTGCAGTGACACCAGTGCTGCTGCCACCTCCGTGACGCTGGGCTGCCTGGTCCAGGGCTACTTCCCTGAGCCAGTGACCGTGACCTGGGACGCAGGGGTCCTGAACAAAAGCACCATAACCTTCCCTGCCACCCTCCACTCAACCTCCGGCCTCTACACCACCTCCAGCCAGTTGACCGTCGCAGGTGCATGGGCCAAAGAGAAGTTCACCTGCAGCGTGGCCCACGCTGGGTCCACCCCCATCAACAAGACCTTACTCGGTGAGCCCGGTGGCCCTACTACAGCCAGGGGGCCACTGTCAGCGGAGGAGGGGCAGGCTAGGTGGCGGGGGTTCAAATGCTGCCATGCTGCTCACACCCAGAGTGCTTGGGGTCCTGGGCTGGGACGTGGGGCTCACAGGCTGAAAGGCCAACATCACGCCTCTCACCTCTGTCCCCAGCGTGCGCCATAAACGTCACCCAGCCCACCGTGAAGCTGTTCCACTCCTCCTGTGACCCCCTCGGTAACACCCACGCCATCATCCAGCTCCTGTGCCTCATCTCCGATTACACCCCAGGTGACATTGAGGTCACCTGGCTGGTAGATGGACAGAAGATGGAGAACGTGTTCCCGTACACCAGTCCCCCCAAGCAGGAGGGCAAGCTGGCCTCCTGCTACAGCCAACTCAACATCACCCAGGGCCAGTGGACATCCCAGGGTACCTTCACCTGCCAGGTCAGCTACCTGGGCCACACCTATGAGGGCAACGCCCGAAACTGCCCAGGTACAGCCCCTACCTGCTTCCCCAGACACTCAGGGCTGGGAAGGGCCTCAGCCTCATGCAGCCCCTCCCTCCCCACAGAATCCGAGCCCCGTGGCGTGAGTGTCTACCTGATCCCACCCAGCCCCCTCGACCTGTACGTCCACAAGTCTCCAAAGATCACCTGCCTGGTGGTGGACCTGGCCAGCGTGGAGGGCATGAGCGTGAAGTGGTCCCGGGAGAGCGACGTCCTCAACAAGGCCACAGAGAACCACAAGCAGCACTTCAACATGACTTTCACCGTCACGTCCACCCTGCCAGTGGACGCCAACGACTGGATCGAGGGCGTAACCTACCAGTGCAGAGTGGCCCACCGAGAGCTGCCCAAGGACATCGTGCGCACCATCTCCAAGGGCTCCGGTGAGCCGCAGCCTGGGGCGGGTCGGGGTGGGCACAGGCCCCGGCTGGAGCCGCAGCTGACCCCACGCCTGTCCACAGGCAAGCGTGCTGCCCCCGAGGTCTACCTGTTCCCGCCCCCTGAGGAGAACCACGGGACGACGGTCACCCTCACCTGCCTGATCCAGAACTTCTTCCCCGCGGACGTCTCTGTGCGGTGGCTGCAGGACGATGCACTGATTCAGACCGGCCAGCACGCCACCACGGGGCCACTCAAGGCCAACAGCTCCAGCCCTGCCTTCTTTGTCTTCAGCCGCCTGGTGGTCAGCCGGGCGGACTGGGAGAAGAGGAGCAAATTCACCTGCCAAGTGGTCCACGAGGCACTGCCCGGCTCCAGGACCCTCGAGAAATCAGTGTCCAAAGTCCAGGGTAATTGACGCCCCCGCCCCTCCCAGGGCTCCACCCTGCTGGGAAAGGGGGAGGGGCCACCAGACCTCCTGTCCAATATTGTCAATAAACACTCTGTGCCTGCTCTGAGCCCTGGGCACCGAGTTCTTGGGGTGGGCAGGGCTTGGCACAGGGGGGCGCACCTCCAGGAGAGGGGCGGGGGGGCAGGGCTGACATGTGCCTCTGTCCACCGTCACGTCCACATTGAGGCGCTCCTCAACACTGCGCCAGGGGTCCTGCTCACTCGGAGGAGTCCTAAGAACGAGTGTGGTTCCAGGGGAGGGACCACGCGACCCCAGCCCACAGCCCCTCACTCTCCAGGAGGCCCGGGAGCCTTGGCCTCCACCCCAGGCTGCTGCCAGCCGGCTGCACAGACAAGGTCCGAAATCCCCAGGTCTAGCTGCACACACAGGCCCTTCTGCGGGAGGAATGGGCAGAGTGAGAAGCTCGCACAGGTGCCAACACGCAGGGGCCCCAGACAGCCCCACCTGCCAGCCCCACCTGCCAGCCCCACCTGCCAGCCCCACTGCCAACACCACCTGAGCACAAGTGGGCCAGAGCAGCCCCTCAAGCCCGCACAGGGCCAGCGCCAAGCCCTCTCGCCCCGTCCACCCTCTGAGCCTCTCCTTCCCATGTGGTCTCGCTGGGCCAGGGGCACCCAGTTCTGCAATCTTGCTGCCCGCCCCACTCCACCAGCCTGCCCTCCCCTGTGTGCTCCCACGAGCCTCACATGCTCACACTGCCAGGCACGCAGTGACTCCCACATCGCATGCACTGTCAGCCGTGGGTGCCCCACACGTGTGCTCACGTCTCACATACACTCCTGAGTGGCCTCCCATGCCCTCCTGCCTGTCACACCTGGGCCGCAGGATCCAACACGGGCTGGGAATGCCTCCCCGCAGCAGGCCCCCCAGTGCCTCCTCCTGCAGCCCAGCCTCCCCTCTCCAACCCTCCTTGTCAGCTGCACCCATGATGGACAGGAGGACAGACACTCAGGGACACACACGCATACATACAGATTATACACACTGACCCACAAGGACACAGCACACAGACTCACTGACACACTTGGATACACACGTACCCAGGATGTGAGCTCTGTCCCACACCCCATCCCAGGGCCTGGAGAATGCGGGGATCAGAGCCAGGGGCCAAGCCCACTCCTTAAATACCAAGCTGGTGTGCACCTGTGACAGCCCCCAGACCCACACTGCCATCCTGCACACACACACACACACACACACACACACACACACACACACTCCCTAGCACACCAGCTCCCACCATGAAAAGCCATAAGCTCCAGCCCACACTCTGAAGACACAGCCCAGAGACGCCCAGCTGGCGCCGGCACGCAGGCACACCTCACTCCTCGGAGCAGGAGTCTGGGGGACAGCAGTGGGGCCAGAGCACGGCCCTGGCCAGCCCCTCAGAGCACCTACTGCTATACTCAGTGGCTGCAGAGCTCAGACCCTCCCAGCCTCTGGCAGCCAGCCACGATCATGGTTTGGAGGGGTCCCCAGGCCAGCAGGAGTGAAGCTGTGCAGGCATCAGGCTGGGGGGTCAGGCTGGGCAGCTTGATTCGGTGCAGGGAGTCGGGGGGCATCCCCAGGAGGGTGAGGGGTGGAGCCGCAGGGCTGAGCTCTGTTGACCAGCAGTCAAGAGAGAAGCACAAGTGGAGGTGGAGGAAACACGGCCACCTGGGGGGCCAGGAGAGGCAGAGGACTGGGCTGCACCCCCACAGCCACCGGCCAAGGCGGGGACTGCCCGAGACCGGGGCACTGGGAACCAAGGCGTAGGGCCCCCAGGCTCTCCACTCCCTAAGGTGGCAAGGCCGGCCCTCCCCGCCGTCGTGCCTGAGGCCAGGGAGGGCTCACTGGCCGGTGCCCGCAGAGCTGGACCTCCAGGACCTGTGTGTGGGGACCGCCGAGAGCGAGGAGCTGGACGGGATGTGGACCAGCCTCTTTGTTTTCATCGCACTCTTCCTGCTCAGCGTGACCTACAGCGCCTCTGTCACCCTCTTCAAGGTGGGACAGAGCCCCTGTTCCAGGGCCGCAGGTGGGCCAGGGTGGCCCAGCAAGAGGGACAGCCCAGGACAGGGCTGAGCCCTTCACGCGTCGCACCCTCCTCACAGGTGAAGTGGGTCTTCGCCGCCCTCCTGCAGGAGCCCCAGCCCACCCACGACTACGCGAACGTGCAGCCGCCAGCCTGGGCCCGGAGCACAGGCAGCGCGGGTCTCACTTCCTCCCTCCCCACGTCCAAGCGTCGCTGAGGCTGCCCGCTCTGCGCTGGGTGGGAGGAGAGGACCACAGAAACCCCAAAGGGACCAAGGCCACGGACCCAACGACCAGCTCGCGAGCGTCAGGAAGGTCCAGGCATCACTGGGACATGCCAAGCACAGTCCCACCCCCACCCCACTTTCAAACAAGTCCCAGAATAGCATCTGTCCCTTCGACAGAGTGACCTGGGCCGGGCAAGGGTGCTGACCATTCTGGAGTCCACCCAGGCCCCTAGAGTCGGGGCCTTGCTCTTCTGCCTGAACAACCCCTGAAACACAGTGAGGCCTGGATCCCAGGGCCCAGCCCCCTGCTCAGTGTCCAAGCCCAGCCCGAGGCTTCACTGCCCAGACTTCAGTGCAGCCCTCACTGGGCCCAGGGCCGAGCAGGCGGCCCCTGTGCCAGGCCCTGCCCAGCAGAACGTGCAGGCAGAGAAGCCCTTCCGAGGAGAGGCCCCAGGACTGGTGGGGCTGCAGGCAGGGCCCCACGGGTGGGAGCAGGAGCTTCCTTGGGGCGCACACAGCGGCCGGCGTGGCCCTGCAGCCCCCAGGCCACCCATCATGGCCTCCTCTGAACTCTCACTCCTGGCTTTGCAGTTCTGTTTCCTTCCCTTTGGGTTTCTTAGTATAGTTTATTTTTACAAATCCAGTGCCACTTGAGTGTACTTTGGGGAGGGTCCTATGGTCCCATGGGGGTGGTCAGACAAGGGGCCAGAGGGAAGGGGTCAGGGGGCAGCTCTGGGACCCAAGTGGCCAGCTGAAGGAACGCAGCTGCAGTCACCAGGTCGGACTAGCATCAGCCTCCCAGGACCACCGGTCACCTGCCCCAACCTGTCCACCCATGGAGCACACAGGCAGCCTGGGGTGAGGGGAGGAGCCACAGGGCTGAGTTCAGGTGACTAGCAGTCAAGAGAGAAGCACAATCCTTGTCTCCCGTCCCCTGCTCCCAGCCAGCCTGGACATCCCGATGAGCTAAGCAAGATGCTCAGGCAAGAGCAGTGTGGGGCTGGCCACTGTCCTCAAGAAGAAACTGGGTGGGCCAGGAAGACAGGGGTTACAGGTCCCAGTGACAGGGCCAGATGGCCACGGACGGCGGTAGGCACAGGCTGTGCCCCTCCTCAGGATAGAGAGGTGGCTTCCTTGGTGGGAGAGACCTGCCCATGGGGGTCTCTGTGCAGCCCCCTGGCAAGGGGGTAGAATACAGGAACACATGTGATGAAGGGCAGGGTTCCCTTACATACAAAGAGCGCTTGGGAACCAAGAGAAAGAAAAGTGGGCAAAGGTTCCTTCACAGCAAGGAAAAAACAAGTGGCCAAGAATTGGAAGAAAATGTTTCAATAACTAGAGAAGTTACAGTAGGAGGAAACCAGGGTGGGTCTGAGCGTGCTCTGGGGGTCTCAGCCCTGGGAGGCGTGTGAATTGCTGAGACCATTCTCCAGCCCACTGGCCACATCCCTGGCATCCAGATGCCCAGACCCTGTGGACAGGAGATCCCACCCCTCACCATGGCCCTTCAGAGAGCCTGACTTCACTCTGGGAGGCACGGCATCACATGGCCAACATGGACGAGGATGGACTTGCGCTCCGACGGTGAGCCAAGCATGCAGCCTGCCAGGGTGCTCAGACACTGGCCCCCCATTGGGGCAGAAAACCCAAGACTGGGCCCCTCTGAGGCTTGTCCAGGGACACTGAGGACTGGGTCCAAATAGAACACAGCGGAGCAGGGGCTTATCACACTGCAGTCCTGGCCCGCTTTGCTCTCACACAGACACACTGTCACACACTCGGGGACACTCAGACACACAGGCACACTGTCATACACTCAGGGACACTCAGACACACACAGACACTTTGTCACAAGCTCGCGCACACTCAGACACACACAGGGATTCTCAGGTGCTTAAAAGACAAAAACAAAGCAACCCCAGAGGTTCCTGAGCCACCCTGGGCTCCCCTCCCGCTGTCCACCTCCTCTCCTGCCCCACGCACCCTGGGCCCCCTGGCCCCCTAGGAAAGGCTGACCTCCCCCAGGGGCCCTGTGTCATTGGTGGAAGGCTCCATCACATCTGCAGCTCTCCCCACCAAGGTGTGCTTTCTGGAGGGGACTCAGTTCCTGTATGTCTCTTCAGAACCTCTGCATATGAAGAAATGACTGAATGAATGAACACAGATGCAAACCAGGCCCAACTGCCCCTTGTGTGCCCAGGCAGGGGCTACTTCCTGAGGGGACACCAGGGAAGGCTAAGTGGGGTGCCCAGGAGCAGGCAAAGTGGGTGAGACTCGGAGAGCCACTGTGGCCAGCAAGCCTGGCAGGGCTGGTGAAATGGGAAAGCCCTGGGCAGGGAACTGGGCAGTGTGGGTGGAGGCAACACCTCGGCCACCCAACTTGCAGGGCTTCAGGCTCCCAGACAGGGTGGCCGCACACCCACACCCCAGCCTCAGTCTGGGCCCCAACTGCTCATGGGCTGGCTGGGGAAGGGCAGCCACTGGTCATGCCCAGGCCAGAGTGGCTCCCGCTGTCCTGCCCCACCCTGTGTCCTGAAGGTCTACCAAGGCCTGCTCTCGGGATGTGACTCAAGGCAAGCCCTGGACTCGGGCTCCCTGCCCTGCCAGCCCTCACATCCTCCCTGCTGGCCCTCACTCCACGTCCACCTCTGGGACCATCTCTACTTCAGTGACCTGAGCCCCTCACTGCATTTACTTAGGCCTCTGCTTTGCTGCATCTCGGCCCCATGCCCAGCCCTGTGGGCAGCCACATGGAGCCAGGACCCACCACAGCCAGGGCCAGGCTCCTAGGGGGGTCACAGCCCAGGCCACACACACCTGGCCTTGCCACAGCCAGACCACAGACTAGACATGACGTGGAGATGAGCAGCCGCGACTGGCGGGACAGGAAGTGGGCGAGTGACCCCATCTAGGATCATGACACAGTCATGCAGCCCCTCCCCAGCCTGCCCCTTACAGCATCAGCCTTGCCCCGGCGTGGGCTAAGGCCCCAAATGGGGCGGGGGTCTGCCGAAGCCACAGCCATCAGGAAGGGCCTAGACGAGGTCTGGCCTGCTCCCCACTCTACGTGCTTTGGGGCAGACATGAGGATGGACCTGCAGTGCGGGCCACCTGGCCAAGGGAGGCCTGGGCCTCTCAGCCATGGTGGACCTTCCAGCAGCCTTGAGCAGGTGGGTCCCAGATACGGTTCAAGGTTCATCTTCTCCTCAGCCAGGCACTTCTGAGCCCTCCTGGGACAAGGGTCAGGGAGAAGAGGCACTAAGACAGAGAGGACAGGGACAAAGGCAGACAGAGATCCCAGAGAACCACAGGGCAGGACACTCTGCTTTGTCAGGGGTGAACTGGGCTACTGTGGCCTGGCGTGAGCTCCTGGGATGAACTACGCTGGTTGATGTGAGCTGGGCTGAGCTAAGCTGGGCTGAGCTAAACTGGGGCTGAACTGGGCTAAGCTGGGCTAAGCAGTGCTGAACTGGGCTTAACTGAGCTAAACTGGGGCTGAACTGGGCTAAGCTGGGCTAAGCAGAGCTGAGCGGGGCTGAGCTGAGCTGAGCTGGGCTGGGCTGAGCTAAACTGGGCTGAACTGGGCTAAGCTGGGCTAAGCAGTGCTGAACTGGGCTTAACTGAGCTAAACTGGGGCTGAACTGGGCTAAGCTGGGCTAAGCAGAGCTGAGCGGGGCTGAGCTGAGCTGAGCTGGGCTGGGCTGAGCTAAACTGGGCTGAACTGGGCTAAGCTGGGCTAAGCAGAGCTGAGCGGGGCTGAGCTGAGCTGAGCTGGGCTGGGCTGAGCTAAACTGGGCTGAACTGGGCTAAGCTGGGCTAAGCAGTGCTGAACTGGGCTTAACTGAGCTAAACTGGGGCTGAACTGGGCTAAGCTGGGCTAAGCAGAGTTGAGCTGGGCTGAGCTGAGCTGGGCTGGGCTGAACTGGGCTAAGCTGGGCTGAACTGGGCTGATCTGGGCAGAGATAAGTTGAGCTGGGCTGAGATGGGCTGAACTGGGCTGAAGTGGGCTGAGCTGGCTGAGCTGAGCTGGGCTGGGCTGAACTGGGCTAAGCTGGGCTAAACTGGGCTGAACTGGGCTAAGCTGGGCTAAGCTGTGCTGAACTGGGCTTAACTGAGCTAAACTGGGGCTGAACTGGGCTAAGCTGGGCTAAGCAGAGTTGAGCTGGGCTGAGCTGAGCTGGGCTGGACTGAACTGGGCTAAGCTGGGCTGAACTGGGCTGATCTGGGCAGAGATAAGTTGAGCTGGGCTGAGATGGGCTGAACTGGGCTGAAGTGGGCTGAGCTGAGCTGGACTGAGCTGAGCTGGGCTGAGCTGGGTGAGCTTAGCTGAGCTGGGTGAGCAGAGCTGGGCTAAACTGGGCTGGACTGGGCTGAGCTGGGCTAAGCTGGGCTGAACTGGGCTAAACTAGGCTTAGCTGGGCTGAACTGGGCTGAACTGGGTGAGCTGAATTGAAATGGGCTGAAGTGGGCTGGGCTAAGCTGAACTGAGCAGAAATTAGCTGAACTGGGCTGAGCTGTGTTTGGCTTGCCTGAACTGGGATGATCTGGGCTCTACTGAGATGGGTTGAACTGAGCTGAGCTGAGCTGGGCTGAGCTGAGCTGGGCTGAACTAGGTTGAACTAGGCTGAGCTGAGCTGAGCTGGGTTGAACTGGGCTGAACTGGGCTGAGCTGAGCTGAGCTGAGCTGGGCTGAGCTAAGCTGGGCTGAGCTAAACTGGGGTTGAACTGGGCTGAGCTGGGCTGAGCTGATCTGAGCTGAGCTGAGCTGAGCTGGGCTGAGCTGAGCTGGGCTGAACTAGGTTGAACTAGGCTGAGCTGAGCTGGGTTGAACTGGGCTGAACTGGGCTGAGCTGAGCTGAGCTGAGCTGAGCTGGGCTGAGCTAAGCTGGGCTGAGCTAAACTGGGGTTGAACTGGGCTGAGCTGGGCTGAGCTGGGCTGAGCTGATCTGAGCTGAGCTGAGCTGAGCTGGGCTGAGCTGAGCTGGGCTGAATGGGGCTGAACTAGGTTGAACTAGGCTGAGCTGAGCTGGGCTGAACTGGGCTGAGCTGGGCTGGGCTGGGCTGGGCTGAACTGGGCTAAGCTGAGCTGGGCTAGGTTGGGTTGAGCTGAGCTGGACTGAACGGAACTGAACTAGGTTGAACTAGGCTGAGCTGAGCTGGGCTGAACTGGGCTGAGCTGAGCTGAGCTGAGCTGGGCTGGGCTGAGCTGAGCTGAGCTGGGCTGAGCTGAGCTGAGCTGAATGGGGCTGAACTAGGTTGAACTAGGCTGAGTGAAGCTAAGCTGGGTTGAACTGGGCTGAACTGGGCTGAGCTGAGCTGAGCTGAGCTGGGCTGAGCTGAGCTGAGCTGAACTAGGCTGAATTGGGCTGAGTTGGGTTGAACTGGGCTGAGCTGGGCTAGGCTATGCTTAGTTTGCCTGAACAGGGCTGAGTTGGGCTGAACTGGACTAAACTTGACTGAGCTGTGTTTAGCTTGCCTGGGCTGAGCTTGGTGAGCCAAGCTGGGCTGAGCTGGGTTTAGCTGAGTTTAGCTGGGCTGAGTTGAGTTGGCTAGTGGCTTTGGTGGATGGGAGGAGGTGGGTTCAGTACGGATCTCCCCCAGAGCCTTGTTCCCCAGCCAGACTGCCCCCTGTGTTTCTTGGGGGCACATGAAGGCCTTGCAGTCTCAGGTACATCTGTGACTTGCTTCTTCCATCACTAGTGGTCCTGAAGGGAACTGAAGGGAATACACAAGTGGGCAGACCATATCCTGTGCCTCACCTGTCCTGTGCCTCACATGCCTCACCTAGTCCAGGCAGGACATCTCAGAGGGCTGATTTGGACTTGGGCCTCTGATCTTGAGACCCTCGTAGGCCATGGGGACAGAACTCTGCTAGTTGAGGACCCTAACCAGGGAAGTCTGAGGCTCGGGCCCCCGTCCTCCCCCACGTGCCCCCCAGCACAGCCGAGCCAGCCCTCGGTGCAGGCTCAGCTTCAAGTCCAGGTCCCTATCCTCACCTATGCCCCCTCTCTGGGCCCACCTCTCATGACCCCCAAACCCTGGGAGAGAGCATGGCTGTGCCCACAGACTCAGCTGGTCAGTGGGGGTACCAATGTTAACAGCTCTCCATCTGGGAGTGGCCTGCATCCAAGGAGCATGTTCCTAAGAGTGCCGCTGGACTCGGCGGCCAGTCCCAACCCTGGGGCCGTGGCACACAAGCTGTGTGGCCTTGGGGCAGTCACTAACTCTTTACCCAGTAGGGAGCATAGGTGGGCTTCGGCCTGTCTGCAGGGGGCTGTCTCGGGGGTCTCACAGCACACCTTGTGTTGCAGCCGACCCGACCAGCCCCAGCCTCTTCCCGCTGAGCCTCAGGAGCACGGACCAGGCTGGGAATGTGGTCATCGGATGCCTGATCCGGGGCTTCTTCCCGTCGGAGCCCATGAACGTGACCTGGAGCCACAGCGGGGAGGCCGTGTCCACCAGGAACTTCCCCCCTGTCCAGGCCGCTGATGGGGGCCTGTACAGCATGACCAGCCAGCTGACCCTGCCAGCTGCCCAGTGCTCAGACGGTGCCACCAAGACCTGCCGCGTGCAGCACATCTCCAATTTCAACAAGGCTGTGGAAGTGCCCTGCAAAGGTCAGAGGTCGGGCGGGCAGGTGTGGGCAGCCACATCCCATGGTAGAGCCATGTGCCCCACTGGGGTTTCCCTCAGACACAAGTGCACTGCCTGGCCGAGCCGCCAGCATGTGGCCTGGAGGAGCCCCCTGGCTGGAGCTGGAGGGGAGGGGAGGGTGAGCTGGCCAAGGGTGCTGACTGGTGGCGGTCTCTCTCATAGAAAATAAGTCGTGCCCACTGCCACTGAACTGCGAGCCCCAGCTGTCACTGCACCGGCCTGCCCTCGAGGACCTGCTGCTGGGCTCCAATGCCAACCTCACATGCACACTGAGTGGCTTGAAAGACCACAAAGGCGCAACCTTCACCTGGAAGCCATCTGGTGGGAAGGACGCCATCCAGGGGACCCCTCAGCGTGACTCCTGTGGCTGCTACAGCGTGTCCAGCATCCTGCCAGGCTGCGCCGAGCCGTGGAACCGCGGGGAGACCTTCTCGTGCACTGTCACCCACCCTGAGTCTAAGGGCCCGAAAACCGCCACCATCACCAAGGCTTCAGGTGGGCTTGACCCCTCCAGTGAGGCACCGCTTGCCCTCACTCTGTGGGAAGTACATTCCTAACCGACCTCCCCGCTAGCCCCTGGGTGCCCCGCCAACACTTTACAGAGGGAAACTGAGGCACAGAGCTCCCAGCGGATGAAAGGTTTCTTCCCCCCACATCCCTGACCTGGCCCTCTGCCCCCAGGGAGCGCCTTCCGGCCCCAGGTCCACCTGCTGCCGCCGCCGTCGGAGGAGGTGGCCCTCAACGAGCTGGTGACGTTGACGTGCCTGGTGCGGGGCTTCAGCCCCGAGGACGTGCTGGTACGATGGCTGCACGGGACCCAGGAGCTGCCCCGAGACAAGTACCTGACCTGGGGCCCCCTGCCTGAGGCCAGCCAAGGTGTCACCACGTTTGCCGTGACCAGCGTGCTGCGTGTGGAGGCTGAGAACTGGAAGAATGGGGACAACTTCTCCTGCATGGTGGGCCACGAGACCCTGCCCCTGGCCTTCACCCAGAAGACCATCGACCGCCTGGCGGGTAAACCCACCCACGTCAACGTGTCCGTGATCTTGTCGGAGGTGGACGGCACCTGCTACTGACCGCCCCCACCTGCCCTCCCCGCCCTTGAATAAACTCTGTGCTTGCCCGAAGCAGCCACGATTCCCTCCAATGCCTGTGTTGACCCTCTCAGCCTGGCACCTTGATGTGCCTTCACACCCATGCGCTTGTGTGTGTGAGCATGAGTGTGAGTGAGCCGTGCCTGGTGGTTGGAGTAGAGCGGGGAAGGACACCTGAGCCTGGCAGAGGCGTGCGAGGCCGGCCCCACCTGGGCAGCTCCTGAGCTCAGTGGTCCATTTGTCTCAGAAAAGCAGCAGGAGGGTAAGAGGGGAGCAGGTGACCAAGGAAGAGGCTGCACCTATCGTGTGGGAACAGGGCATGAGAGGGATGGTGCAGGAAGGACAGCTGGATGCCAGGGCCCCACACACCCACACACCCTCCGTGGGCCTAACTCAGAGGTGCAGGCTGCCCCGCTGACTCGCAATGAGAGGGGCCCACCCACCTGGGCACAGCCTTCCCCCCCTGCATCATACAGCTCTATGTGCACATGTGCACACACACATGTTCTCCACATGCTCACATTCACATGTGCACACACACCTGTGTGAGCCCTGCAGGTGCAGGAAGATCACAGCTCAGACCCAGCTCCAGGAAGGCAAAGTGTGTTTCCCCCCAAGCCCCCAGTGGGTTTTCCTCAGGCCCAGCCCATTGCCCCAGACCCCTTCTGGCCTCAGGCCTCCCTGTTGCCCAGCTGGGCATGGCTCAGGGATCAATTCCACAGACCCCTGCCAGGCAGCCCCTGCTCCCTGCCCAGTCCCCAGACTCAAGCCTCCCATTGCCTCCTGAGCCCAAGAATGGCCAAACCACAGACAGGATAAGGGGTGAGCCTGGATTCAGAAGAATAGCTTCCACCAGGAACCTCTGCAGCTCCTGTGTGGGGTTCCTGGCAGAAGAGGAGGCCAGGGGAAACAGAGCATGGAGAGGGCAGTCCCACGACCACCTGAGGACACCTGGCATCACCAAGGCCCCACAAGGGGGCAGTGGGGCCCCTGCTCTTGTCTCAGACACCTTCTGGGCCTCCCCAAGGGACCTGGCTTTCTGCCTGCCTCCCTCTGTTTCCAGGGCCAAGGTGGGATGGGGACCCCTACCCACCCTGGCCACCCCTCCCTTCTGGAGGGTCCAGTCACCAAAGGGCACTAGGGAGAGCAAGGTATGAACTATAGAAGTGCTGCCATGGAGAAGGTGCTGCAGCCACCAGGGACCCTGGACCTGCCCAAGGAGGAGCTTCCTCAGGAGACAGGGAAGGGAGGACAGATCAGGGAAGGCTGAACCAACAGATGGACGGCAGGCAGGTAGGTAGATAGACCATAAGATCTACAGTGGATGGCAGGCTAGACAGACAGGTGGGTGGGTGGGTGGGTGGATGGATGGATGGATGGATGGATGGATGGATGGATGGATGGATGATGGATGGATGGATGAATGATGGATGGATGGATGGATGGATGGATGGATGGATGGATGATGGATGGATGGATGGATGATGGATGATGGATGGATGGATGGATGGATGGATGGATGGATGGATGGATGGATGGATGATGGATGGATGGATGGATGATGGATGACGGATGGATGGATGGATGGATGGATGGATGGATGGATGGATGGGTGGATGGATGGATGGATGGATGGATGGATGGATGGATGGATGATGGATGGATGGATGGATGGATGGATGGATGAATGGATGATGGATGGATGGATGGATGGATGGATGATGGATGGATGGATGGATGGATGGATGGATGATGGATGGATGGATGGATGGATGGATGGATGGATGGATGGATGAATGATGGATAGATGGGCAAATGGGTGGATGATTGGATGTGTCAGCATATGACAAGCAGGTCCCATTCCCATTTAACAGGGGAGGTCCATGCCCTGGGGCCTTGAAGACAACAGGGCTACCTGGTGGCCTTCACCTGGGTCTCTACGTTCCTTGTAGCTTATCAGTTACATTCCCCGGGAGGGCAACAGAGGGCACTGGTCATGCCCATGTGGCCCTGGAACACTGAACCACAGGCCAGATCTATGTCTTGACCTGGAGCCCCTTGAGGGTGGCTTGTGCGGTCCTCTCTGGCCTCACTCGGGGTACAGGCCAAGGCCAGCCCAGAGCAGGGCCTTGCTGAGGGCACAGCTAGGGCTGGGAACCAAGAGGCCTAAGGCTTGGCTCTCCTTGCAGCAGCAAAGACAGTGCCCTGCCAGGCCTCTCTACCTGAGGTACTCTGAGACCTTCAGACACAGAGGTCCTATGGGAATCTCAAGAGCTGCAAGGGTGGCGGTCCTTACCCTGGGACCCTGCCACTTTATCCTCCCTGAGACAGCCTCAGACCTGCTGTCCCAACCCCGACCCCGAGGGTGCTGGGCGGGAAGGGCAGGGCTTGGCCTCCACCCACGCAGGGGCCCTCCTGGCAGGGTCTTGGTGTCTTGCAGAGTGCCTAGAGACACTTCCCTGGGCGGTGCTGGATCTGCAGGCAGAAGAACTGGAGGAAGACTCCCCGGGAGCCAGCCTGTGGCCCACCACTGTCACCCTGCTCACGCTTTTCCTGCTCAGCCTCTTCTACAGCACGGCGCTGACCGTGACAAGCATCCGGGACCCATCTGGCAGCAAAGAGGGCCCCCAGTACTGAGCAGGAGCCAGCCAGGCACAGGTGAGGCAAGCAGGCAGAGCAGTGGGCTAACATGGGTGCTTGGCTCCCAGGAAAGCATGTGCCAGTTGGGGTCTGGTCTCTCAGGGAGGTCATCCTTCATATATACTGTGGACATGGCCAGGCATGAGGTCAAGAGCACAAATGTCCCCCTACCAGGCGTAGTCACTGAAGGATTCAATCTGATCTCCTGTGAGCCAGCCCAGGGCTGGGCAAGGGGCACTGGCAGCCCTGCCTCCTCAGGAGCTCCCCAGCCCCTGACCCACCTCATGTTTGCAGGGAGCAGCATGGAGGAGTCCCCTGGAGCCCAGCTGGATACCAGAGCTCAGCCCAGCTCAGAAGACACCCACCCGTCCCCACACAGGCCATGCTGGTGCAATAAACTCATCATAAAAGCAGAGGTTCTCAGACTGAGTGGTGTGTGGGATGGGCACAGAGGCGGGGAAGGCTTTGGAGAAGGAGGCCTGCCTCGTGACCCTGGGCAGGTACACAGTGGACATGCAGATGGGATTCTCTTGCCTAAGCAAAATGACCAAGCTATATACTAGGAACAGGTCCATGCAAGAGCAGAGCTTCACAGGGGAGCATAAACATGACCCCTCGCAAAAAATGGACCCCACTCCCCAGTCCTGCTTACAGGACCTGGTCACTGGGCCCTGGTCCTGATCACTGAGTCCTGGTCCTGATCACTGAGTCCTGGTCCTGATCACTGAGTCCTGGTCCTGATCACTGGGTCCTGGTCCTGATCACTGAGTCCTGGTCCTGATCACTGACTCCTGGTCCTGATCACTGACTCCTGGTCCTGATCACTGGGTCCTGGTCCTGATCACTGGGTCCTGGTCCTGATAACTGGGTCCTGCTACTGATCACTGAGTCCTGGTCCTGATCACTGAGTCCTGGTCCTGATCACTGAGTCCTGGTCCTGATCACTGAGTCCTGGTCCTGATCACTGGGTCCTGGTCCTGATCACTGAGTCCTGGTCCTGATCACTGAGTCCTGGTCCTGATCACTGGGTCCTGGTCCTGATCACTGACTCCTGGTCCTGGTCACTGGGCCCTGGTCCTGATAACTGAGCCCTGGTCCTGATCACTGAGTCCCGGTCCTGATCACTGGGTCCTGGTCCTGATAACTGGGTCCTGGTCCTGATCACTGAGTCCTGGTCCTGATCACTGACTCCTGGTCCTGATCACTGGGTCCTGGTCCTGATCACTGGGTCCTGGTCCTGATAACTGGGTCCTGCTACTGATCACTGAGTCCTGGTCCTGATCACTGAGTCCTGGTCCTGATAACTGGGTCCTGGTCCTGATCACTGAGTCCTGGTCCTGATCACTGGGTCCTGGTCCTGATCACTGACTCCTGGTCCTGGTCACTGGGCCCTGGTCCTGATAACTGAGCCCTGGTCCTGATCACTGAGTCCTGGTCCTGATCACTGGGTCCTGGTCCTGGTCACTGGGCCCTGGTCCTGATAACTGAGCCCTGGTCCTGATCACTGAGTCCTGGTCCTGATCACTGGGTCCTGGTCCTGGTCACTGAGTCCTGGTCCTGATCACTGAGTCCTGGTCCTGATCACTGAGTCCTGGTCCTGATCACTGAGCCCTGGTCCTGATCACTGAGTCCTGGTCCTGATCACTGAGCCCTGGTCCTGATCACTGAGCCCTGGTCCTGATCACTGAGTCCTGGTCCTGATCACTGAGTCCTTGTCCTGATCACTGAGCTCTGGTCCTTGTCACTGTTTCCTGGTCCTGATCACTGAGCCCTGGTCCTGATCACTGAGTCCTGGTCCTGATCACTGGGTCCTGGTCCTGGTCACTGAGCCCTGGTCCTGATCACTGAGCCTGGGTCCTGATCACTGAGTCCTGGTCCTGATCACTGACTCCTGGTCCTGATCACTGGGTCCTGGTCCTGGTCACTGAGTCCTGGTCCTGATCACTGAGTCCTGGTCCTGATCACTGAGCCCTGGTCCTGATCACTGAGTCCTGGTCCTGATCACTGAGCCCTATTCCTGATCACTGAGCCCTGGTCCTGATCACTGAGTCCTGGTCCTGATCACTGAGTCCTGGTCCTGATCACTGAGCCCTGGTCCTGATCACTGAGTCCTGGTCCTGATCACTGAGCCCTGGTCCTGATCACTGAGCCCTGGTCCTGATCACTGAGTCCTGGTCCTGATCACTGAGTCCTTGTCCTGACCACTGAGCTCTGGTCCTTGTCACTGTTTCCTGGTCCTGATCACTGAGCCCTGGTCCTGATCACTGAGTCCTGGTCCTGATCACTGGGTCCTGGTCCTGGTCACTGAGCCCTGGTCCTGATCACTGAGCCTGGGTCCTGATCACTGAGTCCTGGTCCTGATCACTGACTCCTGGTCCTGATCACTGGGTCCTGGTCCTGGTCACTGAGTCCTGGTCCTGATCACTGAGTCCTGGTCCTGATCACTGAGCCCTGGTCCTGATCACTGAGTCCTGGTCCTGATCACTGAGCCCTATTCCTGATCACTGAGCCCTGGTCCTGATCACTGAGTCCTGGTCCTGATCACTGAGTCCTGGTCCTGATCACTGAGTCCTGGTCCTGATCACTGAGTCCTGGTCCTGATCACTGAGCCCTGGTCCTGATCACTGAGTCCTGGTCCTGATCACTGGGTCCTGGTCCTGATAACTGGGTCCTGGTACTGATCACTGAGTCCTGGTCCTGATCACTGAGTCCTGGTCCTGATCACTGAGTCCTGGTCCTGATCACTGAGTCCTGGTCCTGATCACTGGGTCCTGGTCCTGATCACTGACTCCTGGTCCTGGTCACTGGGCCCTGGTCCTGGTCACTGAGCCCTGGTCCTGATCACTGAGTCCTGGTCCTGATCACTGGGTCCTGGTCCTGATCACTGGGTCCTGGTCCTGATAACTGGGTCCTGGTCCTGATCACTGACTCCTGGTCCTGATCACTGGGTCCTGGTCCTGATCACTGGGCCCTGGTCCTTGTCACTGTTTCCTGGTCCTGATCACTGAGTCCTGGTCCTGATCACTGAGTCCTGGTCCTGATCACTGAGTTCTGGTCCTGATCACTGAGCCCTGGTCCTGATCACTGACTCCTGGTCCTGGTCACTGGGTCCTGGTCCTGGTCACTGGGTCCTGGTCCTGGTCACTGAGTCCTGGTCCTGATCACTGAGTCCTGGTGCTGATCACTGAGCCCTGGTGCTGATCACTGAGCCCTGGTCCTGATCACTGAGCCCTGGTCCTGATCACTGAGCCCTGGTCCTGATCACTGTTTCCTGGTCCTGATCACTGAGTCCTGGTCCTGATCACTGAGCTCTGGTCCTTGTCACTGTTTCCTGGTCCTGATCACTGTTTCCTGGTCCTGATCACTGAGTCCTGGTCCTGATCACTGGGTCCTGGTCCTGATCACTGAGTCCTGGTCCTGATCACTGAGTCCTGGTCCTGGTCACTGAGTCCTGGTCCTGATCACTGAGTCCTGGTCCTGATCACTGTGTCCTGGTCCTGATCACTGTTTCCTGGTCCTTGTCACTGTTTCCTGGTCCTGATCACTGAGCCCTGGTCCTGATCACTGGGTCCTGGTCCTGGTCACTGGGCCCTGGTCCTGATAACTGAGCCCTGGTCCTGATCACTGAGTCCTGGTCCTGATCACTGGGTCCTGGTCCTGGTCACTGGGCCCTGGTCCTGATAACTGAGCCCTGGTCCTGATCACTGAGTCCTGGTCCTGATCACTGGGTCCTGGTCCTGGTCACTGAGTCCTGGTCCTGATCACTGAGTCCTGGTCCTGATCACTGAGTCCTGGTCCTGATCACTGAGCCTGGGTCCTGATCACTGAGTCCTGGTCCTGATCACTGACTCCTGGTCCTGATCACTGGGTCCTGGTCCTGGTCACTGAGTCCTGGTCCTGATCACTGAGTCCTGGTCCTGATCACTGAGCCCTGGTCCTGATCACTGAGTCCTGGTCCTGATCACTGAGCCCTATTCCTGATCACTGAGCCCTGGTCCTGATCACTGAGTCCTGGTCCTGATCACTGAGTCCTGGTCCTGATCACTGGGTCCTGGTCCTGATCACTGGGTCCTGGTCCTGATCACTGAGTCCTGGTCCTGATCACTGACTCCTGGTCCTGATCACTGACTCCTGGTCCTGATCACTGGGTCCTGGTCCTGATCACTGGGTCCTGGTCCTGATAACTGGGTCCTGCTACTGATCACTGAGTCCTGGTCCTGATCACTGAGTCCTGGTCCTGATCACTGGGTCCTGGTCCTGATCACTGGGTCCTGGTCCTGATAACTGGGTCCTGCTACTGATCACTGACTCCTGGTCCTGATCACTGGGTCCTGGTCCTGATCACTGAGCTCTGGTCCTTGTCACTGTTTCCTGGTCCTGATCACTGTTTCCTGGTCCTGATCACTGAGTCCTGGTCCTGATCACTGGGTCCTGGTCCTGATCACTGAGTCCTGGTCCTGATCACTGAGTCCTGGTCCTGGTCACTGAGTCCTGGTCCTGATCACTGAGTCCTGGTCCTGATCACTGAGTCCTGGTCCTGATCACTGAGTCCTGGTCCTGATCACTGAGTCCTGGTCCTGATCACTGGGTCCTGGTCCTGATCACTGACTCCTGGTCCTGGTCACTGGGCCCTGGTCCTGATAACTGAGCCCTGGTCCTGATCACTGAGTCCCGGTCCTGATCACTGGGTCCTGGTCCTGATAACTGGGTCCTGGTCCTGATCACTGAGTCCTGGTCCTGATCACTGACTCCTGGTCCTGATCACTGGGTCCTGGTCCTGATCACTGGGTCCTGGTCCTGATAACTGGGTCCTGCTACTGATCACTGAGTCCTGGTCCTGATCACTGAGTCCTGGTCCTGATAACTGGGTCCTGGTCCTGATCACTGAGTCCTGGTCCTGATCACTGGGTCCTGGTCCTGATCACTGACTCCTGGTCCTGGTCACTGGGCCCTGGTCCTGATAACTGAGCCCTGGTCCTGATCACTGAGTCCTGGTCCTGATCACTGGGTCCTGGTCCTGGTCACTGGGCCCTGGTCCTGATAACTGAGCCCTGGTCCTGATCACTGAGTCCTGGTCCTGATCACTGAGCTCTGGTCCTTGTCACTGTTTCCTGGTCCTGATCACTGTTTCCTGGTCCTGATCACTGAGTCCTGGTCCTGATCACTGGGTCCTGGTCCTGATCACTGAGTCCTGGTCCTGATCACTGAGTCCTGGTCCTGGTCACTGAGTCCTGGTCCTGATCACTGAGTCCTGGTCCTGATCACTGTGTCCTGGTCCTGATCACTGTTTCCTGGTCCTTGTCACTGTTTCCTGGTCCTGATCACTGAGCCCTGATCCTGATCACTGAGCTCTGGTCCTTGTCACTGTTTCCTGGTCCTGATCACTGTTTCCTGGTCCTGATCACTGAGTCCTGGTCCTGATCACTGGGTCCTGGTCCTGATCACTGAGTCCTGGTCCTGATCACTGAGTCCTGGTCCTGGTCACTGAGTCCTGGTCCTGATCACTGAGCCCTGGTCCTGATCACTGAGTCCTGGTCCTGATCACTGTTTCCTGGTCCTGGTCTTGATCACTGGGCCCTGGTCCTTGTCACTGTTTCCTGGTCCTGATCACAGAGCCCCATCTTTATCACCAGGGTCTGGTCCTGATCACTGAGCTCTATTCTGATCCCTAAACCTATTTCTTATAATTGGGCCCTGATCATAATCACTCTGCACTTGTCTTGATCACTGGGCCTTATCCTGATCCCTGACCTCTGTTCCTGGTCATTCAGCCCTTGTTCTGAGCACTCTGTCCTGTTCTTGGTCAATGGGCCTTGTTTTGATCGCCAGCCCGAATCCTTATCACTTGCCAGGTCCTGGTCTTATGCCCATTTATTCTGCCTCTGAAGCCCGTTCTCTGGCTCCATCACTATATCTCAGACCCTGAGTCCTGCTCCCATATCCTGAGGAAGTGACCCACATAGAGGACAGGAAGCCTCCTGGTAACCTTTAACCTTCTGGGTCTTCACGCTGGATGGAGTTTGAAGAGATGACCCCACCACCTAGTTTCATCCTTTCCAGGACTTAGAAAGGTTTGTAGGTGCCTGGCTGACTTAGTAGAAAAAGAATCATTCCAGGCCCAGGTAGCATGAGTCAGATCCCTGCCCAGAAGGGTCATCAGGCACAGGGGTCACCATGGGAGAGGGGTTGGGTGCAGGAGTGGGACAGGTGGGGGAGGCAACGGTGTTTGTGTTCTGTTGTTTTTCTCTTTCTTCTCAAAGCTCCTGTTCCCCCATCACCTGCTGAAACTCCCAAAATAGCCTTTGGGGCAGTGAGTCATTGTGAGCTCAGCCTAGCCCAGGTGTCCCAGCCAAAGACTACTGTTTGCAGATCATACCCAAAACCGAGACCTGGCCAGATGGGCCTGGGGCCTAGGCAATGGGCCAGAGGTAAGAAGAGGCCTTCTACACCAGTGAGACCCCCAGGCCCCCAGAATACCTCAGACCTACCCCACACCACCCTTAGCAGGCAAGGGTCAACAAGGGTCAGCCAGGGTCAAAGCAAGATCAGCCAGAGTCAACCAAGGTCTTCCAGAGTCAGCATGGTCAGCCACGGTAAGCCACGGGCAGCCATTTAAGAGCTTACAGAGGCCAAGTTCAGTCAGGATTAGACCAAGTTCAGCCAGGGTCTGTAAGGTTCAGCCAGGGACAACCACAGTCAGCCACGATCAGGTCTTAGGCCAAGATCAGTCAGGATTAGAGCAAGTTCAGCTAGGGTCAGCCATGGTCAACCATGATCTGGTCTTACAGAGAACAAGTTCAGTCAGGATTAGACAGACCAGCTAGGGTCTGCCACGTTCAAAATCAACCACAGTCAGCCATGATCAGGCCTTACAGAGGCCAAGGTCAGCCAAGATTAGACCAAGTTCAGTCAGGATCAGCCAGGGTCAGCCATGATCCAACCTTACTGAGAACAAGTTCAGTCAGAATTATACAGGTCCACTAGGGTCTGTTATGGTCTGCCAGGTTCAGCCAGGGTCAGCCAGAGTCAGCCAGGGTCAGCCAGGGTCAGCTAGGGTCAGCCAGGGTCAGCCAGAGTCAGCCAGGGTCAGCCAGAGTCAGCCAGGTTCAGCCAGGGTCAGCCAGAGTCAGCCAGGGTCAGCCAAGGTCAGCCATGATCCGACCTTACTGAGAACAAGTTCAGTCAGAATTAGACAGGTCCACTAGGGTCTGCCAGGGTCAGCAAGGGTCAGCCAGGGTCAGCCAGGGTCAGCCAGGGTCAGCCAGGGTCAGCCAGGGTCAGCCATGATCCGACCTTACTGAGAACAAATTCAGTCAGAATTAGGTCCACTAGGGTCTGCCAGGGTCAGCCAGGTTCAGCAAGGGTCAGCCAGAGTCAGCCAGGGTCAGCCAGGGTCAGCTAGGGTCAGCCAGGGTCAGCCAGGGTCAGCTAGGGTCAGCCAGGGTCAGCCAGGTTCAGCCATGATCCAGCCATACAGAGGCCAAGATCAGTCAGGATTAAACAAACATCAGCACACCCTGACCTTCTCACACTCAAGCTCCTACACTCACTCACGTACACACACTCTCACATGCATTCACACACGTTCACTCTCACTCTGACAAATTCTCAGTCACACAGCTTCACATTTGCACACTCACATGCACATGCAAACTCACACACCCATAGCCCACACACTCTCGCAGCCATACAACCACACATGGTCCCTCTCACACTCTCTTACTCATCCTCACACACCCACACACTCACATTCACACTCCCACACTCACACTCACACACACACTCACACTCACACTACCTCTCATGCACACTCCTCCCTCTAGACCCTTTGGGCTCAGGGAGACACAGTGAGGCTCACTCTGGCCTGGTCGCTTTCTATGGGGTGACTGCCAGTTCAAAATCAATCAAAGTCAGCCATGATCAGTCCTTACAGAGGCCAGGTTCAAACCTTACAGAGGCCAAGGTCAGTCCGGATTAAACAAAGGTCAGCCAGGGACTTCCAGGTTCAGCCAGGGTCAACCAAGGTCAGCCATGATCAGGTCTTACAGAGGCCAAGTTCAGTCATGGTTAGAGAGGCCAGCTAGAGTCTGCCAGGTTCAGTCAGAGTCAACCAGAGCCCGCCATGATCAGATGTTACAGAGGCCAAGTTCGGGCCTTACAAAGGGCAAGTTCAATCAGGATTAGACAAATTCAGCCGGGATCTGAAAGATTCAGCCACGGTCAGCCATGGTCAGCCATGATCTTGCCTTATAGAGAACAAATTCAGTCAGGTTTGAACATGTCAGCTACGATCTGCCAGGTTCAATCAGAGTCAACCATCATCAACCATGACAGGCCTTACAAAGCCCAAGATAAGTTAGGATTAGAGCAAGTTTAGCCAGGGTCTTAGAGAGAACAAATTCAGTCATGATGAGACAAAGGTCAGCCAGAGTCAACCACAATCAACCATGGTCAGGTTTACAGAGGCCAAGTTTAGTCAGGTTAGAGCAAGTTCAGCCAGGTTCAGCCATAGTCAGCCAGGATCTGGCCTTACACAGAACAATTTCAGTCAGGTTTAGACAAATTCAGCCAGGGTCTGCCAAGGTCTTCCACAGTCAGCCATGGTCAACCATGATCTGGTTTTATGGAGAACAAATCCGTCAAGATTAGACAGGTGAGTTAGGGTCTGCCAGGTTCAAAATCAACTACAGTCAGCCATGATCAGGCCTTGCAGAGGCCAAGGTCAGCCAAGATTAGACCAAGTTCAGTCAGGATCAGCCAGGGTCAGCCAGGGTCAACCATGGTCAGCCAGGGTCAGCCATGATCCGACCTTACTGAAACAAGTTCAGTCAGAATTAGGTCCACTAGGGTCTGCCAGGGTCAGCCAGAATCAGCCATGATCCAGCCATACAGAGGCCAAGATCAGTCAGGATTAAACAAACATCAGCACACCCTGACCAGTGTCAGCACACCCTGACACACATGCACATGCAAACTCACACACCCATACCCCACACACACTCTTGCAGTCACACACACTACACACATGCTCCCTCTCACACTCTCTTGCTCATCCTCACACACCCTCACACTCACATTCACACTCCCACAGTCACACTCACCCTACCACACACACTCACACTCACCCTCCCTCTCACGCACACTTACACTCACACACTCCCATTCCCACAGTCACTCACACGCACACACTCACATTCACACTCCCACAGTCACACTCACCCTACCACACACTCACATTCACACTCCCACAGTCACACTCACCCTACCACACACACTCACATTCACACTCCCACAGTCACACTCACCCTACCACACACACTCACATTCACACTCCCACAGTCACACTCACCCTACCACACACTCACATTCACACTCCCACAGTCACACTCACCCTACCACACACACTCACATTCACACTCCCACAGTCACACTCACCCTACCACACACACTCACATTCACACTCCCACAGTCACACTCACCCTACCACACACACTCACATTCACACTCCCACAGTCACACTCACCTTACCACACACACATTCACACTCCCACAGTCACACTCACCCTACCACACACACTCACATTCACACTCCCACAGTCACACTCACCTTACCACACACACATTCACACTCCCACAGTCACACTCACCCTACCACACACACTCACATTCACACTCCCACAGTCACACTCACCCTACCACACACACTCACATTCACACTCCCACAGTCACACTCACCTTACCACACACACATTCACACTCCCACAGTCACACTCACCCTACCACACACACTCACATTCACACTCCCACAGTCACACTCACCCTACCACACACACTCACACTCCCACAGTCACACTCACCCTACCACACTCACATTCACACTCCCACAGTCACACTCACCCTACCACACACACTCACATTCACACTCCCACAGTCACACTCACCCTACCACACACACTCACACTCCCACAGTCACACTCACCCTACCACACTCACATTCACACTCCCACAGTCACACTCACCCTACCACACACACTCACATTCACACTCCCACAGTCACACTCACCCTACCACACACACTCACACTCCCACAGTCACACTCACCCTACCACACACACTCACACTCCCACAGTCACACTCACCCTACCACACTCACATTCACACTCCCACAGTCACACTCACCCTACCACACACACTCACATTCACACTCCCACAGTCACACTCACCTTACCACACACACATTCACACTCCCACAGTCACACTCACCCTACCACACACACTCACATTCACACTCCCACAGTCACACTCACCCTACCACACACACTCACACTCCCAGTCACACTCACCCTACCACACTCACATTCACACTCCCACAGTCACACTCACCCTACCACACACACTCACATTCACACTCCCACAGTCACACTCACCCTACCACACACACTCACATTCACACTCCCACAGTCACACTCACCTTACCACACACACATTCACACTCCCACAGTCACACTCACCCTACCACACACACTCACGTTCACACTCCCACAGTCACACTCACCCTACCACACACACTCACACTCCCACAGTCACACTCACCCTACCACACTCACATTCACACTCCCACAGTCACACTCACCCTACCACACACACTCACATTCACACTCCCACAGTCACACTCACCCTACCACACACACTCACACTCCCACAGTCACACTCACCCTACCACACTCACATTCACACTCCCACAGTCACACTCACCCTACCACACACACTCACATTCACACTCCCACAGTCACACTCACCTTACCACACACACATTCACACTCCCACAGTCACACTCACCCTACCACACACACTCACATTCACACTCCCACAGTCACACTCACCCTACCACACACACTCACACTCCCAGTCACACTCACCCTACCACACTCACATTCACACTCCCACAGTCACACTCACCCTACCACACACACTCACATTCACACTCCCACAGTCACACTCACCCTACCACACACACTCACACTCCCACAGTCACACTCACCCTACCACACTCACATTCACACTCCCACAGTCACACTCACCCTACCACACACACTCACATTCACACTCCCACAGTCACACTCACCCTACCACACACACTCACACTCCCACAGTCACATTCACCCTACCACACACTCACATTCACACTCCCACAGTCACACTCACCCTACCACACACTCACACTCCCACAGTCACACTCACCCTACCACACACACATTCACACTCCCACAGTCACACTCACCCTACCACACACACTCACATTCACACTCCCACAGTCACACTCACCCTACCACACACTCACATTCACACTCCCACAGTCACACTCACCCTACCACACACACTCACATTCACACTCCCACAGTCACACTCACCCTACCACACACACTCACATTCACACTCCCACAGTCACACTCACCCTACCACACACACTCACATTCACACTCCCACAGTCACACTCACCCTACCACACACTCACATTCACACTCCCACAGTCACACTCACCCTACCACACACACTCACACTCCCTCTCATGCACACTCCTCCCTCTACACCCTTTGGGCTCAGGGAGACACAGCGAGGCTCACTCTGGCCTGGCAGATTTCTATGGGGCGTCTGGGACCGCTGGCCCCACTCCTCGCTAACCGTGTCCTCCATCTTGTCTCGGGGGTCCCATCTGTGAGGTGGGCACATGCCCTCCGCTTGGGGAAGGCCTCAAGCACAAATGGTGCAGGAAGACATGGGCAGAGGTCAGCGGCAGCTGGGAGCGGCCGAGTGAACCCTGGGTCAGAGACCGGGGATGGTGTGCAGAGTTGGGGACAGCTCTGGGTTCTGACCCCTGAGGTTGCTGGGACATCCACTGGCCCTCTGCCCTTGCACTGTTACTGTGCTGGTGGGGACAGGCCTCCGGGCCTCAGGAGAAGCCCATCGACCTGCCAGGGCTGGAATGTGGGGCTGGGAGGCAGGAGGGTCTGAGGACAGTGAAGGACCCTGGGAATACCATAGGACAGAAGGCTGGTGGGTGGGCCCAGAAGGGGCTGTGTGAGGAGCCAAGGGTCAGTGGGAGCCTGGCTAAGGCTCATCCCGAGGGATCGGTGAGCAGCTGGAGTGGCCAGGCTGGGTGGGGGTGGAGGGCAGAGCGGACAAAGAGAGGAGAGTGACTGGACCAGATAGTGACCGAGCCCAGCCAGGGTGTAACCTGTACTGACCGCATCCCCTGGTTGCCGTGTGGAGAAGGGACAGGCAGAGGCAGGGGGCTTGGGGGTGAAAGACATCACGTTATGAAGGGTCAGGATGGGTTCAGTCCTTTCATCCCTGCCTCACGTGTTAGCTGGGAATCTTCTGGAAGGAGAAGTGCCCTTATTGTCATGTAGTGATTGTACAGCACAGATCATTCTGGAAAGAGCAGAGGTGCCGGCCTTCCCTAGATTCACCACTTTTCAGAATAACGAATGAGTCAGTTCCAAAGGTGGTGGGACCTCTGTGGATCGTGGGGATCCCTGCACGCACCCACCCTGCTCACCCCACAGTGCTCCCTCAGCACTCGGGTCTGCAAGGCCTCCAACACCTCCATCCATCACCCTCATGAGCCGGCAGCACCAGGCCTCCTGCAGCACATCTCCCTCCGTTTGGACGGTGACACCATGGCCACCAACAACGGCCCCGACCCCGGTCGGCGTCCCACAAACGCCTGCCCCAACCTGGCAGGCACCCCCACCTCTCTACACTCTCATGGTCCCTTATGTCCACCCCTCACAGTATGCATGAGCCCCGGGGGCAACTGGAAGTTTCTCTGCAGCTGCCCCCACTGCCCGGCTGGGCCCCAGGCAGGCCACATCCTTGCCGCTGGTCTCCGCCCCAGTGCCCCCTGGGTCCACGTTCTCATTGCGGGGGTCCCTCCCACAGGGGTCCAGCCTGGGCTGCTCAGCACTGAGCTGCAGGGCCAAGGGGAACCAATGCCAGGGTGGGCTGGGGGCTGCCTAGTCGTGGTCTCTGGGCCCCTAGCCAGGGCTCGCAGGCCCATTCCTGCCCCACACCCTGCCCTCCCCCAGGCAGGTGCGAGAGGCTGTCTCAGTTTCTGCCCAAGTGACTCATTTGGGACGAACTTGGCCCTGGAGGGCACATGCAAATGGCTGTTTGTTCCACACCGAAAAACATGTTTCTCACCCTCTGAATCTGTTTCCAGAAATAGCACTGACTCCCCACCTGCAGCCCCAGCCACAGGCCCCCAATGCAGCCAGGCTGGCCCAGGCCTCAGTATTCAGGGGACCCTCCACCCCCTCCCCTAGGGCAGAGTCCACTTAGGTCAGAGACACAGTGACCACGCTGCAAATGGTGGCTTTAGTGAATTGAAATGGCTCTCAGCTTGTTTCCATCTCTGTAACCCAGACCCGGGGGCTGCCCACTCTGTCACTGGTGGGGTTCCAGAGAGAGTGACAGAGCAGAGGAGAAGGTACACTGGGGATCACCCTAGGGACCCTGGTGGTCCCCACTTGACAGATGTGGATAGCCAGGCTCAGCATGGCCAGAGAGTTGGCCTGAGGTCACAGGGAACAGGAACTGTGTCCCGAGGTCTGTGGCGCATGCGGTGACCACAGTGCCTGAGCCCTCCTCAGCCTGTCCCCTTCCTGTCCTGCCCTTGCCCTCATCCGCCCGGCCACACTCTGACTCCATCTGAGCCTCTGGTTCCTTCCCTCCCTCTGACATTCTCCTGTCTCCTCTTGCCACCCTCGTCTGTCCCTGTCTTTCTGTCTCTCTCTGCTTCTCTCTGTGTCTCTGTATCTGTCTCTGTCTCTTTGTCTGTCTCTTTCTCTCTATCTCTGTGTCTCTGTATGTCTCGCAGCCTCCCCTCTATCTGTCTCTCTTTATCTGTATCTATCTCTGTCTCTCCTTCTCTGTCTTTCTCTGTTTCTTTTTGTCTCTCCCTCTCTCCGTCATCTGTCTCTCCCTCTGTCTCTATCTCTCCCTCCTCTGTCTGTCTCGTTCCACCTGTTTCTTATTGTCTTAAACTTATGAATCAAGGGAAGACCAGGCAACTCTGCCTGTTCCACAGTGATCTGTGCTCCACGGTCGCCATATTGTAGATGAGGGGACTTCTCCTTCTGGAAGGTTCCCAGCTAACATGTGAGGAAGGAATGAAAGGAATTAACCCGTCGTGACCCTTCACGACATGATGGCCAAGGCCAGTGGGCCTTATGTTGCAACACTCTTGAGTATCCCAGGCCAGCTGGTCCCCCTGCATCTGAGCACCTTTCAGATCCCCCATGTTGGTGAGTCTAGGGGCCACGACTACACGGTGATGGCCAGTGGCCAGCCACACCCATAGCTGTGTGAGCTAGAGAGAGCCAGGGCTCATAGGACAGAGGGTCTGAGGACCTGGGGACCCACCTCCAGGACCACAGGACTGGGCAGGGGTCCCATGGGACCGCCAAGGGCAAAGGATCTGTATGGGGAACACAGGTGGCCAGGTCCTGACACTGAGATGGTGGGAGAACTCTAGTGGGTCTGGGTGACACATTGTGAGTCATCACTGACAGTGACAAGACAGCTTGGCTCTCGTCAAGTCCTCCTGGCCCCGAGAGGTGCACGCTGAGGGCTGGGGTGCCTGAGACACCAGGACCGGGGGCCATGCCGGCACACCCTGACTCAGGCCCTTCACCCACATGCTCTCCCCAGCAAGCATCTTCAGATGGACCTTCGAATGTTCCAGACCAACTAGGAGGGAGGGCTGAAAGGACATGCTCACATATGACGTTAACACATGAGGGTGGGAAGCAAGCAAAGATACGTCTCCTGTCTTGCAGTGTTTGGAGCATCTGTTATCAGTGGAGTGAAAACTCCCACACTCCTTCCCAGTCCAGCCCCCAAGGCCCACTCCATGCCCTCCCCCCAGCTGGACCCTAGGCTGTCAACCCTAAGCTCCCACCTGCACCCCCAGCTCCAAGCCCCAATGTTCCCAATTAGAACCCCAGCCTCTCTCTCCAACATCCCTCCCTGCCCCCACGTGAACCCCAGGCATCTGGGCTCAGGCAGAGCAAAACCAACGCCCCCCCCCCAAGTTGCCCACCTGGCCCTGTCACCCCCACGGCTCCTCCACCCCCACCCAGCCTGGCCACTCCAGCTGCTCACCAATCCCTCGGGATGAGCCTTAGCCAGGCTCCCACTGACCCTTGGCTCCTCACACAGCCCCTTCTGGGCCCACCCACCAGCCTTCTGTCCTATGGTATTCCCAGGGTCCTTCACTGTCCTCAGACCCTCCTGCCTCCCAGCCCCACATTCCAGCCCTGGCAGGTCGATGGGCTTCTCCTGAGGCCCGGAGGCCTGTCCCCACCAGCACAGTAACAGTGCAAGGGCAGAGGGCCAGTAGATGTCTCAGCAACCTCAGGGGTCAGAACCCAGAGCTGTCCCCAACTCTGCACACCATCCCCGGTCTCTGACCCAGGGTTCACTCGGCCGCTCCCAGCTGCCGCTGACCTCTGCCCATGTCTTCCTGCACCATTTGTGCTTGAGGCCTTCCCCAAGCGGAGGGCATGTGCCCACCTCACAGATGGGACCCCCGAGACAAGATGGAGGACACGGTTAGCGAGGAGTGGGGCCAGCGGTCCCAGACGCCCCATAGAAATCTGCCAGGCCAGAGTGAGCCTCGCTGTGTCTCCCTGAGCCCAAAGGGTGTAGAGGGAGGAGTGTGCATGAGAGGGAGTGTGAGTGTGTGTGGTAGGGTGAGTGTGACTGTGGGAGTGTGAATGTGAGTGTGTGGTAGGGTGAGTGTGACTGTGGGAGTGTGAATGTGAGTGTGTGTGGTAGGGTGAGTGTGACTGTGGGAGTGTGAGTGTGTGTGGTAGGGTGAGTGTGACTGTGGGAGTGTGAGTGTGTGTGGTAGGGTGAGTGTGACTGTGGGAGTGTGAATGTGAGTGTGTGTGGTAGGGTGAGTGTGACTGTGGGAGTGTGAATGTGTGTGTGGTAGGGTGAGTGTGACTGTGGGAGTGTGAATGTGAGTGTGTGTGGTAGGGTGAGTGTGACTGTGGGAGTGTGAATGTGAGTGTGTGTGGTAGGGTGAGTGTGACTGTGGGAGTGTGAATGTGAGTGTGTGTGGTAGGGTGAGTGTGACTGTGGGAGTGTGAATGTGTGTGGTAGGGTGAGTGTGACTGTGGGAGTGTGAATGTGAGTGTGGTTGGGTGAGTGTTACTGTGGGAGTGTGAATGTGAGTGTGGTAGGGTGAGTGTGACTGTGGGAGTGTGAATGTGAGTGTGTGTGGTAGGGTGAGTGTGACTGTGGGAGTGTGAATGTGAGTGTGGTAGGGTGAGTGTGACTGTGGGAGTGTGAATGTGATTGTGTGTGGTAGGGTGAGTGTGACTGTGGGAGTGTGAATGTGTGTGGTAGGGTGAGTGTGACTGTGGGAGTGTGAATGTGAGTGTGGTAGGGTGAGTGTGACTGTGGGAGTGTGAATGTGAGTGTGTGCGTGTGAGTGACTGTGGGAATGGGAGTGTGTGAGTGTAAGTGTGCATGACAGGGAGGGTGAGTGTATGAGTGAGTGTAAGTGTGTGAGTGACTGTGAGAGTGAGTGTGACAGAGTGTGGCAGAGTTATATGACTGAGGGATTGTGAAAGAGTTTAAGTGAGTGTGTGAGAGTGAGGGTGTGAAGGTGTGTGTGTTAGTGTGAGAGTGTGTATTAAATGAGTGTGGGGTGTGAGAGTGTATGAGGGTGTTTGAATGAGTGAGTGTGAGTGCACGGTGTATAAGTGAGAGTGTGAGTGAGGGTGTGGTGTGGTGTGAACATGGTTATGTGAGTGTCTATGTTCACCTCTGTGGATGTGTATTGAGTGTGTCAGTGTGTTCTGAGTCTGTGTGGAGGAGTGAGTGTGAGTTTGGGTGTTTCATGTGGCTGTATTTTTGTTTGTGTGAGTGTGTGGCAGGGTATGGTGCTGTGGTGCTCAGTGTGTGTATGTCTCCCTGTGTGTGTGTGTGAGTGTGGGTGTGAGTGTGTTCACATGGCTGTGTGGGAGCCCCTGGGTGTGCTGTGAGGGGAACTGAGTCCATGTGTCTGTCTGGGCCTCCGTCTCTCTCTGTCCAGGTCTGAGACACCTACCCTGAGGCCCAAGCTGCCCCCAGTGCTGTGTCACCGGGGCTCCTAGCCCAGGCCATTCCCACACCCCACGCCTGACCCCAAGGGGCTCCTCAGCCCCCCCCATGCTGCCCCTCCTTCCTGAGGAGGGGCCTCCATCAGGAGCTGAGAGCTTGGGGGCTCTGCCCAGACCAAGGAGGTGCTGGGCAACCTCACCCCCACTACGAACCCCACACAGGCCTGACTGTCTGGCACACATATGCACATGTGTGTGCACCCATATGCACCAAGACACATGCACATGTTGTGCATATGTGTGCACATGTGTGTATATTCACACACTCATGCATTCACACTCAGACATGTGCATACACCCGTGTGACATACAGACACACATGCCTTCACACTCAGATATGTGCATACACGTGTGTGACATGCAGGCACACATGTACACACAGGCCCACACGGGATGCCATCCCAGTCATCGTCCACTATTGTGGCTACATCATGAGTGGACATCCGTGCCAGCTGTGCTGGGGACATAGGCCACCCTTGCCTGCCCTGTCACTGCCTGGGGGACCGTGGGTCATGCATGCAGGGACCAGGAGGCCTGGAGGGTGGACGGAGCTCTTGTGCTGGGGGTGATAGCGACACACACCCACGGGAGGTGTCCACGCCACTTGCCTTGTGCACACTCATGTGCTCACGTGCATGTGCACACTCAGGCACATGCAGAAGGTGGGCCCAGTGGTGCCTCCACAGCCAGAGCCAAGGGCAGAGTTGTGAGGCTACAGTGACAGGACTGCACAGCGACACAGAGCCGGGCAAGGGTCAGCTCTTGCCACCAGGGCAGCCAGTGCTGGAGCCATGGTGTATCCACGCGTATGTGTTTGTGTGTGTTGTGTGTGCACACACATGGTGTGTGAGTGTGGAGCAGATCCCTGCCTATCACTGAGCACCACTTTCCATCTGTCCCCTCAGCCAACAGGACTGATGTTCTGGAAGATTCCATCTGACAGAGTCCTGGACCACACTTAGGACAGGCATCCCAGCCTCCAGGCCTCCCCACAAGGACATGACCCAGGCCTGGGCCCCACACACTGCCCAGGGCAGGGGCCACACACCCTGGGGCCCCCAGGACCCTCACGGTCCCCCACAGGGGAGGCTGACATGCAGCTCGCCCCCTCCCCCAAGCCCAGTCTGAAAAACAAGGCCCTTGGGCTGCCTTGGCTCCCACCCCCACCCTACACACAGGCACAAACACACACTTGCAAATATGTCTAAAAACACCGAGGATGGGAACCGCAGGGCAGGTGGCGACTCGGATGGAAAGTCCCACACGCCCCTGAGACCGAAACAGCTGAGCCAGAACCCAGGGAACATTTGCATTGAGGTTGGGGGTTGGGGCCAGCTGGTTGGGAGAACTCCTGACCATTTTCCTCCCTGGCCTGGACACCACCCCCAGGAGACCAGGCCTGTGCCGTGGCCAGGCCCGCAGTGACCAGGCCCCCAGGGTACTTCCCAGAGGAATGCCTGGTGGAGGGGGACACCTGGGTGGGGAGGGAGCAAGGTCCCTGGCACCTTGGGTAGTGGACTTTGCAGGCCATCTGGAGACAAAACTCCTGGCCCACAGCCAGGTCCCACCAACCCCCTCATTCTGACTGCCACTGTCCCTCACAGCCCATCCTGCCACCAAAGCTGTCCATGCTGTGCCCAGAATAGGAGCTAGCCACTCCACCTCCAAGATTCAGGCTGCAGCCTCTCAGGTGGGCACCCAGCCGCACCCCGGCCCCCAGGACCCTCTGGGCCTGCCCCAAATGGCGACCCTGGGGGCAGACCTGCCCTTGTCCCCAGTGGGCTGTGGAGGCCCCTGTGAGACCACACCCTGCACACAAGGGCTCCATCACCCACACACCAAGACACCGGAGGACCAGCAAGGGTGTGGTGGTCATGGTGAAGGGCACCCCTGGGGAGGCCCACGTCTGAGGACACAGTGCAGGGGGGTCCTGGCTAGGCAGGCAGTCCCCACCCCCAGCCTCCCAGAAGCAGGGGTCTGTGCCTGCGCCCACATCGCCAAGCAGACCCAAGCCCTCCAGGGAAGACCCTTAAATCTGAGGGAAGGGTCCTGGGAGGACCCCAGGGAGGACCCCTAGGGTATGGCCTGGGCGACAGGGGTCAGTGGGGTAGCCCCTCCTTACACACACAGTCTCCCACACAGGCTTGCACAGACAGAGAGACACAATCAAACAGAGATATACACAGACACAGACACACACAGACACAATCACACAGAGACACAATCACAGAGAGACACACAGAGAGACATAGAGACACAGAGAGACACAGACACAGAGAGACACAGACACACAGAAAGACACACAGAGATTCAGAGACACACAGAAACACAGACACAAAATCACACAGAGACACAGACACACAAAGATGCAGAGACACACAGAGAAAGAGAGACACACAGAGATGTACAGAGAGACACACACACAGAGACACAGAGAGACACACAGATACACAGAGATGCAGAGACACACACAGAGACAGAGATACAGAGAAACACAGAGACACAATAACACAGAGACACAACAACACAGAGACACAGAAGTGCACACACACAGAGACACATAGAGACACAGAAACACAGAGAGACACACAGAGATTCAGAGACACACAGACACACAGAGACACAGACACACACAGAGAGACAGAGAGACATACAGAGACACAAAAAAGACACAGAAATGTAAACACACTCAGGCATTCAGACACACTACTGGACACACACACTGACACACAGGTGTTGACACACAGATATACTCACAGACCCCACAGGCTCAAACACACATACAGGCACTTGTGGCCTGTCAGATAAACATGAAGTCACACTAGCAAACAGACAGATACACACGCAGGCACACTCCCAGACACTCACATGCTCTCAAAGGCTCAGTCACCACAACTATGTGGACACCATGCACACACACACACTCAGGCACACACTGCTTCCACAGACTCACATGGAGCTGGGAGCACGCACTCCATCATGCTCACCAGTCCCACAGGCTCACTCACATGGGCTCACACAGCTCACACAGCTCACACTGGCTCACACGGCTCAGACAGGCTCACACAGCTCACACAGCTCACACAGGCTCACATAGCTCACACAGCTCACACAGTTCACATGGGCTCACACAGGCTCACACAGCTCACACAGGCTCACACGGCTCAGACAGGCTCACACAGCTCACACAGCTCACACAGGCTCACACGGCTCAGACAGGCTCACACAGGCTCACACAGCTCACACAGGCTCACACGGCTCAGACAGGCTCACACAGCTCACACAGCTCACACAGGCTCACACAGGCTCACACAGGCTCACACGGCTCACACAGGTTCACACAGCTCAGACAGGCTCACACAGGCTCACACAGCTCACACAGCTCACACAGCTCACACAGGCTCACACAGCTCACACAGCTCACACAGGCTCACACAGCTCACACAGCTCACACAGCTCACACAGGCTCACATAGCTCACACAGCTCACACAGGCTCACACAGCTCACACAGCTCACACAGGCTCACATAGCTCACACAGGCTCACACAGCTCACACAGCTCACACAGCTCACACAGGCTCACACGGCTCAGACAGGCTCACACAGCTCACACAGGCTCACACGGCTCAGACAGGCTCACACAGGTTCACACAGCTCAGACAGGCTCACACAGGCTCACACAGCTCACACAGCTCACACAGCTCACACAGGCTCACACAGCTCAGACAGGCTCACACATGCTCACACAGGCTCACACAGGCTCACACAGCTCACAAAGGCTCACACATGCTCACACAGGCTCACACAGGCTCACACAGCTCACACAGCTCACACAGCTCAGACAGGCTCACACAGGCTCACACAGCTCACACAGCTCACACAGCTCACACAGGCTCACACGGCTCACACAGGCTCACACGGCTCACACAGGCTCACACAGCTCACACAGCTCACACAGCTCACACAGCTCACACAGGCTCACACAGGCTCACACAGCTCACACAGGCTCACACAGCTCAGACAGGCTCACACAGGCTCACACAGCTCACACAGCTCACACAGGCTCACACAGGCTCACACAGCTCACACAGGCTCACACAGGCTCACAAAGGCTCACACAGTTCACACAGCTCACAGATGCTCACACAGGCTCACACAGCTCACACAGCTCACACAGGCTCACACAGTTCACACAGCTCACACAGCTCACACAGCTCACACAAGCTCACACGGCTCAGACAGGCTCACACAGGCTCACACGGCTCACACAGCTCACACAGCTCACACAGCTCACATGGGCTCACACAGCTCACATGGGCTCACACAGGCTCACACAGGCTCACACAGGCTCACACAGGCTCACACAGCTCACACAGCTCACACAGGCTCAGCCAGGCTCACACAGCTCACACAGGCTCACACAGCTCACACAGGCTCACACGGCTCAGCCAGGCTCACACAGGCTCACACAGGCTCACACAGGCTCAGACAGACACTGTCACTCGCAGAGGCACATGGATAGTATGGTGCTGGGTGGGCCCAGTGGGACTTCTGAGGAACAAGAGAGAACACTGCTCAGCCCAGAGACCCCCAGGCCTGGTCCTCAGGCAACCCTTTGGGGGCAGGGCTTCATTCTGGGGACTTGGGGACCCCAGCTGGGCACAGAGATGCACATCCAGGAAGGAACATATCTGTGTTGGGCTGAGCCTGCAGCCGGGGCCCCAGACACATAACCCCACACCCAGAAACCCCCAGATACCTGGGCACTCGCCTCCCAACACAGAAGACATGCAGGGCACACATGAGGCATGGACACACAGCCATGCTGACACGCACTCACACACCCCAGGCAGCCCTCTGAGGCCCCAGGGTGACCCATGAGGCCGGGCACCCAGGGCTACAGTCCAGCTGCCTGGGTCTGTCTCCTCTGCCAGCAGCTCCCTCAGCTCCCATCTGTCACCCTGGGGATAGTTCTAGAACCCAGGCTGACCACAACCTCCAGTGCTCTGGGGGTGATGCCTGGCCAGACCCTGCCTCCTCCACAGCCAGCTCAGCCCCTCAGCCCCTGGCTCCCCACACTGGCTGTGGACGTGTGCCCCAGGCAGGATCCATGTGGAACTTGAGCGCCCAGCCCAAGGGCAGCAGGTACAGACATGGTCACTGCTGCCCTCACGGCACCCCTGCTGAGCCCTGGGGCCAGCCTGGACACTTGCCTAGGAAATGTCCCAGTCACAGCTGACACCCTTGGTCGGGCCCCAGCACCTGGTTTTTCTGCCAGAGCGAGGGCAGTCCTGACCCAGCAGGCCATGCACAGCAGAGGCTGAGCTGGCCCCACTCACTGGGCCCTGACCCCCCCTCCCCAGGGCTGTGTAAGCCTGTGTGAGCTGTGTGAACTGTGTGAGCCTGTGTGAGCTGTGTGAGCTGTGTGAGCCTGTGTGAGCCTGTGTGAGCTGTGTGAGCTGTGTGAGCCTGTGTGAGCCTGTGTGAGCCTGTGTGAGCTGTGTGAGCTGTGTGAGCCTGTCTGAGCTGTGTGAGCCTGTGTGAGCTGTGTGAGCCTGTGTGAGCCTGTGTGAGCTGTGTGAGCTGTGTGAGCCTGTGTGAGCCTGTGTGAGCTGTGTGAGCTGTGTGAGCCTGTGTGAGCTGTGTGAGCCTGTGTGAGCCGTGTGAGCCTGTGTGAGCTGTGTGAGCCTGTGTGAGCCCATGTGAACTGTGTGAGCTGTGTGAGCTGTGTGAGCCTGTGTGAGCTGTGTGAACCTGTGTGAGCCTGTGTGAGCCCATGTGAGCTGTGTGAGCTGTGTGAGCTGTGTGAGCTGTGTGAGCCTGTGTGAGCCGTGTGAGCCTGTGTGAGCTGTGTGAGCTGTGTGAGCTGTGTGAGCCTGTGTGAGCCTGTCTGAGCTGTGTGAGCTGTGTGAGCTGTGTGAGCCTGTGTGAGCCTGTGTGAGCATGTGTGAGCCTTTGTGAGCTGTGTGAACCTGTGTGAGCCTGTGTGAGCCCATGTGAGCTGTGTGAGCTGTGTGAGCTGTGTGAGCTGTGTGAGCCTGTGTGAGCCGTGTGAGCCTGTGTGAGCTGTGTGAGCTGTGTGAGCTGTGTGAGCCTGTGTGAGCCTGTCTGAGCTGTGTGAGCTGTGTGAGCTGTGTGAGCCTGTGTGAGCCTGTGTGAGCATGTGTGAGCCTTTGTGAGCTGTGTGAACCTGTGTGAGCCTGTGTGAGCCTGTGTGAGCCCATGTGAACTGTGTGAGCTGTGTGAGCTGTGTGAGCTGTGTGAGCCTGTGTGAGCTGTGTGAGCCTGTCTGAGCCGTGTGAGCCTGTGTGAGCTGTGTGAGCTGTGTGAGCTGTGTGAGCCTGTGTGAGCTATGTGAGCCTGTGTGAGCTGTGTGAGCTGTGTGAGCCTGTGTGAGCTGTGTGAGCTATGTGAGCCTGTGTGAGCTGTGTGAGCTGTGTGAGCTGTGTGAGCCTGTGTGAGCTGTGTGAGCTGTGTGAGCCTGTGTGAGCTGTGTGAGCTGTGTGAGCTGTGTGAGCCTGTGTGAGCCTGTCTGAGCTGTGTGAACCTGTGTGAGCCGTGTGAGCCTGTGTGAGCCTGTGTGAGCCTGTGTGAGCTGTGTGAGCTGTGTGAGCCTGTCTGAGCCGTGTGAGCCTGTGTGAGCTGTGTGAGCCTGTGTGAGCCTGTCTGAGCCGTGTGAGCCTGTGTGAGCTGTGTGAGCTGTGTGAGCCTGTCTGAGCCGTGTGAGCCTGTGTGAGCTGTGTGAGCCTGTGTGAGCCCATGTGAACTGTGTGAGCTGTGTGAGCTATGTGAGCCTGTGTGAGCTGTGTGAGCTGTGTGAGCCTGTCTGAGCCGTGTGAGCCAGTGTGAGCTGTGTGAGCTGTGTGAGCCCATGTGAGTGAGCCTGTGGGACTGGTGAGCATGATGGAGTGCGTGCTCCCAGCTCCATGTGAGTCTGTGGAAGCAGTGTGTGCCTGAGTGTGTGTGTGTGCATGGTGTCCACATAGTTGTGGTGACTGAGCCTTTGAGAGCATGTGAGTGTCTGGGAGTGTGCCTGCGTGTGTATCTGTCTGTTTGCTAGTGTGACTTCATGTTTATCTGACAGGCCACAAGTGCCTGTATGTGTGTTTGAGCCTGTGGGGTCTGTGAGTATATCTGTGTGTCAACACCTGTGTGTCAGTGTGTGTGTCCAGTAGTGTGTCTGAATGCCTGAGTGTGTTTACATTTCTGTGTCTTTTTTGTGTCTCTGTATGTCTCTCTGTCTCTCTGTGTGTGTCTGTGTCTCTGTGTGTCTGTGTGTCTCTGAATCTCTGTGTGTCTCTCTGTGTTTCTGTGTCTCTATGTGTCTCTGTGTGTGTGCACTTCTGTGTCTCTGTGTTGTTGTGTCTCTGTGTTATTGTGTCTCTGTGTTTCTCTGTATCTCTGTCTCTGTGTGTGTCTCTGCATCTCTGTGTATCTGTGTGTCTCTCTGTGTCTCTGTGTGTGTGTCTCTCTGTACATCTCTGTGTGTCTCTCTTTCTCTGTGTGTCTCTGCATCTTTGTGTGTCTGTGTCTCTGTGTGATTTTGTGTCTGTGTTTCTGTGTGTCTCTGAATCTCTGTGTGTCTTTCTGTGTGTCTGTGTCTCTCTGTGTCTGTGTCTCTCTGTGTCTCTATGTCTCTCTGTGTGTCTCTCTGTGATTGTGTCTCTGTGTGATTGTGTCTGTGTGTGTCTGTGTCTGTGTATATCTCTGTTTGATTGTGTCTCTCTGTCTGTGCAAGCCTGTGTGGGAGACTGTGTGTGTAAGGAGGGGCTACCCCACTGACCCCTGTCGCCCAGGCCATACCCTAGGGGTCCTCCCTGGGGTCCTCCCAGGACCCTTCCCTCAGATTTAAGGGTCTTCCCTGGAGGGCTTGGGTCTGCTTGGCGATGTGGGCGCAGGCACAGACCCCTGCTTCTGGGAGGCTGGGGGTGGGGACTGCCTGCCTAGCCAGGACCCCCCTGCACTGTGTCCTCAGACGTGGGCCTCCCCAGGGGTGCCCTTCACCATGACCACCACACCCTTGCTGGTCCTCCGGTGTCTTGGTGTGTGGGTGATGGAGCCCTTGTGTGCAGGGTGTGGTCTCACAGGGGCCTCCACAGCCCACTGGGGACAAGGGCAGGTCTGCCCCCAGGGTCGCCATTTGGGGCAGGCCCAGAGGGTCCTGGGGGCCGGGGTGCGGCTGGGTGCCCACCTGAGAGGCTGCACTTTGGAGGCTGTGGGGTCGAGCAGGCTGCTGCTGCAGCTCAGCCTGAGGGTGCACGGGGTTTGCAGTGGCTCTTGGGTTGTGTATCTTGGTTTGGGGCACTTTTCTGTCAGAATGTGAGATAGCACAATAAAAAAGGTTTTTATTTAAGAGAAAACCCTGGGCAGCGCAGGGGCATCCAGGCCAGCCATGCACACCGCAGGGACTTTGGTCCAAAGACGGAGGGTGAGAGGCTCCGGGGGCCCGTGAGCAGGAGGGACTGGGGTGGCAGAGCCCCCTCCACTGCCTTGGCCCCAAGGCCACAGACCCAGGCCTCTGAAGGCTCGGGGGACGCTGGGGGCTGCCCAGTGCAATGTCTCCCCCTGGCGGAGGCCCCACCTCCAGCTCCCTGTCCCCTCCTTGCCCTCCCCCAGAGGAGGGTCGTGGCTGGGAAGGAGGTTCTGTCATGGGGGAAGCGCCCCTCCTGGGACCCCCCCCACCCGAGTCTTCTGACCCTGCCCACCAAAGAGTCGGGTCTGGGGTCTGGTCAGGAGGGATCAGGGAGGACTGGCTGGAGGAGGGTTCACGGTCCTGCACTTAAACTGGGTCCCTCAGCTGCCTCACCCCAGGCTCTCCTCGCATGGTTAGGACAATTATTTGCTTTGTGTTTTTCTCTCTGTGTTAAAACACTGATTTCTAATACTACTGTCATAAAGTGTCAAAACCACACATATGTTGCAAACACACGCACTTTGGTGATGATGTTTTACTGAAGCGAAAGGGGGATGTGCCCCCTGGGGTCCAGGAACCTGGCAGACCTGGGCGGGTCTTCACTAGGGAGAGGACGCTGGGCACAGAGAGCTCATCTCTATCCTTCTGCACGTGTCACACGTTACCTTGGAAACATGATTAGACATGGGGGAGGGCGCTGTGTGTCAAGCAGGGTTTTGGGAACAGTCCTCCAGTCCACCCCACACTCAACACCATGACACTCTGAGAGCTGAGGGCTCTCTGACCCCAGGAGGACAGAGGGGCAGCAGGGCGGGGCTGGAAACAGGGTAGAGGGAGATGGAGGGGCAGGGAAACGGGGGCCCAGAGGGAAGAGGGGACAGATGGGAGGAGGTGTGGGCGACTGGGGAGGGGAGGAGACTGGGGGGCAGGAGGGCAGGGAGCAGGGCGGCTCCCCCGTCGGAGCCTCTGCCTCCCCCCCCCCCCCCCCCCCCCCCCCGTGGCCTCTGTCCCAGCCTCTCCGCAGGCATGGTCATTGCTTTTAGGGTTTGCAGGGGGAGCCCTCGTCCTAGAGTGGCTCTCCCCAGAAGGAAGTGCAGACTTCCCCACACACGGAGCCTGAGCCTGGGGTGCTTCTGCCCTGTCATCGCCTCCCCACGCCCAGGACGAGCCCGTGGTCTGCGGCTCTATGACCAGGGCACTGCAGGGCCCGTCTGCAGGGCCCTTTGGGGGGGGGGGGGTTGACCCTTTCTTTCTCCCAGGTCACTTTGCCAAAAAAAAGGGGACAATTTTAAGTTGTTTTAAGTCCAGTAGTTTGAGCAGTTTCACCAGGACGGTGGTTCAGGGTGTCAGCTGTGCTGTGCTGGTAGAAACAAAGCCCCAGGTTGTTTGTCCTTGGTGTGCCATTTCCTGAGGTTACTGTGACCCCTTCCACCGAAGAGGCCTACAGGTCAGGACGTGGCTGACGCGGTGTGACCCAGCAAACCAGCAAACACTGGGCTGACGGGCTCTGTCACTGTCAAGGGGCAGGACAAGGAAAGGGAGACCTGAGGGCCCTCCGGGTGTGCAGGGACTGGGGTCCCCGAAGTCCCAGGGCTTCAGGACATGCTCCTAGCCCCGGGCACAAACACACATGTGCCACGACACAGCTCCACACATGTGTGCACATCTGACAGTTGAGAAGCAGCCTCTGGTGGGGGGGTCCTATAGCCCCTGCAATCTGGAATGTGAGTCCCTGTCACCAAAGGACCTGGCCCCCTCCTGGCTGCCACCATCAGACCCTCCACCTGCTGGCCAAGTGGCCCACGGGCCCAGACTCTGTCCCCTCCCCCCTTGGCAGGGACCAGGCACTGAGCTCCTGCCCCACTGGGACCCCCCACACACACTCCAGAGGTGCCCAGGACAGGACCAGTGACCAGAAGTGTGGTCCCCTGGTCCTGTCTCCCAAACACTGCCCTCAGGGTGCACGCTCACCAGACACAGACAACTCAGCCCCCGATGGCTGTCCTATTGTGGTGAGTCCAGCCTGGCGGGGACGGGATCAAGATGAGCCTGGGGCTAGAGTCAGGTGGCCTAAGGCCAGGGTCAGGTGGCCTGGGGCTGGCCTCCATGCAGACGGGACCCCTCTGGCCCTCTCAGGACCACCATGCCCAGGCCGGCAGCTCTCAACTGGACATCAGCGCCCTGCATGCGCACCGCTCTGCTGCCCCCGTGTGGCCATCAGCAGCATGGCACGCCCTTGAGCGACAGGAGGCTCTTCCCAGACCTGAGGCTGAGGCAGGTGGGGGCAGGGGAGCAGATTCAGTAGGGAGGGCAGGTGGGGGCAGAGGGCGGTGGGGAGGGGCCACGCCAGGGCAGAGGGCAGGGGGCAGAGGTTAGCAGGGAGGGCAGGTGGGGGCAGGGGCGGTGGGGAGGGGCCACGCCAGGGCAGAGGGCAGGGGGCAGAGGTTAGCAGGGAGGACAGGCGGAGGCAGAGGGCAGAGGGCCATGGGGAGAGGGCATGTGGGCGCAGAGGGAAGAGGGCAGGCGGCATGGTGTCTGGGGTCTGCCTGGGACAGTGGGCAGTTCTGGATTCCTTCCTCACCCCAAGCCCTTTCAGTGGCTGTGGCCTCAGATGTTCTTATAACAAACTTACAGGGAGGGTCACACCAGGTACCAGGCACACCCGGGGGCACTGGGTACCTATGCTGTCAGGTGTGTACATTGCAGGTGTGTCTGCTGTCCTGATGGCTCCAGGCCCAGCCCGGCCTGAGAGGTGAGGCCTGGGTGCTTTGCTAGCTGGTCAGTGGTGTGTTGTATTTATCATTGCAGTTTGGGGGGACGCTCCCCAAGGCCCATGCCCCATATTGCCCCACAGGGTGACATCCCGGGTTCCACTCAGCATTCCTGTCCCAGGTTCAGTTGCGGCAGGTCCCAGCAGACAGTCATCCCCGGGTGTCCCCTCAGAGCACATTTGGCAACACAGGTGTGTGGCCACGGCCCCCACAGTCGTGTTTCTGCAGTGACCACAGAGCAAGGCTCAGGAGCCCCCTGGTGGCCATCCTGTGCCATGGTAGTTCTGTCATTTCCCAGTCACCAGACCCCGCCCCGACAGCTGCTGCAAGTGTGGGCTCTGGGGACACCTGGTGAGCAGTCTGACATAGGCTCGGGGGTCTGCCAGGAGCTTCAACCACATTTGGGCTCAGGTTGGGGCTGAGGTCAGCACTCCTCCTGGCCAGGACTCAGTTCGGGGCCAGCTCACAGCCACTCCGAGACAGGCTAACTCCCCCGCTGGACAAGGGCAAAGGCCCCACCCCCACTCCCAGGGCACAGCTATCAGGCACTGCTCCAGGTGCTATGGCCCAGAGCCAGGCCAGTCCCAGCTCAGCCCTGGCTCTGGTGAGGAAAAGGTCCCCTTAGTGCCCCACAGCCCCAGGCAGGTAGGAAGCAGGACCCACCATGCCCAGGCCCCTAAGCACCCACGGCCACACTGCTGTGGCTGGTCCTGCTGGCTGGTCCTCCAGGGGCCTGGCACACGCAGGCCTCGGTCGCCTTGGAGGCTGCCCTACACGGGGTGTTCAGACCTCAGAGGCAAACCTCAAAGAATACGCACAGGTGGAGATCTGAGCAACGGAGCACACGAACAAAGAAAATCATAGTGAAGCAAAACCAGGACGCCTCCGCGAGCAAGACCCCAGGACAGGAGGCTGTACGGAGCAGGACCTCAGGAAGGGCCAGTTATTAGAATCACTAGATACGGAGTACACCGTGTGTGGTTAACTTCTTAATTAAAGTGTTCGCGTGGGACTAGGAAACAAGAAGATGACTTTAAATGATCCAGTAGATTTGGAAAGAACTTCTGGACAATGAGATGCCTGGCGTTGGAATCGAGACCCATGGGACAGACAGCACAGGGGACACAGCTGTAGGGAGAGTCCCTGAGGTGGAAGAAAAGTCAAAGACGACATACAGGGAGGGGAAGAGGCAGTGACTGGGCATTTGCAACAGTGATGGAAGGCCGGACTCACATACTCTGAACCCCACCAAACCCCAAGCAGGAGGAGGAACCCGTCAGCTCCAGTGGGCGGCTGCCTCAGCCTAGGGGCTGCGATACAGCCTAGTGTCTCCAGTCCTGACGCTGAGGGCTCAGGTCAGGTCTCAGGAGGGCGGGGCCTCGCTCCTGGGCGTGCAGCCGGCCCCCTTCTCCCTGTGCCGACATGCTTGTCCCTCTGTGTGTGTGTCCTGACCTTCTCTTCTTATCCGACCCTAGTCAGACTGGATTAGGACCCACCCTAGTGACCTCATTTTACCTTACTCACCTCTTTAAGGCCCTGTCTCCACATACAGTCACGTTCGGAGGTCCCAGGGGTTAGGAATTCAACATGAATTTGGGAGCACAATTCCACTCATAACACTAAATAAAAATAAAATGCATGTCCTGACATTTTGAGATGAACCTGCCAACTCCTGTGGCAGAGGATTTAGAAAATTCAGACAGAAGGGCAGGTGGCAGGCTTAGCCTCGGTGCAGTCAGGGCCCAGTTGGCTCAGGTCACAATGGCAGGTCAACCTGTGCTGCCACCTCCCTACAGACAGTCCCTGCTCGGCAGTGACCAAAGAGCGGAGCTCGGGCGCCCCCTGGTGGCTGTCCTGCGCCATCGCATATGCTCCAGACCGGGTGGGTTTCTGAGCCCTGGGTGGAAGAGAGGTCACAGGGACAGTGCCTCCAGTCACCCGGACAACCTTGTCCACCCACCGCCCACACCCCATAAAGCCATCTACAGGAACCAGGACACAATGAGGAGCCAGAGGGAAACAGAGAAGACCAAACACGCAGGCGACCTGGACAGTCATGGCGTGGAGCCTGCCCACAACAGGAGCACCGTCTCCGGAGGCTTCTCAGAGACAGACCGGACCCTGGACACGCGTGGGGCAGTCACGTGACGGGGGGCAGAGAGCACCTGCGCACTTATATGGTCACAGGTCTGCCTTGTGATGGGGACCCAACTCAGGAGCTACCTTGGCCAGAAGTGGGACAGCTGAGTGGAAAACAGTCAAGTTGAATAATAATCCCAAGTACAAAACAAAGGTCCACGAGTCCGTGCTGATCTAAGTAAATCACTGAATAAAAATACAAATGGGGAGAAAAGACTAGTCTCCCAGTCTCCCTGCAGAAGAAGCCACATAATTGATATAGGAGCTCCGCCCACTGGGAGGAGCCCATCCCTTAGGCGCCCACTACTTCTAGAGGTCACTGTGGAAAGGGGGAAAGAGTCAGCTTCCAGTGGAGAACCTGACAGCAGACTTCAGCCAGGTGATCAAGGTCAACATCACAGTGACCCGCCAGGTGGATACCATGTCCACACTATCCACATGCAACCCCAGCGTCATCATGAGAAAACATCAGACAAGGCCCATGGTGGGGGGTCGTCCTGCCCAGTGCTCAAAACTGTCCAGGCCGCCAAACACAAGGACAGTCTCAGAAACTGCACACCCAGAGGAGCCCAAATGACAACTAGATGTCACATGGGGTCTTCGAAGTGGTCTTGGAACAAGAAAATAATTACACTGGCTGCAAAGTAAGGAAATCTGAATAAAGTATAGATCTTAGTTAATAACGTATCAGGACAAATGTCATGAGGTAAGATGTTAATCTACGGGAACTAGGCATGGAACTCTGTACTGTCTTCCCAATTTGTCTGGGACTATAAAGCTATTCTACGTAAGGCATTTACCAAAAGTTTTAATAACCTACAAATAATAAAACCATGCTTTCCTCTCCAGCCCTGTTGCCCACTGTGACTGCCATGGGGCCTTCCCTTGGTTCACATTTTCTTGGTGTGTATTTCCCTGTCCTTGTATTTTCCAACTTCTCTGTTTTTTGTTTTGTTTTGAGTTAACTATAAAGTTAGTCTTGATTTTTTATTTCATTATAAGAATGTCCACTTTTTAATTGAGTAGTTTAAGCCATTAATACTTATTGTAATTACTAATGTATTATGTCTTACTTCTACCATCATGTTTCATTTTTTCCATTTATGGTATTTCTTTTTATTTATTTCTTCCTGGCTTCTTGCTTTCCATTGAGCAGATTTCATTATCTTTTGCTGGTTTAAAAAGTTATACTTAACGTGATTGTTTTTAAAGCTCCTTGTAATCGCCTCTCTTCATTTATAGAATTTACTAACCCTCACAGGCTCTCAGCAAGGCATGTAGGGCAGCACAATCGATGTGCCTTGATAATTCCACCCTTATCCCTGAGAGTGTTGTTATTTTTGAGAATTTTAGTGCCAGGTAATTACACACATATTTTCCTTCAGCATTTTGATGTTCTTATGTTTTTTTCAGCAACAGCTTTACTCTCCTTACTTCTGGAATTCTTCCTGCGGCAAGGACTTCTCCTGACAGGCGGGCAGCCTGGGTCTCTGTCCAGCAAGGGTTCTGAGGCCTCTTTTGCCTAAAAAATGTTTTCATTACACACTCACATTTGAATGACAGCTTCCCGGATGTAAGGTCAAAAGTGCAAAGCTCTTCTGTGATGCTTTACAGTCCTCGTCTGTCATCTCCCTGCGTCCAGTCATTGGGACGGTCTCGTATCAAGATGACTCTTACTCCTTTTTTGGGCGACCTGCTCTTCTGCTAAGACTTTTCCAGCTGTCGCTCTTTTTTTCTGATATTCTTACAGGTTGCATAATTGTGACAGGGTATGGGTTTTCCTCACTGTATATCCTTTGGAATTCTATGCAGTCTTTCATCTTTGGGGCCTGTCAGCTCTGCCGGCAGGTGCACCTGTGGGGCCCGGCGGTATCCATCCATAAGGCAGAGCTGAGGCTTGGGCGCCTCCTTGTGGCCATCTTCCACCAGTGCAAGTCCCGGCAGCGGTGCCCTAGCCAGGTGGGGCTCTCAGGGAGGTGAGCTTTGTGGGCAGGCCCACCTGCCAGAATAAATGTCCCCTCTTCTCCTTCCACCCAACCCTGCTCGTGGTCAAGTCCCAGTGTCATGTCACTTGGTGGGGAGGCCCACCCTGACAGCCCCACCCACCCTGCTGTCCCCTGCACCTGTATGACACCTATATTCACACAGGCAGAGCGTCTCCTCCTGGGAAATGCAAGCCAGCACAGCGTCAGCACCCGGAGACAGCTGGGGTGGGGGCCCTTAGGTGCGTCCCACACAGGATTGGGCACGTACACGCCCGTGAGTAACTTACCAGCACAGATCCTGTGCAGCCTCTGCTGTCATCTGTCACTCCCCACAGTGTTGTGTGTCCCTGCACAGCACAGCCCACCTCCCACGTCCGTGACCCTTGGGTGAGGCAGCCTTTCTGCGGTAGCCTGCGCGCAGCCTCGAAATTGTCCGTGACTTGTCACCACCGTGTGAGTACCATTTCCAATGCTCTCCACTTCCAGCCTACGTCACATAAACTACGTTCTCTTCCAAAACCCCATGAACATAAGAATTCTGACAAGAGTAAACGCTTGTCTGTCCTTCCACACAGCGGGCCCTGTCCTGAGTGTCACAAAGGGCTCCCCATTTAACCTCCACAGCACCCAGCTTAAGGATGGGGACACAGAGGCACAGAGATGAGGAGATGCCCCCGGGTCGCACTAAACTGACAAGGGCCGGTGGGAAGCAGGATGTGGTACAGGGAAGTGTGGAGTCTGCCTGCGGGGACATGGGGAGTGAGTCAAAGGCTGAAACCGAAGCCAGCAGCAGAGGACACACAGCGAGCCCGTTGTCACCACAGCGCCCGGGCAGCAGCATGGTGACAGCGGGTCCTGTGGGCTGAGAGCAGAGGGCTGGCCGGCCGGGATGGCAGAGCAGGCACTGGACCCCCAGCAGGGATGGCACGTCCCAGGGTAAGCACAAGCTCAACTTGACCAGAAACTCGGAAACTTCTGGGAGCTGCTTTGGAACTTGGGGAAGGAGGTCACCCTTCCATACTTTTGGCCGGAATTGTCACTCTGCTAATGTCACCCTGCCCAGCAGAGTTGGGCTCGAGCACTTGCATTTCAGGCCGCTTAGTCTAGGCAGCGAGGCAGCTGCACACGGCCAATCACAGTGACTGCCACAGAGCGTCACTGCAGACAGAGGCGTGGAGTGACATGGGGACTGAGGGAGCTTCTGCCCACAACCCCTTCGGGTCTGGTTGGACACGTCAGTGACGCGGGACCAGAGTGAAGCCAAGAGGAGCAGTGCAGGGCCGGTGGGCCGCTCAAGGGTATGCCGTCCTCCGTGTGTGGCCCAGATGGCTCTCAAACCCGTGCCAAACGTCCCAGCAGGAAGGGGGTCGGGGGTCTTCATCCAGCAACAGAGCCTCCAGCTAATGGAGGAGAGGGGCACTGGTGGCTCTGGAGAGAAGCTCTGAGAATGTTCTTCCGCTGCAGGCCACATGGACCCTGGAGAGGGCTCAGGGGCTAGGGACACAGTGACATTGCAAACACGTGACGTGCACTAATAAATTGACACAGACAATTCACAGTGAAAGAACAACTGAATTTTGCGTTTTTAAAGTAAACCAAAAACCTAAACTATAGCTAGCTGAGGTGGGATAGGGTTCAACTGGCATTAAAGTGGCCAAAACCCCTGATGACCAGCAAGGAGGACAAGTGTGACCTTTTTAGGAAAACTGGTAGTTATGTGTTCAAGTGTAAGCTCAATGGAGCATGGTCCACCCACAAATGGGACGTCACTCAGCCTTAAAGAGGATGGACACTCTGATACCTGCTAAGACATGCATGGACCTGAGGACACTATATTAAGTGAAATAAGGCAGACACACAGGGACAAACCCCATGTGATCCACTCATACGAGGTCCCTGGAGGAGTCAGGTCCAGAGACAGGAAGTATATGGTGGTGCTGGGATTGGGTGAGGCGGGATGGGGACACAGTGTTAATGGGGACAGAGGTTCAGATTGGGACAATGAGAAAGTTCTGGAGACGGATGGTGGGGATGGTCACACAACAGTGAATGTGCTTAATGCCACTGAGCTGTGCATTTAAAATCGGTTAAAATGGTAATTTTCGTGTTATGTGTATTTTACCACAATGAAAAATTCAGTGGGGCCGGCCCGGTGGTTCAGGTGGTTAGAGCTCTGTGCTCCTGACTCCGAAGGCTGCCGGTTCAATTCCAACATGGGCCAATGGGCTCTCAACCACAAGGTTGCCGGTTCGACTCCCACAAGGGATGGTGGGCTGCACCCCCTGCAACTAACAACGGCAACTGGACCTGGAGCTGGGCTGTGCCCTCCACAACTAAGATTGAAAGGACAACAACTGACTTGGAAAAAAGCCTGGAAGTACACACTGTTCCCCAATAAAGTCCTGTTCCTTTTCCCCAATAAAATCTTTAAAAAAAAAAAAAAAAAAAAATCAGTGAATATATGCCGCCCTCAAAAAAATTCAGAGGTGAATTTTTAACTCTATTTTCCAAACCAGCAGAGGATAAAAAGTATGAAAAACGTGACAAATCCAATGGACTGGGGGGGGGGGGGGGAATAAGAACACACACACGCTCACACATTCACACACGTACATGCACACACACACTGAGTGGTGGAAAGAATACATCAGAATTCAGTTAATGTGCCTTGAGCTTGCCCTTTCAGAGACTCCCACATAGGACTTAAATAATAAAGTCCACCCTTGAACCCAAACCAGTCGGAGTGTCTTGTCCAGCAGCTGCTGTTATAAGACATGACAGACAGGTGGCTTGAACAGCAGACACTGCCCTCTACAGTCCTGGAGGCTGGAGGCTGGGGTCTGGTGTCAGCACACCAGGTCCCTAAGCAGGGAAGGTGAGCTCTGGTCCCTTCCTCTTCTTACAAGGGCACCAACCCCAGCACTGGGCCACATTCACGACTGTCTAATTGCATGACATCCCAAACACCCCTTCCTAATAGCATCTCACTGGAGGTCACACCTTCAACATATGGGTTTGGGGGCACACAATTCAGTCCAGAGCAGAGACTTTGAGAATAAAGGTGGGGAACATATCATGAAAACACAAAGCAAAGCGAAGCTCGCAGAACAATTCTATCAGGAGGAAAGCACATATAGTGATGAGAGACACTCAGAGTGACAAAGGTGCCGTGACCACTGAGACCCCACCTAAACTTAGTGCAAAAGTGACAGAAGTGAAGGACAGACACAGTCACATGTGGGGTTCCAAGCAAACAACTTGGCCCAGAACCAAGAGCTCACTCAGACAACAGAAGCAGTGACTCACCTCCCTCGGTAGGTGACACATGAAGCAGGTGAGGATGGAGTGGATTCCACATGGGCCGCTGGGTTGAGGGGAGGCACGGGGATGGTCCCAAGGAAATCCAGGCCTTGTCACCATGAAGGCGCGGCCACTGTGTGGCCATGGCAATGCCCAGCGGGCATCCTCCTCACCTGTCTTGGCCTCTGTCTGGCAGCCAGGCCACTTCCTCCTGCCTCCTGCCTGACACCTCCACCTGTGTCAGGACTGGGTCACAGACGCCCGATAGCACATCAGACAGTATTTCTGGGGGTGTCTATGAGGGTGTGGGGGAAGGAACTACCATCTGTCTGGATGGACTGAGTAAAGCAGGTGCCTCCCCAGTGCAGGTGGCCTCACCCAACCTGCTGGAGGCAGGATGGAACCAAAGGCAGAGGACAGAGGGTCCGCTCTCCCCTAACTGCCGAGCTGGGACCTGGGTCTTCTCCTGCCCTCAGCGCTCCTGGTTCCAGGGCCTTCAGACCCGCCTGGGATTTGCACCACCGACTCCCCGGGGCCTCCAGCTGCAGATGGCAGCTCATGGGACCACTCGGCCTCCATAATCACGTGAGACACGTGGATACAAAGGGAGCAACTTAGTAGACCCCCACAAGCTCGGGGGGGGCACATGACAGGCCTGACAAGCTCAGTGACCGAAGTGACCACACAGGATGGTCTGAACATCAAAATTCCTAACTAAAGGCGGGTAGTGGCAGGTAGTCACGTCCTAGACCTGTAGCTTCCTTGACAAAGGTCACTCTTTACCTGAAGTGAGCCTGTCTGTTGTCTTTTTGCATCTAAGATAACATACCTTTGAAATGTCAGAGGAATCTCCTTCCCTAGACCCCTCAGGGCACAACCTCCCCCCAGAGCCCACACCACAGACCCCCTCACTGTTACTTTGTTGTTCCCATACCATCTCCATGTGCTTAAGTGTTCATTGTTGTCCGTCCTGTACCCACCCATGTAAAGGAGTGTGTGTCTCTGTTTTAGTTTTTATCCAAACAAGGATGGCAAGGGCAGAGATCTCCCCGCTTTGCTTCCTCCCACCCCCTTAACCTACCACCCAAGGATTCCATGTAACCCCCCTTATGTCTCCTCCTTTGACTCTAATGTAAAAAATAAACTGCAAAACTGCCATTCTCTGGAGCATTTTGTCAATCTGTTGAGATCCTGCTTCCCAGAAATCATCAGTTTGGCTCTATAAATTCATAAAACTCTTCCACAGATTTGGACATTCGTTCATCTACAGCCAACCCCTCGTACTAGATCCTTTTCTGTGTGTAGAAGTTATATTGGGCTTTTATTATTATGAAGCTGTTTTGCTACAGGAAATGTGCCTCGAAGTGGAGGAAGTTGGGGTGCTTGCTATCTTTTCGAGTGACCGAGTGGTATCTGCTGTGTGATGGGACCTACAAGCAGGTGAAGGTGGGCCCCAGGAGGGGGACACAGGACCCCCACTTTTTAGTGGGGGGAGTTGGCCAGGTCTGGCCCTAGGCTGTGGCTTCCAGAACTTCCAAAGGACACAGAGCAGCTTGCGGCTTGCTGCCGGGGTCACTGGGGAGCGGACTGAGTAACCTGGTGACTCAGACCAAGTGGGCTGCCTCAGTGTCGGTGCAGCTGGACATTTCCTTGGGGATGTCAGTGTGCGCTGGTATCATTGAGAATGCCAACAAGGGGACTGACCACATGGTCACAGGCAGTGTGCGAGCTCCTGGCTCGCCACAGTAGAGTCTCCTGGTTAGGTCTGAGGGCTGGTCAGCTGTGCCGTGCACCTACCCACAGCCCATCCCCCTGGGACTTGGCAGAAGAGCCAACACACATGTGTGGTGCCCGTGCTCTGCCACGAGGAACATGGTCCTCTGCCTTTGGCTCCACTGGCACCCAGGGCTCAAACCCCAGACCTGACAAGTCACAGCACCCCATTTCCTGTGGCCAGCCATTTGCACAGAGGTTGCCGTGGAGACCAGATCCGGATGGGGGCCCGAGGGGACTGTACTGGGACCTGTGAGGTCTTCCTGCCAATAAGAGATGAGCAGGAGGAGCTCAGCCCTCCCCGTCCTACATTTGGGTGTGTTCTCCAGACGACGTGAGTGTCATGCTGCTGTGAGCCTTGGCACGACCCAGGGGGACATCACTCACCCTCCAAGCTGGGACATAAAGGTGGACAGAGCCTGGGTCCTGTGTGACGGGGCCACCCTGCGAAGGTGTGCCTCAAACTCTGCCCTCAAGGCCACAGTCTGATCTCCCACCTAACAGCAAGCTGACTCTAAGCTCTTTGGAGGGGCTGTCAAGCTGGGACTTTTAGAACAGGGTTAATGATGCCTGGTTCCCCAGGTGACAGAGGGGCTCCAGCTGGAGCCAACGGCGAGCAGCAAGGCTGGCTCCAGGACCTCACAGGTGTCTAGGCACCTCAGGTCCCGACGGGGCCAGCACCCCAGGCATCTGGAAATGGGGCTGTCGGCCAGGATGGTCAAGTGGAGAAGGGCGGGTCCCAATCTGAGGTGCTGGCCTAGATCACCGTGTCCCAGTTTTGTCCTCCAACCCTCTTATGTGCCGAGGTCGGGGGAGGACTGTGAGGAGGTGGCATCTGACCTTGTCTGGGAGGAGGATGGCAAGGGCAGAAGGATGGAGGTGGGCCAGCCCCCAAGGGGACCCTGACCCACTCTGCCTCTGCCCCGCTCCTCCCCCACCGCACCCACTGCCCCCCTCCAGGCCAAACCTCCCCGAGGACTGGCCGCACCAGCCCCACTGTCCTGCCCACTCACTTGTGAACTCGCTCCAGTGGGATGTCCACCCCGCAACCTACGGGCACTGCTCTGCCAAGTCGCCAGTGGCCTCCTGCTTGACTGACGGGCATCTCCGTCCACCCCGCACTGGACACCTGCCCCGTCCACCTGGCCGTTCCCCCGGCCCCCACAGCCCCTCTGGCTCTTGCTGTTTCTTTCTCCGTCTGACCCTGAGTCGAGAGAGGCCTCAGCCGTCGTGGGCTGAGGACCTGACCTATCCCAGGTCCTCTTCTACAATGGGCACCAACACCCAAATGCCCAGTTGTCCTGACGTGCAATTCCGATCCCTCCAAAATGCCAGTGTGACCTCCCGCCCCGCGTGCAGTCCTGCGTGTCAGTCAGCGTCCCCGGTGGTCAGGCCTGGGGTACCTCCTCGTGTCCTCCCTGACCTTCCCCCACATCCAGGTGGTCCCTAATCCCATAGCTCCGCACCCTGCTGACTTCCTTGGGCAGTCTCACTGGGGCGCCTGCTTTCCTCACACGGTGGCCTCCTCTGGCATGGATCCGATCACACCATTCCCACTGAGAACAGCTTGGGTGGGGGTCCCTTGCTCTTGGAGCCCACGCCTGCCGTCCCGACATGCCCCTCCAGTCCCCAGGCTGCTCCCCTGTGGGCTCTGACCATCTAAGGCCGCCTCCCACGTGCACAGAGACAAGTCTCTGCCTGGGCTCAGCATCAGCCTCAGAGCCAACACCCATCAGGGCCTGTGCGCTGATGACTGACATACTGAGAACACGGGGACCCGCTGCAGCTTCTCCGGAATCCGGCCATGACAGCCCACCTCGGGGAGCCAGGGGAGCGCAGGCTGGATCGTGGCCACGCCCCACCCTGTTCCCAAGGCAGACCTAGAGGGCAGACACCTCCTGGCACAACCAACAAAGGCCCCTGACTCCCAGCCATGCACGACCCCAGGCTCATGGAGACAGTGGGGGACCTCGCTCAAAGACACAGGTGGGGAGCCGTGGGCCGTTAAATCAAGTCAGGACAGTGGGGCCAGGGTCCCTTGTGTGAGAGGCCTGGGAGGCTGGGGAGGCCAGGGAGGCAGTGAGCAGCATGGAGGGCCAGCCAGCATAACTGGGGTGTGTCTGGGGGACTGTGAGTCCCAGCAGTCTTCTCTGCCCTGGGAGGAAGCCACACTCGGGAAACCAGCTCCCACCTCTGACACCAAGACATGGGGCCTCATAGCAAAGCTGACCCCACAGCAGTGTTCCCCATCACTGCCTCCCAACTTCCTCTGGGAAGAGGCTCCGAGAGAAAAGCATCAGAACAGGCAGAACCCAAAACAGGGTGTTAGGAGGGCATGGCAGGACAGACCCTCTCTCTGAGCCCACAACTGGGACTGCCCAGAGAGACCAAATGGGGACTGGATAGGCCAGCTCTGGCTCAGGGGTAGGACGGGACCCACTCAGGCCCAGACACTGAGAGGGAGCTAGCCCTGCAGGACTGGCCCTCGGGCCCTCCCGAAACCACACACTCCCTGCCCCACGGGCCTGGGCCCCATGCAGCCCCTCACACTGTCTTCACCTGGCAGGCTGAGGCCTTTTCAGGGTAGCTTCCACTGCCCCTCCTGCTGCTCCATGCCCTCTCCCCTGCCCACCTCGTCCACTTGCCAGCGCGGCTGACTCCTGGTCCCTGCACTCCAAGTTGGGGGTCTACCTGCTCCCCAATGCAGGCTCCCCCAGGGCCCACAGAGGTGCGGGGGGATTGGGAGGGCAGGGCTGGAGGGACAGGGCCAGGGGAGGGGAGGGAGGGTGACATGAGTGGTTGTAGCCGTGTAGTCCCTGGGCATCTGAAAAGAGTGGTCCCGGAGGCCAGCTGGCTGGAAAGCAGGCAAGCAGACCCCAGGAAGCAGCGAGCTGGGGGATGGGGTTGAAAGGAGAGGTGGGGGCTGCATGGGGGTGGAGCTGCCACCTGCCCACAGGCCCCTGTGACCTTTCAGCCAAGCCCTGAACTGCTGTTAGCCCTCTCCCAAAGGATCCCCCACTGCGCCCCAGCTCCCGCCCTTCTGGGAGCAGTTGGTTAGACACTGGTGTCAGGGACCCAGGCCCTGACATCAGGAAGTGCAGCTGAATGCAGTAAACATGTGTTAGAGCCACAGGGCTCCACAATGCTCTGTGCCACCTGACAGACGTGCAGACATCACCCAGCCACCATCCTCAGCCAGCCATGTCAAAGGTCTCCCCAGATGCAATTGACACCTCCCACACCCACCCCCAGGTCACATCACAAGTGCACATGAGACCTATACATGCGCTTCAGTGTCGTGTCCTGTCTGCCCCACCAGGGTGCCACGCTGCCTGGGCCAGGGTTGCTGTGGGTTCCATGGGGTCTGGGCCACAGCCAGGCCCAGGTGAGGTGTAACCAGGCTCCCATGCTCCTGGCCTAAGGCTGCAATGGCCCCTGAGAGCAAAGCTGGGACCTGATCCCAGAGGGCTTCTGGCTGTCATGAGCTAGGGGAGCCCTTGGGCACCAGAGCAGAACCAGGGGCTTGGGGACACTTCTGGGCCTGTGGTGGAGGGACATGGGCCAGCACACCCTGCAGTGAGGGACAGGAAGGGTGGAGTCAGGGTTATGGAACCTCTGGAGGTGGGGACAATGAGATTGCAGGGAAGGTGTCTCTGGGACAGAGATGCAATGGTCCCTCCCAGGAGACCCAGCCCCAGCACTTTATTCACTCACACCCTCTCCTCCCAGCCCCTCCCCAGGACGCAGCAAACAGGTAGCACGTGAACCTTTGGATACGAAACTGTAAACACGAGTCTTTAAAATGACAGAGGCCTCCTTGACCCCAAACTCTGAGCCAGGGGCCACCACCAAGGGACACCCCCCGCCCCCAGAGACCAGAACTCCGCCACCGTCCTCCCTTCCCACCCAGGCCCCGAGGGCCCTTGCACTGCAGGCCAGGCGCACACACCGACCCACAGGCGGGGCGGCCTGATCCGAGGGGTCCCTGAGATGAAGAAGCTGCACCTGGCCCGTGAGGAGCCGCCCCCACCCCATCCCATGCAAACTGCGCGCCCCACCGGCCAATGTCTGCGCCCCAGGGGCGTCCCTGGAGCCGCAAGGGCCCTGTCATGTTTCCAGGGCGTCGCGCGTGGGCGAGGGCCCGCGGGGGCGGCCGGGCGGGCCATGCAGCTGCTGGGACGCCGGCACAGAGTTGCGCTGCTGCGGGGGCGGAGGCTGCAGCTCTAGCGCGAGCGCTGGCGGTGGGAAGTCGCGCACCTGGCGGCGGTACTCCAGGAAGGTGCAGGCCTTGGTGGCGAGCGCCACCACGTTCTTGCCAACGAAGATGGCTGAGACGCGGCTGTCGCGGAAAAGCGCCATGTTGGCGGCGCGCGCCAGCACAGCCACCACGTTGACGGTGGCGAGGCTGAGCACTGGGTAGAGCATCATCTTCTGCGGCGCGATGTGCTCGCCCTGCATGCTGACCTCGCTGAGCGCCACGCACGGCAGCACCAACAGCAGCATGTAGCAGTAGAAGAAGGTGAGGCCCTCGGCCCACAGCGGCAGCCCGGTGCGCGGCGGCTCCCATAGGCTGGCCTGCATGTCCAGCAGGTCCAGCAGGTCCAGCGCTACCCAGAAGAGGCGTCCGCGCAGGTCCTCGCGCTTGCGGAAGGTACGCACGTACTCCATGCGGTCGAGCGCCACGAGCAGCAGGAAGAGGCCGGGCACACACACGGACAGCAGCAGCGTCAGCGCCTTGCGAGCCACCGGGTCGGCCGCGCCCCTCCGCGCCGCCTTGTAGTTCTGGAAGATGAAGTAGAGCTTGATCTCCAGCACGAAGATGTAAAGGAACCAGAGGATCATGGCGTAGCCGCGCTTGGCCGTGCGCACCTCGGCGCCCACCCACACGGCCACGTAGCGCAGCACCAGCAGGAAGCACACGTCGCCCACCAGCACGATGATACACACGCCGATCTTACGCGGGCCCTGGTTCTGCTCCACCAGGTATGCGTCCATGACCGCCATGCTGCCCATGATCACCAGCGTAGTCAGGCACACGTGGCGCCGGTCCGGGGGCGGCAGCACCATGGTGGGCCGCCGGGACCCCGGCTTGGGCGCGCGCGGCCCCCACGCGTGGTGGGACGAGGCCCGGCAGCCGCGGCGCTCAACCCGCAGGCATGGCGCCGCAGGGCCTGTTCAGCCGCCCCGAAGGCGCCACCGCTCCTGGCCCGCGAGCTTGGAACCTGGGGAGATTAGAGACAGAGTCAGGCTGTGGTTGAGGGATGGCCTTCCTACCCGGCCCCCGCGATGCCCCCGAGACCTGTGTGGCACGCACGCGCCTATGCGCGCCGGGGGGGGGGGGGGGGGGGACCGGGAGCCGGCCGCAGGGCCTCCAGGGGGCGCTGCAGCCCCACCTGAGACCCGAATGCTCATTCCTGCCGCCGTCCGGAAGGAAATGGAATGGAAGTGGCTTCTCCCCGCCGCGCGCGTCCCCAGACACCGGTGGTTCATCCTTGCTGGGCCCACGCCGCCGTGTCTCCGGCGCTAGTGGCCTGGGCCCCATGTCCGAGGCCGTTCCCGTAGGGGTTCGGGCGACCTCTCTCCCCCAGCGCCGCGCTGGACTGGGAGGCGGGCCTGTGCCCCCAGTTCTGCGCACTCGCACTTGGGGAGTGCGGGAGGCGGGCGCAGGCCCCAGGCCCCATCCTGGGACCCAGGTTTTCTGATCCAGGACTGAGAATCGTCCAAGTTCCGAGGATCCTATCCCATAAGCCTCTCCATGCCTCCCTACCCCCCGCCTTAGCCGACTCAGCCTCCCCTCGGGTCCAACCCCCAACGGCAAGCGGACTGTACCCTGCTCCCCCCATGTATCCCCATTGCCTTATCGCCTGCTGTGTGTGCAGTGTACACTTCCCTGCACCTGGTCAGCACACCCACGGCTACCCTGCTCACTGAAGGAGTGGGCCCCCTATGCTCCCTCCCCAACACCTTCATGGCAATCGAGCAAAGCTCGCCCTCCGCTTTGAACACCTGGACCCCCTTTGGGCTCCGCAGACCCCTGAACCTCTCACACCCCTGGCACCGGTTGTCGTGGCTGTGCTGGTTGGAATCACACCAGGCCGCAGGTCCCACACTTGGGCTAGTTCACACCCTGGGGACGTTAGAGGCTCCCACACTCTCACCCACTCAGAAGTCAGGCTCACTTCCAGCCAGGCTTACATCCCTCCTCTCCCCTCCACAGTACCCCAGTCCCCACGGCTCTGTTTACTGCCCTGTCTAGACCAAGACATAAAATTTAATGTCACCCGTGACTGTGGAGCCAGTGCTCGGCCTGCCCCTGATGACAACGCGGTCTCCACTGACAAGGGAAGGAAGCCCTTTTCCAACTGGGCCCCCGACCCAGCACCCTGCTCCCAGGGGTCCCTGCAGCCACACACAGGACCCCGGATAACTCGAGAGCGCAGACACCTTGAGTAGAGGGTGCCTTGGGGTCATCGGCCTGTGCCTCTCCCTCCACAGTTCCGTAAGCTCCTGCTCCGCACCCACACACCCACCCTGTTCTCAGCCCCGCTGGGTGGATATGCTTGATCAAGGGTGCGCGCGCGCGCGCGCACACCCACACTTGGGCCTCCTATGGCAGCAGCGGCGGCCTGGGAATTTCCTTCCCCGAGCTTGGTCAAACCAAATAGCCAGAGAGCCGCCACACCGCCACCCCCTTCCTCTGCATGCACTCTACGTCGTCCCTCAGTCACTCGTCAAACCCGGGCTGAGGGCTGAGAGTGTCGGGACAGATCCCCCTCCCAACCAGAACGCACTGAGGGAGCTCGGGCTCCTGCCCGCGAAGCCAGAGCCTGGCCTGATCACCCCTCCCCCACCCTGCCCCGGCTTCTCCCTGGGACCGGTCCAGGCCCTCCTGCCCTGGTAGTCCTGTGCCGCCGCTTGTCCCCTGCATGCCCCTCAGCCGGGACCTCACAGACTTGGCAGCCTCGGGCGCCCCGCGGCCCACCCCTCGCACGAGCCCCCACCCGAGACCACCCCCAACGAAGCCCACGAGAGAGGAGGGAAGGGCCGTGAGCTCCCACCGGACCAAGGGCGGAGAATGGGTTGGGCTGCTCCCAGCAGGCTGCGTCTCCGCTCCTCAGCCCCACCGCGGGCTCACCCGGCCCAGGCCTCAACCCCGCATCCCACCGCCCCTTCGGCCGGCAGTGGGATCGCCCAGACCGGGCCCCCACCCCGCTCCGCGGAGGCAGCCGCCCTCCCTGCCCGCGCCTACCCGCCGGCCAGATGCTGCGCCCGGCGGGCCCGCCAAGCCTCCGCCGGGCCGAGGCCGCGCTCCTCCGCCGCTCTGCCGCCGGTCAGTTCCGCTGCGCCCCCCGCCCCGCCCCGCCCCTGCCCGAGGCCCCGCCCCGCGCCCCACGCGCCCCACCGCCCGCGGGGATGGGGGTCCGACGAGTGTTGCCACGGCAACAGCACTGCGCAGCAGCGTCGCCGGGCACCGGTGGCACTGGGGAGCTGGACACCCCAAGGGTCCACGCGCAGGCCCAGGAAGTCTTCCTGTCACCGTTGCTCACCCACAGCCAGAGAACCGCCCCGCGGGCGCTTCAGTCCTGCTAGCGCCCTGAAATTCCGCTGCAGCCCCCACCCAGCCCGCCCACCAGAGTACCCCCCTCACCCGCGACAGGCGGCTTGCGGGACCCTGAACCTGCCGGCGGAGCTGACCCGGACGTGGAGGCCGAGCTGATGCCAGCTGATGCAGGTGGCACCCCGGACCTCGATGGGAACCCAACAAAAAGCGTGGTGGGGGCCTGGGTCCGGATTTCTCCAGCCTTCCCAGGAGTCTTCTGAGTGTGGAGGACACAGGCAGTGGGTAGCCATCCAGGGGGCACACTAGGGTTTGGAGGGTCAGGTTTCTTTCCTCTGACCAGAGTCACCAGCCTGTCCTCACAGAGCCCCCCACCTACATCCCAGCCCATCCACCCCTAGGATGGAGGAGGGGAGTGCACCTACTGCCTCTCTGCCCTGCTTTCTAGAGTTGCTTCCACCTCCCTCTGACAGAGGAGGAGCCTGAGGGTCAGAGAGGTGAAGGGACACCCAGAGCCCACTGATGCAAAGGGGTGGAGCTTAACGCATCCATGCCTCCTTACACAGAGGCCCTGACCAGGTGCCTGGGCCCACACAGGTAACCCATCTGCCACTCCCCTTCGTACTGGGGGCCGGTGCATCAGGCCATAGGAGCTATCCGTGAGAGGCACAGATGCTCATTGGAGTGAACCCTCAAGATAGCTGGTTGGGGGATACCAGCCCCCACACAGGCGTGCTGTCCCTCCAGGAAGTGCAGCCAGAACCAGAAGATGCCTCTGTGCCCAGGGAGGGGCCCCAGATCCCACAGGGGTGGTTCTCTCCTCCCCACACACAGGGGAAGCCTCAGGGAACAAAAGCCCTACTCAAAAAGTCCCTCCCGCAGCATGGAGGGAGGAGGGGAGGCCAGGGCATGCGGGTCCTGCCTGGGCAGACCACCGTGGCAGGTCCAGGAGGCAGAGAGCACGCTGGGTTGGAAGGGGACCAGGAACACCTGCAGTGTCCCCTGAGCTCACACCACAGCCCTGTGCAGCCTGCTCCCTCTACTTTCTGGGAGGGGCTGCCCCCAGGCCACCTGGACCATTTCTGGAGCATGTCCCTCTGCCCTCACCCAAAAGCAAACTCAAAAAAAGGAATCTTTGTCAAAACCTGTGAGCTTGTGTCAGGGCTCTAAGCACCACACACCCCACCAGCACCCAGTTCTGGCCTCCCGTCCAGCAAACCCTGGGGCCTTCTCTGCTCGGATGCCAGCAGAGCTCACCCTCCACCCCTCCTGACCCTCAGGGCAGTGGCCAGGCCCAGAGTGGTATGGTCATTTGTGCTCCCTCGGAACCTCTAGAGAGGAGTGTGTGTGCCTTGACTTTTGCTTGGCTGTGGATGCACCCCTCCTGCCTGACTTTGACACCACATGGCCTCCCTGTGTGACTCCCCTCCTAATGACACGTCATACTGCAAGGCCCACCCAAATGACCTCACTTTAACTTGAAAACGTTTCCAACTCAGGCCACATTCGGAGGTGCCAGGGAAAGTGTCTCTGTTGGCAGACCTCAACTTATTCCCCGAATAATGTTTCAAATACAATGTGCCCCTCGAACTGGGCTCCAGGAATGAGCCAGCAGGAACAGACAGACTGCAAAAACACCATCAGATGCAGCCTGAATAGTGTTTGCTGTGGCCCACGACAGGCCACTAGAAACTATGAATGTGACAGAGCAGACTGGAAAAAAAGAACAGAAATTCAAGCCCTCAAAACAATAACCAGAACTAAGGATCAAAAGAAAAGTTAACAGAATGGACACCGCTGAAAGGAAGCTCCGAGAACTGGAGGAGAGGGTAGTGGGAACTGTCAAGACTGACGCAGAGACAGACAGACGGAAACCACAGGAGAGATGCGGAAGGCCACTGAGGTTGCCTGGGACTGGGGGGCAATGCGACTACAGGGGACCCTGGAAGTGGAGGGGGAAAAGGGGAGTCAGAGGACAGCTTGTGTGGGGACTGAAGACCTGCAGACACCTAACTTCAGCCTGGGGAGCCGGTTGGGCTTCAGGGCCACCAGACCGCTGCTTCCGGCCCCAACATGCACTAGTTTGTTACAGGCACAGTGGGAGCCAAGCCCACTGTCACTGCAGGCTTCCCACAGGCTTTCCCTCATGAACTTTACAATCGGCAACTGGTCACACAGACACATGGGGTGATAGGAAGTGGAATGACTGCAGGTGAATTTATGAAGTGACAGCTCCGTAACAGTTTGCATTTCTAAAGTCACATTCCCAAGGGCCACCTGCCACCCTGGCTCAATGGCAGTCCACAGAAGGCAGGGCGTTTTCCAGAATGAAAAGGGCCCCACTGGGCAGTTGCACAGTGGTGGAAGGGTGGGGGTTGGGCTGCAGGGAGTCCAGGCATGACCACATATTCAGGTTGCAGGTAGAGGGTCAGGTCCTATGTGCCCTGGGCCACAGCTGAAGCCAGCAGGAAGTGATAAGCCCTTCAGAAGAGCTAGGGAGGTGGTGCTGAGGGGACTGGAGGGAGGGGCTCCAGGCCGGGAAGCATGGACACAGGCCCAGGGGCTCTCTGGGGGCTGGCCCCATAGGACAGGGTCAGGGACATGCTTCTGAAAGGGAGGACCTGCTGGCCACTGCCTGGTCTGGCCGCTGCTCCCACTACTGCTGCAAGGGTGGCACAGGCATTTCCCAGCCCACGGACTGGCCAAGAGCTGCCCATCCAGCACACCCCAGGCAAGGAGGAAAAGCCTCCAAAAGAACATTGGCGGGAGGTGGGGGTGGGGGGCTGGGAGTGGCCTCAGGCCTGAGCTGGCTGGAGTCTGAGTCGGGGTTCCACTGCCTTGGGAAGAGGGGAGCCTGGTGAGAGAGGCAGGGCTGAGGCTGTGCCTCCTGGGGTGGGGGTGGGGCTGTCCCAGCAGCTGGGGGCATGTTCCCGGACACAGATGGCTCTTTGTCAGGGCCAAGCCCTATGAGCAGAGCAGCGTCAGGGACAAAGTCCCTTCTGTCCACAGTGGCCTCCCCCTCACCCCCAGGGCACCACCCCCAGGAAAGGACCAGAGCCCCTACCCCCCAGGTTCCCATCCAGCGCTCACACACACACCAGGCCCAGGTGGCAAGATGGGAACCAGGGTGAGGGGCATGGGGTGCGTCAGTGGCGTCTCCCCACCCCCACCCCAGGGCCTACACCCACCCTGTGCTACAGGCCATGTCGGTTCCTCCAACACCCAGGCACCCCTGGCCCAGCGCAGCGTTGGCCCCCACTGCCCAGGGTCCCCTTCCCACTCCCATCCCCTGAAAGAGAAGTGAAAGGGTGGCAGAGGGACAGCCAGCAGCCTGGCCCCTGCAAGGAGGCCTGCACAATTTATTTCTGAGACCTCTCTAGACCCTGAATGCCCACAGCCCCCCACTGGACATGTCATGACCTCCTCAGAGGGGGCTGCCCATGCCGTCCCCACTACTGTTGGCAAAGGGGCTGAGCTCTGTCCAAAGCAGGGACAGCCCCACGCCTGCTGCTTCGAATGGACCTGCAGCCACCCAGCCCTGGAATCAGCCCCCCTGAGGCCCAGCGAGGTGCCCCACTCCAGGAGGATACGTCCTCGTCCCTCAGCGTCCAGGCGGCAGGATCCAGATGACACTCGGCAGGGCTTCCGCCAGCCTGGCCAGCTCCTGCCGACACTGTCCCTGGAGCCGGTGCAGTGTCACCTCCAAGCAGGCCTCCCGACTCCTCAGCACCCCAATCACCTCAGCAGCCTGCAGGCCCGGGCCCCCCAGCACCCCGGCTTCACTCCTCACCAGCCGGTGGGGTCCGTGGGGCTGGGCCCGGCCTCCGCCTCGCTCCCAGGCCTGCCGCAAAGCCGCCAGTTCCTGTCCCACAGCCTCCTGTGCGGCCCGCTGTGCGGCACTCCACTCCGGCCCCAGGCCTCCAACCTGCAAGGGGCAAGTCAGTGACTCCACGTCCTGCTCGTGAGGACCCACTGCAGATGTCACCTGTCACTACCAGAGCGGGGAGGGGCCTGAACAGCAGCCAAATAGCACAAAGGCTGCAGGCCCTTGGAGACGCCCTTGCTCTTCCGGGGTCCTGAAGACGTGAAGGGGAAAAACCATGCCCGTTTTACGATGCTTCAGAAAAGGAAAGCAGAACATGCCTACTGTCTGCAGCCATGAACCCATGTGCTCAGGCTTCCCTGCCCTCAGGTGGGGTGGGGGACCATGTGCCCACCAGCAGGTCAAACAGGCCACGTGGATGGGAGCTGGCAGGGACCACACAAGAATGCCTGGGGCGAGCCAACAGACCCCAACAAGGGCGTCAGGCAGCTGGGGGGCCCTCACCGTACGCTGACCACATTTATGCTAAACCCATGTCAACTCCACAGGAGGCCCTGAGGAGGCACCACGTCACACCAGCAGCTCCCGAGCCCTCACCCTGGACGCCCAGGCCGCCCGCCGGGCCTCTGCAGCTGCCTGCAGCTCCTCCTGCAAGGCCTGCAGCTCCCCGGCCACCAGCTCCAGCTCATCAGCCCCGCGCTCTGGGATCCTGGGCAGAAATGTGGGCCACGAGGATTCGGGGGGGCAGGCACCCAAGACAGTGTCCTGCAGAGAGAGAGGCCCCAGTGAGGGTGGGCGGCAGCACAGGCGTCAACTCCCCAGCCTGCGGGACGGAGGCATAGGAGGCATGCCCACCCCAGGGCACACAGCAAGCTGCATGGCTACCATCACCCAGGCAGGCCTGGGGGCCAGGGAGGCACAAAAGCCAGTCTTCTGGAAGGCTGCAGACCCCTAAGAAGTCAGGGCTCCCCAGAAGCTGGGCAGGGTGGGGCCCATGGACATGTGGAAGGAGCCCCAGACTCAGAGCTGCAGGCCTGAGTGCAAAGCTGGCTGCAGGCCGGGATGGTGTGTGGCCCCGAGTCTCCTCTTCCTGTTCTCTGGGAAGAGGGAAGATGCCCCACCCCACCCCAGGGCCGCTATGGTCAAGGCCAGGGAAGGGGGTCATCCCAGCTTCCTGACCATCCATTGCCAGAAGACCAGCTCCCTGCACCGCCACTCCAGGGCAGCCTCCAGCCGGGCATTCTCACTCTGCAGCCTCCGCAGCAGCTGCAACGCAAACCATAAACCAGGCCTGTCAGAAGCCCGTTTGCACTGGGCCACCAGTGTTGAGACCCCACCCATCGCACCCACCCCTCCCTGCAGCACACGGCAGCCCCACCTCCACGCACCACCAGGCATGAGCAGCCCGGGGACCCCCTACACCGGCCCCCACTGCTAACCCCTCAGGGTCAGGCTGAGTGCAGGTGCCGCCTGACTTGCGACCTCCATCCACATCCCTCGCTGACTGGGGGCTGCACCCTGGAGGCTGCTAGCAAATGAGGAGGCAGACCGCGAGCCTGCCACCTCTGGGGGAGGGAAACCCCTCCCCTGTAACCTGCAACCCCAAAGGCAGAACAAGCCTCATGGCATGCAGCTGGGAAGTGACAGGGAAGAGGCCCCACCATAGCCCTGCCCGGCATGCACAGCTCGTGCCCACAGACCTGCACCCAGGCGGCCGGGGCTGGCTGAGGGACCGCCGTGCACTCCACCCCTCTGGCCCCTGCATCAGCCTCGGGAAGCTGGGCTAAGGGCCCCGCCCAGGAGCAGCCGAGGCAGGTGGCACTGTCCACCTGAGGGCCCACCTGAGATGGGGAGGGACTGTTTAGCCCCTATCCCCATTGAGAAGCCCCAGGCCGGGCACCTGCTGTGGCTCCTCTAGAAGACAGAGGTACTAGGCCATTTGGGAACCCGGGAGCATGTTCCAGGCAGGCACAAATGTCCAGAGTGTGGCAGCCAGACAGGAGCTCTGCCAGGCCACCACTCTGGGCTACCACATCAATGACCCTGGGTCTCCCCTAGACAGGGAGGGGCCCCTGCTCTGCCCCCTAAACCCGTTCCTGCCTCTGGCAACATAGAAAACCCAGAGTGCTGGCCAGGAAACCAGGGGCCTGCTTGCTGCGGCTGGAACCTGGGACTCCAGGGGCCAGATGGGGGCGGCCTTGAATGCCAGGCCAAAGGCCCAGCAAGCCCATCGCTGGTGCAGACTGGAGGGAGGCCTGAACCAGCCCACAGCCTGGCGAGCACAGAGCCTGGGAGGGCTCAGACCTGGGGAGAGTGCCCGCACACTCAGAGCGCAGGTGCCCGCACGTGTACACACACACCTGCAGGGCATTGGCCACTGAAAAGTTAATGCCATTTCCAAGAACAGTCCCACAGAGTGACCCCCCCACACCTCCCAGGCCATAGGAAAGAGGAACAGGCACATCAGAGGGGGTGGAAACAAGTCCCCTTCACACCCCTAGGGCTGGGGCAGGGAGGGGGCACAGGGATGCAAGGAAAAGGCTGCAGCCCAGCCACTCCACAGCACTCCACAACCACAGATCATTCCAGAAGCCTCTGAGACTTGTCCCAGGAATACAGGCCCTTCAGATAGGCCAGTCCAGGCTGCTGCCAGCTCCCCCTCCAGAAACTGTGCGAGGAAGCCAACTGTGGCCTCTGCCCACCTGGCCACACTGTCTGCAGTCCTCCGGCACCAACAGGTGCAGCCTCCAGGAGGCAGGGGAGCCCCACCCCCACCCCAGAGGCCAGGATCCCAGGCAGCACCAGGCTGGAGCCAGCGCAGCCTCAGCTCTGCTCCAACCCAGGGGGACCAGGGGCAACATGCCAGGGCCTCACTAAGTCACCCTTAAAAGGAGACAGAGCGAAGGGCACCTCAGGACACCCAGATGCTACCTCAGCACCTCCAGGGCCCCGCGCAGCCCTGCCTGAGTGGGACCCAGCCAGGTGTCGGCCAGGGACACAGGCCCAACAGACACCAAGGGCCAGGCAGGCGTCCCCACTTGGGCACACGGACCCTACAACGGGATGCAGACCCCCACACGAACACAACAGCTCCGGACCTGCAGGGACCACATCAGCCCCGGCCTGAGCCCTCCTGCCTGGCCAAGCACCCAGGGGGCTGAGTGGTGCCAGCCTAGCATGCTGGACAGGCCAGAGCCCAGCCTTCAAGGGACGGCCAGTCCTGGGCGTGTCCCAGGACCCCTGGCCAGAGTGTGGGGCGTGCTGGGCAGGCACCCCACATCACCAGCTGACACCTGCACAAGCTCGAGACGCCAACACTGTCCCCTTGGAGGTTGCAATGGTCTTCCTTCATTCCAGCACCCTGCTCACTGGCTGCCAGCCCCGCCCCGACATCGGTGCCCTCGGGCCCTGCCCATGCCGGACAGCAGCCAGTCTGCATTCCCACAGCACTGGATAATCTAGGAGACCGGGACGGGCCTAACATGCCCGTCCCAGACACCAGCAAGGTGGTGAGCGTGATAGACACAGCTCAAAGCCTGGGTTCCCCACCCAGGTCCTTCCCACCCTGGGTCCTGCCCTCACCTGCCGGCCGGCCTCTGGGTCCCTGAGCAGCTCTGTTTCGGTGACAGACAGGTGGCCAAGTCTGTGGTCACTGTGGCAACCGCGAGTATATGAGTGGATCTGAAACGGGCAGCACAGAGCCCAGGCTGAGCAAGGGTGGGTGTCTCCCCCAGCGCAGGACAGAGGCCCTGGAGCCCCGCTCTCAGATGTAGAAACGGGGCTGAGGGCCACACCTTGCCGAGGCAGTCCAGGGCAGATGTCCTCAGCACCGCAGGCGGCCAGCCCAGGGCCTGCCAGGTGGCCCCTGCAGAGGGAGGGGCACTGGGCATCTCCCCACAGCTTCCCCATCCTACCAAGCTCCCGGGCTCACAGTGGAGGGTGGGGGTGGAGGGGGCACCCCTGCTTCCTTCCCCCCTCAGTTCGTCGAGTGCCAGGCCCATGTGGTGGGTGAAACAGCCTGTGGACAGGCTCAGCGGTCCAGTGGGGCTGATGGTAAGACACAGAGTGATTTGTCTGGGCCTGGGGAGCAGTGAGGGCTCCCCAGCCAGGTGAGGCCTAAAGGCGGCATGGAGGTTAATAGGTGACCGTGTCCCAAGCAGGAGTGGCTGGAGCCAAGGCCAGGTAAAAGGGAGTGAGGGGTCCTGGTAAACACCAGCTGAGCATGAGACCCTCGGCTGGGGCTGGAGGGGTCCCAGCACCAAGGAGCCCTGCACTGGAGGGAGCCTGCAGTCCCCTCAGCCCAAACCTTGCACTGGGCCTGTGGGGGACACCTGTGCCCCCAGCTGAGCCCTACCAGCCCACAACCAGAATGCAGGGGGAAAAGGGGAGGCCCAGGCTGCAGCAGCTCCCCCAGGGCCTGCAGCCCGTTTCAGTGCTCAGTGACACAGAGCCTGAGGCCTCTGGTGGCTTCTAGGGACAGGATGGCCAAACCTGCAGGCTGCTTGCCCCAGTGATGCCCAGCTTCAGCTGCCCTAGGCCCCCTCCTGGACCACCTGGAGCCCTGGGCTCAGGCGCTGTGCCACTCCAGGGCAGTGCCCAGCCAGCCTGGAAGTGGGCCTGGCAGGCCTACTTCCAGCCTGTTCAGGGTCTCACTGGACAGGCCACAGGCAGGGAGAGGCAGCCTGACCGCCTGGAGCATGGAAGGTAAGTGCCCCTGGGTGGGCAATGCTCAGGTGGCAGTACCTTGCCCAGGAGGGAGCACTGCTCCTGCTGACTGGCCATCAGCTTTCTCCACCGGAACCGCAGCTTTCCCATCAGCCACTGTAGGTAGCGGACGTCTACACAGCCATCTGCTTCCACACGTGCAGCAGGCAGGCTGGGGCCGGCCAGGGCCTTACACTGGAGAGGGGGCAAGAGTCAGGCCCTGCTCCCACACTGCAGTGGAGACCCCAGAAGGGGAATGAGAAAGGAGGCCCCTGGGAGTGAGAACCGTTGGGTCTTGGAGGTACCAGGGGAAGAGGCGGGGCCACAGCCTGTGGGCACACACCCCACCCTGCCATGAAGGAGGGGCGGGGGGGGGGGGGGGGAGATGCGGGCCTAGGAGGCCAGGACAGAGAGGCCAGCCTCCAAGTCCTCACCGGGGCAGCCAGGATGGCAACACTGACCCCCACTGGCCTATCCTCAAGGGTCTGGCAGGTGGCGCCCAAGGTTCCGGCCAGGGCTAGGACCCCTCAACCTCACCCCACACCCACCTCACACACAAGCATCTCATCGCCCAGCCGCACGTGGGTCTGGGCCAGTAGCAGCTCGAGCAGGGGCCCGCGGGCCAGGAGCCAGGAGAGGGCCAGGAGCAGTTCGCGGCTGCCCCGGGAGCCGTCCTCTGGGAGCTGAGCCAGCCCCCGACGGGGGTAGCCCTGGGAACGCAGCGCAGATTTCACCCAGCGGGCTTGGGCCTCTGGGGATAGGAGACTGTCAGCTCAGGGGACCGACCATTGGAGGTGACACCACCCAGGCCCCTAAGGAAACCGGGCACAACTCCCAAGCAGAGGCCGAGGGGCGTTGCGATTTAACCAGAATGAGGAGGCAGGGCTAACTGGAGGCGGGGCTTATGAGGTGGGAGGGACCAGAGCCTACGAGAACTTACTGGAGGAAGCGAGCTGATGGGGCGGGGCCTCGCATGGAGAGCGCGGAGAGGATTTTACCGGGGAGGCGGGGCTAACAGGGAAGGGGGTTGGCCGGAGTGGGCGGAGCCAGTGACGTAGTGGACAGCCCACCAGAGGTGGGGCTTAGAGGGGGGTGGGGCTTACCCGGGACAAGCGAGACTGAGGCGCCGTTTGTCCGCAGCTGCGAGAGCAAGCAGAAAAGCAGCCGCCAGAGTGCGGGGGCCTGCGGGGATCAAAGGGTGGCGATCAGCAGGGCCGGCCGCCTCCCTGCGTCCGTCCGGGGCCCCACTGGGCCTGGTCGCCTGCCTCGCGGGCCTCACCGCCTCCGGAAGGTCGAACTTGGCGCGGCGGAAGATCTCAGGGCTGGGCCCAGCGGGCAGCGTCCGACTTAGCGCGGCAATGGCCTCGGGCAGGGCCCCGCCCGCGTCCGCCCGGTCCACCCGGCGCCGCCGCCGCCCCATGCAGTTGGCACCGTCCTCCTCCCAGGATCGCGCGCCACCGCCAGCGGGTCCCAGTGTCCAATCACCGCGCCGGTACCGACTCTGCTGTGCCTGCATCCAATCCCCGCGCGGTCCAGGACACGCCTCTGACTCCCGCCCAATGGGCGATGCCCTCGGCATTTGAGTGCTGTCTGTTCTGTCCGTTGCTGAGGCACTTCCGGTCTAGCGAAGACCAATCGGCGTTGACGGCTCTGCGGCCCAATCGCGGCGACACGGGACACCGCCTAATTCAGACTCCACCAATCAGCGTCTCACCTCCGTGCACCAAATGGCAATATTTGGCCAAGCCCTCTCCCGCCCGACCGCCAGGGGGCGCCCGGACCCCGCAGCGCGCACCTGGCCGGGCCCGCGGGGACCACTGCAGGGGCACACCCTCACCCCGCCCAGCTCAACCCCGCCGCTCGCGGGCGGAGGGCTCCTCCCGGAAGGCCGGTGACTTTCCCCATCTAAACCTCCATCTGCAGAACCCCCGGCCCCGATTCCTCCCGTCCATCTTCTGCGCGGCCAACCCTCCCCAGCCTCCCTCTGTCCTGCACCCTCAGCCTCTCCTTCCCGCCACTGAAGAGGCGGTCTTTGAAGGAACATTTGGAAAGAACTTGGCGGTTCTTTCAGAGTTAAACATAAGTTTACCCTAAACCAAAAATGCCAGTTCCAGAACCTATGAGAACTGTATTCACATACACGGAAGTGCATAGCAGCTTTGCTCGTAATAACCCCAAACGAAACAATCCAAAGGCTGCCAGCTGTGCAGTAAGGCCATCCGTTGAAGTAGTGATCAGTAGTCAGTGGCAGCCACCTCACTGACACGTGCTCATGCATGGCTGCAGCTCAGAGAGGGGAGAAGCTTGTCTGTGTCTGCATCTGTTGGAGACCCAGAGAAGCAGATGTGCAGGTAGCGGTGGCCTGGAAAGAGTCCCAGAGTGGGCAGTGACAGCAAATGGGCACGAGGGGACTTTTGTGGGTGACAAGAGTGGTCTAGAATTGGATTATGGTGGCCGCTGCCAAAGGCTGTGAACTGGTTAGTCACTGCATGTACACAGGTGAACTTTATGTATGTAAATTATACCTCAAAGCTGTAAAAAAGCGGGAGAGAAGAGGGAATGAGAACGCACTCTGTCCTCAGAACCCCAGCGCTCCCCGGCTGTGGCCAAGCCCACAAGCAGTGCAGTCATGCCGGAACCCCATCTTCCTCGCAGCGCCCATGGTTGCCCGCCTGCCCGCCTCTCAGGCACAATGAGCCCCTTACCTGTCTCCCCCACAACCGACCTTCCCTGGGCCTCCATCGCAGGTGCTCCTGGGTTCCCTGCCCCAGTACCCCCACCGAACAGCCATTTCTCGTGGCCGGCCCCGTTGGCCCACACCCTGCTCCCCACCAGCACAGGGACATAGCTGCCTGCTCCCCCAGCCCTCCTATCAGTCCCCTCCAGGGTCCCCCTTCAGCTCAGGCTGGGACTAGCACAGGCCCCAGTCTGGCCCTGCCTTCCAGATCCATGACAGCCGGAGGCCTTTCTGGGTAGTCTCCCCGCAGCCTTCAGAATAAAGATCACATCCCTTAGCTTACAGGAGTGGTTCCTGATGTTGGGTCTGGAACCCTCTCAGGCCTTTGCACCTGCTGCTGGGCCTTCCTCCCAGAATGCTTTCCTCCCCACCTGAGGCCTGGCTGACCCACTCTTCTCTTCCCCCAGGCCTCAGGACAGGTGTCCTGTGCATCGACTGCCCACTCGATGTCCCCCGGCCCCTACGCCACCACTGTCCACTGAAAAACCCAGCCTTACCTTAGCATGCTCTGCTCTGTGCCTCCCTGCCCACATCCCATCTGGTAGAATCCCATGAGTCCCGTTTCCCTCCCTCTACCCCACCACCCCACAGACACACTGCCCTTCATCCCCTCTCACAGCCTATCCAGCTCAGGCCTACAGTACCTCCACCAAAGCCCTGGGACAGGGCCAAGGCCACCTGGCATGAAGGTCACTTTATGCCAAGCTGAAGTGACCCCTCTGGGCTCTTCAGGTCAGCAGAGACCTAGGAGGGGTGGAGTAGATCGGCCAGTGGGGAAAATGGGAGGGCTCTGAGAGTGGCCAAGTCTGCAGCTGCTGCCTGAATTGAGATAGACTGTCCAGAAAGCCCCCAGCCATCACTGCACAGCCGGTCCTCAAATGCGCCATTTGGGCCGCCAGCCACTTGGTAGTCCCTGGACACAGTGTGGGGACAAATGAGGGGCGGTGATGTCCAGATCGATGCCCTTGCAGAAGCACAGCTGGCCCGGTCTTGTGGGATGGGGTGCGGATGGGGACAAGGTCAGGGCAGCAGGAAGTGGGGAGGCAGGCAAGGACTCCCCACAACTCCCGCAGCTCAAAAAAAACGGAACTAGCATGAGCTCAGCTGATTCGCTCCTGATCTGGTAGCCTGTTGTTCCAGCTCTGGGCCTTCCCCCACCCCCTGGGGCGGGGCACCTTGGGGGCTGTCCAGGCCACTTGCTGTGCAGAGGGGGCTGCAGCCTGCAATGGGCCCCCAGCAGAGCTCCCACTCCCAGGGCATCCTGCTGCAGCAGAAAGGGCAATTTCCAGGCAGGGTCTAGCATTGGGACCCCCACCTGCAGCTCCCCTGGACCATTCCCCAGCAAAAGGCACACACAGGCAAGTCCCCAGTGTTGCGTTTATTGAGGGCATGGGGTCCTCAGGGGAGCCCCAGGTGCCTGGGGTTAAGGCCGGGCATCAGCCCAAAGGGGCAGTGGTCCAGCAGGCAGCCAGGGATGGGGTCTCCACAACCTGCACAGAGACAGAGACCAAGGTGAGTGCAGCCCTCACTCAGGACTAGGGGAGCCCATCCTGAGGGCCAGCTGGGGGTGATGGAGGTGTACCTGAGTTTACTTGTTGAAAGTGTGGCTCTCAGCTCCACCCCGCCCAAAGCCTGCAGAAAAAATAGTGGGCAGTTCAGGAGCAGCTAGCCGTGGCAGGCTGCATGGGCCGTGGGGGGCTGGGTGGGCCGTGGGGAGCATACCTTTGGGCCCGAACATGGCGGCATAGCAGGGATGGTTGCAGTAGGGCTTGCCTTCATGCTGCAGAGAGAGAGGTCATGAGGGGCTGTCCCCCAGCACCCCTTCCCCTGCGGCCCCCCAGGCCCCACCTACCTCGGCATGGCCCCCTGAGGTCAGCGTCTTTCCACACTTCTCACACTTCAGGCAAGGCCGATGCCAGTCCTTCCCCAGAGATGTCACCCTCTCAGCTGTAGAGGTACATAAGGCCCCCCATGAGACACTGCTCTGCGGACACAGGGCACACCCACCTACTCACATACCCACCTTCTCCAGCCACCTCTGCCTAGGACCTCGCCCACCCACACCTGGTGGCCCACCAGAAGTCTCAGATGGCCCTTGTGCCCCCAAGGGTCTTAAGCAGCACCTCTGGTGCCCCCGGCCAACCCAGCCAAATAAACAGGAGGAGACGCTAAGGCGCTAAGGCGGGAGCGGGGATTGGAATGTCAGGAGGGCCTGGCTGCCGGGTTAAGCCCTCCGACCTCTGCACCGATCACGGGGTGGGGCCTGCAGGGCGCCTTCTCCGTGGCCCGGGCTGGGGGACTTCTCACTTCTTCCTGCCCCTCCCTGGGTGGGTACCCGGGCGCAGGGCAAGGAGGCGGAGCCCCGGACCTGAGCGTGCCTGGGATCGCGCCCCGGGCGCCGGTTTCCGCGTCAGTTTTAACTTAACGCTACCCGGGGCGGCCGGAGTCCCGCGTTCCTTCCTGCCCTGCGGGGTCCCCGCCCAGGGCGTGCCCAGGAGGAGGCGGAAGAAAGCGGGACCCAAAGATGGGGAGACACAGAGTCGGGGAGAGAGAGAGTCGAGAACACACAGAGATCGGGAGGCCCAGAGTCCGGGAGACAGGGTCACCCTATACAAGAGTCCCGACCCGCACACCCAGGCGGCTGCGGGCAGGGCTGAGGTGTCTGCTCCCGGGGCCGTTCCCCAGGGTCCCCCGGCTCCTCCAGCCCCTAAACAGTCCCGGCCAGGTCGCCCCAGGGCCGCGCTTCCGCGTGGGTGGCGGGGTGCACCGCGGTTCGGCGGGGGGTAGGCCGAGGTGCCCTGGGATGCGCTCACCGAAGTACACCTCCTTGTCGCATTTGGGGCACTTGGGCATGGCGGCGCCGGGTCCGGTGCTGGAGGCTAACTTGGAGCAAGCAGAGCACTGGACTGGGTGGGTCCCGTCGGGTGCGCGCCTTTCAGGGACCCTGGGACCCCGCCTCTCAGAGACCCGCCCCTCGCGCTCCGCCCCCTAATTCCGGGACTTGGACCCTAGGACCTCGGCTCCAGAACTGGAGGCCGAGAAAGGTCATCTAGTCCACCCCCGCCTCCGGGCAGGCCCTGGGCCTACCCAACCACCCTGCAGGGGCTGGTGGGGACTCACTGAAGGGTGGGGCTGCTCCTGGGGCTCCAGCCCCGCCCCTCGCCAAGGGCTGTGGAATCGCGGGGTCCAGGATCTGCACCGGGGGTTCCCCAGGAGCACCCCTTGCCCCTAGCACCTGTTCGCGCCCCCAGGAGATACGCTGGAGCGGGGTAGGTGACAGCTTATGTAAAATGCAAATAGATGCAAACAGCGGGCGAGAACTTCCCACACGGTTTGACCCGGCCTTCTCCTGGACAGAGCGTTGGGACACCTGCCAGGGAAGGCTCAGCCTGGCAGCCCCCTCGAGAGCTCCCCTCCATCCTTCACCACACCGGGCCAGCCCCACCCCCACGGGACATCCGGGCTTCTGCGAGCCCCCCATTCCCACCGCTCCTGGGAAGTCCTTCAGACCGCAGCGGGAACGTCCCCGGGGAATTCGGAAGAAGGGCATCCAGACGGTGGGCCCCCTCCCTCGGCGGGGACAGCGAGGGCTGCGGGGGCCGAGGATTCTGGCGGGGATTGTGGGGCGCCACGCCCGGGAGGTCTCTAGAGGTCGGCCTGCGGGGGAGGGTCCTTATCTCTGGGGAAGCGCATAGCCTGGTGGGTGCGGCCCAAGTTCGCTGCCCCCATAGTGGCTGGCCTGTGCCTCCCAGTGCCAGGCAGAGACAGTGCCTCCCGCCGGGAGTGGGGTGGGCCCAGGGGCCTGGCGCTGGACTGCAGGGTCCCAGGCCATCCTTCAACTGGCCAGCTCAGGGGTACAGGTAGGAGAGGGGGAAACCCCATGGGAAAATCCCTTCCCTGTAGGGCACTGCCTGGCCTAACCCTCCCCCCTGTCACCCAGGACACCTCCCTGTTCTGGGGGAAGGGGCTGTCTGTCTCTGTGGACCCTTCACCTCCCTCCTCTGGCGGAGGGGGGGACTGGGGGCGCCACACCCAGTGCCTTGGCTTCCTGAAGGCCTGAGCTCCCAGCCCTCTCTCCCTCCTGCCCCCAGCTCATCAGCTGTTCCTCCCCAGTCCACGACCCCTCCCTTCAGCCACCACAATTACTAATGTTCTAATCTTCCCTCACACACCCATGTCAAAAGACACATCATCTCTGGGCCTGTCCAGGCCCTGTCCCCATGGAGGATGCTGGGGACACCCTCCCACAGGGCCTAGGAGCTCTCAGCCTCCCTACACAGACACTCAGCACCCACAGCACCCAGTGCAGTGACCCTACCTCACCCTCCCTGAAGCCCACCTACCCACCCTCAGGCCCTGTGGCCTAGCACTGGGAGACATAGGAAGCCACGGATGCCTCATCTCAACACCCACCTACCTGCCGTCTGCCCCCCAGGAGGCCAGATTGGGGTAAGGGTGGGAGCTCCAGGCTCAAGGGTGCCAGAGGTCACATCCAGAGTCTCCTGTTGGTAAGGGTGCCACAGTAGACCCCACAATCCCACTCCTCCTCCCCACATCTCTTTCTAGGCACTCCTTCCTCCCTGGGAACCCCCTCTCTGACGCTACAGTTCTGTCCCCACTGGGGCTCTGCAAGCCCAGGGGCCTGGGACCCCTCAGTGGCTGGCTGCCCACTGCCCTCTGGTGTGGAACCCCCAGCCTCCCACCCACCCACATTGGCTTGCTCCTGCCCTGGAGCCTTGACACCCATGGTCATGTTAGGCCACTGCCCTCACTGTGGTTTCTGGAGCTAAGGCCACCAGCCCAACTGCCCCCACTGCCCCCACCCAGGCCTGGGCCCTATGCAGGGGCCAGGAGAAGGAGGGCGGGTCCTAACTTCTCTTACCTCCTGGGTCCATGATCCCAAGAGAGCAGGACAGGGGAAGAAGGGGGACAGGGTGCACGTACAAATACCAGCCAGGGAGAGAAATGCAGAGGCAGAGGCAGTGAGAGGAGAGGAGGGATTGCAGGGTCCAAGAAGGTCGGGTGTGTGTCACAGGGCCACATGCAGCACACACCACCAGCAGTTCCCTGGGTGTGCTGGGAGGAGGCCTCCAGAGGGGTCGGTGAGTGACAGGGTGCCTGGATGCATGCTTGTGTGTGTCCCCGTGCTTGGGGCATACTTGTGTGTGGGGTCAGCCACCTGATTATCTCTGGCGGGGTGGGCACAGGGCCCCTCTCAGAGCAGCATCCCATGTTTTCGTCCAGTCCAGGCTGGAGCTCTCAGGCAGGTGGGGAAGTGAGCCAGGTTTCTCCTCCCCTCCACCTGCCCTCCCCCACACTCAGACTCCAACTCCACCCTGCAGGGGAGCCCCCCCTTGAAAACCAGGGTGATGAGCCCCTTCCTAACCTCCTCTGCTGTTATTGCCTGTTGCTATGGTCATGGTGGGGAGGCTGCTAAGAGCAGGGCAAGGGCCACGGGCCTCGCCCTTTGGTTGGTACACAGCACGGTTTTTCCAGACACACAGACACACACACACACTCAAGGACACACACACTCCCTGGAACCCTCCCAAAGCTTCAGCCACAGACTGATGTGTCCCTCCAAATGCCCTGAGCTCCCCCCACCCATGCTGCTTGTGCATGGACGTTGTGGAGCCCTCATCAACTGCAGTTCCTCAGGTCCCTGGCTCCATGGGTGGACAGCTCCCGCCTGCCCCAGACTCTATGTCCAGGCGCCCCATCTGAAGGTTGGCCCTGACAGCAACCCCGAGACCTGCTTCCATCAATGCACGTGGCCCAGGATGCACTTGTGGGGAGAGGTGCACTGACCTGGCCCAGGGTCCACCCGACTCAGGACCAGCTGGCCAGTTGGAGACCGGGTCCAGCCCTCTACTCCTGACCCCCTCTTTTAAGGCGCTTTTGGCACTGAACAAATGGAGGACATACTGAACCCCCTCATTCATTCCAAGGTGCAGCCTCCCAACCTTGCCCCTCAGTGGTGCCACATGCCCTGGCCCTTGCTCTTCTGTGTCCCGGCACCAACCAGCCGGCACAGGCAGTGTCCAGGACAGGACACAAAGCAACCCAGCTGCTCACCCCAGTCTGCCTTTGTGCCCAGAACGTTCCGCCCTGCACCAGGACAGCATGAGGGCACCCCAGGTCCCTGAGACCTGGGGGGATGGGCACTGCAAGGTTTGGGTGCACCAGCCGAGGCCGCCTCTGTCTGCTCATCCCCGCGTCCTCTCGTGCTCATGCTCCAGTCAGGCTCGGCTGGGGACGCAGAAGGGAACCAGGCAGGATCTTGTCTCCTAGAATTCTGGGGAGGCCCGCATGCATGGGGCAGTGACGTCTGAGGAACCCACCTGCAAGAGTCAGCCACTCGCCCCACTCCCCCAAGACAATTCTAATGCTCGGGCAGGACAGACCTTCAGGCCCTCCCTCCACAGACTGGAACGTGCCTCTGGTCTCCCCTCTGCAGCCCACACCCAGGTCTGCTTCTCAGTATGGACAGGTGTAAGAATGTCCCTTCCTCGGGCAGGAGGTCGGCTGGGCTTTCACACACAGATGCTCTGAGCAGTCAACAGGCACTCCAGGACAAGTGCAGAGTCAGGGGTGGGGCAGAGCAGCTCCCCCCTCAGGGTCCAGCCCTGCCTGCCCTTCCCCCAGTCCTGGCTGAGTCAGTGACACTCAGACATTCCCAGGGTCTATTTTCAGCAGCTTGTCTCCCGGGACCCCCTGTCTGCCCCAGGCTTGGCCCCAGGGTAAGCCTGCTGGGCTCCATGCCCTCCTGGCATTGATGTATGGGGGAAGGGCTCTGCTCACAGCCACCCAGGTGGGAGGAAAGCTTTTCCCCTTCACTCCTGGAAGGAGGGATGGCATACAAAGGAGTGGGGTGCAGGGATGGGGGCACATGCACCTTGAGCTCCCTCAGCCAGCCCTGTCTGGGGTCCAGATGGGGTGCCCCTGCTCACTCCTGTCCTTGAAGCTGAGCCTGGTTCCAGGAACCTCTGGGTCCTGAAGCCAAAGCCCATGCAGAACCGCCTCCAATTCCTGTCTTGCCAGTGCCACTGCTGGGCCTGTTCATGGCCTGGGCCCACCCCCGGAAGCCATTGTGCCCAGGGAAAGCGGGCTGCCCACACCTGGCTGCCCTGGCCCCATCCGAGGGCCACTGGCACTCAGGCCCTGCCTACAGTCAAAGGCCAGTGAGCCGGTGCTTGGACCCAGGGATGGGAGGGAGTCGTGCACCCCCACCCCCAGTTCTAAACAAGTCTGAGCTGGGTAGGGTCCTCCAGCAGGTAGGGGAGGGGCTGCCCAAAGAATCTGTGCCTCAGGGAATTGGGGGCAGTGGGAGCTGCAGACACACCAGGCCCCGCACAGATGTCTGGCTGGGGGCACCAGCCAGAGCTCTACCGACCCAGGTCAGAAGCGGTGCGGTGGGGGGGGGGGGCGCAGGTTGGAAGGGCCTGGCCTGGAGTCCTGTGAAGACTGGGGCATTGGGGGTGGGGCTCGATTGGAGAGCAGGATGGTGAAGCAGGCCCGGGTGTTGAGTGAGCGGCCCTGGGATTCTGGGGCGGGGGCAGCGAAGTGGTCAGATGGCATTTCAGAGCCACCTCACTGGCTGGCCATGGGTTGGAGGGGCGGGGGTGGAGGTTAAGCAGAACGCAACACACACCGGGACACTGATGCCCATCCCCCTCTAGCTTCTTGCGGATGCGTCGGGGGCTGCGGGAGCCCGCGGGAGCACCTGACTTGTGGGGGAGCTCCCTGGATCTAGTGCCACCTAGGGAACCCCCTCAGCGCAGGGGCACCGCGGCCCCCACCCACGCGCCTAGCTACGTCCCGCAGAGACCGACAGTAGCGGCACCGCCCCGGTTTCCATGACAATCCCTAGGAAACAAACACGAAGGCGCGTCACCCTCCGCCCGCAGGAAATGGGGCGCGCCCTCCTCAGCTAGATTCAGGGGTGGGGGAGGATGGGAGGCTCTGCGTCCAGGCAGAGCTCGGTCAATCCTCGGTGGAGGTGACCACTGCACCCCTCGCCCGCGCCGGCCGGGGCGGGGCCTTCCAAATAGGTCCCGCCCCTCGTCCCCCCACCTCCCGGGTTTGGGGACTGGCGCGCCGTCTACCACGTCTCCTCCCCACATAGTTTCCACTGGAGGCTCCCGAGGGAGGGGCCCAGGCTGCGTCCTTAGCAGCCCCCACGCCCTAGGAATTTCCCCTCCGAGACCGGGAGTCCGTTGCGAGGGCAGCAGTTGAGTTCCCCCAGAGTCAGCCCCCCTCAACTGGGGAACCTAGGCCTGGTAGGAGGTGGGGACGAGGAGGGGAGTCGTCCCAGCCCCACCTCTGAGCACGCGTCGGGTGCCCCCTGCTCAGTAAGTGGGGGGCTGGGGGCCCCTGGAGTACCTGCTCAGGCTCCCCCCCCACCATGCAGCCCGGCCCGCCCTTCACACTCTGGCTGCATTCCCTGGGCCGGCCAGGTGGGAGTAGACCTAGGGCGCCTGACTGGAACTGGACTGGAGAAGGGCGGCCTGGCGGGACACGGGAGCCCATTGCTCCACCCACCCCCACCCCAGGAAAGGGATGGCTACTCATCGGACAAAGGGCCAGGCATCAGGCTCAGCTGTGTGAGCCCACGGAATGGAGGGTGGGCCGGGGAGTGGCCTGAGTCGAGCTGGGATGCAGGGCACATGAGAAGCCGGCCGCCTGTGGCGCTGGGGACAGGGGCCCAGAGGTGACTAGGTCCGGTTGCTGCTGGCTCCAGGGAGGGCGAGGTATCGGTGCCTGATGCTGGGGGCCGGCCAGGGCCCCGGAGTTCCTGCCCCACGGCGCCGAGTGGAAGAGAAGGCGCGCCCTCTGGCGGGCTGCCCGGGAATGGCAGATAAAGGGGAAGGCGGACAGCGAGGAGGGGGCTCGGAGGAGCTCCCAAGGGGTCCAGGTTGAAAGGGCAAAGCCTGGGCCGCGAACGAGCCCATTATCATTACAAACGCCACGCAGACTTCCGCGGACGCTGGTCAGGCAGGAGCACCATTCAAGCTCCCGCCCTCAGACTGCCCACCTTCAGTCCTTGGCCCCTACCAATGCTGAGGCAGAGGACCACAAAGGCCTCCACCTGGCCAGCCCCGCAGGTGGAGCCGGGCAGTCTTGATATGACCATACTCCGTCCCCATCCAAACCCTCTAGACTGCCAGGCTTAGTCCTGGCCTGAAGGCCCACCTCAAGCCATCCACTCTTCACCAGCTCCCACCCTGCAGAGGACCCCTGCTCTGGTTACCTGTCTCCTCTCCCTCCGTCTGGCATGCCCTCTGCCACTTTCCCAAGGTTGACCCTCCACACCTCTATATCTCTGAAGGACCCAAGCATCTCCTGGCTCTAGTGCCCAGTGTTGGCATTTCCAGGGGGCCAGGCTCAGCCGCGTAGGCTCCAGAGAGCTGGGACCTCAGCATAACAAAGCTCTGCCCCTTTCTGGACCCCATCCCCAGAGACCTCCCATCTCCACCCACTTGCCCCTCTCTCAGCTGCCCTCCAGACTGTGCTGGCACCACTGCCCATAACATAGCCTTCCTCCCCTCACCGTCAACCTTGGGAATAGGACCCGCCTCTCTACCAGAAGCTGGGTTCAGTTCGGGAGCATTTGTGAATGGGACAAAGGGACGCTGTGCGGGACTCATGTCCATCCCATAACCAGAGACACAGCACTGGGTCCTGCAATCCTCAAAACTTTTATTGACAGCAAAACCTGTGTGAGGGTGGCAGGTGGGCGCTTGCAAGGCAGTGTGGGAGACGGCACAGGGCCCTGGCAGGGAGCCCTGTCCACGGACACTGTGAGGGGCGTGGCTGTGGTCACAGCAGCAAGAGGAGATAAATAATACTGGGGGGCAGCAGGAGGGGGAAAGTGGGATGGCCACCTTGGAGGGACCCACCCAGGGCCACAGAGATACACAGGGACACATGGGGCCACTAGACACACAGACACAGAGACATGTGGGGCCACACGGAGAGGGGGCCACGAAGACACAAAAGGGGGTAACAGGTGCTGGGACAAAAAGGCAGACACACCCAGAGGAGCGGGAGACGGCCCAGTGCAGCTTCCTCTTCCCCAAGGACAGGACGTGCTGAGGCGGGACTGGTCACTCTCCCCCCCAGGGCCAAGCAGTGGGGCCTGTGGTAGGGGCACATGCCCTGAGGGGGGGCAGGGACAGGGGGGGCTGTGGGCCTAGGGCTGAACTTTGCCCTCGGGGTCCCTGTCATAGATGTAGCTGCCCACGGCTCCAGTGTTGACTCCTGTAGAGAGATGTGGCAGGGTGGTGGGGAGCAGTGGGGAGAGGGAAAGGGGGGCCCAATTCCCCTCCGCTCCTGGCCACACTCACCCTTGGGTCCGAAGAGTATTCCATAACAGGGCTTGTGGCAGTAGGGCTGGCCATCGTGCTGGGAGCAGGATGAGGGTTAGGTGGGGGTCCACGGACTCCTGTCACCCCACGCCCCCTAGTGGCTTCCTCCTTGTCCACGTGCCTGCCTCCCTCCCTGACAGCCTTCAAGCTCCCAAAGCCATGACCAGTCCACTCACACGGTAGGGGGCGGCTCGAGCATCGGCGCGCCCGCGAGCCTTCACTCTGGCCACCAGGGGGCAGCCCCCACCGCCCGGCGTGGCCCTCCCCTCCGGAGGCGCGTGCCCCTTCCAGGCCCCTCCCGTCCAGCCTGCCCGCCCCCAGCGCGCCCTCACACACGCCCCTCACCTCCGCGTGCCCGCCGGGCGTCAGTGTCTTTCCGCAGCGTTCACAGCGCAGGCACGGCCGGTGCCAGTCCTTGCCGAGGGATGTCACCTTTTCGGCTGGGAAGGGGGAGATGGTGACGACGTGGCCCACGGTGGAGACCTCCCACAGTTTGGGGTTGGGCATGGACACTCACCAAAGTAGACCCTCTTGTTGCAGCGAGGACACATGTTGGGTTCCCCCGTGAACGTGGTGACGCTAGAGGCTGGGGTGGGGGTTGGAGAGGAGTCATGGCCGGCTGAGCAGCTCCCACCCCCCGAGACACGGAGACCAGCCTACCTTTGCTAGGCCCCTTTGGGGGGCCACTCGCCTTTCGCTCCTCAGCTCGGGTCACAGAGACCTCAATGGGGCCAGTGACCTGCGGTCCCTCCGCAGGGGGCTTCTCGTAGATGTAGGAACCAGCACCTCCGATGTTCACACCTGTGGGGTGGCAGGCACTGTAGGGTGGGGGGCTGGTGTCCTCTCCCATCAGCCAGACCTCACCCCCACAACTTCTCAGAAGGTCCTCCACAGCTCGTTCTATGGGGTTAGGACCCGGCCCCGAGAAGGCGCTGTGGGCTGCGGCCCATTTCTGGGAAGGGCATGGAGAGAAGGAAGATGGGGGGAACCCCCCATCCCTTCCAGGCCAGAGCAGATCTCAGGCTGGGGGGCCACCCCGAGCTCACCTTTGGGTCCAAACAGTGTGGCGTAGCAAGGCTTGTGGCAAAACGGCTTCCCATCATGCTAGGCAGAGAAGCATGGGGTGAGGGCCAGTGCCTGGGCTTCTTGGCCCACCCCCTGCCTGAGGGTGGAAAGAGCCATGGAGCCCCCCTAACCCAGCCCAAGAGAGGAGCTCACCTCAGCGTGGCCCCCGGGCGTCAGCGTCTTGCTGCAGCGTTCACACTTGAGGCAGAACCTGTGCCAGTCCCTGCCCAGGGAGCTCACCTTCTCAGCTGGGAACCAAAGGGGAGGTCAGGGCCAGTGTCTGAGGGGTCCCACTCTCCCCAGGGTCTCCAGCACCCTCCCCGCCCTGGGCTGTGAGCTGGCGCATGCATCTTATCCAGGGTTCCCAGCTCAAGCACTTGTTAACCCTCAACATCACATCTGCCCCTCCTTCTACACACCAGCCTCACACTGTCCCTGAGCCATCCACGAACCCCCCAATAAGGACCCAAAGGAGTTGGCAGAGCACCCCTGCTGAGGGGAGTGGCAGGAACCTCCAAACCTTGTGGGGAGGTCCAACCAGCTTTCCCTAGTGGGAACTCCAAGGGACAGGACGCCTGCCTGTCTACATTTGGCCCCGAGTCCCCACCCCACTGCCTCCAGCTGCTGCTTTGGCACCCAAGGTCTGGAACCAGCTGCTGAGGGTCAGGTCAAGTGCCCTCCCCACACCCACACGGCGCTGGGGCTGCGGGGCCACCTCCCAATGGAGGGATGCATAGTAGTCCTCCCCAGGGGCGAACACCAGGAAAAGGGCGGAGGAGAGGACAGGCAGAAAGGCCGGAGCCCAGCCGGAATTCCGGGAGGAGACCTAGCCTGGGGCCCTGGTGGGGGGCAGGGCAGAATCTGGCTGAGCCCCAAGAGGAAGCGAAGGACCAGCAGGTCCCCCTCACATAGAGGTTGTTGTTTGGGCCAGGCCTCCCCTAGGGCCCTGGCAGCCTGGGAGTGAGGGCCTGGCCACCCTGCCATGTCCATGCCAGGGCAGGCAGGAGCTGGCTGAGCCCAAGACGACCCGGATCTCATGCCAGCCGGGTTTCTTCTCCCAGTTCTCCTGCTGGCCAGCAGTGGCTCAGGGCTGCCAGAACCACGCTGCACTGCCGGCTCTAGCATGGAACCGGCACCCCACCCAGCTGCACCATTGTTGGGGACACAAAGGCACAGTATCCTGAGGTCACTCTAGGGTGTCCTGGCCCAGGTTCCACTCTGCTCACACTCTGGGATGTTGACTGCTGGGACAGAGGGTAGCAGGGTGCAGCCTGGTTGAGGGGTGGGCAGGACCCCGGCCCCCCAACCCTCCACTAGTGCCCCCGACCAGGACAGAAGCCAGCGGGTCCAGGCTGCCTTTGTTCCTGCTGGGAGCCCTTGGCCGCCCAAGCTATCAGGAACGCTTTCCGGGCCTTCCACAGGACTGTTGGCCCAGCTGGAGGTCTCTTGAGCTGGTCTGGCTGGGGGCAAAGTCATGGGCAGCAGGCAGACCTGGGACTGTCCCCCACCCTGAGCCTCACAGGCAGGAGCCCTCTCTGAGATGGGGACACAGGGCGGGGAGGGCTCCTGGGGAGGCAGCTGGAAGCCTGTCGGCTCCAAGCCAAACCAGAAGCACTCCAGGCCAAATCCGGTCCCTCCCTTCTGGGAACAGCAAACAACTGCTGGCCTCCTCCTTCCGTAAGCGCAGCTAGCTTCCTTTACCTCAGCCTGTCCTCATCCTGGACCCTAACAACTGCCCCAGGATGACCTGGGAAGGGTCCCCTGTCTGTCCCCACCCTGTGGCCATCCTGGCTTCTGGCACCAAGTCTTCCCTCTGAAGGTGTTGGGGGAAGTCGGTGGGCAGAGACTTTGCCGCCTTGGCAGTCAGACAGAGGTTCAGCCAGGAAGAGGGAGAGTGGATGAGTAAGCCACTCAACCGGTGAGCGCCAGGAGGTGCCGTCTGCCCAGGGGGCATCCTGGCAGAGACAGCCCCTCTTCTGTGCTGCCCTATTCTGACCTTGAGGCAGGAGGGCCTGGCCACCTGGACTCCAGTGCTCTCTCAAGCTCGCTTGTCACGCCACTCCACCCGTGGGAAAGTCCTGGGGGAACTCGCACCAAGGAAGGGAGCGCGTTGGGACACGCCAAGATCGCCCCCGCGTGGATTGAGTCCAGACAGAGCCTGGATCTGGCCCGGCCTCTCGTGGGCAGAGGTCGGGGTGCGGGTGCGGGCGGGGGTGTCACTGCTCGGGGACACACCGGCCCGGCCACGTGTCCGCGGGCAGGCGAACTGGGTTCCGCAGGGACTGGCCAAGAAAGTCAAGCGCGCGCGAGAGGTGCCCCGAGCGCGCGGCCCCGCCCGACCCCGCCCCGCTCGGCCCCGCCCGTCGGACCGCGATGCTCCAGCAAACCCAGGCTACCCCAACCCCGGCCTCATCCTGGGGGGGAACATGCGCTCCCGCCCCGTCCCCACTGGGCTCTTCGGGGTTCAGGCGTGGCCGCCCCCACCTCGTTGCAGCTACGCCCAACGACCGCACCCGCGTGGGCAGCGCGGCGAACCGAGTCGGGGCCGCGCATCCCCGGGCGGAGGCTGGGCGCACACCGGGGGCGCACAGGTCTGCGGCCGGGGTCTGACTTCGAAGAGCGGAGGGGAGCTGGCAGGGCCGGGGCACTCACCGAAGTACACGGTCTTGTCGCACTTGGGACACTTGGAGGCCATGGTCGGTGCGCCCGGTCGGCTCGCGCTCTCCGCCAGCTCCCGTCTCCGCGTCGCCGAGGCCGCGCCCGCCCCGCCCACCTGGCTGTCCGCGCGCCCATTGGTTCCGCGGCCTGGGCGGGGCGTCGAGGTCCCGCCCCGCGGGTCCCGTCGCCAGCAGTAGAGTAGCCGCCGGGGCGGGGTCACACCTGCCTGGCGGGGTGGGGGCCGGCGGGACCTGCTTGGCTCCCTTCAGCCACGCGCGCGAAGTGGCTTCTGCTGGGGCCTGCCCGAGCCTTGCCTGTTTCCATGGCAACGTCGGGGCCGCGGGGCGGGGCGGAGCGGGGAGTGCGCGGCCCCCGCGGCTTGGGGCAGTCCTGGCCAGCGGGGCCTCGGCCCGGAAGGGCGGCCCCTGGACACGCAGACGGACGCCCCGACGGCGGACCCGCCTGCCACGCCCGGCCCAGACGCCTAGGCACCACCTCCCCCGGGAGGACCCCACCCCCATCGTGCTGCGCACCCCGCTTCCCTTTGTTGCTCGGTTTCTATAGCAACGGCCGCGCGGCTGAATCCGAGACGGATTCCTAGCGGGCCCGGCCGCCCCGCCACCCGGCCCAGGCCCGGTCCCGCCCTACCCGCCACCCACCTCCCACCTCCCTTCCCCGGCCCCACGCTGTCGGTTGTGCCGAAGGCTCCGCGGGTAGAGGGCAGGGCGCCCGCTACTTCCAAAAACAGCGAGAGAGAAACTGCTGGGAGGAGACGGGGGAGGGGGCGAAGCAGTGCTGGGGGTGTTGAAGGCGTCCTCCCGGAGCTCTGCCTTCCAGGGGGCGGTAGGGACGGATGAGAGAAGGGGCAAAAGATGGGGAGCGCTGAGTGTCCTCTGTGTATTCATCCCCACTCCCCAGGACCCCTGCCGTTGCATCACTCCTCTGGACCCACCAGCTCAGGGCCTAGGACCTCCCACCTCCAGCCTCTTGGCTCCAAAGCATCCTACTGGAGGGCCAGAGAGATGGGGTCCTACTATCCTCCCGAAGCAGGGGCCTGTCTGACCACTCCCACCCCTCCCTGCCTCCACCCCAAGCACCCTTGGGGGACCTGGAGGACCTTCTGCCTCCCTGGAGTTCTCCTCCCCGTAGGCCTTTCTCTGGGCCTCCAGCCCCAGCTTAACCTGGCAGATGGACAGAACCCCCACCCAAGCCCAGGCGCCCCACTGTGTGCTCAAAGCTCTGTGCCCACCCTGCTTTCCCCTGACCCGTGACCTGCCCCTCCAGAGGCCCTGGGGCCTTGCGGCATCCATCCTGGCTCCTGGCCCCTGACGCTGTGTGTTTGCTGAGCAGATTAGCAAGCCAGTGTCCCACAGCCTCCAGAACCCAGGCGCTCCTCATGCCCTGTCCTGGCCCAGTTCCTTGGGGTGGCCACCCCCCCCGTACTCACACCCTGCAGCCACTGAAACATAAGGTCCCCCCAAGCCTGACTGACCAGCCTGACCAGCCCCTCTCCCTGTCCACACTTGACTCTGGCCCTGTGCCAGCCAAGGCAAGAGATGAGGACAAGAGGCCTCAGCGGTCTCCTTCCTGGACAAGGTGGCCGCCATGGGGGCTCCCCACAGGTCAGTCATTCTCAGCCCGCTCCTTGGCGGGCATCGGGTATCTCTGAATAATTCATGGCCCACTGCCCAGCGGCGCCACTTACCTCGCTCTCAACAGCTTGGGAGCCCCTTGGCCAGGCATCACCCTCCCTGACTCCACCCCCTCTGAAATTTGCAGGACTGCTGTGGAGGGCGGAGCAGGCCAGGCTGGCACAGGTGTCTCCTGGGAGGAGCCCCAGGGCCCCAGTCCTGCCTGGAGAGAGAAGGGGGGTAAAGGGATGGCCCCAGCACTGGATATATGCCCTGGAGAGGTGACATAGGCTCCCTCCTGTGCCAGGGCTATGCTGGGCCTGGTGGAAAGGGGCACTGATCAATGGTCAGAGCAGTGGTGCTCACCTCTGAGGCCACTGAGGGTAACAGGGTGGGGCAGGGACAGGGCAGGGTGGGCTCCCAGTGATCAGGATTCGGGGGCTGGGTGAGGACAGCTGGGTTTGAAGGAAGCAGGCAGGGCCCTGACATGGCTGGGCCAGGTGCCCAGGTGTGGGGGCAGGTCCCTCCCCAGGGGCCACAGTGGCATGGTGCCCTGCGGATCACCCGTCTTCATGTGCCCTGTTGTCCTGGCAACACTGGCAAATGACAGCAGGATCCAGGTCTGGGCTTTCAGGACCCAGGGCTGAGCTCTGCAGGGGCAGGGGAGGCGGGAAGGGGCTTTACGTGCAGGCCCCTCACAGGGACCACTCTTGCCCACCTGAGATGGCCCTTGCTCCCCCACCCTGTGCCCACTCCCCATTCTAGGCCCCACCTCAGACCTCAAAGCTGCCCAGAGGTGGGCAGGCAGCCCAGGCCCTGCCCGCATGGCACTGGGGGACCCCTGCCCAGCCAGGATGGGTGAGGCCTGGTTCAGGCCTGGGGGAGGACAAATTGGGAGGAAATTCCTGGGCCTGAAGAGGGCAGGGGACTTGGGTGGACAAGGAGGGCGGGGCCTGGGGAGAGCCACTCCCGCCACATCCCCCACACCCCTGAGGCTGTCTCAAGGTCACAGCCAGGTCTCCCAGCTGAGACTGCATTCTGGGCAGTGGGGACCATGGAGGGGCAGGATTGCAGATTAGAGTCCTGGGGGTGTCACAGCCACTTCTCCAACACCCTGGCCTATCACTCTGTTGGCCCATCACAGGCTGTCAGAGGGAGGCCCAGATGCCCCTTATCTGTCTCCAGCCAGGGAGCAGTGACTTCTATTTTAATTCCCCGGCTTGAGAGGTCCACACCTCAAGCTGGAGCTGGGGGAGCAGGAGGCAGAACTCAGGAAGGGACGAGGGAGCCCCCCCAGGGAGGGCCAGCTGCAGTGGCCCAGGCTGAGAAGTGTCCCTCCCAGACCCCTCCTTCCAGCGGCTGGTCGCCTGCACCTGTCCTGAAGGCGTGCAAGGGGGGAATCTCGGGGGGACGCCAGAGGTAGGGTTTCTGAGAATGCACTGGCTGAAATCCGAGCAAATTCCCACACAGAAACTCCACACCTGCTGGGGCTGCCTAGGCTCTAGGCAGAGGCCCTCAGACAGCTGGGGTGGGGCCCTAGCAGAGCCACACAGCCCTGTGGGCCAGGTCCCTGGCTTTGGACAGACACCGAGTTTGTCCCCCAGCCTCACCCGCCCTCCTCCCGCCCCCAGGTTCCAGGCCCTGCCAGAGGCAGGTGTACAGGTGGAACCCTCAGGCCAGTCTGGAGGCCAGGATGGCTACGGGTCACACATTGCTCACTAGGGCTTCTCCCTGAGGGTCCTCTGGCCTGCCCACCTGGCACAGAGGGTGGCCCAGGAGAGAGGGGCTGGGTGGCCTTTGGACCCACCCGGGAGAGCAGTTATTCATCCTAGGCCGGCTCCTGCAAAGTGCTAGGGGCAGGGAGGGCCGGCGAGGGAGAGGGGGAAATAAACAGACACGAGCGGGCTGGTTGTATTTTTCTTTTTATGAGTTTTTTTTCCTTTGTTTTTTTTTAATATGAAAATTACTTGAAAAGACAAAGGGCCAACCCTGCCAAGCAGCTCGGCCGGCCGCTGGCTGCGCCGATCCTAACATTCCAGGTGTAAGTTACAGAGCTTAAGTTCATCTACAAAAAAGTAATAAAAATAAAATTTAAAATGGCACCTTCAACAGAACACAACAAAACTTCCGGCCAGCCCGCGAGCCCGCAGTGCGGTGCGGACACTGGCGGCTCCTCTCTCTCTCCGGCCAAAATGTAACACAAAGGAAAAACTAGCTCCTGGGCGCTTGGAGTAAGTCAGGCTGCACTTATTTCCCCGACGCCCCAGGAACAGTTTCTGGGCAGGTGAGGGTGGGCGGTGGTGGGCGGGCAGGCGAGGGGCACCTAGTCCTCAATGACGATCGGCTCGTCGTTGACCGGCGCGGGTGGGGGCGGCCGCAGCGGCAGGGCCTGGCTCTGGCGCAGGGCGATGGGCTTATAGGGCCTGCGGGCGGCACGCTTGGTCTCCGAGGATGAGAGCAGCTTGCGAATCTTCCTGTGAGCGCAGAGTGAGCCCCGAGTGACAGGGACACACGGCTGCCCCACTGCCCCCCGACCCCACCGGCCTGGAGGCCCCACCTGGTCTCCTCGGTGGCCATGTAGAACACGTCATCAGGGGCGTCAATCCAGTTCATCCGCCGCCGCTTGACAGGGGGCAGGGAGCCCCCCCGGATCAGGCGCACTTTGGTGGGGTACGACTTCCCGTTGAGCAGGAGGTTCCGGCTTGGTCCCTGCGAGGGAAGGCATGAGGGGGCTGCCCTGGGGCCTCCATGCTGCATGTTGCACCCTAAGAGCCCCCAGACAGCTGCCTGGCAGATGGCACGGCATCCCAAAACCCCGAGGGGGTGAGGACGCTCTCTGGGCCGAGGGCATGCCACTGCTTGCCCCTCCACTGGTCCCGCTGGGCCTCCTCCCAAAGCCCAAGGGAGCTATGTGAGCACACACGTGCACGTGTGTGGGGTGGGGCCCAGCCTCTCACCATGTGCCTGGTCTGTCCGTGGTTCGCCAAGCCTGACAAGAGGGGGAGGACAGAACATGAGGCTGGGGGCAGGGCATGTCCTGAACCCACGTACCAGCTGAGGAGCCTCAGCCTGCCCCAGGAGGCAGGGGACCCCTTGGGCCACTCCCCACCCCAAACCACATCCCACACCCAGGCGAGGCCCGGGGGTCGAGGGTGCATCAGCTGCCCTCACTCTGGCCCAGCCCAGGTGGCCCTGGGCAGCCCCACCTACGGCTCTTGGGGCTCTGAGGGCCACCTCTGGCCTGGCCAGTAGAAAAGGCACCAGCTTGGGCTTCAGGCAGGAGGCCAGGAGTCTCAGATCTGACAGCTTGCCCGCCCCCGAAGGCCGCCTGCCTGCCTGCCTGCCTGCCACCAATTCGGCCAAGACCAATGGAACCAGTGTACACAGTGACCAGGTGACACCTGGCACAGTTATAAATACAGTGGCACCACAGAGCTCTCCCAGGGAGGCCACGCCTCAGCCAGCACTGCTCAGACCCCAGGAGGCCAGCTCCCCTCACTGACCCCAGGGCTGGCCACCCTGGGAGGGGCTGATGGAAGCTTCTGGGAGCAGCCAGCTGGTGAGGCTCTGGCCAGGGCACAGGTGTTCCCACCCTATGGGCTAGGAGTCTGGAGCCACAAGCCTCTGCAGCGAGTCAGGACAGGTGCCATCCAGGTCACAGTCCACAGCACGGCCTGGGCCTGGCTACCCCAGTGGCGCCCAAGGCTTGATTCCCAAATGCTCGTTGGGTGAGGACCTGAGTGGGAAGGCAGGACCCAGCTCAGAGCCGCCATCGCCTCCCTCTGCAGGTGTGTGAACATGTCAGTGTGTCCCCGGGGTGCCAGGAGCTGCTGTCCACCACGTGCCAGCTACCCTGCTGCCCCGCCCCCCGGTATCCTGCAAATCGCCTCCTAACTTGGTGCCCAATGCAGGGCGGGCGGCCACAGCGCTACTTACCCAGGTAAGTGCCTATCAGAGCGTTGGGTTGTGGAGGGAAGAAAACATACATTTAGTGTTAGAATGAGCGTGCCGAGCGGAGCTACACGGCGGGAGGTGGGAAGGGGGTGCAGAGCGAGGCGTGTGGACCAGCAGGTTAGTGACTTGACGCCCCCACAAGTGGGGGCCAGCCCTGCCCCGAGCTCAGCTCACACCTGCGCACCTGTCTATGCCACCTGTCTGCGGGCTGCCTGCAGCACTTGGGACCTGCCTGCCTGACAAGCTGACATGGAAGTACCCCGATTTGGGAAAAACCCACAGAACATGGACTCTATCCACCTTGTTCATTAATGGCTTTTTATAAAATAAGCCCGAAGCTCGAGGTGCCTGCTAATGGGCACCCACTTCCATGTCTGCAGGTTTCATCAGACCACTCCTGATGAAACTGCCCATCGGGGGCAGAGAGGAAGGGCCAGCCCTGCTGCTGAGACGGGGCAGCAGGCAGTCGCCTCCCCGGAGGGCTCACAGAGGAGGCAGCAGGGGTGCTGGGGGCTGCAAGAGGTGAGATGGCAGAACCAGGCAGCACAACTGCTGGCCAACTCCACAGGACATGGCTGGTGGGGCTCCCAGATGTGTCCAAGGGAGAGTGCCCCGGGGACAGGGCTGGGTTGGATGGCCACTGCCTGCAGCCACCGAAGTGGCCATGCTGGGCTAATTCCCGCAGGCCCACCCACTGCCTTGGCCAGCCCTCCGCGGATGAGAAGCCCTCTGGCATTGGGCTTGGTTGGGGAGGGCTCAGGACATCCAAGCTGGCAGGCCAGTGGTGCTAGGGTGCTCACACGGGGACCCTGACCACCCATCTCGAGGGGCTGGCAGGAGCTCCAAGCACGTCCCCTGAATCCTTCCCTTCAGCTTGGTTCCCTGTCTACCTCCCGACAGGGCTCCTGTCGCAGTGGCCAAGCCCCGCACCCTGAGGGCACGTGCCCCTCCCGGCCAGCATGCCTCCTAGCCCCCCATGCTGAAGCAGCCCCAGAGCCCACAGATGTCTCTTTCCTAACTAAGGGGGCAAAAGCAGGGCCCTGGCCAGTGTGGGGAGTGATGGCCGTGGGTGGCACACGGACAGTCAGAAGCCCCAGTCCCCAGGTGGCCTGTTCCCACCCCTCTGTAGGCTTCCGTCCCCTTCCCGAAGGGCTCTGGGGCCTGGGTGTTTACCTGGGCTGGCAGACCACCCCCTCTCCCCACCCCGCCCCACCAACCACACCCACAGTTCCATCCATCGACCCCCACCCCCCCCCCAGGCAGGGCGCACGCCAGAGTTGCAGGCACAGCACGGGCGGCCACTAGTGCTGAAGCTGACGGCATGCGGGCAATTACAGCATGATGGCAGACAGTACAGGCAGGCAGAGGGGGCACCAGGGCCACACAAGTGAGGACAGTCCACTGACCAGGCGCCGGGCCAGGAAGGAGGGACGGCCTAGGAGCTGGAGGCCCTAGGACAGGAGACACGTCTGGGGGAGTTGGTTGTCCCTGGGCTGCACTTGGTTCTTTGCCAAGTGACCAGTGAGTAGGGGCGTGGGGTGCGGCCTGGCCCGCATGGACTGCCCCACGACGTGCCCTGAGCCGCCTGCCACGCAGCACGCACGAGCACAGCACACACAGCACTGCACCGCTCAGCGGCCATCCCCGGCCTTACCCCTACTGGGCATCAAGAGGCGCTTCTTCATGTTGCCTGGCAGCGCCCGACGACAGGAGAGAGAGGGAGAGAGAACACGGTCAGCGGGCGCAGGTTTGGGGACAAGAGGCCAGGGCCCTGGGGCCACCGGCTGCGCCGGCCCAGCTATGAGGCCCCGCCGGCCGCCCCACCGGACTCACCGTCCACCCCGTTGTGTTGCTCGTAGCTCCTCTTGCCCAGGATGGTGGGCGAGCCGTTGTTGATGACAGGGGCCGACTTGGCAGGGGTCAGGCTGCTGAGCACGCCAGACACGCTCTTCACAGGGTCAGGCTTGGGGGGGCGGGGATGGGTCTCTGTCGGGAGCAACACAGGCAGGCGTTTCATGGGTGAAGGACAGAAAGGCCCCATGACCTCTGCCCAGGATCCACGGAGACCAGTGCCCATGGGGAGAGTGCCAACTGCCTGGACCCAGCGTCCGGGCCAATCCCACACCTCAGGGTGTCCTCGGGGCAGGGGACAGCCTGGTGGGGCTGGGCCCCTTGGCTCCTCTGCCCGGGTCAACCGGCCAGATCACTGGGCGACCACCAGCGGTTTACAGGCTCCAGACGAAGGCCCACAAACAAGCAGGCCCATTAGAGGCCTCCATGTCTGGGCCACCAGAGCTGATGGCAGATGGCTGGATGGCCACTGGCCAGATGATGAATTAATAGCCCAGCGGGCCAGGCAAGGTCACACCCTTGGTGGCTCTCAAGAGCCATGGGCCACCTCCTCCCACAGGCTGGGGCAAGGCTAGCCTCCAGACCAAGACCACAGATAGGAAGTGATAACAAAGCCACTTGTGTCTGAGTGGAGCACACTTAGCTCATGGTTCTGGAATGTCCTTCACGGAAAGAGTCACCTCCACGCCGGAGGGACTGACTCATGAGCCCACCCTGAGCCCAGCAAAGCGGTGAGCCCTGCCCCAGCCCGCCTGTGGCTGGCCGGGTGGCAGGCAAAGCTGCCTGTGGGGCCCTAGCTGAGGTGCTCAGGGTCCTCAAGCCGCAAAGGCCCTCTGTGTGCAGCTTCTAGCCAGTGCACACATATCCTACCCAGTGTGGGCCTGCCCTCTGGGAGACACGTCCTGCAGGCGCCGTCACAAGACGCCCATCCTGGCTCAGAGGCATCACAGGAGTGGCTGTGTGCAACCCCGACCCTGGCCCCGGGGCACCGCAGGGACTCGAGGGGCCTGCTCAGGATGCCCGGAAGGCTGGACCCGTGGGGGGCGAGGGCACGGGCAGGCATTGCGGGGACGTGCTAGGGTGGGGCAGGCTCACCGAGGTACCGGAGCACAGCTTCCAGGGGTTTCCGCACGGCCTGCTTCAGCACCAGTGGGCTCTGCGAAGCTTCGGGCAGCCGGGCCGTGCCTGCGGGCCGTGCACAGTGAGGGGCATGCATGAGGGGCCCAGGCCCCTCCCTCCCAGGGGACAGAGCATCATCGGTCAGGAGCACACTCACACTCGGCTTTGATGGCGGCGCTGTTGATGGGCATGTAGGGGTGCCTGGCGGCATGCCACGGGCGCAGAATCTCTCGGCACAGGCGCCGGGCAATCCGCGTGAGCTTGGTGGTATGCAGGTAGAAGGCCTGTCGTGTCTTCATGGCAAACTTGGGGCTCCCGCTACTCCGGGCTGGGATGCCGTGGGGGCTCTGCGGAAGGGGGCGCGCCGCCCCGACACAGCGCCATGACCGCAGGCCAGGCAGGGAGGCCACGCGCAGGGGCGGGGAGGGTGCCCACTTACCATGTTACTGCGGTTTGGTCCTGGCCTCTCTCCATCTAACCGGGTTGGCATTTTCAAGCCACCATATTTCTTCCAATATGTCCAACAAGATGCGCAGAGACGACACTGCATGTTAGGGGGACCCCAAGAATACCACTGGTAAGACTGGGTGGCTACGGACAACAAAGTTGGAGATAGACGGATTCCTGAGCAGAACCAGTGACGGCAGAGAGCATTACACAGCTGTCGCCCGCCCATCCGCCCACCGAGCCGCCCACCCCGGCCCGGGCACCCGGCGTCCCCCAAGAGGGCTTCCTCGGACAGTATGCGGCCCCCGCCCTCCAGGCCAGGTCCCGGGATGGGGCAGGGCGCCCACCGCTGCGGGCTGGGGCGGGCCCCGGGCAGCAGGCACTTACTGTAACAGCTCTCACAGGCCCGGCCAGCCCCAGGGCTCTGGCCTGGCGCCCCCGCGCCATTCACCACACCCGCCTTGACGTTGTTGACGCTGATCTGGTTCGGGTTTGGCTTGTTACTTAAGGTAAGGGAGAGAGGGAGGGCGTCACGGGTGCAACCGCCGGCCGGTGGTGCACATCTCCAGGGAAAGCAGGGCTCCTCTTGCCCCCTCGAATCCTGGAAGAGGCTCGCGTGCAGGCTGGAGCCCTTGTCTACACCCTCAGGCAGCCTGCTGGTGCTCAGGGCAGCTGAGCTGAACCAGGCAGGCAGGTCGAGCTGAGGCCCGTGCTGCTTGAGAAGCCAAGGGAGGGCCAGGCCCCGAGCCATCCCCACCCAGGCCCATCCAGACCCCAGCCCGGGCCCCAGGACGGAAGGGTCAGCAGGAGGAACACTTACTAGTTGGGAATATAAACTTGCTTTAACTTGCTCTCCGCTTCTGCTGCTTTCAAGCGTTTCTTAAAACACAAAACAGGATCAGAGAGGCCAGCATTCGGCTGGGAGGGGCTGACTGAGGAGCAGGGAGCTCCAGGGTCTCCCCGCCCGTCTGCCTTGTGAGAAATCACCCTAAAAGTCACGCAGGATCTGCCACGCAGCAGCAGTGCCCTGGGATGCCCGACCCTGCCTGTGCCGTGCCCCGCCCAGCCCAGGGAGCCCACCTGCTGCACGTATCGGTCGGTGGTCTTCCACATGTAGTAGTACTCAATGATGCTGGTGAGCGACTTCCAGGGCAGCTGGGTGACAGAAGGGCGCGTCAGGCGGGGGCACAAGGGGACAGCCCGTCATCGCCCCGCCAGGAGGAGGGCGTGTCCCGCTAGCACCTGGACCTCAGCACACGGCGGTGCTCACAGCCCTGGCTCTGCAAGCGCCTCCGAGCTGCCATCCCAAGGCCAGTAAATGTACAGTGTCTTCGCCTAAATGTTCTCCAGCTCCACCCACACCCTGCAGTCCCCACTCACGCACGGCTCAGGCGCCGTCTCTGAGTTCCTAAGGGCTAGAGTTTCGCTCGGTGTGGCCACCTTCTTGCCTGTGGCCCTGCTGCTCTGTGCTCACTGCAGTACCTACGGGACCAAGCCCCGTGCCACACGGGGGACGCACAGCCTGGGGCTCGGACTTGTCTATGCCGGCTGCATTGCGCCCACTTGATCTGTCACAAGGAGAATGAGGTGGGCGTCTCCAAGATCGGGGTCCAGCTGCCCATGTCTCCCAGCGCCTGCAGTCCCTTGTCCCTTGGAGCGGGCGGGTGACACCGGGGCGGTGGGCAGCACTTGCCCCTTAAATTCTCTCTGGTCACAGCCCTGCAGCCTCCGTGCAAGTCCAGCCACCTGCTTCTGGTGCTGTTCTCGCTCTGAGAAAACCCTGCTCACTCAGCTCAGATTTCTAGTGAGTTCTAGACATGTCTGCCTCACGCCTCTGCTCATAGTCACCCTCAACCTTCTGCGTGGACACATGCCTTTCTGAGCGACCCATCAGCCCACAGTGGTGACAAGGCCACTCCCCTTCCAGATGAGTTTCATGGAGACGTAAAGCAGGGAAGGCTCCCTGCCTGCACTGTAATTCCCATGGGCTCCTGGATGGTCACTTTCAAAGGACACAAAATGAGGTCACCCCAAGGTAATGCTCAGCTGGTTCAAAACAACAAACAAAACCAAATCAACTCCAATGAGCACATGATTGTTAAGAGTCGGTGACGGCCCCGGTGACGTCTGGCACCGACCCTCGCCCTGGCAGCAGGTCACAGCAGAGGTAGCTCTCAGCCCTTGCCCCCCCAGGTCTCCCAAAGAACCGCTCACCGAGAAGGGGCCTCAGGGGCGGGGGGACTCACAAAGTCTTGCTGAATGTCCGTGAAATCTTTCCCGTACTTCTCCAGGGCCTCCTCGAACAGGCTGGCCTCCGAGGCTGACCACTCCTCCATCTCATCCCGGCAGAGCACAGGCCCGCCCTGCGGCACCAGGGCCGAAATGGCCTTGGCGACGTCGTACACACTCTTGTGCAGCGTGTCCATGGCGTGGAACTGCAGCAGCACACGCGGGGTCACCCAGGCCTCCATACACGGGCCATGCGCCAGCCCGGGCCCTGTCTGGGCCGTCACAAGGACACGGGAGCCCCAGATGGGGCTTGTCCCTCCCCCCCACTCCCACCTAGGAGGAGACAAGGCCAGTCCCAGGGTCAGCTGGGGGCACGGGGAGTGACGGGCCCTGGGAGAGCTCAGAGAGGATGGCCTGCTGAGAGCAGGAATGCAGACAGGTTTGCTCCCGGAGTGACCCTGGCAGGGAGAGCCCCTCCATGGAGGACCCAGGAGGCCAGGTGGGGGTAAGCTCAGCCCTGAGGCTGCGTCCCTTATGTGGAGCCTGCAGGTGGTATGTGACCGACCTATCCCTTTCTACTGTCTCCCTCCCCTGACTAGTGCAGTGACCCCAGGGAGACACTGCCCTGGGCGGTGAGCTGTCTGCTGGAAGGTGCAACTGTCCCTTGGGGAAAAGGAGAGTGCGAAGGAGCAAGGCAGAGAGGACAGGGCCTGAGGCCAGCGGCCTCTTAGCAACAGGCCCAGCAGCACTGAATGGGGTTCCTAGGGTGGACACCCAGGCCTCGGCCGTCCCGCCCCAGCCGCTCACCAGGGTGATGTCCCTGGAGGCAGCCGCAGCACTCATGTGCAGGCTGGGCTGCCGGACGGAGCTGCTGCAGTCCAGGGCCCGAGCAAAGGTGCCAACAGACCTGGGGAGGACACGCTGATTACTGAGGCTGGCCAAACAGGAGGGGCGGCAGGACCACACCTGGACCCGAAAAGGCGCACGAGGACACAGCCAGTCGGGGTGGTCCCAGGAGTGTGGCCCCTGGGCATCAAGTTAAAAAACTGCTCACACTGCAGGATCCCTGCAGGACAGATCCCAAGGCCTCCACATCCCCAGCGCCCCCTGCAGGGCCAAGGAGAGACAAGCACGCCAGGCGAAGCCCCAGCCCCCGAGCTCACCGGGCCACCACCAGAAACTGGTCAATCTGCTTGTCTATGAGCGGGTTGTGTGCCTCCCACACCTTGGTCTCCAGTTTGGACTGGTCGCGGCCATCCTCTTCGCCTGCAAGGAAGAAACGTGGCACTGTGAGACCAACAGAGTCTGCAAAGAGACCCCGCAGCTGCCGGTCAGGCCTGTTGGGGCCAAGGGTCTGCCTGCTTCGAGGGCTCCATGGGGGACGACGGGCCGCTGTCAGGAGCCACACACCCTCCTGCCAGTGCTGGGGGCGCAGGGGAGGGCCAAGTGAGCCCAGAAGTGGGTGTGGCACATGGGCGCACACATACACAAGCACAGGCATGCACACACATGCAGACACAGGTGCATGCGCACAAACACACGCTGTGGGGCACACTAGCACACGATGGGTTTTCACATCTGGAAACAGCGCACAGTGGGGCTGGAGTGACCACCTGGTCTTGGGTGGAGCAGCTGGAAGACAGGTGATGCTGGGAGGACGGCAGCACCCCTAGGAGGGCCCCCCAACCCCCGAGACAGGCTTGTCTTGGTTTAATGAGCTTCTCATTTAGAGACCCTGCAGCCTCCAGCAGCCCCATCACCACCAGGACGCAGGATGGTCCAGACATGGCACCTGCCACCCAAGGGCCTCTCATGGTCCCAAAAAGGGCCCCACCTCAGTCCATCTTTCTTTCCAGGAAGAAACCCCCACGCAGACAGCAGAGCGGGGGCGCAGTGGGCCATGGCTGTTTGGGGATTCTGTCCTGGGAGCCGCCAAAGGCTTCAGAACCAGCAGGCCAGGCTGCCTGTGATCAAGTGACCTCAACTCGCGGAGAGGACAAAGGGCAGGGCTCTGCCAAGGCCCATCCACAAACCACTCAGCACCCTGATCCAGCAGCGATGAGCCTCCAGACTGAGGCCGGGGACCCTCACAATGTCAGCACACCCTGGGGAGCCTGGGGAGGGTCGGGGCTCGAGTGTAAAGTCGCCAAGGAAACATGACCCCATCACAGGGAATGTGAGGCCCCAGGGCCTGGTAGGAAAGCTCTGTACGTGACACACCCGGGCAAAGGTCGAAGGGCGTACACTGCTCGCAGTGCATGGAGGTCGGTGTCCGAGCCAGCTGTGGGGTTTTCCCAGTGTCATGTGTGGGCTCCTTCCTAGTGGGGACTCTACCCTGAGACCCCTCACCTGGGGCCAGGTGGGCACCAAGGACACTGGCATCCAGGGTCTAAGGGTGATTTGGCAGCCGGCCCGCGTCCCCATCTGTCCCTCCACACCCAGCTGACTTGCTCTCGGCTCTCACGGAGCATCACTTCGAAATCCCAAATGCATCAAAGGCAGGTGTATAACTTCATTCACTGCAAGGGCCATGGGCTCCAGGCGGCGTGGGGACACTCGCAACGGGTGCTGGTCCATCCCCTCTGCTCCAGCGGCCCAGGCCTCATCAGGGCCGCTCCTCCTGGCCGAAGCCGGCCGTGCCGAGGCCCCACCTCCTGGGACCCGCAGGCCCAGGGTCTGAGTGGCCGCTCAGAGGGGCTGAGGCACATTCTCCACCCAGCACCCAGGTGGCTGCTCAGAAAGTCAGGTCCTAACATTCGGGCTGCTTGGCATCCTCCTTTGGTCCTCATGTGGGTTCTCCTGTTTCGGGCTGGACGTGGCTGTCCCCAGGCCCTCAACCCTCAGGCTGGGAAGGCGGGACTCGCACCCGCCGGAGACTGGGCACCGTGGGGGTGGTGCCACGTCCAGAGGCCCCAGGGACCCCTGGGATGCCCAGTGCCTGGGGCTGCCCGTTCACGGACGGGCTGCACACAGGACACAGACAGATGCATGTGACAGACAGACGCATGTGGACAGACAGAGGGAACTGTGCTGTCACCACACAGCCTCCTCCTTACATCTGACCAGATGGGCAGGACCCCAGAAAATCAGACAATAAAACCAACAAGGGGAAGGGTGCACATGGTGCAAGTATGTGACAGGTGTGTGTAAACTGACATGCACAAGGCAGGACCAGACAAAGGTGACATGTCACATCCGTGGAAGGAGACCAGTGGGCTGCAGAGGGAGGGGAAAGAAAGCAGAGAGAGCCAACCGAGGGGACAAGAGCCATGGCCACACCCCCTCCTCAAGGGTCACCAGCGCAAGCCGGTCCCTGAGACTGCCCCAGGCAGATGGAGGACAGGAAAGTCAGGACCCCGGCCAGCTGGAGCCTGGGGTCCAAGAGGACAACCCCGTGTCCGCACATGCTGCGGGGCCTGCCCACCCAGCAGAGGTGAGCACACAAACCAGCGGACACAGGATCGAGGCCAGGGCCAGCTGCACAGAAGCTCCAATGAGAGCAGGTGTGCGGAAGACACTGCAGGCTGCCCCAAGAGGTTCAGCTACAGCCCTCCTTCCCAGCTTGCAGTTACCCCCAGTTCTAGCAGAAAACGATGACACAGCCAGGGATGATGAGGGGCAAGGTGACAGTAAGCAAGCGGTGGTGGCAGGGTCTTCAGGAGCAGGACGACAAAGAAGGCAGGTCCCCACTGAGGGCGGCTGCCTTCACAAGGACCAGGCCATGCAGGACCCCCGCCAGCCAGAGCGCCCTGCCCAGTGCCTCTGGGACAGGACGCAGCCCGCCCGAGTGCAGCCAGCACGTTCCAGTGACCAGAGAGAGCACAGCCTGAGATGCAGCATTGTCTCATGTGCCACCAAAGGGAGGCCCACAGAGCGCCCCAGTCACAGCTGTCAGACTGCCACACGGAAAGTGGCTTCACATCCGAGCTGCGCGTCGGGCGCCCGGCTGAGACAAGACGCACGGCCTCTCTGGTCACTGCGGTCCTGCCTATGGAGCGCACCAGGGGTCAGCCCACCCACCCACTCTGCCGGGGCTGCTGCAGGACCGGAGGTGGGGCGCAGTGCCCTCCACCACGGTGGCAGCGCCACCCATAGCAGAAGTTGGCGAAACAGGCAGATCCATTCAAATGAGTGTTTTGGAGACAAAACGAGTTTTAGAAAAGTTACGAAAACAACTGTGAAATGTGCACGTGCCGGGGTGGCCCCAGGACCCCTCCCCTGGCTCACGGTCACCCTGCCAAGCCCTACCTTCCTGTAATAGGTCGGTGACATCCGCCTGGTAGCGGTTCCCCACACGGATCTCCCCTTTGTCCGCCAGCAGCGTCTTCTGCTGTGGGTCGTAGACCAGCGAGTAGAAGAAGAAGTCCTGGAAAACAGCGCCGACGTCACGCGGCCACCCAACTCAAGTGGGAGAAAACAGACCTGGGGGCTAGCAAGGGCGCTGTGGTGACTGCATTTCTATCAACAGCAGCAGCTTAAAACCTGAGCTTATAAAAGTTTAACAGCAACAAGTCCTGAGACGTGTGGGAATGAACCTGACAGATTCTGGGCACGTCTGTGGGAAGATGGCAGTTTTCGTGTGGTTGCCACAGGAGACGCACACAAGTGCGAGTCACAGAATGTTCTGGACTGGGTGCCCAGAGCTGCCGCTCACCCCACCGCGCCACAACTCAGCCTCTTCACCTCACCCGCCAGCCCCCGACGGTCTGGCCTGCGCTTCCCAATGCAAGCCCCCAGCCCACTGTCCACCTGCCCCATCAGCCACCTCTCACCCTGTCCACTCTGTTCCCCTAAATAGGCCCCAAGGTGGTTCCTCTGTCCCTCAGGGCTCTGAGGGTCTGTGCTAAGCTGTCCTCTGGTGCACGTGCAAGGACGGCCTGCCTGGCCTGAGAGATGGCACCACACTGACCCTTGCCCAGATGAGCAGATCAGGGGAGACCCTGAGCAGACCAGGATCTCAGGGCACGTGTTTTCTTACAGTGTAAGAATTACACGCTTCCTAAACAGATGAGTGGGGACAGGCAGAGGAGACCTAGGTGCCCACACCTGGAGCCACACACAGGTCCCTCCATGCCACTTAAAGCCACTTCTCCGCACACACAACATGACACACATGCGCTTGCCAGTTAAACCGTTTTACAGCATCCTCTTGGCTCACAAACGTCTCTCTGCGTCACTTCCTGTGTGGCTCTGTCATTAAAGGGTTTTTCTCAACTGCAGAGAGTACTCCCCACTCCCCGGTGGAAACATTCCTGGGGGGCCACTGCCCCTGCTCCCGCCTACCCAGTGGGAGGTGGTCACGCACAGCCCTCCCCACATGGGACCCAAGCCACCTTCTCCAAACGTGCCAGGCACGTGATGTCTCCTGAGCCCTGCCTGCTCTTCAGGACTCACTCCAGGCACTATCCTCCTGGCGGCTTCCCAAACCCCTGACTGTGAGTCAGGGCCTGGGCGCCGCCTCAGCGCCAGGCTGCCTCCCTGGACGCTGTCTGCTGTTCCCCACCCACCGTGTCCCACTGCGGCAGCCAGGCTGTGTCAGGGAGGGAGACAGTGGCCGACGACAAGTGGTGCCCACCCCGCAGGCGATGACATGCGTAGGGTGCCCCCTGCAGGCGATGACGCTGTGTGAAGCACCCCCACAGGCAATGACATGTATGTGGAGCACCCCCATAGGTGATGACATCTATGTGGGCCCCCACGCTCCCCCCACAGGCGATGCCACGTGTGTGGGGCCCCCACCCCTCCTCAGGTGGTAACACTTGTGTGTGAAGCCCCCACCTCCTCTCAGGTGATGACATGTGTGGGGTGGCTGCAGGCAGAGTGGGCAGAGTGGCTCAGGGAGGTCCCTCAGAGCCAGAGAACGGCCGCCTCTCACCCGACCCCAGGGGCTCCCTCACCGTTAGTCCCTCTAAGTCACTAAACTGCCTCAGCTGCCTCTGACCCAGCTGGCCTCAGAACATGCCATCTGTGCACTGACTGTCGCTCCCCAAGGGCATGTGCGCTGTCTGGAGACACTGCTGGTGTCACAACTCGGGGTGGGGGGGTGGCATCCCACAGTGGGTCTTGTCCAAGGGACAAGGAGGTTGGGCCCATGGTCCCAAGCCCATGGCCGCACTGACGTTTCCGATTTTATAAACTTAAGGGATGCTTCTCGTCGCTCGGCCAACATGGTTCTGGGCCAACACAGGTGGCTGTACGGCCCCAAAGAAATGGGCGGCAGTGGCCCAGTGGTGTGCTCAGGGCTGCACAGGCCTGGCCGCGGGCGCAGTGTGGCCGAGCCCGCCCGCCCCGCCCAGGGTGCCCGCACTGCGGCCTCACCTCCCGCTCCAGGTAGGACTTGAGTGACTCGGTCTCATTGAGCAGAGTGACACTGCACTTCCCTCTGCAAGAGAAAACGGCCGTCAGGGCAGGCAGGCTACCCTCTCGCACCCATCCAGCGCCAGCTACCTGATGTGGGTGGCTGGCAGGGACTCCAGCTGTCGCGAGAGAAACAGCTCCCGGTGCCGCAGCTGGTGCTTGAGCTTCTCGGGCAGGTCGACCATCTCAGGGTTCTCCATCTCCTCCTCCATCTCCCCTGAAGGACACGGGTGCCGTCAGCGGGACCCCCCCAGCACCCGCCTGCCCCCCAGCAGCCCTGCATGGGTGCTCTTACCTTCCTCACCGTTGTCGGTGCCCGATCCGGTTTTGTAGCAGACTGACAGGGCTAGAGGACAGATGGGCCCAGACGCAGGTTAGTGACACAGCTGCCACTTGCTGCCTGCCAGAAGGCACGCCGTGCAGGGTAGACACGGGCGAAGACCACCAGGCATCCCACCCCGTCCGCCTCGCCCGCCCGCCCAGGGCTCCAGCAGCAGCCCCATGACCCTCGGCCAGTTTCCTTCCAGGCACACAGCACACTGCCCGCCCCGCCCCCAGGCTTGAGGGAGCCAGAGCTTCCCCAGACGCAAGGATACAAGGGGGGAGGGGGAGGAGGGTCCCCAAGTACTGTTGGCAGTGTGCCTGCTTCCTGCCCTGACGTGGACCCGGGGGCCACATGCTCCGGGCTGGGACAGTGCTGCCTGAGGGACCTGAAACTCGTGGGTGTCGGGGAGTGGGGGTGGGGAGGCCTCCACGATGGGGACCCCAGCACACAGCCTGGGGGTGGGGTGCCCTGAAGGCACCATGGAGGTCTGGGGTGGTTCAGGGCAGCAGGTGGGGACAACACCAGGGCAGGGGCATCAGAGCTTGGTTCTGGGCAGCGTTCTGGGGAGCCACCAGCCAGACAGCTAAATCCCTGTCCTCTGCCCCAGACTCAAAGGTGGGGGTACAGAGCAGTGTTCCCAGCTGCATGCCCCCACCCCGGGCCTCCCCTGTACCACCCAGAGCTGGCATGGAAGACCTGCCAGGCCACTTCCCACCCACGTCCCTCATCCCTCATCCCGGAGCCACCACGGGCCTGTGGTCCTCTGCTGCCCCCCTGTGGTGGCTGCAGGGAGTCCTGGAACCCCTGGGCAGGAGAGCCCCCCAGACACTCTCAGCTGAGACTGAGGGCAGGATGGCCGGGGGAGGCGGTTCTGGGTCTGCTCCAGGCTGTGTTCACACTGCCAGCTCCCTCATCTCGCTGCCCACTCCCAGGGACCCCCTGAGCAACCCCGCCTGGAGATGTCACCAGCATCAAAATGCCTGTCCTGTGACAGCAGTGCTGGTCCAAGCAGCAGAAGAAACAGGAACTGGGGCCAGAGGTGGTCCCTGGCGACGGTCCTGTGGTCAGTGCCCACTTGGGTCCCACAGACGCAGCCCCTGACATGAGCCCACAGTGGCTCCTGGACCTGCACCCTGCCAGCGCTCCGTCAGCAGTGGTGAGCAGGGGGGCCGCAAAGGGGACTCCCAGGGCCATGCTCATGGCCTCAGGAAAGGCCAGGGCTTGGGTCAGGCTGGCCTCCGGCCCCCAGGAGCTCCCCTGCAGACCCCTGCCCCTTGCCACCAGCACTCCAAGACTGCCCTGGGCCCTGCAGCACCTGTGCCCCCAGGTGGTTAACGCAGGGCAGGTGGCTCATGGCACGGAGACCCCCTCCTCCGACACTGGTGGGCCCTGACCCTGGGCTCAGAGCTGGGACCTCACCCTAGAGGTACAGGCAAGCTGCGCACTCCCCTCAAAAGCTCACACACCCCACCGACTCTGGGGGCTCCAGGGAGGCCCTGTCACTTGTGCCTGAGGTTTTCCCGGCCAAGGTCTTGCTCTCAGGAGGACAGCTGTGGGGGAAGGGTGGCAAGCAGCTGTGGCCACAGCCACTGTGGCCCGAGGAGGCTGTGCTTGTGCCCCCACAAGGGGCCAGGGCCGAGCGGATGGTGGCCTCGGAGACCTGAGGAAGGCTCCACTAGTGTGGGGTGGCCCAGGGGCTTGTCCTTTGGGCTCCCACGCCCAGAAGACACCCTAGCAGCGGACCTGACTGTGCAGTGGGCTCCCCTGGGCCTCCATCCCTGCTGCCAGAATTCCGGGCCCAGAGTGTCCACACACCGCCCACGACGCTGGGCACAGCAGCTCCTGGGGAGCCCACCAGACGGTGGAATGTGGCGCCTGCAGACCCGCTGCAACTCAGCACCAGCAGGAGGCTGGGGTCCTCTGGGGACGCAGACGAGAGCTGCCTGATGGGCGGGCTGGTGGCCTTGCACGACGTGCTTCCTGAAGCTTTCTACCCCACAGCACGGGACTTAAGGCACACAGGAGCCCCTCCAGACAGGCCTCCCGAGGCCACTTTCCGGGAAGCGTGATCACAGGCTGTCTGCAGGCACCTCAGGGCCATGGCCTGGGCTGGGATGCTGCCCTCTGCCAGACCCGCCAGCTCCAACACAGCCCTTCTAGAAAACCACCCCCACCAGCTCCCGCCTGGAGCCTCTGGCCACTGGCCATCCTCTGGGCCACAGTGTGTCACCACGTAACTAGGGGGACTGTGATCACTCTGGGTCAGGAAGTGCACACAGGTGAGGAGATCCTTGGTCATCAACGCCCCCGAGCCCACAGTGAGCCAGCTGCCCTGGGCCACACACCAACCAGTCCACTCCTGGAGTCCTCATTAGTGTCCTGACGGCCTGAAGCAGGCACCAGCCTGCTGACACCTGCCAGGCTAGCAACCACACAAACACTCCTCGGGGTCACACAGCTCATGGACCCGAGACCCCCACTCTTGTGCTTGCCACTGGGAGGTCACAGTGCGGGGTGGTGGGCACAGGCTTTAGGGTCAGAAGCCGAGCAGCCACTGTGTCCCACCTCTAATGCTTCCCCCGCCAAGCTCAGCTTTGTCACTTGCCACTGAACACGGAGCCACACGGGGACACCACAAAGCATACAACAGCCAGAGAAAACTAAAGGGTATAAAACCACACTGAGCCTAGGCCCACAGCCACTCCTGCAACCTTGCGTGGCGCAGGGGCCCAGCCGAGAGCTTGTCCGCCCCGCGTGGCGCAGGGGCCTGCCCTGGGGGCCAGCCCAGCGGTGCTGACCTCAGGCACTGCTCAGGGCTTCATCCACCCCGGCTGCCAGGAACAAGGTCTTCCCTGTAACTGTGCCCGCCCAGTGACGAGAGCAGGATGCCACCTTATGGAACCCATGACAAACAAAGTGACTGCAGGCCGGACGGCCATCAGCAAGAATGCCCACAGCAGCCCTGTAGTCAAGCATCTGGGGACCAGGGACAGTTGCATGCCATGCCCACTGGGAGATGTCACACCCCATGGGCAACACCCTGACACCTCCCACCTCGCCGGCAGGCTGTGTAGAGGTGGCCTAACAGTACATCTGGGACATGGGCAGCTGTGGGCCAGCCCGCAGTCCGTGGTCACCAGGTCACAGGAAGGCTGGCTGTATGACAAGTGGGCGGCGAGCGAGCGTCCAGGCAGTGACTTAGACTTGGGTGTGAACTGTGAACACGGGGCTTCAGCGGCTCAGCACTGTTGGGGCCACGGTGGAAACCTCTTGCAAAGCACAGGAGCGAGAGTCGGCAGGACCAGCGACCCACAGCCCCACCCTCCAGGCGACACCCAGGAAACAGTCCAGCTGATCTGAAGTCTCAAAATTGATCGCATTGAGAAACCCCTGAGGCAGATGACCCCCCGATCCCCTGTGGTGACAAGCACACACCAGGACCCATGAAGCCCCACCTGGGCTGGGCACCCCGGACCCTGGGCCACAGATGTAGTAGGGGTGGGGGCGGGGAGGCAGAGCAGGCGGTGCAGGTGGCCTCCAAGGCCGGACTCCTGGCCTGGGGAGGGGCAGGGAAGGCAGGGCCGCCCACGCGGGGCCGAGACTCACTGGCATGCTTGTCGGCCAGGGCGATGAGGGCGCTGGAGATGTCCCGCCTGCGGTAGAAGCACACCACCTTGGCCTCCACGTTCCCGTTGGCCGTCTGCAACAGCAAGGGCACGTCACCAAAGGGGCCGCCCCAGGGCCCCCGAGCTAAGGGGCACAGCACCTCGACCCCAGACACTCACTGACCCGAACCCCCAGGCCTGCCCCCTCGGCCCCTCCCCCAGCAGGCCCCATGCCACCACCTCCATCGGGGACCGGGCTCCCCAGCCCCTCCCTGCAGCTTTGCATGCTTGAGGCCACAACCCAGTCGACCCCTGGCCACTGGGAAGGTCAGCTGTGACCAGAGTTCGGCCAAAGCTGCTCCGCCTCAAGCCTGAGCAGCCACTGCCTTTGCGGCTCCCGGAGGTGGCTGATGGAGGACAAACAGGTGGCCGCTGGCCCGTGTCACTCGGGACCCGAGAGGCAGCCCAGCTAGGGCCTGCAGTGTCCCCTCCCAGCACTAGGGCAAAATGCTGCCCTCATCATGACACCTGTGAGGGCCGCTACCGGATGGTGGGGACAGGCTCAAGGACTTGCAGAGCTCCACAAACATGGGGAGGGGGCAGCATGCATGCTCGGCAGGTGGCTGGGCCAGCGACCGTGCAGAAAGAACGTGTCTTTTCCCAACAACAGGAGCTCACGAAGTTTTAATAATAAGGCAAGGGTCACATCACAGTTCTCACCCTCGAAGAACTTTGTGTTCCAGCATTTGTGACAGCAAACGAAATTACCTTTAAGGAAAGTATTTAACTTTTCGTTACTTAATTCCTTTAGGCCAGGAATCTTTCAAGAAAGTCAGGAGTTTTCCACACCCATGAGTGTAAGCCACAGCGTGGCCAGCTCTACTGCGTCACAAACACTGTCCGATGCTGTCACACCCGCCAGTGTCTTCGGCAAGCAGAGGTGTTGCTGTGTGCCTCAACCACAGACCCCAGACCAAAAGTGCCTCCTGGAAACCTGGCCAGAGACCACCTGCTGTGCTCGATGACAGGGACGTTGTTGACAACTGTGAACGTTGTGGGTGTGACAGCACTGCACACGTCACCCAGGATGCAGCCTGTAGCGTCGATCCGAGTGGGACCCTTTGACCAGTGTCAGCCCCATTCTGGCAGTGTGTGCTGTCACGGATTGCACATATCTAGGGCGTCATGGGTCTTTGGTGACCCCCACACTGTGCCCTTCGTGTCCCCTCTGGCCCAGACTGTGCCCTGGTCTGTTCTGACAGCGTGGCCTGTGCACCAGCCGGGCAGAACCCAGGAGTCCCCCATGTCCCTCTGTGCTCAGCCCTCAGGACCCCAATCTATGTCCCCAGTCCGCTTGGGCCCCTCCCCATGTAGAGTCCCAAAGAACCCCAGGCAGAAAGCTGGGACAACTATAGCAAGGGCAGTGCTGGGAGCAGGCTGAGTGGGGTCCCCAGGTCCCCCAAAACCAAGCCCAGACACCTTGGGTAGGGAGAAGCCCCCCGGGTCCAGCACCCGTGTCTCCTGCCGTTATCCTTTGCTTGCTATACCTCGGAGACTCCCACGCCGGACGTTCCAACCCGAGCAGACTTCTGACAGCTTGTCTTCTGACGGCCCACGTCCCCCCACACACACCCCCCGCGTCATCCCCCCACGGCCCGACGTCCTTCCCCCTCCCCCTCAGTTCTCACAGCTCAGACCCCACCTTTCCTCCAAAACAGCAGTTTTCTCCAGCATATGAAGATTCTCCATGGCCACAACATAAACACAATACGTGTCCCATCTAAGTTCTATGGAGAAAACGCAACGATTCCTTTGAAAGTTCACAAAAGCCCAGAGCCCTGTGGGGTGGGGAGGCTCTGCTGGATGGCCAGCCGGTGCGTGAGCACAGGGCTCAGGAAGGGGACCCCAAGCGCAGCAGGCGGGTGACAGCTTTTCTTAATTGAATCGTTTCCAATTGACAGAGAAGGGCAGGGAATGCGGTGGCCCTTCTCCTGGTCCCTGGACGCCAATGCACCCTCACTTGTGAGACTCCTGTTCCCACCCAGACCCCCCAGTACCACCTGGCTGCTGCGTCTTCAGAGGGCCCCGGTCTTGACCTGCTGACGCCATGAGGGCGCTCGGGAGCTCCCGGCTGTCCCCATGCTGGGCTCCCGCTTCCCATGGGACGTGGTTTAGGGACGCCAGGGTCCTCGGCCACATCTGCCCGGTCTGCTTGTCATCTTGTCCGTCGTCCCACTAACGACGCCCAACCACTGCAGCGAGCCTTTCACCCAGTCCCTGCACTCTGGCCGTTTCGGGGGCTTCAACCTCATCACCGAAGCCTCCACTCCACCTTCATCGTCACGTCAGGGCTCTTCCTCACTCGAGTCCCCACCCTGTCGCTCCGAGGACATGCATGGCTTGTTTACACTGGTCCCTTCTGCTCCGGCATGAGCTCTTCTTGGTTTGTCTTGATCAGTTTTCTCGTTCAAGGCCTCCCCTGAGCGACTCCCCTCTGCAGGCGTCCTCCCCGTCCCCGAGGGGCTGGGCTCCACACAGGGGGCGCCCCACTGCATGCCCACACGTAGCAAGGGGTGGTCACTCGCAGCCGTGCAGCTGAGAACAGTCACCACTTCTCCTGCTGGCCCGGGGGCTCAGCCACATTGAGCAGGGCACCGGTTCCAAAGCAGTGGCCTCACAAGGCGTCCTGGCCACTGGCCTGACCCCGCCACCTCCAGACCCAGCTCTCAGCCTCTGGGAGCTGCCAGGTCCCTGCAACTGGCCCGACCAGCTCAGGCTACAGCTCCTCCTCCCAGTGGTGGTGGCAGGTGGTGCAGTTAAGAGGCCGGTGAGCACGGCGGGTCAGGGTTCAGCTGTGGCTAAGTGTGACCCTTGGAGGGTCAGCACCGCGACCTTCCCACTGTCCTGCCTGGTCCCAAGACCCCAAAGCTGTGCTGTCACATGGAGGCACAGCCAGGTCCTCCCCTCAATAGCACGAGTGACAATGGGGTCTTATGGGAGGGGGGCTGCTCTGGAAGGGAGGGAGGGACCCAGGGGAGGGGTAGCTGCAGGGCCAGGGATGTGTTGGGAGGAGGGAACACGCCCGCCCCCCAGCACCACCCGGATCACCTCCAATCGGGGGCCAGCAGGAGACGGGGAGGGTGGATCACGCCTCTGGTCAGAGGGTTCCTTGGGGGACTGCCTACCCAGGACAGTGAGGGGCTCTGGGCACAGGCGGAGGCCAGTCCGGGAGGGAGAAGCAACAGGGCTGGAGCCCGCGAGCCCACTCCCCTGCCCCATGGCCTGGCAGGCTCTGGGCGCCCCGTTGACAGGCACAGGCACAGGCACCTCCTCTCTGCAGATGTGGAGCGAGATGAGAGGGGGTGGCCCAAGCGAGCGGCAAGCGAGGCAGAGGGACAGCAGCCACCCTGAGCCCCGACACCCCTCTGCCCGATGCAGAGTGCCACTTCCATGGGTCTCGGTTGGTCCCAGGAATCATCCAACCCAGACCCTCAACACTTTTGTTCTGCTCAGGCCCCGCTGAGCATGTCCCTCAAATGAGGCCACCAAGGAGCCAGGTCTAGGCAGGTGACCCTGGGACAAAGCCATCGAAAGGTCTGAGCAGAGCGGCGGTCTGCCCCCACACCCCAGGCTCCTGCAAACACTGCAGAGGCTGGGGGCCTGTGGTCTCGTCAGTGACAGTGGCTCCTGGGCGGAGTCCCAGGAAGGATAGCACCCTGCCATCCCCAGGCAGGGCCAGAGTCCTGCACACACACACACACGGGCACACACACTCACATACACACACACACGGGCATACATAGACACATGCAGACACACACACATACACGCACGAGCACAGACATTCACACACACACGTGCTACCTTGTTCAGCTCTTCGATTCTGCGGATCAGGTAAGGGTTGCTGGAAGAGTTCTCGAAGTAGACGTAGTCTGCAAACAGGCAGAGACAGTGTCACAGTGTCACACGTGGGACGGGGCCGCCATGCTTGCAAGGCTCCCACCTCCCTGGGGACCCAGGGCAGCCCCCACCCCCTCCACTCACTCGCGCCCTCAGCTCTGGGTACAGGCAGGAAGAAGTGAAGGCCTCCATCCCAGTGGGGAGAAGACGTACCCAGAACCAAGGCCCTGCTGGGCGGAGGCAGAGATGAGGCAGGAGGGGCCGGCAGCCCTCCCCACCCATTCCCACCCCAGCTGTCCCCCAGGGACTCTGACCGTCCTGGGGGAGGGCAAGAGGGATGGCGACAGGTACCACGGGACCCTACACAGTCACCAGTGCCCCCACCTTCTCTCCAGAAACAAAAGCAGTAAACGGAGGCCGGGGCTTCCCGGGCAGGGCGGGCATGGCCCCATCTAGTGCCCAGAGAGACAGAGGTTGCTGCCCCGCTACGCCCCCCAGACACAAATGTCCCCCACACACAAACCACCCGTGCTCTGGCTCCCCACAGGCCCCATAGGGGAAAGCTACGCCATGGCTCAGAGGAATTCCAGACAAGCCCACAGGGGGAGGCCTAGGACGCCATGAAGCCACCCAGCTGCCAGCCTGCCGCCCAGCCGACGAAACAGTGCTGCGGGCTCCAGGAGCAGCTGGGCCAAGGTCCCCACCCACCTGCACCAGGAGGGCCCCCTGCCCTTCGCAGCCCACAGGGAGGCCCAGGCCCACAGCTGAGCAGCAGGCTCGCCTGGGCTGGAATCCAGTTAAAGCCTGATGTGGCCCTAATGCCCACAACTGGCACTGACCTACAAACTGCGGTAAGGCCAGCAAACGCCAATGGACCAGGCCAGCCCTCTGCACACGGGAGGTCCCAGCTGAGCTGCCTGGACCCTGTGAAGGGGCCTCTTGCCATTGACACACACCTGAGGGCACACACTTATGAGGACACACCTGTGGGAATGCACCTAAGGCACACCTGTGAGTGCACACAGTGAACACTGCCCCTGGGACCGACGGGCAGCTGAGAGCAGGTCCACGGAGGTTTGCCTCTGGGGGCAGGCGTCCTGAGCTTACATCGTGGCCATGCTGTATGGCCCGTGAAAATGCCAGGATTCACTGAACTGTCTGTCCATGCAAAATGTTGAATTTAATCCCATGTAAATTATATCTCAATCGAGTGATTTTTATAAAAAGGTCTCAAATCAACCATCTAAGCTTTCAAGCAAGAAACCAGATAAAGAACAAATTGAAGCTGAACTAGTCACTCACGTACGCCCCAAACAGGACTGAAGCGCACACCCCCACAAGTGGGGGACACACAGACCAGTGCGAGTCTGTCCAGTGGCAGAGTTCTCGCAGGGCCCGGGTGGCTTGTGGGTCATATGCGCATGACAGCTGCAGCCAGGGCAGGCAAGGGTGAGCACACGGGGTGAGGGGGGTGTGGGGGGACTGGGCTGTCCCACAGCCGTCGCGCTGGTGACATGACGAAACCCACAGTACTTGCGCCTGAGGGGAGCCGAGTCTCAGTGCAGGTGAATCGTGCAGCAAGTGGGACGAACACAGACGCGGTGGACTGCTGACGCACTCGGCACACCCGCCAGACCTGGCCCGATGGACAGAACACAGATGACCAATGGCAGGAATGAGGAGACAGCACATCTGGCTGCTGAGAAACAGCTTTCTGCCAAAAAATCTCACAACTCAGACAAAACAGACCAATTGCTTCAAAGACATGACGTACCAAGGCTCACACCAGGAGGCACAGGTAACCCGGACTCAGTCAAGAAATTAACTCATTAAAGAAATTGAAACCTTCCCATAACCACCCCAAAAAAGAAAGCTAAGAAGGAAAAGCCCTCCTGGCTCAGAGGGTTTCACCGGCAAACGTACCATCTAAGGCAGACTTAACACCAGTTCCACTTTAATTCTCCAGGAAGCAGAGGGGAGGGAGGGGACACGTCCCAGCCACACTGCAGCACGCAGGGCCACACTGCACCTCTCGTGAACACAGGCGCAAAGCTTCTCAACAAAACACTAGCAAAGTGAGGTGGGCAGTGGAGAACAGACCAGCACAGGGGTCAGCCGGGAACACAAGCCGTTTCAACATCGAAAATCATGTTGGCATAAAAAAGAACCAGATGGCTGGCTCGCAGAGGCAGGAGGGCCTGGCCACACACGACATGTATTCCCATAAAAACCCTTAAGCCAACTAGGGGTTAAAGAGAACTTCGACCTGGGCAGCCGATGGCTCAGTTGGCTGGAGCACAAACTCTGAGCAGGGTCGCCAGTTCGATTCCCGTATGGGATGGTGGGCTGTGCCCCCTGCAACTAAACACTGAAGCGCAATGGAGCTGAGCTGCGCCCTCCACTAGATTTAAGGACAACTTGGAGCTGATGGGCCCTGAAGAAGTGCACTGCTCCCCAATTAAAATACATAAATAAAAATTTAAATTTTTTAAAAAAACTTCTTAAAAAAAAGGGGGAACTTCGACCTGATAAAGGGCATCTATGAAAGACCTACAGCGAGTGTCACACTTAACAATGGAACCCTGGCCGCTTCACCAAGGTCAGGGGCACAGCAAGGCCGTTGGCTGCACTGCTCGCTTGGCACCAATGAGCAGAAAAAGAGGTGAGGGGGGCACACGGGCTGGAAACGTGCTATGTGCAGATGATGTCATTTCTACGTCGAGATTCTGAGCCTTCAATAAAGGAGTTGGAACTAATGGGTAAGGGTTCAGCAGGCTTGTGCAGTAAGAAAATGATACATAAAAGTACCACTTATGACAGCACCAATAAACAGTAAATACTGACATATCAATTTAACAAGCGATCTACAGATCTTTCACGATGTAGAGTTGTGTGTGAAAATCTGTGCTGAAAACTACACACGTCCGACGTCATGGGCCAGAGAACAGGCAGAAGGCAGACAGCACCAGCCTTGCAGGACGAGGCTAACCCACGGGGGCACATGGGTGCTAACACAGCACGTTCTCACATACTTCTGGCTGGTGAAATTAGAAATGAAACAATAATAGTTGAGCACAACTTTTTGTAATAACGTTGGTCTACAGATGAGGAGAGGTGGATCGCCTTGGGGGAGGACATTTGCTCAATGGGGGTTCAAGGTCAGGGTATCTGTCATCAAAAGCAGTCGCAGATGTCAGTGTGTGCCGTGCTCCTCTGTGTTTCATCTCTGTCAGATACTGATATCTATCTACCAGCGTGTGATTTTAATTAAGGAAATGCATGGCTTGGAAGGGTCTGCAAAACCCTTAGATTTTTCTCTTGACATTTTCCATGTCACATCGGTGCACTGAAGGGTTAACTCAGCAGGCCTGAGTTGTCCACACCCTGCACAGTCCAAAAAGTTTGGCCCTTGACCTGCTCCAGCGATGTCACGTCAAAGTCCTTTAAGCGTCCTGGGCTCGTGGGCCCCACGGTGTGTGCTAACAATGTGATTTGTGGTGGGGCTAGAGGTTAGCATGAGCTCTGAAGGGCTGGAGACTGAGTGACAAAGGCCAGACATACAGACAGTCAGCCATGACTACGTGACTAGCCTGGGACAAATACTGGACAGAGGTTGGTGAGCCAGACTTCCCGCGTCCCATCACACGCAGTGGTGGGAGAATTAGACACCATCCAGGACTCCACAGGCAGAAGCCAAGAGGATGCATGCACCTGGCTTCTGTTGGCCCGTTACTGTTGTTAACAACCCATGATCAGAAGCAGGCTGCTGTGATTTCTATGGGTCCTGCCAGTGAACGACGGAGCCCAGGACACGGCAGTTGTGTGCCCAAGCACAGACCCAGCACGCCCACCGCCCTGGGCAGCAAGCGGGTCTGGAAGCAGACACTCCCTCTGCCCTGCTTTGAGGCCGAGAGGCCAGCCAGCAAAAGTGCCCATGGCAAGCACAGGTGGGAAAGCATCTCTTCTCATTTTATTATACTTCTGACAGTAAGAAAGTTGCATGAAGCAGTCTGTGATTCAAACGTGAGTTGTCAACAAAAGGACTTTACCGCAGCCTTAGTTTTGCATCAAGCCCTATTTTACATACAGTGGTACCTCAGTTTTTGAACGTAATCAGTCCCGGAAGACCATTCAAGGTCTGAAACATTCGAAAACAGCTGACAGCTTGGCCTCAGGATCTTGCACTCAGTGGAAGCCACGTGACATGCTCAACTTCTGAGTTGTGTTCGAAAACCAAAGCATTTACTTCCGGGTTTATGGCGTTCTAAACCGAAATATTCATCAACAGAGATGTTCGAAAACCGAGGTACTACTGTAATTTTGAGGTGAATTTGTAGAGGACCACGATGGAGCATGTAGCAAGATGGATTCCCAGAGGTACTGGGTGGTTAACAACAGTGCCTGAAGACTAGTCCTTCTCGGTCTGAAAACTTTGATTTCCAGCCAGAGTGGAAGACATCGCACTGAGATTTAACAGCCGCTGCTGGGTGGGGCGAGAAATGCTCAGCTTCTATTTCTGATAGAAGTTCCCAGAACTGGTGATAGTTAAGTCCACAGGGTCAGATAAAGTTCAAGGTGGGAAAACTAAAATGCCTTCTACGAAATACTGTTGGCATGTCACCAAATGGGTGACAATAGGCTTTCAGTGTCTCTCACTTGAATGAGCTTTGTAAATGTGTCCTCTTCTGCTCCACATTTTATCACTATCATTTGTAATGTTGTCTGTAACAGCAAGGGCCGCCCCCAAGAAGCAGAGCCTTGTGTGTGAGCCTGTTCCCCACGTCTCTGTCCTATGCTGGCCCTCAGTGGCCTGAGCACGGTGCCTGGCAGGTCCTCTTTATGCCACCATTGGCTCAGATGCCGGCCTCCTCTGTGGACACCACACAAACCCAGAGGCCACGTGTCACCAGCCATGGGGACCATGGAAACCCAGTCAGCTTCACCTGAGGGTGCCATCACATCTTACATCTTAGTGCATCCCACTTCAGTTTGCACTGGTCCCCAGCTGCTCTGGGGATATTCTCAATGTGCTTGGTCCATGCACACAGCTCAACTGGCAGTAACCGGGAGGACCGGGCGCCTGCTGCCTCACGAGGGAGAAACAAGCCACCTGCCCTGTGTCCACATGTGGGTCACACCCCTCCCTTCAGCTCGGGTCATCCACACTTTTCTCTGAAGGTTGCAATCAAACTTGCTATATCACCATCAGTAAACAGCTTTCTTTGCTTGGCTGATAAATGAGTTACTCTTCCATGTGTCAGAAAGTCTTCTTCTTTTGACTTTTTTGTTATCCATTGAAAAATGTAAAAACCTCTCTTTGCTCATGAGTCACAGTGATAGGCAGTGGCCGCAGCTTGCCCATCCTGTATGAGGAGACTGCATATTGGCAACGATGCCCCTTCTCCCTCAAATGGATCCATACGACAGCTTCACACAATCCCAACCAAAACCCACTGTTTCTTTTTCTGTAGAAACCAACAAGCCAGTCCTAAGCTTCACGTGGGAACCCGAGGCACTGGGACAGACTAAAGAGCTTCCAAAGGACAAAGTCGGAAGACTGCCAGAACCCAACCGCAAACTGACTGTGAAGTCACAGCAGCCTGGCTGCATGCACATACAGGGACACACAGACCAGTGGGAGAGAACAAAGGGACAGACGCAGCCACACAAGTGGCACGTGCTGGACAGCATGGACATTCTGAGGAGAAAGCACAGTCGAATTTAACCAATGGTAACGGGACAATTGGACGTTTACATGAGGAAAAAAAAAAAAAACACAAAAAAAACACACCACAAAACACCCGTCTTGACTGTTACCTCACAAAAATTAACTTCAAATGGATCGTGAACTTAAAAAGTTCTATAAAAAAACAGGATAAAAACCTGTGTAGCCTTAGATCAGGCAGGTTTCACAGATATGTAAGATGCACCCATTATAAAAAAGTCTGCAAAAAACCACATCTGACAAAGGGCTGAAATCCAGAGAATAAAACGAACTCTCACAACCCAACAAGAAAACAAATGACTGAACTTTAAAAACCGGGCAAAAGATTTCTGCAGGTGACCAAAGACCCATGAGTGGTGAATAAACACACGAGAAGAGCCCCACAGCACTTGTCACCAGGGAAGTGCAAAGTGAAACCTTGCCACGCTGCCCAGCACACCCACCAGACACTGTGCAAAAGCAAAAAGCTGATCAGCCCAGGTCTGGGGAGAATGCAGGGGCACTGGGACCCTCGGCAGTGCCGGCAAGAATGCAACGTGCTGGCAGCCACTTTGCAAATAACATCAGCTTCTCATGGTCAAATGTGCATTGCAATTCAGACAAACGACCCCAATCCTGGGTACTTCTGTGACATGACACTAAGCACAGGTGTTCACATCACAGTGGCTTTATTCCTATCGCCAGCAGCTGCAACCAGCCTGCTGTGACCCTCCACAAGATGCACTGGGAGGCAGGTGGAGTCCCCATGAATGGGTCCCCAATCCCGTACACATAAGGGAAGCAGGTCTGTCGGAGCCTTGACCTTGGACTTCCAGCTGCAGACTGTGAGAGGTACACTGCCCTTGTTTATGAGCCACACAGTGCATGGCCTTGTTATAGCAGCCTGAGCCGACTAGGACAGGCCCAAATGTCCACCCACTGCTGAATGAACTATGGTCCACACAGTGGATTCTGTCCAGCAAACAAATGGACCACAGGCACAGGGACACAGGGATGAGTGAAAGAGCCAGACTCCACAGGATTTCGACGACATTCTCTAAAAGGAGCAGGAAAGGTCAGTGGTAGCCGGGAGCTGGAGGACAAGGGGACTGTCTGTGGGCTGCCCTGAGGGTCGGCAGTGCCACACCACTGTGTACACCTGTCAGCATCAGGGAACTGTGACAACTGAGAGTCACATGTGCAGAGTCCACTTCAATACACCTGACTTTAAATGTGACACACACATAGTCAAGTCCTGTCAGTCACAGCAGTTATGTCCTACAGACTTACCACAAACACGGAATTAGTGAGCAGGAACCACTGCTCCTGGGGGACACAGGCTGAGGGTGCTGCCAGCCCCTGGTCACACATTCTCAGCAGCCCACCAACTCAGGACCTGTGCCGTGTGTTCCAGTAGAGACTCCTAGTTTGGTGCACGTGGCCGAGTCGTGGACAGAGCTCAGAGCAGCAGCCCCGGGGCTCAGGCCTCAGGGGAGCCCACCTACCACACGGGTTTGCTGCGGGAGGCACATCCCAGCCTCCTGCGCTCAGGACACTGTGGACAGCTCAGTGTACACTCGGGGCCACTTTAAATAGTGCAGTCGTCAACAAAAATACGAAAACTACAGCACTAGCAGGCCAGGAGAGGGCCACTCGTCTGCAGTGAGGAGCTGGAGCGCACAGAGGCTCATGTCCAGTCGTGTGGGTGCTGGCGCCTGAGCGAGCCGGTTCTCTGCACATCTGCTGGATGGACAGAGCCACCTGCCGCCCCTGGCTCTTCTCTGAAGGCGCTGCCGGGCGCCCACCACTGACAGCCACCACTCCCACCAGGAGCACGTCCAACTCCCGGCTGGCCACTGCCCAGGCCCTGTGCTGACCCTGGTCCCCTCAAGTGGCCACAGAAGAAACGACCCCCAGGGAGCCCAACCCACAGCACCCCGAAGAGCCCATCTGCCTGGCACTCACAGAGCCTCCCGGAGCCCGCTGGCCACTCAAACCCCCTTCCTGCTGGGAGGTGCTGCCCTCTGTGCACCTCACTCCCATGACAAATGACCCCTTGTCACCCAGAGGAATCTGGCCTTCACCTTGGGGTCCTGAGCCCAGCCAGTACCCACTCGTGAGAGTGACACTGGGGGCTGAGAAGGGCAGGCTGAGGCCACCGGGCAGAGGGTGAAGTGGAGCCCAGAGGCACCGGGAGGGGCGGGGCCGGATTCCAGGCCCGCTAAGGGGCTCAGACTTGACCCTCCACACCAGGATACCGCTGAGCACTGTTAGGCAGGGGACACGAGCAGATCAGCACCTAAGGCAGGTGACAGAAGGTGGTCAGGGAGGGGCCAAAAGGGCCCAGGGCGCGGGCACAGGCCTCGGAGCTGGGAGAAGACGTCCAACCAGGAGGAATGAGGCCCTGGGAGTGTGCGGAGGGCAGGTGGTGCCCGTGGGCGCCTGAGGCCACCATGTGCAGGAGGGACTCAAGGGACCAGCACGGGCAGGGCAGGCAGGCTCCTGAGAGCATCTGAGCAGCCCCGCCCACCAGGCCCCCCCCAGGGCCACCCCGACACGGGCAGCGGCACCCGGGCTCAGCCACTGTGAAGACTGCACCAGCACCCCTCGCCGGCCATGCGGGGTCCTGGGAGCCCAGGAAGGTTGTGTGCTGCCATGAGCTGTGTGCCCCCACCCCCGCTGCCCTAAGGACAGACAGGCGCGGAGAGTGAGGCCCTGGGCAGATGAAGAGGACACACTGCAGAGCCTGAACTCCTGAGAGAAGGCACATTGGGGTGCCGGGGGGTTGGGCAGGGGCCTTAGGGTGGTTCCTCCGGGGGACTCGGGGCAACAGACTGGCGGGACCTGCCCGGAATCCAGGTGGGCGCACCCCCACTTCAGCTGGAGGCAGCCCGGGAGGAGCCCTGCAGTCCCAACCACAGGCACCCGCCTCCATGCCTGGCATGTCCAGCACCCATGTCCACATGTCCGGATGCCCTGCTGAGCCAGCCTCCAGGAAGGCACTGGAAACACGCAGGGGTGCCCAGACCCCAAGGGTCCCGCCCTGTGGGGCCCAGGCGTGAGGGATTCGCTCCAACTCAGATCAGCAGCTGCTTCTTTTTAATCCAAGAGCTGAAGGGTCAAACTTTTCTCTCAAAGCCACAAGTGGGGCCCAACCCCTGGGGCAGCTCAGCACTTCCCTGAAGGCCACTCATAAGTTGGGGGCTCATGCTTGGCACTGTCTTACCTGGTCAAAAGCTTAAAATAAAAAAACGAAAGCAGCGTTTCTGACAGCAGGACAGCGTGCTGACGTAATGAACACAGCAGGACACAAAACCGATGATGTGGGGAGGGCAGAGGCTGCCTGGTGGCAGGATGTTCCTGGCACTTTTTTAAAGTATATTTGAAAAAACAAACTATCCATAAGAATGGGTGTTAACTTCTTGCAATGGAAGGAAAAAAATTTAAAAAAAACCTGTGGGAAACGGTCAGAGCCTGTCAGCCGCATGACAACACTGCAGGGTGGCTGACACGTCACCAGGCACCTGGGCAGGTGTGCAGAGAAGCAGCCCTCAGCCACAGCCAGTTCCAGCAGCCTGCCAAGGTCCTCTGGAGCACAGGTCCTGAGGGGCAGAGGTCGTGGACCCTGACCCTGCCACTGGTGCCCAGGCCCCGCCCACCTACCTGCCATACTCGCAGCCTCCTCTGACAGAAGGCCTCAGTCTATGGCCAGGTCACTTCCCTGGGAAGAGCCAGGCCCTGTCCCCTCCCAGGCTGACCCATTCCACCCAGCTGGTCAGCTGGCACAAAGCCACAGCCATGCCTTCACCCCGCCCACACATCCTGGCAGGGCCTTGAAACAGCCCATCAGGTGAAATGCAGGACATCCAGATAACTACAGATTTCTGCAAAGAATTTTCTAGCGTAAGTATGTCCCATGCATTATTTGGGACATACTTATGCTAAGAAATTATTTATCTGAAATCCAAATTTAGCTGGTATCCTGTACTGTGCTTGCAGAATCGGGCACCTTTGGAAAAGGCTCTGTTCTTAGGGTTCTGAGTGGAGACAATGGGAGTCTCTTCCCAGACTGTCTCTGCAGTGTCCTCCAGGCTACAATCCACTCAGGGACCAAAGGGCCCATCTTCCAGATGGCCCCTCCCCAAGAAAGCAGCACCTGGGAACAGGATGCTGACCTGCCAACACTGCACCCACTGTGACACCAGCCCTGCCAGGACCCAGGGGGTGGCACCTCAGGGTCCCCGCCCAGAAACCAAAACCAAGGCTAAATGCAGTTTCTTCCACATTTAGGGTCTTCCCAGGGACTGACAAGTTCAAAGTGGAGCCTGTGGTCACACTTGCGGAGCGCCACTTGAAACTGGGAGGAGATCCCACAGCACCCTCAGAGGGGCACACGCAGACTCAAGGCCAGCCAGGCCTCCCCAGGAGCCCCTGCAGGTCAGAGAGCCCTGTCCACACCTCAGGGAAACTGAGGCAAGGGAAGACCCCCCCAAGTCGGGGTCCAGGGGCCCAGAGCCTGGGAAGGGCCAATCCCAACAAGCAAGCACAGTGGAGGCCCCACAAGGCAGAGGCGGGCAGAGGTGCCTGGGCAGGGCCAAAGGCACAGTGGCTGCAGCCCCCACCCTGCCTCTCCCTCAGCCGCCTTCATTTATTCTGCACTCAGGGCCAGACGGGATGGGAGGGTAAGACCATGCCTGCAAGAGGGGAATCCAGCTGGTCACCTCAAGGGGGCAGCAGGTGGGCTTCAGGTCACAGGGACTTGTTCCCATCAGCAGGTGCCATGGGGGCCTCACAGAAGGTAGGAGGGGGTCTGTGCGGCACAAAGGTGGTCCAGGAGGGTGCAAGGGGGGACAGCATCGAGAGGGGTGGGTGCAGGAGCCCTGAGCCACAGCAGCTGGGGGTTGTGCAGAGGGGCTGGGGGGTGGAGAAAGGTAAGTGGTCCCCTGGGGGTCCAGGGCAGCAGTGATGGGGCCTTCCCTAGGGTGTGGTGACACTCCTGCCTCCCCAAGGTGGGAGATAAACAGGCTCCTCCCTCACAGGGCCCCTGCACCCTGCCTGCTCCCTGTTTCCCCAAGGGCCTGCTGCTAAGTGGGAGGCAGGCCCCCATTCCAGAGACCACCTCTGAGCCTGAGAGGGCAGAGGAGGGTCGGACTGCAGGCAGGTGCCTTGATGACCCACTGCACAGACGGGGTCCTGGTCACAAAACAGGCCTGGCTGGATGGAGATGTGTCCCAGACACCCAGGGGTCAGCCGGCCAGTAAGGGGGCAGACTGGGGACAGCGGTGACTTGGAGAGCGGGGCAAAGGTGGGCAAGTGAGCGTCTGACCGTCTCAGAAAGGGTGAACATCGATGAAATGGGGGGCTGCAAGGGTTCCTCACCTCCCTGTGGAGAAGCCACCTGAGGACCAGCTCAGAATTCCATGGAAATCCAGAGGCAGAGTCCCTGAGGCTCCTCCCCACAAAGTGGGGCAAGGCCCAAAGGTAGGGGGTCCCTGGGGCCCAAGCAGGAGGAAGCCCCCAGGGCCCCGGCCTGCTCAGCACAGTTCCCACCAGGGCAGAAGAAGGGCAGGGGGTCACTGGCCTCTCCCCAACCCTTGCAAAGCACCTCCCTGCTGGCCTGGGGCACAGGAGGCAGTGAAAAGTTTGGGGGTGCTTTGGAAGCATCCTGCTGAGGATCCCGAGGGATCCTGCAAGGGAAGCCTCCAAACACACACACACCTCTCAGGTGCCCCTGGACCCTGGGGAAAACGTGGCCCAGGCCTGGGGCTTCCCATCCCCACAGGGGCCTACGGCCCCCAGCATTCCAGCCGGCCCTGCAGGCCCAAGACTCCTGCTCCTGGGAGAGCAGACAAGCACCTCGCAAGACCACGTGCTCCAGCTCCGGGAGGGGGCTGGCCAGGCCCCAGGCCCAGCCCTGGCTGCCAGGCCCGAAAGGATGCTTCGGCCTCTCCCCCGGGCCCCCAGGTCACGCAGGCGCCCCAACAGGTGGGCAGAGCCCCGCTCCCCAGGGCCCAACTCCGCCACCCCCACTGTCCGCAGTCGGGGCAGGGGTGGAAGTGGAGGCGCAGGCTGCTCGAAAGGTGGGGGAGGGGAGCAGGGGTGCGGGCGTCGTGGGCCGATGGGGCTGCGCGGCCGGGCTGCGCCGGCGGGGTGGGGGAGGGGAGGGACATTGGGGCCAGGACCGGGTGCGGCGGGGCGGGGATGGGGCCCCGCGGCGGTTTGGGAAGCGCGGCCTGGAGGGCGGGGGACGGGGGCCCGGGGGACGGGGACGGGTCGGGGCGGCGCGCAGGGGATGGGGGCCCGGGGCCCGGCGACGGCCTTACCTCCGACCCTGTACATGTTGGCGGCCATGTCCGGCGGCGGCGGGGCCGCGGGCTGCGCGGGCGGCGGGCGGCCTGGAAAATGGAGGCGCGGGCGGGCGGGCGGGGGCGCGACGGGCGGGCGGGCGGTTTAAAGGGGCCGCTGCCGCCGCCGCCGCCGCCGAGGCCGCGCAGGGACCGAGGCCGCGGCGGGCGGGAGAGGAAGAGGAGGAGCGGCGCGAGCGGGGGAGGGGCCTCGGCGCCGGCGCCGTTACAGCCGCTCGCGCCCTCCCGTGGGTCCTCCCCGCGGCCCCCCAGTGGGTCCTTCCCCAAGTTCTCAGGCGGCGTCTCCCTATTCTCCCCCCCCACGCCTGTGTTTCCTCCCCAGCCCCTGGTGGGGCTCCCTGTTCTCCCCACACCGCGGGCCCTCCCTGGAGCCCCCAGGTGGGTCCCCCCAGTTCTCCCCTCGTGGATCCTCCCATTGCTCTTCCCCAGAGGCGTCCTCCTACAACCCGCTAGGGTGCCCCTTATGTGTGGGTCCTTCTGGCATCCTCAGCGCCCCTTCCCGGGGTGGGTCCTCCCCACTCCCCATCCCTGGGTCCACATCTTCAGCGTCCCTTCCCACAGTAATCCACCACACCCTCCACGCCCTCTGGAACCCTTCCAGGGGCCTCCCGCCCCCTCTCTCCCACAAGCCTTCCCCCCCATTACCCCCAGCCCCGGTGGGGCCTTTCCAAGTCCTCCACTGCCCTGAAGCCCAGCAGCCATGCCCTGGCCTCGCGATCGGACCCATACCTCCCTTCAAGGCTGCTGTCTCCACTCACCGTGGGTCTCTGGCCTTGCCCGTCACAGCCCATTCCCCCAGCCATGCTCACATGTGGGGGTGCCCCCACCCCACTTCCAAGTGAGCCAGTTCCTGAGCTGGCATGGCCTCCCTGGCCTGTGGTCTGATGAAAAGGCTGCAGGAGGGCAGCACCTATGCCCAGAGGACGCCCTGTGGAAGACACATCTGAGGCTGGGGTTCCGGCAGGCCTCACTGACCCAGACTCAGTGGGTCGGGATGGCAGGAGGTGCCATGCCCAGAAGACAGGGGGGCTGGAAGGGCTTCCTGTGTGCAGTGAGGCACCTGGCTCTCCTTCCCACACCAGTTGGGATCTGGAAGTCTGTGTGCTTCTTGCTTCACGTCCAACGACAGTGGAGAGTCTGGTCCATGCAGTGCCCGCAAAACCAGGGTCCTTACGCCCCCAGGGGGGAGAGCACGAAGCAGAGGGGATGGCGTCCCAGCCATAGTGTGCAGACAGGGTTGACAGCACTGCTGGGGGGTGAGGAAAATGGGGTGTCGGGGGCTCCAGGGGTCTGGTTTGAGCAACACCAGAGTTATCTGTTTACTCACATGGGGCAGGTCTGTGGCGGGGGCGGGGGGGCATGTCCAGTTTGTGGGACATGGAGGGGCTCTTTCACGGAGTGGAGCTCAGGATGCCACGTGGTGGAGGAGACCCCTCCCATAGACAGGTCCTTACAGGGGACTGTCGAGGTGGGCAGGAGCCCAGAGCGTGTGCTGGGATAAAAGAAAGCCAGGCAGGGGTCCCAGGAGAGCAGTGGACTACGTGCCACATGGTGCCACCACCGGCCACCATCTCTCAGGAACTTAGCTGGGAAGGGCAGTGAGGGGGTGGGACCACAGTTGTGATTGATGGGGGAGGAGCTTAGATATAGGACACAGGGGTGATACTAGGATTTGATATTCCAAGGGGAGGAGAGGCGGTGGGGTGCTTCCCCTCCCTTCCACAGGCCTCTGTCCTCCCTTTCTGGCCTTCGACTCCTCTGGAAAGCAAAGCTGCAGCGTAAAATCTTCCACCAACACCTCACAAAGTGACCCAGGAGTCAGGACAACCAGAAGGTGACCAGGCAGCCATCATGCACGAGAGCTTCTGCCTCCCTCCCAGAAACTGGAGACCTCAACCTGAGAGCAGATGCCATGGGCACCCAGCCTACTGTTTCCCTCTATCCAGTGGGGGTGAAGGGAGGAAGGGCTGCCTGAGAGTGGACAGTAAAGCTTCTGAGGTCAATCGGTGTCTGAGGGAAGACACCAGAATTCCAAGTCTCCCCTGAGGTGACATGTGCCTGTCACAAAGCAGAGTGACATTTAATAGTGTCTCGGGACACCGCAGCCCAGCTCCTCCAGCTGGCTCCCACTCTTGACTGACAAAGTGGCTGCATGTAGGGCTGAGGCCATAAACCAGTTCCACCAAGTCAACACATCTGATACGTTGCAAAAAAGACGAATTCCTCTGTTTGGTAGCAGAGCAAACAGACTGTCAGAGCAGGCGTGATGTGAGGAAGGTCTGAGCACATCCGTGAGTCAACACCAGCAGAACAAGGGGGAGTGAGGGGCAGGCCGACGGGGCAGGGACACAGCACTGGAAGCAGGAGCTGGGCTCAGGAGAAGCCCGAGAACTGGAGACATGGCAGCAGGGCCAGAGCAGAGGCCCCCTGTGGAGGGGCAGGATGGCAGGTCCCTAATACAGCAGAGGCTGGATGAGCAATTAAAGCGATTCACTCAGCACCAACTTCAGGCCACACTGTTTCACCTGGGAGACTCCCTCTTGGGGGCGCAAAGTCTAGGGGAGGAGGGAAGGTAACGAATGGTGTGATGACGTCACATGCTTTCAGACAAAGTGACCATGGCAAAGGGCAGTTTGTTTACCGGTCAGGACACTGGTGAAGGAGGAGCCCTTAGGGCCCAACGGAATCCTATACGAGAAGTTCACGCCACAGTCTAGGAAAGCCCCCAGCACGTCCCACCCAAGGCCCGACTACCAGTCACTGACCCTCAGGACGGAGATAACAGAGAGAGGGCATAGCAGACCAGGACGTAAAGTCAGGCCAGCCCTGGTCTCCAGCAGTGCCCAAAGTATGAACAGGAGCCTGGGGCAGGAAAGCGGAACCTAACCCTTCCCCAGCCAAATCCCCCAGGGAGCAGGAAGGCCCCAGGAAAACATTTTTAAACCTGGAAGAAACCAAGAAATAAAATTCTTTGAAAATGTGAAAGCTACCATACATCCACCCACTGAGGACATGATGAAGTCAGTACGGACTCAGGGCCGAGTGGTGCAGGGGACCATGGGGAGTTGCGGGCAGGAAGGACGCAGTCACAGGACACAGGAAGCAGGAGAGCCAGCTCTGGCTAACGGAAGCATGCTGCCTCAAACCAAGTGACACCCGTCCCATCATGGTTTTTGTAATTTCTAAAAATAATCTTAGGAGCATCTTTGAAACTTGGGGTAAAGAAACATTCACCTCATTTCATCGACCATGTTTTCCCTTAATGCTTTAACTTAAAAGAGTAGCTCTGCACGTTCCGTGTGTCACGTGACCTCTCATGCTTGCCTGGGCCTTTACAACTACCTGCGTAAACTTGATCAAACATTGACAGCAATATCTCGGTGATGAAATCGTGGGCAACACTTTTTTTTTTTTTTAAAGATTTTATTGGGGAAGGGGAACAGGACTTTATTGGGGAGCAGTGTGTACTTCCAGGCCTTTCTTCCAAGTCAAGTTGTTGTCCTTTCAATCAATTGTGGAGGGTGCCGTTCAGCTTCAAGTTGTTGTTCTTTCAGTCTTAGTTGTGGAGGGTGCAGCTCAGCTCCAGGTCCAGTTGCCGTTGCTAGTTGCAGGGGGCACAGCCCACCATCCCTTGCGGGAGTCGAACCCGCAACCTTGTGGTTGAGAGAACCGTTCCAACCAAGTGAGCCATCCAGGAGCTCAGCGGCAGCTCAGCTCAAGGTGCCATGTTCAATCTTAGTTGCAGGGGGCACTGCTCACCATCCCTTGTAGGACTCGAGGAATCGAACTGGCAACCTTGTGGTTGAGAGCCCATTGGCCCATGTGGGAATAGAACCAGCAGCCTTCAGAGTTAGGAGCACGGAGCTCTAACCGCCTGAGCCACCAGGCTGGCCCCTGTGGGCAACACTTTTTAAATTTTATTGTTGGCTTGTGGAATAGTGAGTGCCCTCGCAAAGCCAATGAAGTCCTTTTTCTCGATGGGGGCAGTGGCTGTCCACTGGCCCTCAGAGCACAAGCTACACCTCCCAGGTGCCCCACTGGTCCTGAGGGCTGGGCTGAGGGGGCTCCCCTTTCTGCTTGGCGTGTCTAGAGCAGCCTCAGACCCTGCTCCATACCGGCCTCACAGGCACAGATGGGTGCCAGGGCATGATGGGGACCACATGGCCAGCCCGGAGCCTGCACCCGAGAAACTGTCCTCCCTCCAATTCGGGGTGTCCCCATGAGTCCTGGGGAGGTGCACTGCTCTTCCTACAGCTGGGGAGAGACATACCTGGTCAGGAATCTGAAGTGAAGGAACAGTCTAGAGTGGATATGGAGATAGCACTGCAGTACTCGCTGTCAGAGGTGGCTGGGGGTGACATCCTAACCACGCTGATTCTGCCTGCCCTGCCTGCTGGGTGGACCCTACTCTCACCCGGGCTCCCGGGCCGCCTCACACCCTCCTCGGGGGACACTGCTGACATCAGGGGCCCGCTCATTCTTGGTTGTGGGGACCGTCCTGTTCTCTGTGGTATGGTGAGTAGCACACCTGGCCTCTATTCACGTGGTGCCGGAGCCCCTGTGGAAAGCAGAGTGCTTCCCCAAAGGTGCACGTCTGTGACTGCACTGGGTTACATGGTAAGGGGCAGTGCAGGTCGCTAACCAGGCGACCCGAAAGGGACCCGGGGTTATTTATGTGGTGGGCCCGACAATCACAGGGTCCCTAATGGGAGAGGAGGCAGAACAGAGACAGGATGTGATGATGGAAAGGGTCACAGATGCTACGTTGTGACTTAGAAGATGGAGGAGAGGCCATGAGCCAAAGGGTGTGGGCGCTTCTAGAAGCTGGAAAGGCGAGAAACGACTGTCCCCTGGAGCCCCCAGGAAAGAAGGCAGCCCTGCCCACACCCTCACCGTAACTCAGTGAGACCTGTTTTGGACTGCCCAGAACTCACAGTTCATGTATTGAAGACACTGAGTCTGTGGTGACCTGTTAGGGCAGCAACACCTCGTGTGACAACAGAGCCATCTCCAGGCACTGTCCCCGGTCCCCGCACCGTGCTCTGCTGGAGAGGGCCGCAGGCTCCGTGCCAGTCCGTGCCAGTCCCCACGGGGAGACGGCGCTCATTCCTGAGAGTCAGGCTGGTCCTGTGGCCGCCCCCCGCCCCCATGGGAGGCGGCCCAGGAGGCTCCCAGCCTCGGGCCTCGGGACTGTGGTGGGGGTTCTGGGGCCACCTGACAGCTGGTCCCGGTGGGGGGACCTCGTGGAGGGCAGAGCACTGGCCATCCCAGAATCTTGGCCGGGTGAGCCAGCGAAGCCCTGGACCTCGAGTGACTAACGAGCCCATGAGGCCAGTCAGTAAGAGGCCTCCACAGCACCTGTCACCTGCCCTAACTGCTGACTGAGCAGGGGAGGGCCATCCTGCCCAGCAGGCAGCCTGCCCTTGACACCCACCCCACTTCCTCATTGGGGGCTACAAAGCCCTGCCTGAATCTCCCCCCCCCCCGCCCCTTAGGACATCTCCCCTAGTCCCACCCATCGCCCCCGTCTCTGGCCCTCCACCCACTCTAGGGATCCTGAGAAATGCACAGACCTGGAACAAAATTACTTTCAGGGCCCCCCAGAGAGAGTGGGGGCACCTAGCTTCCTGAGCCCTGCAGTCAGGCAGGGCGGGAGTGGGGGCATGGGGGAGGCAGGGGGTGCAGCATCTGAGCAGTGGGCTCTGGGAGGAGCGGGCTGGGCAGTGCTGCCCGTTTGCTGGTGCCAGCACAGGCCTGACGCCTGCCCTAGCCCCAGTCCTGCGGCTCGTGAGCTCCTGCTGCCCAGAGCGCCCTGTACCCAGCTGCCTACACCGAAGCCCCATCAGCCCAACAGTCAGTCACCAAGGCCTGCCCTGCTGCTGTCCTCGCACCCACGAGGGCTGGGAGCCTGCAAGCACCCCCTTCCTCCCCTGCCACTTCCCATCCCCCTCCATCTTGGTCTCCCCAAAAATGCAGTCCTGCCTCATCACCCCTCGAAAGCATAGCAGGCGCAGGGTCAGCTCCTCACAGCGACCCCAGACTTCCGCCATGCTGCCTCTGGGCTGTCCAGTCCACTCACATGCAGAGGTGGGGAGGCTCGCCTGCTCCAGGAGGCCTTCCCGTATTTAGCGGCTCCTTGACCCCGCAGCCCCTGGCTGCTCCCCATCACAGTGTCAACTTGGGTTACGTGTGGGCTCCTGGAGGCAGGGCCCAATGCTGACCGGCACCCCAGGGCTGGGCAGGCACCAGTACCTGAGGTCTCAGGATATCAAAGCCCCACCTTCCTAAGGGCTGCTGGTCCCACTGTCTCACCAAGCCATTCAAGCAGGCACCTGATTCCTTGAGGGGGCCTGGCCCCCCAGCGTAGACCCCTTGAGCCCAGGCCCGCAAAGGAGCTGGTCATAAACCAGGCCCTCCAAGGCCGCCCACAGCTGCTGGCTTCTGACGTGTGGGCAGCCTCTCATGGCACAGCCCCCCCCCCTCCTCCAGGCCCCACCAGGTGGCCTCTTGTAGGCTGGGCTGGGGCAAGGCATCCCTCCTGGAGGTGGCCTCCAGGGCCTCAGGGGTACGTGTTCTGGGAAGAGACAGCCAGACAGTGCTCTTGGGCCAGTTTTCTCATTTGCGGGCTGGTCATGGCCCTGGGTGGGATGTGAAAATGGCCTAAAGTGTCCCTCCGGCCAGCCGCCTCCCCCAGAACCCTCCAGGAAAGGTGCTGGAGACAGACACCAGCTGAGTGGGCTCTCAGGAGGGCGGCCAACTCGAAACCTGGGCCTCCAAAGTCGAGTTCTGCCAGAAAGGCACGCTCTGGGCCAGGAAGGCGTGGAAGTCGTGGGTGGACTCGAAGGACCTCCGCGGGTGGGGGATGAGTACGTCCTTGTCCACGTCCTGGGACACCAGCTGTGCCACGATCTGCGCGACGTCCTGCGGGAGACGGCAGGGTTAGGGGCGGGGCCGGGGCGGGGCTCGGAAGAGACAGGCCCCGCGAACCGCGTCGCCCTCCCAGCAGCGCACCAGGCAGTGGGCGGAGCGCCCCGCGGCGCCGCGCCTCCCCCAGACGCCCAGCGTGGCCCGCCGCCGGCGCTCTTCGATGCTGAGGCTCCAGTGTCGGCTGGGGCGCCTGCTTCTCTGCGGTGGCTCGCACACCTGCGGGGAAAGGACAGCGGTTCAGCCGGCCACGACCGGGGGGGGGGGGGGGGGGGGTCCCTCCACCCGCCGATCCTCTGCACCCTCCCCGGGTGGATGCCGAGCCCCCTCCCCCCCATCCAGCTCAGGCTCCCAGGACGGCGGCCAGGGCCCCGCAGCCCCTGGTCCTGCGGCTTCCGCGGCTTTGCACAGTGGTCTGCGCCTGCACGCCTTCCCAGCACCTGCCCGCCTCTGTGCGCACAGGTCGGCCCCAGACGTGGAGTGTACAGCGGAGGCCACGGCCGCCCAGCTCATGCCCTGAAGGGGCACCTGAGCCTGCCGCGCACACTCTGGGGAGGCCGGGAGAACCGCGGCCAGACTGTTGTGCGCTTCAAGAAAGGCGGAGCCCAACAGTCAACCTTTCCTCCTCAAGTCCACCTAAAATGACCACAAAGAAATGAAGAAATAACACTCAGGAATCCACAACGCTCAAGAAACGGGGGGTGCTACCAACTGGGAAAGGCCAGAAGCAGGCCACACACACTCTTGCAGGGCCCCGCTGGCAGAATTTCCCAGAACTAGGCTGTCTGTGAAAGACCCTGGGGGAGCCCCTCCCAGACTGCCTAGCCGGGGCCCATCCTGCTACCTCCCTGGGGGAAGACGGGTGCCATGGGGGGGTTGCCATGCTAAAAATAAGGGCTAAGACAAACTCAAAGTGAAGTCCCCCTTCCTCAACAAATTAAAAAAAGAATTACTATATGATCCAACAACCCCACTTCTGGATATACACCCAAAGAATTGAAAGCAGGTCTCAAAGAGCTAACTGTACATCCACGCGCACAGCAGCACCATTCACAATAGCCAAAAGGTAGAAACCACCCAGTGTCCACCACAGATGAGTGGGTAAACGAATGGGGTCCAGCCACACACTGGGACGTCACCCAGCCTTAAAGAGGACGGACTCTGACACCTGCGATGGCACACGTGGACCTGAGGACACTATATAAAGGGAAATAAGGCAGACACAGAGGGACAAATGCTGTGTTATCCACTTACACAAGGTCCCGCAAGGATTCAGGTCCACAGAGGCAGGAAGCAGATGGTGGGGCCGGGGCCGGGGGAGGAGGGGCTGGGCAGTGAGTGTTTAATGGGGACAGAGGTTCAGATTTGCAGGATGAGAACGTTCTGGAGATGTGTTTCAGAACAATGTGAATAGACTTAACACTACTGAACTGTACACTTAAAAATGGTTAGGATGACAAGTAAAAAGTGGACATTTGAACAGACACACAGAGAATGAAGACGATGTGAGGAGTGAGGACACGGCGAAGACAGCCGTCTACAAGCCACGGACAGAGGCCTGGAACAGAGCCTCCCCACAGGCCTCAGAGGTCAGAGGACAGAGAGCTGTGACCTGGAGCTGTGACCTCCCAGGTACGATGTGTCCATGGGAGGGCCACTCAGAAAACAGGAGCCCTTGAGATGAAAAGTGTGACATCAGAGTGACAGTTTCCATAAAGGCCTGGCACAGTGTTCTTTGGCCCGGTTCCCCACTCCCCGTGGAGGTGGCTTCACAGTCGTGTCTGAGGGCCATCGGCTGGCTCTAACTCCAGGCCTCAGGGAAGGGCAGCGGCAAAGCCCACTGTGAGTGGCACAGCTGCCATGGTGCGGCTCCTCCCCACCCGGTCGGAGCCCCAGGCTCCACTCACAAGTCCCGGTGCACGTCGGGTGGGGCGTTCAATCCTCCCACGACGCCCGCCTTTCGCCTGGGCCGTTTGCTCCACCTACTGAGTTACTGGTGTCAGTACTCGTGCTTTGTCTCGCCTGTTTTATGGGTCTTTCTCTGCCCTCTCTTCTTTCCTCTAGACCAATCAGGCATCATGTGCTTCCCGCTGTTCCCGCCACTGGTTCGGAAGTGGTTCTCTTGGGTGTCATCATGGTGTATGTGCAAACTCATCAAAGTCTGAAGCTGACCATGTCTCCATCACCTTCTCACCCAGCACAGGAGTTTAGGACACTTGCCTTGCTCACAGGGCGGCTCCTGACACCTGTGCCGTGCTGGGTGTGCATGCCCTAGGATTCCTGTGTGTGCGTGCGACATCTGCATACGGCCGCACTCGCCTGCGTTAGTCTCCATCTTTCCACACACGGCCTTCTTTGTGGCCCTCCTTCCATCTGCAGTCACTTTCCTGCTGTATGAGGTCTGTTCTCAGAATGGGGTGAGGGTCAGCTGGGGGCAAATTCTTTCTCCCACTTGTCATTTTATTTACTTATTTTGCCCTTTTCTTGAAAGGTATTTTCGCTGGACATGAACCCGCAGAGTGACAGTTTTCTCCTCACACCCCATCAAGCTTCCAGGTTGTCCATGGCAGTCTGACTCTTCCTACTTTGAAGGGTGTGCGTCTATCCTCTGATTGCTTCTGAGATCTCTGTCTCTGGCGTCCTGCAGTTTCGCTACGATGGTTCCCAGTACGGATGCCCTTTATTTCTCCTGCGGGGAATTGGGCCGGCCCGTGACTGCGCCTCACTCACTGAGCTGGCCAGTGTCGCTTCCCACATTTACGCCCTGGACTTCCATCGCACATTAGCTAGGACGACCAGTGTAGCCAATAGGGTGTTGCAGAAATGAGGGGTGTGACTTCCACAGCTGTCACAAGACACTGCAGCCTCCTCATTGCTCTGTGTTGGAGCACTCGCCGGGGGGAAGCAGCCGCCAGCCACCGTGACTGAGGACACTCAAGGCCCGTGGAGAGGCCCAGGCGGTGGAGAGCTGAAGGCCTCCTGCCCACGTCTGGCACTGACTGCCCAGCCATGTGAGTGGCAGGTCCCCAGCCATCCCCAGCCAAGCTTCGGACGACTGTAGCTCTGCCTGACATCTGACAGTGCCCTTGAGGGGCCCCGCCACCCAGTCTGCAGCTGCCAAGTCTCTTGCTGCAGACACGGGACAGATGTATTCATTAGCGCTTTCAGCTGCTAGACTCGGGGGCTTCTGTTGGCAGCATATGCTGCCAGGAACACTGTGTACATTCAGGATACGATTTCCAGGATCCACAGAAAGGTTATTAAAAATTGGGATTGCACGGAATTAGTTATTTGGGAAATCTGGCAGATTTCGGTCAGTCTTCCCATCCAATAATAGGTCGGGCTTCATCCTGTCCTGTGTTCCCTCCCACCCCTTCGTGTTCTCCGTACAGGCGGCAGCCAAGCCCAGACTTACTCAGAAGACGTGGTCCTGTTCTGAGTGTAAATGGCCCTTTTTGCTGGTCCGTTTCTGGTTGGTTACTTTTATGCTGAAGATGATTGTGTTGAATGGCGGCCATATATCCAACCTTCCTATTCTATTAGTGGTGTGTTTTTATTGGCTTCCGTGGATTTTCTAGGCAGACAGTGTATTAGCTGCAAATAGTGACCATTTCGTCTTCTCTTTTCAGGTGTTTATAGCTCACTTCATTTTCCTGACTCCTGCGGAGGCTGTCTCATCGTCATGGCAACGCACTGCTGCCCAAGTCTGCAAGGAACACTCCTGCTGGCCCACTCCAGGCCCACGACAGCCCCCTTTCTCGGGGTACAGAAATGTCCATCCCTTCTGACCTTATGAATAGTCAACAGGTTTTCAGTTCTGTTTTGTTTTTAAGGAACGAAACTGAAGTTTATGAACATTATTTTCAACATCTACTGAGATAATCGTGGGGTCTTCCTCCTTTTGATAATGTAGAGCATTTTATTAATTCCCAAACTCCTTCTTCCTCACATACAATTTTCTTGTATTTATATACAACTTCATTTATTCAGTACATTCACTGAGCACCTATTGTGTGCTAGGCACCCTCCCAGGTCCTGGGAAAGCAGTGAAGCAGACAGAGCCCTTGCTCTCCTGGAGGCGGGCAGGGTACCCTGACACCGCCGTGCTGTCCTGGAGGATGGAGGCACCCTGACACTGGGGAGCTGTCCTGGAGGATGGGGGCACCTCAACACCGCCAGGCTGTCCTGGAGGATGGGGGCACCCTGACACCACGGGGCTGTCCTGGAGGATGGGGCACCCCAACACCACCGGGCTGTCCTGGAGGCGGGCAGGGCACCCCGACACCGCCATGCTGTCCTGGAGGATGGGGGCACCCCGACACCGCCGGGCTGTGTTGGAGGATGGGGGCATTCCGACACCGCTGGGCTGTCCTGGAGGATGGGGCACCCCGACACCGCCGGGCTGTGTTGGAGGATGGGAGCACCCCGACACCGCGGGGCTGTCCTGGAGGATGGGGCACCCCGACACCACCGGGCTGTGTTGGAGGATGGGGGCACCCCGACACCGCGGGGCTGACCTGGAGGATGGGAGCACCCCGACACCGCGGGGCTGTCCTGGAGGATGGGGGCACCCCGACACCGCCAGGCTGTCCTGGAGGCGGGCAGGGCACCCTGACACCACCGTGCTGTTCATTGTTTTTGCTGCTGCTGCTGTTTGCACTCCTCATGGTGCTCCTGCCAGTGACATCGGGACATCGGGTTTCCTTCTTTTTCCCTTTTCCGTCCTCCTCTTCCCAGCACGGGTGTCTAGGTGATGCCAGTTCTGGGCAGTTTAAGCCTCACTGAAGGAGATGAGTAATTTCTCCATTGCTTGGGAGGGCCCACCCATAAGTTCTTCCTTCAGGGAAGGTCTGGGGCCACTTCAGAGTTTCCTTTGCTGTTATTGATCTCTCTGGGTCCTTCCTTCCTTCCCTCCTTTCTTTTTTGTACCAGCCCCCTGCACCTGTCGCAGGCCCTGGGCCAGGCGCCTCTCGGTGGCATCTACAGGACGAGGCCTTCCAGCCGTCTGTGACCTCAGTCACCGCGGGGCTGGCCACCTGCTTCCCAGCCTCACCCTGTTGCTCCAGCCTCTCCAGGCCTCTCCAACGCCTTGCTTGCCACGTTCAGGGTTCTAGGAGGGACAAGGTGTGTGTTATTCATGGGGTCCCTGAAATCCAGTCATGGTCGACATCTGAGGGCTCAGTGAGTCACTCCTGTTGGGAATTGTGCTCCTCGGATCAGTTATGTCTTTTTTCTTACTTATTTCATCCCTGTTTTCTTCTCGGAAAGCTGCATTACACGCACTGGAACTGTGAGTTTGGTCATTTCTCAGGAGATGGCTATACCTCTATGTCCTAGGTGCTCCCAAACTCCACTGTGAGGTGCCCCCAGTCCCCAGGCGTTGCACGCAGCCCATGGCCAGCCGGTCCCTGCAGGCAGACAAGGGAGGGCTGTGCCCACCATGGGGCCCTGGGCTCCAGACCTGCCCGTAGAAGGGCTGTCCCATCCCAACCTGACCGTAGGCACGCGTTCAGTTTACTATTAAACAATGCCCACATGGAAAAATGCAAAGGAAAGCATTTAGAAACTCAAGAAAGCACTAGTCTAATGAACAATGCCACGCTTGCTTCAGACTTCCCCCAGGAACACAGTGTGACATGGGCTCTCATTGCCCAGGGTTCCTTCATCCACCTGTGAGCCGCGTGCCATAGGACGCCGCGTCCCAGTCCGCGTGGCCTTCGACTCTGAGCTGGTCTAGCCAGGCAGGTGCACAGTGCCGCAGGCACAGAATGGCCTTCCGTGGGCTCCTCACTGAGCACAGTCTTGGGACATGTCCGCATGGATCCTCGAGGGGCTGACTCATTTGTTGTCATTGCTGTACTACTGTCACCCCGACAGATGGGACACTGGGCTGTTTTCTGCCCACGTGCAGGCTCTTCTGGGATAGCCAGGCACACGCCCACCCGCAGGAGCACTGGCTCTGTCCCCACACCTTTGTCAACATTTATACCCTCCGCCTTTCGTATTTTTGTCAAACAATTGCATTTCTTTCCCAGACACATGCCTCCTACTTCCTTCATGGCCAGCTTGGGCTCACTCTCCGTGGAAGGCCCATGCGTTCTGGGACCATCTGTCTCTTTCTCAGGTGCATGTGCCATGTCCTACATGCTGTCTAAGTGGCTGGCGTCTTGTCTCTGGGCCTCGCTCCTGTGTCTGTCGGGGGCTAGGTGTGGGGACAAGAAGGCGCTCATGTCCCTCTGTTTTCAGCACAACCTGCTGAATCACTTGTCAGGGTGTCCAGTCCAGTGGCCCAGACGGGCCCGGGCCACCTTGCTCAGTCTGTCCTGCCCACCCGGGGCCTGGTGGGCACACGTGCTTTGCTTTCACACTGCCCGCCATTCACGTGTGTCCTCGGTTAACTCCTCAGGGCCAGACACACGCACTCACCCTTCCCCACCAGACTAGACCCCACTCTTACTGAAAATGCCACTAATGGGTCTTGGAGAAGTTCGTTTGCTTCACCCTATTTGTTCCCCGTGGGCAGCTGTATGTCATTAAATGACATCCATTCCTTCTTTTCTTTTTATGCTTTTTGTACTGTGATAAAATACTAAAATTTATCACTTCAACCATTTTTAAGTGTAAAGCTCACTGCCATTAAGTACATTCACATCGGGATGCAACCCTCACCACCATCTTTCTCCAGAACTTTCTTATCGTCTCGATCAGAACCTCTGTCACCATTAAACACTCACTGCTCATCCCCCATCCCAGCCCTGGCCCCACCATCCACTTCCTGTCTCTGGACCTGACTTCTCCAGGGACCTCATGTAAGTGGAATCACACAGGATTTGTCCTTCTGTGACTGGCTTATTTCACTTTACCAGTATACAGTGTCCTCAAGGTCCCATGCATGTCGTAGCAGGTGTCAGGACCTCCTTCTTTTTAAGGCTGAGTGACGTCCCACTGTGTGCTGACCACACTCAGCATTGATGAACACTGGGCCGCGTGCACCTTCCGGATGCAGTGAGTGATGCTGTGTGAACACACACGTGCAAGTCCCTGCTTGTAGCTCTTTCTGTTCTTTCAAATAAATGCGCAGATCACTGAGTCAGTCGTATGGTAATTCTGCTTAATTTTCTGAGGAACCTCCGTACTGTTACCACGGTGACTGGACCATTTTACACCCCACCAGCAGTGCACAGGGTTACGATTTCTCCATTTCCTCGCCAAGACTTGTTCGTTTTGTATTTAATTATGTCTTGTGTCAATGTCCAGATTTTCAGTTTGGTTCTGCTGTTCATGAATCATGTGCAAGGACCGTGTTGCTTTGGTAACTGAAGCTTTGAGATATGAAGTCATACATGTTAGGACTGAAACTAGTCTGGTGTTTCCATTTGACCAGTTTGCCATACTGAAAAAGAGAGGTTTATTAGGTTGGTGCAAAAGTAATCGCGGCTTAAAAGGTTAAAAATAATTGCAAAAACCGCGATTACTTTTGCACCAACCCAATAGCATTTTTGTCATTGATGACACTGAATTGGGAAGCGTGCGGGGAGAAGCCTCTGTGCTGCTGAGTCTTCCCAGTGTTAAGGCTATGTCGGTAATGCTTTGGGGTATGGGAACGGAGCAACTGCTCACCAATGGGGGCAGCGGGGAGGACAGAGAGGTGCCTCCAGTTTGGGGCTGTCACAAGTGGAGTCTCTAGGAATGTTTTGGTCACGACTTGCGGAGACAGGTGCTTCTGCTGACTGCCTGCCGACGCTGTCCTGTCCCCACTGTGTGGGCAGGCAGCTTCCCCTGACTGGGCTCCCTGCACTTGGGGCCGCCGTCTCAACCCCTGGTGGGGGTGCCCCTCTCGCTGGCCTCACATGGCCTTACCCAGGTGCCCAGCAAAGGCAGGAAGACGGCTCACAGTTATGGCATGCAGGAGGGGAGCGAGCCCACTCTAGTGCCCACTCAGGGAAGAGAGCCGTCCTCAGGCACCATTCAGCCCTGTCCATTCACGCACATCCTCCCAGCCCACCTCCAGAGCCAGTTCCTGGGGTTCCCGGAGGGGAGCGATGGGGTGGCCGAGGCCAGGCTCTTCAGCTTACCCAGTCCTGAGTCTGCAGTGTCTGCTGACTGCTGCTCTGGACACCCGGCTGGCCCCAGACTGCAGTCGGGCTGGGCAAGGGAGCGGGCAGCCTGTGCTCTGTGGCCAGCTGTGGTCCTGGCTTTTCCCTCTGGGAGTCCTTAAGCAGATGCCTCGTGCTCTCCATCTCCAGCCAGCTCCTGCTTGTCTGCACCTCTGGGCTCTAGAAGGACCCCAAGGCCACTCGTGTTCTCTGAGCCCCTCTGGCAGATGGAGGCAGTGTCAGGCCCTGGAGGCTCACCTCTGCCACTGGCCAGACAGTGCTGGGGGAGCCTCAGGCCAGTGAGACTCAACGCTGGACTCCAGTGGGTGACCTGGGGCCCCGGGCTCCCGTTGCCACTTTTCTTCACACGGACCCTCCGGGCTGGAGCAGCCGCAGCTCCCCACCTCCCACAGGGACAACACCTCTCCGGGCCCCGCCCTGGCTCCACTCCAGGCAGGTGCCCTCCGCCGAGTACCGCGCTTTCTCAGGACCCGGGTGGCCCGTGCACCGAAGGCGCGGAACCACGACTGCGCAAAACGACCACCAGAGAGATGAAGGGTCGCCGGCACCCCTGTGACCTCACCTCCAAGCTCCGGGACGCACCCCAAGGCCCAAGCGGGCTTGAGGCCGCCCCTCTCCACTGCAGGGGAGGCCGCTGACCAGGTGGGGAAGTGGGGGGGTCAGAGGACACACGGGGAGGGTGAGGAGGACACCACTGCGGGTACCCGGGTCAGTGGGGGGGTACACTGGGGTACGGAGGTGGGAGAGGAGGGGGTACAACGGGGTAAGAGGCGGCGGGGGGCGGGCCTACTGCGGTGGGCGGGTCAAAGAGTAGGGGTGGGGCCCACAGAGGTTCTCGAAGGCCTGATGGGGCGGAGCCGAGCCCAACTTCCGCTCCGACCCCCCCCCCCCGCGCCGGTCCCGCTTCCGGCCGCGTTGCGCCTGCGCCCTGGCGCCTGCCAGCGGGCGGCCTCCTCGCGGCCGCTCCAGGACGCTGTCCTCGCGCTTCTCCGAGGGACTCGGGTCTCAGACTCCTCACTCGTCCGTGTCCCGAGACCCGGGACCCCGGGTGGTCTCCAAGGCGCAGCTCGGAGCTTTGGGTTCTTCTGCCGGAGCCGCCCTAGGCCCCGCACCTGCGGGCCCCCAACTCCCGGCCGTTCGGCCTCACAGCCTCCCCCCACCCCCGGCACCTGCGACTCGGCGGAGTCCGCGGCGGGAGGATGGAGAGTCAGGGAGGGGGCTGTGGCCGCCGACAGGAATCACACAGCAGGAGCGGGAGGGCCCGGGGGCGTGCCCCCAGGTTTATTAGTGTCGCATCAGCACCTTGAAGTAGTCCATGTGCTCACATACGTGAGTTTAGAATCTGTTCCCCCAAAAGGCTGTTTACATTAATTGTTTTCCATTAAAAAGAAAATAGCAACACGTACATTCTAGAAACCAAACCTCACAATGAACTGGGTGGAGGTCTGCAGGGTCGGCTCCAAGGGGTGCCACGGAGGTCAGCACTCGGGACTCTCCCTGCAGACCCCCCTGCCGGGCACATTACTCCCGCCCGCCACAGGATGGGCAGCAAGGTCTGGGGAGGCGTCAAGGAACAGGTGTTAAGTCAGGCAGCTGGCCCTCCAGAGCAAGTGGCTTGGTCGTGTGACGAGTGTCCCAGCACAAAGGCCAGACCCCAGAGGGCAGTCAGTGAGGACAGTGCCACAAGGCTGGCCGTGGCCACTCTGATCCCGCCCCTCCCCCCGCCTCTGCAGACCCCCGGCTCTGGGCTCGTCCTCTCATGCCCAAGCTGTGGCCATGACACACAATACTTGCCTGCATGCTGCAGAGACCCAAGGGACAGACGCGGGAAGAGACAGGCAGCTGGCTGGGCTACAGGACCAAGTCTGACCCCCACGGGGCCTAGGCAAGAGCAGAGCCTGCCCACACTACCCAGGAGGAGCCTCGCCTTGCCCCATGGTGCCTGGCAGCTTAACTTTTTGAGTTTCGGTTACTTTTGGTCACCCAAAGGGCTGGGAATCCTTGCTCTGAGGGGGCTGCTCTTGTCCTGTGGGGTCGCTTTCCAGGGTCTGCATTCTTTACATCCCACACTGCCGTCGCCCATGCTTACGGCTGCATTAGCTGTCTCAGATGGCTTTGGCTTGTGTCCCCTTCCTTTGAGGGACAAGGTGCTTTTATGTGTATCCTCAGAACAGCTCCATGAGGTAGGCAGGGGATATGTGACTATCTCTGTTGAGCCAATGGGGAAACTGAGGCACAGGTGAATGAAGCCCAGGTCTCAGTGGGTCACCGTGGCCGGGGTGTGGACGACCTCCAGGGCACTGAGGCACAGGACACCACCAGCGGTCTCTGCAGGGCTGGGGCACAGGGTGTCCTCCCCTTAAGTGTAAAAGGACACAGCCACGGAAGTGGACAGGAAAGCGCATGGGGGAGGATGGCTCCAGGAAAGGGGCCACCCACAGCCAGGATGGACAAGACAGCTCCCTTTGGCCCCTTCCTTCAAAACCAGCTCGGAAGCTAGAAAGGCCATTTCACCTGCACCTCTGTCCTGTTGAGTGACCTTTGGCAAGTTAACTTGAGCCGTGACCAAGGCCCCAAGGCCAGTGGTGGGAACGAGGGTGGGAGGCTTAAGGTCTCATGGCTCACTCGCTTCTCAGTGTACCTGCAGGTGGATGCCTCACAGGCTGCCTAAGGGGTAGCTGGCTCAGTGGCCTGCACCCCAGGTGTTCCCAAGGAGGAGCAGGGCCCCAAGCCAGAGTTCAGTTTCAGGCATCTGGTCCAGGTGTTGTTGGAGGTGGTGTATTTCAGCGAGGGGCTCTCGTGGGGAAGGGCCCTCTGTCCAGCATTCTGTGCACAGGCACCCGAGGTGTGGGATACACCCAAGGTCATGCCCAAGTCCTGTCTGCCAACTAGACCCAAGGCCCTTTGCCATGGACACTGACCCTGAATAGCCACCTGGGGGAGGAGGTAAGCAGGTAGGTCACAGGTAAGAAAGGTGGGCCCTCCCCCACTCCCCAAGGATGGGACCCCTCTGTGCTGCAGCCTGCTGGTGAGGCCTGTTCTCTGAAGCACGGGGCAGCTTGCAGCCCGTCCTGCATTTGGCACTGTTTTCTGAGCATAGCCTGCATGGCTCTCAGCCTTGGGAAACCAGGCCCACAGCCCTGTGGAGGGCTGCCGGGGGCCCAGGGCCACACAGGGCAGAGGCTAAAGGCTCTTCTTGTGGAGACCTGGAGTGTGGGGTTTTGGGGAGGCAGCAGGACTGGGGAGGACCCTGGCTGCTGGGAGGTCAGGATGTCCCTCCTGCTGCACGGGAGGCAGAGGGTGGGACCCAGTCCTCTCTGAGGAGCTTGGCCTAGAGGCCAGCCAGCCCCTGTACCTACCCACACTCCGACAGTTCCGCACTGCCCTGCCTGAGCTTCCACTGGCCACATCAGTGCTGCAGGTGACACAGACACCTGCCAGGCAGCAGGTGGGGCTAGGGCTGGGGGCAGGAGGCCACTGTGCTTGCTAAGTTTGGGGCACAGGGGTGTCTCAAGAATAGCCTGAGGGAGTGCATTATGGGAGGCGGGTGTGCGCTGGGCAGGGGGAAGTGCTGGCTGGCTCTGCCCAGCCCCAGGCGCTAGGACTTCCGAAGAGCAACATCTGTTTGGCAGCTACGTTGTAACATGTATTTAGAAGCATTAAAAATATCTGCTACTGTAAGACCTCCGCTGCCTGTGAGGCTGGAGTTTATTGGGAACCAGGAGTGGATGGTGCTGGGGCCGCTCGGCTGGCTGGTCGGTGGCTGGGGCCCCGGGCTGGGCTGACTGGCCTCCATGTTCTGCTCAGGACGTGGCCTCTGGCGGCCTGGCTCTGTGCCTGGCCATGCAGGCCACCCACCGGGGCCCAGCTCCCTGAGGAACAGAGTCCTGGCTTTCAGGGAGGACGGACACAAAGACAAGAACCTTTCTTGCTGGGGGCCTGGAGGACAGGTTCTGAGGCGAAACGCTTTTGGGGATTCTCACACTCGGCACTGCCTGCCTGTCCCCGCCCTGCCTCCCAGAACATCCTGGTTAATGAGCAGAGCAGTTAGGGGCTCCCAGCGGGGACCGTGCGTTAGTTTCCGGGTTGTGAGCACATTCGGACTTTAAGACGGTTTTTGTTTGTGTTTTAAGAATCTGTCTCTGTAGTAAACTGAAATGTTAACAGGAAAGCAGCAGGGCCCTCCCAGCGCTTGGCCGTCGCAGGGCTGCAGGGCAGCGGGCGGGCTAGAAGGTGGACTTGGAGTGTCCGAAGGTGCAGATGGGGAAGTGCTTGACGTGGGAAGACCACTGGGCCGCCAACTGGAAGAACTTGACGTCGTTCCACTCCACGCCGTCGATGAGGACTGTGGAGACAGCACCGCCTGACCCGCCTGCCCAGTGGCCCGGACACAGCACAGGCTGCGGGGCGACAGCCCAGGGCTCCCAGGCTCCTGGGTGACACACGCCTGCTCCCACCGTCCGGAGGGAGGAGGACCTGCTGGCCGGGCCTGCCACCCAGCCTCCCCTGGCTCTGAGCCACCTGCTGAGGCCGTCTCTCCCCGACTGACCGTGGGGAGCTGCTGGTCCACACCCCTCTGCCCAGCCCGTATGCAAACCAGGTGGCAGACACCCTCCATTTAAACCAGAAAAGTCAAGGCAGGGAGGCTGGTGGTTCTCGAACCCCGAGGCCATCAGACTCTAGCTCGTGGGAAGAGAACCGTGAGCCCCTGGAGCCCCGTTTCAGTCAGTGTAGAGTGTCTTCCAGAAAACACCTGAGACACAGTCAGGCTTCGAGAAGAGCAGACAGGATCGAAAAATTATTGCTCGGAACTTGAAAAGCTGTCACATGCACACGAGTGCCTTAAAGACACGTGTTCCGAGCACGGCTCGGATGCCCCCTCCACAGCAAACTGGCACTTCCTGTGCTCACTCAGGAAGATGCCCAAGGGGGCTGCTGTGCTCCCTACTTTCCACAGGACCGGGGCCCTGGTCAGGGCCCAGCCACGGGGACGCTCACCCCGCAGCATGTTCTGCTGGTGCTTGGCCGTGCAGATGAGGCGGCTGATGCCCTGGATACACTGGCTCTTGGACTCCGCATCCTTGTCCTTGGTTTTCTTGGGCAGAAACATCACTAGGAGGGAAGGGGCCACGCTGTCCTCCTGTGGCTCCTCCAGCGCCTGGCCTGGCCCTCCGACCCCTGCCCACCACACGCCCACTTCTCGCCATGCCCATGGCGCCTGCCCGCCCTCCCGCCCAGGTGGCCTCTGCCTGGGGCTCTGGTCAGAGGGGCCCAGACCCACCCCCACCTCACCCTTCTTGTTCTTCTCCTTGGTGACCACAGTCATGGACATGGTGGGCGTGGCCGAGGCCTCGCCGCTGCTGGGCAGCCTGCTGACCTGGAGAGACCGGAAGGTGCACTTGAGCGTGTTTTTGGCGGCAGGCAGGTCCTTCTTCTCTGCGTCTCTCTTCCTGTCTGTGGGCTGGGCCGCCGTCCAGTAATCCACCTGCAGCCCCATCAGCTCAGCGCCGACACCCTGGCTGGGGAAGCAGAGGGAGGCTCACCACCCACCCTCAGACGCGGGCAGGACGGTGCCAGCTGCCGCCTGTGCTGACTGGCTGACCTGCAGCTGCCGCCTGTGCTGACTGGCTGACCTGCAGCTGCCGCCTGTGCTGACTGTCTGACCTGCAGCTCACTGTAGGGCCGTCCCTGGACTCCTGGGACAGCCCAGTCTGTGCCCATGGCCTTTTTGCATTGTCGCGATGCCGGGCTGTCTGGGCCTGCTGTCCTGCAACCCCACGGCCCCCACACGTGCGAGGACTCCCCCAGATCCCACAGTTCAGTCTGGGTGACTTCTGCTCACGAGCCACAAGGGCACAGAGAGGGGCTGCTGAGCAGCCTCCCGTCTCTAACACCTTCTGCCCCTATCGTGGCTCCCAGAACCCCCACCTGTGTACAGAGCACCCCGTTTACTTACCCTTCTGTCCCTAGCAATGCTGTCCCCAGGCCCTGTGCCCTGCCAGCCATGACGGGGCACCCTTGTCCAAGACAGCCCGTGTCCTCTCAGCAGTCGTCAATATGTCGCCTCCCCAAGACTGCTCTGAGCCCACCCTCCTGCCAGACCCTCGGCTTCCTGGCACCTCAGGGGGTGGCCAGTGACCAGGAGCAATTGGCAGCATTCTCTGACCCAAGCCCACTACGGGTGAGGAGCAGGAATCAGGGCAGCACGTGTAGGGAGCGGGTGGGCACCACACGAGCAGAGAAGCCCCCACACAGCTGCGTTACCTGGGGGAAGACAGGCCCCCGCTCACTGATGGGGAGGAGGGCGGGGTGGGCGAGGCCTCCTTGGCGGCGGGAGACGTGGACGGCGGGGTGGACGAGAGCACACTAGAGCCCGAGGGTGCTGCGTCGTCCGAGTCACCTTTGGGGAGTCGGGGGACGCTGAGTTCCCCCGTTGCTCTGCCCCAGCAGAACCCCGGGCTGGGGAGGGCATGTGGGACATGGGGACCACTCACTGGGAGGAGCTGCCAGGCCTCCTGGGCTTTCAGGGACGACCCCCCTCAGTGAGCAGAAATGCCCAGTGGGCATGGACAAGCCTCCCTGCCCGCCCTGCAACCCAGCCCTGAGGGGAGGGAGGGTGGGGTTACCTGACGTGGCCGAGGATGGTTCCACGATTCCCACTTTCACCACCTAGAAAGGAACAGACCTGGCTGGCAGCAGCGTGGGGTGGCGGCCAGCCCCGCCGCCACTGATACCCAGGCTCCAGCCCCAGGCCGGGCCCTGGCTTCCTGGGCCAACCAGGTGCCGCCCGCCAGTCAGGCTCCTGGGCAGAGCCCGGTCCCAGTGCCTCCTGCCCATGGGCAAAGCCACGCTCAGGGCCCTACTGCCAGGGCGAGGGAGCCTCCCTCACGGGCCATGTGGGAGACTCCCGCCTTGCAGCATGCCCCTGGCCGTCCTGCACTCGGGGAGGGTCCACAGCAGCCAGTAGCCCCTGGGCTGTTCCCGAGCTGCAGCCAGTGCTCAGGACGCACATGACCTTCGGCAGGAGAGGTGCCCTCCCCCATGGCTAACCCTCAGCAAGCTGGGAGCCTGTGTGAGTGGCCAGGCCCAGATGTGGGTGAAGTGAGGGCACTGAGGGAGCCCTCCCCAGCTTGGACACGGAGCCCTGCGGCCTGCACCAGGCGCCGGGCGCAGGCAGGTGCTGCTCCAAACCCCCGTGTGGATGGCTGGGACTCCAAGACTCGTGTGGACGACTACGCAAGATAGAGTGAATTACAATGACAAGTCATACTTTGGTCACACGGTGGCATTTCAAGTGTCCAGAGAAGACTTGTGGCTGCTGTATCCAATACTGCAGCGCCGTCCTGTCACTTCAGAGGGTTCCATGGACAGGCTGCTCTAGACTAATTTCCTCCCAGGATGCCTGACCAGGATGAGCAGATGCCCTGCTCTGCCCTGTGGCCCACTGTCTAGGCTACCTATGGCTGTCACAGCAGACACCTCGCTGGAGGCCACCAGTGGGTACAAGGCTGCAAAAACTCGGGATGGGAGAGGGACAGCAGCTGGCTGGCACTGAGCCTCCTGGTTTGTAGGCCACACCCCAGGTGAGTAAGTGGCACAGGGCCACCCCTCCCTGTGCTTTGGCTCATATAGGACGGAGGCACCCCTCTGCCCCCAGGCAGGTGGGACCTGTCCTGAAGCCCTATGTCCCTGGGCCCTACCCCAACTCAACACGGGAGAAAGATAACGGGCTTTAAGATGGGGGGGGGGGTTAAAGTAAGTCCTCTGCTCAAACTGGTGAAGAAGGTTCTGGAATATATCAACTTAATGCAACAACAGGCTGACAAAACTTGACATTTTGGTTAACAGTCTCCCCAGGTAGGCAGAGCAAGGCTACTCACCCCCACGAAGGGAATGAACTTCTGCGAGGACTCCTCGTCAGGGCTGTGAGCAAACACAGGGTTAGTGCTCTCAGGACACGCCCACCCACCCACCCACATGGGCGCAGTGCCCGGCCTGGACCTTCAGGCCCCAGGCCCCTTCCCACATGCCAGGAGAGGGGCACAGCTGTGTGCACTGGAGGGGGAGGGGGAGCCCCTGGGACCCCCAGAGACAGTCTGGGCCTCCTCCATGATGAGGGTGACTGCCCCAAAGCCACGGCGCAGACAGTTTGGGCAAAGGTGATTCCGACTGGAGATGAGGCTGGGGTGGGAGGCTGTGCCCCAGGCCCTGGGCCTCGCTCACGGGGTGCACACACCACTCTATAACACAATGACGCCCAAGGGCAGCTCGCAGATGAGGCCTAACTCTTGCCGTGCTGCCGTCCTGAGCTGCCGGCATGTGCCAGGTGGGGCACGCTGTCTGCAGCTGGCTCTGGACAGCGGCCAGCACAAGGGTGGCTTCCCTGGAACCACGGTCAGCACGGAGGCGTGGGGAAGCCCCCATGGCCAGCCTCTGCAGCAGGCGGCCTGCTGGCCGGGCTCCACCCTGGCCTGGGCTGTGGCCCGAGGGGACGTCCCATAGGACTCAGGCTGGACAAGTGTGTCCTTCCTGGCCTTTGGGACGGTCCACAGGGCACGGCCAGTCTGGGCCCTCTGCCCCTCCTGTGGCCTTCGAGAAGGGCTGTGCCTCCTCGGCCGCTTCCTTGGCTGGTGGTGTCTGCTGCCGAGGTCCAGCCCTCTGGGCCACTCTCAGAGCCACCTCTGTGTTGTTCCCCACACTGCAGAGCCTGCGGGACTCTTCTGCAGATGCCTCTGCCCGTGCTGGCCTGAGGGGTGTTACCAGGTACAGGGTCCTTCGGGAGAGACTTCTGCAGCGAGCAGGCCTGGGGATGGCGCCCCGAGAACCAGCTCCCTGGAGCCTGGCTGGTGCTCCCTACAGTGTGCCCAGGGGCTGGCACAGACGTGCGGCTGTTCAAGGCTGGTCCTGGCAGGAGTGCTGCCCTGAGCCCTGTCACCTGCATGAAGGGACAGCAGCCACAGCACCCGCCCTCCCCCAGGTGCCACCTAGACATGGGGGTCCACAGTCTCGGCCCCAACACGGCCCACGCCACCTGCATACAACACCCAGAAAATGTGTCTGGATGGAAGAGCCTACAGAGTCAGTGTGTCTCACTGAAAATGACCAAACTCCCAGCCTTTCTGTCCTCTCTAAGGGGAATGCAGGCAAAGGAGAAAAATGTCCCCCATTTCCTGTTTCAAACAGTAAAGCCAACAGATGCAGTGCCCAGGCTGGCTTCTGCATGCAAGGCAGCAGGAGGCAGGCGGTCCCGTGGGCTCCTGCGCCCAGTACACGGGAGGCTCTAGCCCACAGGCCACTCGCAAGCCACTGTCCCCACGACCCTCCCCACGAGCGGCACGCAGGAAGTCAGGCGATGGCCTTGAAGGGCCTGGACTCAGAGAAGCACATGGCCCAGGGATGCTGCTGGAAGGCCCCAAGCCAAGCTGTGCCTCTGGGCCATGCACACGACAGCCAGCGCTGGACACGTGCCTGGCGTGACAGGGGTGACACCGGCTTACCACTGAGACCCCTCAACCTGAACCCTGCTTACAGAGGGGGACACAAGCGTCCGTGGCGGGGGTGGCCACACCCCCAGCTCTGGGTCTCGCTCATGAGACACATCACATGAGTGTAACCTTCACATCAGGGCTCAGGGTGTGGGAGCCGGACCGGGGCACTGAGTGTCCCCACAGCCCCCAAAGCCACTGGGCTGCACACAGCAGGTGGGTGACCTCAGCGGGGAACTGGGTGCTGAGAAACAGGACCCTCCCTGCAGACGCTCTCAGGGGGTTCAGGCTGGAGAGGGGCCAGGAGGGCTGCCCACACCCTCTGCTGGGTCTCCTGGGTGGACAGAAGGGTCCTAAGGCTGACCTGCTGACTTCCTGGCCCTGAACTCTAAGGGTGCCGACACACGGGGCCTTCACGAGCCTCCACCCAAGGCATTCGCAGCCCACTCCCACCCCCAGTGCCGGTGTCACCACTGTAACGCGAAGGTGGGGGGGGCACGGGAGGAGGGTCAGGGTCCCGCAAAACCTGGGCTTGCTGCTCAGATGAGCCAACCGGGAAGAGGAGAAGCTGGGCCCAGGCCGCGAGGCATGCGGAGGCTCCTTGTGCCACAGGCCCGGGCGGCTCGAGGGAGGGGCAGTGGGGCACATGGCGGCTGGTCTTTCTCGAGCCCGCAAAGGCCTGTTTAGCAGGGTGGTCCAAGGAGCTCAGACCCTCCCTCTAGTCTGTCCCAGGGCCCAGCAGGGAGGCCACCTGGGACCAATGACCCTGCGCTGGGGGGGGGGGGGCGCGTTCCCAGGAGAGCAAATAACCCAAGACCCAGAGTGGAGGGTGCCCAAGGGAGGGTCGAGAGGGGCCGCGTGAGAGGCGGCTCTGTGGAGGCCCGGGGTTCAGCTCTCAACAGACATGCTTTCAGTTTTCAAAGGATGCAGCCTACTTGAGGTGAAAAGCCCTTGACCCGCATGTGGGGGTCTCAGTGGTCCGGCCACCTCTCCTGGTAAGCCACACAACTTCTCTGAGAAAACCCTCTGTGCAGGGCACTGACCGCTGTCATCCAGGGCAAGTCCCCATCCTTGCTTGCCTCGGTCCCCACGTTTGCCATCAGCATTAATGCTGTCCTCCTAGGGCCATCATCACGGGAGCCGGGCTCGTGACCATGTGCTGGGAGCAAAGCCCGCACGCGGCCAGTGTGGTGTCAGCAGCCAGAGGCTCAAACTTGATCCTAGGCACCTGCTTCTAACTTAAGAGGCAGTGCCACATATGACTTCAGAAATGAAACACATTTACTCACTGCAGGGCTGAACTCAGCCACTTTTTAAACCAAATCTCGGGACTGAAACAGACAGGACAGCCCGCTGGCCGACCGCCAGCTGCAGGGTTTTCTGATCCATAAACCCGCTGGGGTGCTGAGGAAGGGACAGGCCCTGGCCGGTGCAGTCGGGGAGGAAGTGGGCAGTGGGGGAGTGAATCTGGGGCGGTGGCCCTTTGGGACGCACCCCCACCTGCTGACACTGCTAAACAGCCCTAAAGACCAGCCTGGGGACAGAGGGAGGGCACGGATCCAGAAACAGTGGTACCTGAGGGTAAAGTCAAACTGAAAGTTCTTTTTCCTTTTCAGAAAGCCACCAAGAGAGAAAACAGACATGTTATTGTACGCGCGGAAGCCCAGGCACAGCCGGCAGAGGTCCCTGCGCAGGGATGGTGTGCCCCTCTGGCCAGGAAGAGTGGCAGCTGGGGGCTGCACAGGCCTCAGCCCCTCCACGACACTTGAATTAATTTGTCTTCCGCTGCAGGGAAGATGTAACCCTAGGAGCAGAGATGCTTTACCTCGTGTGATTGGCTGCAGAGCCTGCCAATCTAGCTCACCTCCCAAGGATGGGCCCTTGGCCCGCCCAGGGCTCCCAGAGGACCTGCCATGTCCGAGGCCCTGGCCTGTGCACCCAGCTCCACATCACCCAGGCCGAGCAGCTGGGTGGGAATTTGGCCCCTGGCCCGGAAAGCCCTGGCTGTTGGGGCGTGTGCCTGGATTCAAGTGAGCAGATCATTGCTAGGGGCTGGGCACATGACAGCTGCTCTTTTAACTTTCACTATGGGGAGCGGCAACACACACAGAAATAGCGCGATAACATGAGCAGCTTACTTTAACTCCCATTTGGGGCCAGTGAGGGGTCCTGTGGTCAAGGACCAGGACACAGCCTTAGCTCCAAGCCCAGCTCCAGTCCCACCCCCTGGCCTACCGGGTTTGTCCCTGATGGCCATTCTCAGAGCCCCTAATGTGCCACCCAAGGAGCTGGGACGCAGGCTGGCTGGGCTGAGGTCAGCAGTGGGAGGGATGGTGGCCACAGGCGGCCTGGGTCTGCGGCATGGACCTAGGTGCTCTCTTGCAGCCCCTGCACCTCGCCCTGGCCAGGGCCCAGCCAGGTACCTCTTCTGCTTGTAGGTCAGCATGGCCTCTGCGATGGGCAGCTGGTGGGCGCAGTTGGCCCCTGCGATGTACTGCGTGATTCTGGACACGATGTCTGGCGTGTCCTGCACTGCACGAGAAGCCCAGCGGCATGAGGTCCGAGTCGGGCCCCAGTCCACATCTACTTCCCTGAGGCTGCCCAGCAGGGTCCAGCAGTGGTACCACCCTGGGGAGGCTGAGGGGCCCTCTGACCTCCACCCTCACGGGGTCCCAGGCAAGGGCAGCAAGGCATCCCCGGATCGTGAAGATCCCTCCCTCAGAGTCCCGCCCTGTGTCTCCCAGCCCAGCCCCCCAGCAAGTTGTGTGGCTTGTGGGGACACTCCAGGTACTCATGCACAGCTATAGCCTGGGAAAGAGGTGGGCACACGGGGGTCTCATCTTGGTGGTGTGGGCCTCACCAGCGCTCTGGGCCTCTAGCTTGTTGAACAGGTCCCTCCAGGCCAGGTCCTGGAAGAAGTTGTTGTAGCGGTAATCCACGGAGCCCAGGTACCTGGCCACAGGGTGGGAGCCTACAGGTAGGATAGCGTCAAGGCAGGCGGCCTGGCCCACAGCCTGCGCCCGGCCCCACCCACAGCCTGCGCCCGGCCCCACCCACAGCCTGCACCCGTGGGAGCAGGGAGACCAGACGCTCTTTGCTGCTGCAGACTAGTCACTTCCCAGCAGACTGACAGCTATAGATGTTTGTAATAGAGTGAATTGTGTACAGCAAAATGAGCAGAGCTCAAGGACGCAGGGTTTTGGTCATTTAAAGGATTTATAACTAAGCTGTGGTGCATTTCTGACAACAGAAAGCAAATGTAGCACCGACTTATGGAGCGAGGACAAGGGCCTCGGCCTGCCCCCCCCACTGCATGCCAAGGCTTGCCCCCCCACTGCATGCCAAGGCTCCACCCAGGCGAGCTCCGAGGCCTCACCCAGTGGGATGACGAGGAAACGCATGTAGCCCAGCCAATCGGGGGTCTTGTGGGACAGCTGCTCCACGAACAGCCGCAGCACGGCGCTGAGGTAGTGCTGTGCCCCCGCCACCGCGATCTTCACGGGCGTTGGGGGCTGCGAGTTGCAGTTGCAGCTGTGGTGGGCAGGCAGGACAGAGGACGCGGGCGTCTCAGGGCGCTGTCCTCCCGGGCAGGACCGTGGTCGCCGCTCAGCCCTGAGTGAGCACTGCCCCCGCTCCCCTGAGCCAGGGCCTGTCCCACTCGGAGGGGCAGCTGCAGCCTCTCTCGACCCTCATGGCCCCCCAACAGTGGGAATGCCCACTGGCCTCCCCCCCAGATCCAGGAGAATTCGGGACTGTGGGGAGCCTGCAGGCCGGCACATCTGGAATACATCGGCAGCTCCCACGATGGAGCCACAGGCAAGGCTGGGAGTGGGAACCCCAACAGACACCCAGTGGCAACGCCATGGGCGCGGGACTCACTATCTCTGTATCCGCGAGACGATGGTGCTGAAGGCCGCCTGCACGTCCGCCGCGGAGCACGTGCACACCACGGGCAGTGTGTGCCGCTGCAGGATGTCCGAGAGGAACTGGGGAGCAAGGGCGCACGGTGGGCTGCAGCCTCCCCACCCCACCCGGCCCCGCTGGGGGGTCGCCACCCACCTGCCCCTGCCAGTCGGCCGTGTTGACGAGGATGATGTTCTCCGGCAGCTGGTCGTCCGAGATGAGAATGTGGTTCAGCTGGTCGTACACGGTCTTCCGGGGGATCTGCAGACACAGGTCCGTCCACATGGGAGGCCGGGGCGCCGCGCCCCCAGCCCCGCTGCAGCTGCCCGGAGTGGGCAGAACTCAGCTCTGGACAGAGGCCACAGGCTAAAGGCCCCGTGGGGCTGTCACAGCTGCGAGGACGCAGCCCTGCCTACCTGCAGCTGGCTCCGCGTGTCCGGGCAGCGCTCACTGTCCAGGCTGTTGGCCCGCTCGTTCTGCGGCCGGACTGCCTGCCGCTCCTTCAGGGATGTGCTCCGGCCCCGGCGGCCGGCCAGCTTGCCCTCGGTCCTGTGGGGACAGGCCAGGCTGGGGCAGGCCCACATGCTCACTGCCCCAGAGGAGGGGTGCCCAGGATGGCTACGCAGAGCCCGAGCCTGTGCCCTGAAGGGGCTGCAGTCCGGCTCTCCCAGGGTCTGGCCCCTGGGCTCAGCAGGCGACACACGCTATGGGAGCAGACGGCCCTCACACAGGCACCGGCCGTGGGGGTGCCCGCTGACGGGGCCAGGTCAGGAAATGCGAGATCGGGCCAACGACGACCTTCCCTGCCTTCGACGGCAGCCACACTTTGGCCCGGAAGACTTGCCGGCAGTTAGTGACAAGTGGAGGTGTGGGGACCAATGAGGACCTCAGGGCGGGCGCCGAAATCAGAGTGCTCCTCACCATCAGACAGGCCTGGCGAGGACAGGCGCCCACACCTGCTGACGGGCGTCCCTCCCAGATCGGCCTCCCTCCCACAGGCACTGCTCGGCCCACACTCCACCCGGGGTGGCCTGTCACCTGCTGGACGGGATGACGAGAGACTCGGTCTTGGTGATGCGCCCGCTGGGCGGCAGCTTCTCACTGAACACACCCAGGGCAGAGGTCTCCGCCTCCGGGCTGTCCTCAGGCTGTGCCAGCGGCTCCCCCGGGGCGGGTGTGCCCTGCTGGGAGGGGAAGGACACTGCCGGGACACGCACCCTGCCTGGGCCTCCTCCCGGTTTGTGTGGGAGTGTTCAGGCCTCTTGGGGGCTGGCGGTCCCCGCCTGTGGACACACCCGCACGCGGCCCTGGGGAGCTGCAGAGCTGACCCGACTCCCACCACAGAGCTCCTGGCCCTGGCGCCACCGGGAGACCCACCAAACCTCCCCAAACCGAACACCTGCCCCACAGCCCGGGATACCCACATGGACAGCAGGAACCACTGTCATGGGGCCTGGGCCTGACAGCAAAGCAGGGCACACTGCTGTCCACCAGGTGACCCAGGGGCCCTCATCGTGGCCCCTGGCAGTACGAGCAGGAGCACCGTGTGTCGGCCCCCACCTGCGGGTCACACCCCTAAAGGCAGCGTGTGGGTAGGTCTGTGCTTAAACAATGAGTGACCGTGGCCTCTGCCTGCTTACGTGGGTCACCAAGTCGGAGACACTGTCACTCGGCTGCTTGCCGCCCGGGGCCTGTGTCTTCTCGGGTGCGTCGGCCTGTGTGGACGAGACGGGCTGTGTTTAACAACCGTGCCGAGGCTGACCCAACTGTGGGCAGGGTGTTCTGGGCTGGGGAGTGGCCCGGGACACTGGCTGGGGTTTCCTGGACCGTGGGCTCAGGGTTTCCCCACGCCAGTCACCTGGCACCAGGCAGGGAGACCCCGGCCACACCACAAAACCAGGAGCACGTGAACTTTGGGTTTGTCCAGCACCAACGTGTGAGTGACCCCTGGGTGACTGAGACAGGAGGGTGTGGGGGAGCCCGGTGGGGGTCCAGGGCCGCCTGGACTCACTGGACTCGGAGGCTCCTTCTGGCTCCGGGTGCTGTGGACGCTCCCAATCTCTGTCTGTGAGCTGGAGTGTGACAGGCCCTCGAAGTACGGCCTGGGGACACGGGGACAGAGGGAATCACTGTCTAGGACCCTCTCCACACCAAAGGCACAACCACTGCCCCACGGCACAGCAGCAGCATCGGAAGGCCCCCCACCCTCAAGAACCACGGCGTGGGAGAGACAATAAGCCCGGGAGGCCGGGTGCCGTCTCGTCCAGCACCTGCTGAGATCAGCCTGACCTGTGTCCCTGAACCCCCATTGCTCAGGGCCTTAGCTCTGGGCAGGGTGGCTAGCTGCACAGGGTGACAGCTCCACCCCACAATCCTGCTGGAGGACCATCCAAGTGGTCCTTGGGGGCCTTGGGACCCCCAGCCAGCTTGTAGGGGCACAGGAACACGCGGAACAGCACAAGCAAAGCACCATCAGCAAGATCTGGGCCAACCCTGGCCAAGCCGGCCAAACGTCCTGTCCCAGGAAATAGGGACATGGAGGGGGTGGAAGAGACTCAAGATTCAAAGGCACTCAGAAGGTAGCTCAAGCTGAAATGATGATTGGGACTCATGCAATGTCTGGTGACAAAGCCATGTGGGGACATGGAAACGTGAGGGGAGGGTCAGGAGCCCTGAGATGGCCACTTCTCACTCCCAGAACTGTGCAACTCTTCTGCCCCTGTCCTCTCCCTGGGAATCCCTGTTGTCACTAGCCATACCAACCACCTCGGGGACAGGCATCAACAGTGCAGCTCCCTCCTCCTGTCTGTGATAGGGACACCGCTGCAGTTGCCAGCACCCATCTCCCCGATGGACAGAAGCCTTGTGGCCTCATACTTGTTGGTCCCCGTGACAGGGCCTCACTCAGCCAGCCAGCAGCCTGGGAAGATCTCCGACCCCCAGCATAGCCAGCCAGCACCCGGGAGGACCCCTGACCCCCAGCATAGCCAGCCAGCACCCTGGGAGGACCCCTGACCCAGCCAGCCAGCACCCTGGGAGGACCCCAGACCCCTGACTCAGCCAGCACCTGGGAGGACCCCTGACCCCCAGCATAGCCAGCCAGCACCCGGGAGGACCCCTGACCTCCATCCTATATCCCACCTCCCCATCCCCCACACCAGAGCCACTTGCAGGCAAGGTCCCATCTACCTCCCCGCTGTCTCCCCCTGACTTCATGCACCCAACGGATCCCAGAGAACATCCCAGACCGTGGCCTGGTTCCCACCCTGAGCCACCTCTCAGCTCAGACACCTGGGGCACCCTGAGGAGACACAGCCCCCGAGCCCATGCCCTGGCCCCACACCTGAGCTTGGGCTTGGGGGTGCTGAGGACACTGTCGTCGTCGTCCATGTCCGGGCCGCTGTCGCTGGGGTTGTCCATGTCCAGAGTGTCGTACAGCAGGTCCAGGTCCTCCTCCACCTCGGGGACGTGCTCTGCAGGGTCCTGCTCCGAGTCTAGGACCTACCACGAGGCCAGACACGTGAGGGCTGGCCCTGGGCTGGGGAAGGGACACCTGCAGGACAGGCAGGAGGAGGGCAGAGCCACCGAGCGCCCTCCCTCAGCAGCCCCACCAGCCATTATCCCAGGCACTGGGGCAACCCCTGGGGACCGTCACAGGCTCCCACGATCCCACTGATGGAGCCGTGCTTCAACATGGAGATGCCCACCTGGACTGCAAAGCTGGACAGGTGTGTGCCGCTGTGCCCCTCCCCCCACAGAGGCCCCTTGCCCTGCAGTCCCTTCCCATTCCCCAGACCACCCCAAAGTGACTGTCCCCTGTGCTTGGCATCTTCCAGAACATCCCACAACTGGAGTGACACAGCACACAGCCTGTGCTGGGCTTCCCCTCAGCACCATGGCCGTGAGCACCGTCCTATTGTGTCTGCCGCCGGTGCCATGACACAAAGGGCCCGTTCCAGTGAAGCCTCCGTGATTGCCAGTCCTCATGTGGACATGCTTCTGCCTCTCACAGGCAGACACCGGGCAGCGGGACTGCTGGCTGTTTGGCAGCTGTGCATTTAACTTCCCGAGGGGCTGCAGGACCGCCAGACTGTTTTCCAAAGCGCAGCACCTCCCACGTTCCCGTCGTCACAGCCACCTGGCACCTCGCTGAGGTTCCAGTTTGCATTTCCCCGGTGACCAGTGATGCCACGCGTCTTTTCTGGGCTTATTGGCTATTCGTGCATCTTCTTTGGAGGAAATGTCTAGTCTGATCCTGGGCCCAATTGTTAACTGAGTAGCTAATTTTTTAACCGGGTTGTCTTTTTGAGTTGTACATGTTCTCGACATATTCTGGACGCAAGTCTGTTATCAGATACATGATTTGCAAAAATGTTCTATTTTATGGGCTGATAGGACTTATTTCTGGACTCTTAACTGACTGCCAGACGGTCTCGATTACCATGGACTGGAGGTAAGTTGTGAAATTAGAAAGCACGAGGCCAACATTGTTTCTCAGGGTTGTTGTCTTTCTTCTGGGTCCCTACTATTCCCACCTAAGTTTTAGGACTAGCAAGTCGATTTCGGCAGAAAGTCAGCTGGGCATGTGCGAGGAATGGCCTTGAACCCGGAGACGAGTTTGCTGAGCCCCGTGCGAGGATGGCCGCCGGCCCTGCCCAGGGCACGGCCGTGGACGTGGACGTGGACGTGCAGCCGACCGGGTGGCTCAGGTCACTGCCTGCCATCATGACCATGTGTGATGACCACACTTGGGCTCAGATACTTAAGCTCCACATCTCCCAGGTGGCTCCTGAACCTGGGGACTAATTTTCCTCTGACCACATTAAAAAAAAGAAGGTGTTTTCTCTCTGGTTATAAGGGTTATTTATGTGCACTCATCAGAAAATTTGAAGACTAGGGAAAAGCTAAAAGAAGAAATGTCAAAACACATGGTGTGTTGATGGTGGGGAGGCTGTGTGTAGGCGAGGGGCACACAGAATGGCTACACTTTCCGCTGGATGTCACTGTGCACCTCAAACTGCTATAAAAAGTTGATTCATAAAAAAACCCACAAAAACCTGTGATCACACCCCCCAAGGAAGAAGTGCAGCCTTCCTCCTGGTCTGTTCATCCAGGTGAAGCTCAAGAAACACAGCAGGTGGTCTCCTGGGGTCTCTGCTGGACCCTGGGGTGCCCCTGGGGGTAGGCACTGCCACCTGCTCGTGGGTGAAGCCCCAGCGGCGCAGAGACGGGGTGTGGGGCGGGGACAGAGATGGGCGGAGAGACAGGGCTGGCAGGACCTGGTAGAAACGGGGTTGGGAGACAGGGGGCACGGGGACCGTGGTAGCTCTCACCTCCTCCGACACTTTAAACCTGCGTAGCAGCGCCACGACTTTCTGCTTGAAGTTCTGCTGCTGTGGGACAACAGAACACTCACAGCCACAGCCCAGATACTTCCCTTAGGACACGCCCAGCGCATTCTCCGCGGGAGGGAGATGCACACTGAACGGCACCCTCAAAAGTTTAACAACAAGCATTTTCCACCACGGCTGAAGTCACATCAGAAATGGACTGGGAAGACCCACCACAGGAGCCAGAGAGACAGCGTGTGCTGACTCCAGGGTTCTCCCAGAAGCCTCTGGGCAGACGCAGCTGCCGCCCTTCCTAGGTCGCCGGCCCCTCCCCAGGCACCGTACACAGCCCGGCAGGGCTCAGTGCAGAGCCCCAGCTGCATCTAAGCCCCAGTGCTACCCTGGGCCGCACAGGCTCTGCTCCAGCCACTGGCCTCGGAGCAAGGCGGCCACTCTCAGCCAGTATGTGTGTGGGGGCGACCCTGCCAAAGCAGGCCCAGGCTCCCCCTCCAGAGGGGGACACGCAGGCCCTGGGACTGAGGCTCAAACTGCTGCAGCTGTGGGGGCAACTGCGCCACCGGACAGAAGTGCTGGGGCCATCAGCACCGGGGCGGCCCTGGGCACCCATTGCCATGGCCTCACAGGGAGCAGCTGTGAGCTGTCCCAGGAGCTCCAGTACCCAGTGGGGGGGGCCTTCTGTGCCGGCTGAGGACTGTGCCAGGGGCTTTCCTCCTGGAGAAGCCTGCCAGCCCTGCCAAGGGGGGCTGCATGCTAAACATAGATGGGACTGGCCTCACACAGGGCACCTCTGGGCAAAAGTGGGGACAGGAAAGCCCCCAGCTATGCTCATGGAGTGACCTGGGCAAGAAGGCAGCCACCCCAGCTTGTCCACGGGCCTGAGGCAGCAGCTGGGGTCTGCATGGGGACGCCCTGCCTGGCTCGCGTCTGCCAGGGGAGCTCTCACTGCAATGCCTGAGTGCCTTGCAGCCCCCACTCCCAGGCCATGGCATGGGGTCTTGAGGGGAAGAGACAGCACTTCTGGAGAGGCCACACCTCAGCGTACGCCCACTGTGAACCCCCCCTCCCCCCGCCCGGCCCGGCCCCCGCCCTGCCCTTCCCTAGTGTTAGTAACACCAGTTTCCACCGACCCTGGTCATGGACGTCGTTCTTACTATCGATCGCCGCTGCTTCTTGGGCTTCCCCTCATCGAAGTCATCCTCGTCCAGGTCCTGCAGACACACACGGCACCTGAGGCCAGGGGCCCCGCCCACAGGGATGGCGGCCTCCCGGGCGGCTCACACAGGAGGCCAGGAGCCCAAGGGCTGTCCCTGAGTGCCTGCAGACACACTCCGAGCCCCAGGATGAAACTGGCACAGCATTTGGAGCTGGGCGCCTAGCCCCCAACCCCCCATGCTGGTTCTGGAGGGTCTTGACGGAGCCGGTGGCTCTGGGGTCCTGGCCTGTGTGGCCCAGGTACCTGCCCTGGTGCAGCATCGTCGCTGGCCTCCTGCTCAGAGGACAAGCTCTCGTACTCCTCCTCAGAATAGTTATCTGCGGGGTGAGCACACGGAAGGGGCATCCTGGCAACGAGGCAGCAACCCAAGGACGGCCCAGATGCGCGGGGAGCAGGCGGCAGTGGGGGAGGGGCCGTACCCTGCACCACCTCGTGCCCCACCGCACCCCATGGCGGCCCCCACAGCCCTTCCCGCCCAGCACAGCATGCATTTCAGCTTGGATCTTGTCTTTGACTGGGACCCTGCCGGTCCCCCTTCATCTCACAGGGGACAGTAACCCTACCTGTGACAGTGACAGCCCATGCTAGGACCTGTACCCAGACCCGGGAGGCACCGCGATCCATCCCACAACCTCCACTTACTACCGATGTCATGGCTGCCAAGGGCAGGGCTGGGACGCCTCACAGCCAAGTCCCCACGACAGCACGAGGAACTCTGCTGTGACCTCGGGGCCACCAGGGCAACCCAAATCCCACACAACCACCACCTCTGACGTCTCAAACTTGCAGGATGGTGGCCACGTGGCACAGAGGCAGGGGAATGGGCACTGCCCACGGCTGCACTCACCTGTGGACTTGGTCTTGGGGCCAGCCTGCATGGCACTGTCCTCGTGGTCGATGGGCTGGCTGGACAGGGAGAAGATGCAGATCTCGGCTACCTTGGCAGAGGCGTCCTTGACGCTGCTACAGAGGCTCAGTACCTGGCCGCCCTCGGGGGGGCGTTGCATCACCTGGGGGAGGGGGCGGCACATTCCAGAATGGACCAGGGCAGGATGTGTGGGTGGGGAATGCCATGGGCAGGAGACAAGGATACATGGCCAGAGGATATGGGAGCCAGGTAGACAGGCCAGGGGGAGAACACTGGGCTGGGCTGGGGGGGCAGCGCCCGGCTCAGCTCCGGGGACTAGAGGTTGCCCGCCTGCCCGAGGGCCACAGCCGCAGCGAACTATGTGAAGACGGCAGCTCCCAGACATGACCACTAGCCCACGGGATATGACTACTTGTCTGTGAGGACCACGGAGACTGGCCACCTCCTGTGGCCCTGCCATGCCCCATGCCAGGTGGTCACCCACAGCTCCACGTCCCTGATGCCCCCCCATGACCGTGAAGGCCCCGAAACATAAGGGCCCCTGAGCCCAGCCTGCTCCTTCCAAAGTCCTCAGAGAGCCAGAGCTCTGGAGCTGGGGGCCACGAGATCTTCCAGGACAGGTGGTTGGGGTTGGTTCTGTTCTGACACACTTCCCATCGTTTCCTCACCAGGGGACTTCAACTTCATGTCACCCTGACCCACCCTGAGCACGTGCACCACCCTCCCGGGCGTCCCTGGTGCCGTCTGCAGCCCTGTCCTGCTGGACAGCTCACACCCAGTCCAGGCCGAAAGCTACCCTCAGCCGAAGGGCGGCCATCCCTTCAGATCCCAGCTGAGGAGGTGCTGCTAGGGCCAGGGGGCCGCCCGGCTGCCTCACCTCGGCCATGTTGATGGCGCCTGCCGCCAGCGTCTTGTAGCCCAGGATGGTCCGGTTCTTGTACCGCTTCCTCCGCTGCAGCATGACCTGCAGCCTGTTACCGTCTCTCTTCAGGAAGTGAGGGTACTGTGGGGGAGGGGCGCTGTCACACAGGCCCCCCCACAGGGTCCTCACTGGCTCATTGGCCACAGTCAACACTAAAAGCCACCGACAGGCAACATGCGGTTTGCCGAGGGTGTCAGGTGGCTATGCACCCAGGGCTGGTCGGGGCCACCCGGGGGGTGTGGCAGGGCTTTGAGGGACGCAGAGCTGTGTGCACGAAGGTGTTCACAGGCTCTCCTCCAAGTTCACAAGTGAAAACCAGTTTCGGCGTTGGGGCAATGGGATGGTCGTACACCGGGACTTCCACCTGAAGGCTGGACTGCGATGGTGGTTACACACTTGTGCCCGTTGCTTAAAACTCACAGAACCATATATTCAAAAAGAAGGAATTGCGCATTTTGCAAATTATGCTCCAACAAACCTGACCCCCACAAAAAGAAAAAAATCCACACAAGCCCCAGACGCGCTGTGGTGGGTGTCAGAACTGGGGTCAGGGTGCCACCCACGTGCCCCCCGGCACAGCCAGGCAGCAGGGGGCTGCGAGGGGCGGGGGACGTGGCTTTGGGGGAGGGCGCAAAGGGCCCGGCAGACCTCTCCTGTATACACTAGACCACACTTGCCTTACCCACTTACAAGGAGAAAGAGGGGTTTTGTGGGTTTGAAATGGACACTAAATACAGTTTGAATGTTTAAAGCACATGTTAGGCGAGGAGAAAGTGTATCTGCTGAATCTAAATAACACGGATCTTAAAACGACCACGAGAACAGAAACGAAGGCAGGACAAGATGCCCTCTGGGTCAGTTTGGGGCTGATCTGGGTGGACAGAGTCCAGGGGATGTTGTCTGCTTCATTCTGGGGGTGTGTGTCCCGGTCTAAAGTGAGCCCACATCCACTGCCCACACCCAGAAATACCTTGAAGGGGTCTGAGCTTATACTACGAGTCCCCACGTCCCTTCCCCATCTCTTCCCAACATGAGAATGGAAAGATTGGAACTTGGTCATTTGAGTTTCCAGCCTCACTACTCTCTTTATCATGGAACTGGCATGAAAAACTCCACCTGTTATAAAGCCAAGTGCACTGTCTATTGTTTCAGAGTAAACTGTGGGGCCGATGACATTGAGAGCCCACCTGCAGTGAGAAGGTCAGGGCCAGGTCGGTCTCCACTTGTCCACTGGGGGGCAGCACGATCTCATGGGACCGCAGGACGCGCTTGGAGCCCTGGGAGAGTAAGACAGCGTGTCATTTCAAGTGACACCAGCTAGATGTCCCCTCAGTTCTATTCAAACTCTCAGGATGAGGAGCCACAGCCTGGGGGCACGGGCTCCCGAGGGCAGCTCGACAGATTTGTCGAGTCCTAAAGACGTCCACACCTTTGAACCGCCCAATCCTCCTCTAGGAATCTGCCTAAGGACTGAGACGACTGAGAACAGTCACTGCAAATTTACTGAAGCCACCAAGAAATGCAGCCGTGGGTGCAGGGCGACTGGACACTGGGAAGAGCAGTGTGAGATGCCAGGCAGTTTTGAAAACACAGGACGGTGGGGGGTGAGCACCCTATAAGAGTCACCAATGAAAACATGGCGGCCGTGTCACAGGATGTGGGACCAGAGGGCCTACAAACAGACCTGAGAAACACATGGACGCATGGGAACAAATGCGCTGCATGCCAACGAGCCTGCAGGCTCCAGGAAGTCGTCACTAAAGGGCTGTGGTGAGTGGAGTGTGAGCCACGTGTACAAAGCCATGCCCAGGTCTGGTGGGCACCCAGCACAGCGCAGGCTTGGGTCAGTGAGAAAGGCCAGCAAGATTGCTTCCTTTGGGAATTCAAACACAAGGGCCTCAGCTTGGGTGGGGACTGAGGTGACAGGAGCAGGCCAAGGACAGGTGGAGGGACATGGTGGGGTGGTTGGCATGGCCCAGCTCCTCGGACGCAGGTGCAGAGCAGGCAGACAGCAGGTGACCCAGACAGGAGGACGCCCAGAGAGAAGCCAGAAGGAGCTGAGCGTCGTGGGGGTAGGCAAGCAGCCAGTCAATGGGGGAGCTGGAGAGGCAGGGTGGCTCCCAGTGCCCTGGGACCCTGATCCTGGAGGCTCAGGCTTGGTCACGAGGGGTCTGGGAAATGGGCAGCTGGAGGAAGGGGGTCAGGCCCAGAGCCCAGCCACGGGCAGCTTCCTGAGGCCTAGCACAAAGCTCTGCACGGCCTGCTGGGACGCTAAGGACTCACAACAGCATCTCCAGCAAGGATAGAATTTCTTCAGAACTTTATTTAAAAGTAATGTTTCCGGGTGGCGGCAACTGCCTGCAAAAGGGGACGGGCCTCTGCCTCCTCAGACACAAGCTTTCAGTTCGGAGGTGAGCCAAGCTCCATGGCCCCAGGTCTCTGAGCAGCTCCTGCAGGTCCGGACAGGAAGCCCTGGTGACCCACGGCCAGTCCCGAGCACTCATATGGGGCCACAGACGTGGGCTCCAGCAGGCTGGGCCTGGGTGTCCTACGAGGACAGGCACCGGTACCTGCTGTGGGTCCCCGCCAAGGGCATTCCCACACTTGGAGGAGACTGTGGGCTGGTGCTGGGGGACAGCGGGGAGAGGTGGATCCTACACGCTCCCACACCTGTGGGGGGATGGCCGCCAAGGGCCACAGGATGCACTCTCTGGGCAGCCCAGGGCTGAGAGCCACCTCCCAGCCTGGGCAGTGGACCTGGAACCCAGGAGCCCCTGAAAAGGCCACAATAGCCCACACGGCCGACAGGGCCCCTGCCGCCTTGGCTGCCGGGCGAAGGCAGTGCTGAGGGTTGGGCCCTCCTGAAACAGTGACCTGTTCAAACCAGACAGAGGGGGCTGCGAGGCTGGAGGAGCATTAGCGCACAGACACGAGAGGCCCTGGGTCAGGGCTAGTGGGTGACAGGCGCATGTGCAAGGAGCACGTGTGGGGCGCAGGGAGGGTCCACACTTCTGCTCCGGGAAGGCCCACCTGCAGGTGAGGTCAGCACACTCGCTTTCCTCCACCTTCCAGAATGCTGGGCTAGCCACCTGCCCCACAGGGGATGGGACTGCACCCAACGCTGCCAAAGCATCAGGACTGTCTTCCAAGCCAACTGCCCCGGTAGAGGCCCTCCCGCTCCCCGGACGCACTCGGCCCCCAGCCACCTACACAGATGTGGGCCAGGCTATCGGTGTGGCCGTGCCCTCTCGTCTCCTGGGCAGTACGGCCGTCCTGCACGGCCCAAGACGGTGGCAGAGGGAGAGCCTCACCTGCATCTTCACAGCAATCACCACTGAGATGGGCTCTTTCTCCAGCTCCTTGAAGACCACCAGCTTCTTCAAGGTCAGGCTGCACAATCTGCAAAGGGCACAGACGCGGCTCAGCGTGACCGCACCCTCCCACGCCTCCTCGTACCCCAGGAAGGCCCTGGCTACAGCTGGGCCACGCTGGACCACATGCCCTCAGCCCCCAGCCTCCCGCACTACCGTCACCCCTCTAGACTGGCCAACACCTCTCCCAGGATCCCTTGCCCAGGCCCATCCAGGCTGGGAGCCACCCTCATGGTCCCTGCATGGCAGGTAGCCCTCAGCATCCATAGGCTGTCTGCCAGGCGCCCCTCTCCAGAGAGTACTGGAGGGCGGGTTTCCCTGTTGTGGGGGGTGCTCGGTGAGGGTCTGTGGACAGTAGGCAAAAGAAGGGCGTGCCGACCAGTGGTGCCCCCACAGGCAAAGGTGCCAGTGCCCCCAGCTGTGAGGGCACTGGCCTCCCCACCCCACCGGCCCCGCCCATGCTCCCCTCTGGTCAGGGAGCTTTCCTTGACCTTTCACCTCCATCCTCTGTTCTGAGCCACACAGACTCGTGGCGATGAGTGTGGCGGACACACGTGCACCGTGTCCACTAGGCCTGAACCTCCCTCCTACAGCCCACGCACAGGCATGCGGCCCTACGCCCGTGGTCTTCCTGGAGGCAGCAGCCCCGTGAGGCACCAGGACGCAGGTGCGAGCGTGTGTGCAGACCCACATCCGGCGGCCAGGGTTGCACGTCTCAGAGGCCCCGGCTCCCCTCCACTCAGGCGTCAGCCTGCGGGCTCGCAGGAGAGCGACAGCTGCATAAGGGTGACTGCACAACCATCCAACATGTCACTGTCCACCAGCATACGTTCAAGGGCCAGGGCCAACTCCCAAGGTCTGTGCTGGAGTCCCATTTGGGAAATCCAGACTTTCCGTGCCCACCTGAGTTGTTGCTCGGCCCCCAAGGTACGCATTGAAACCCCAAGCAGCAGGACAGACACCAGACACAGCCAGGCCACGTGGTACAGCTGTTTACTGCCATCAAACTGACACTGTGCTCTGCTGTCTCTGTGCCGGTAAACAGGGCGTGAGGACACAGTGGGTCAGAAGGAGGACCCCGCACACGCCTACATCCAGACGGCAGGGAGCCACGCATGAGGCAGGCGGGCATGGGTCTGGGAATAGGGCCTGGGCATAAGCAATCAGAGACCTTGGAACCACATACTTCAGGAGCCCCTGAGCGCTTGGCCACCACGCACGGAGCCAAGACAGACCCACCCTGTCCAGGCAGAGCCGAGACCCGCTGCTGTCCAGACAGAGCTGAGACCCACCCTATCCAGGCAGAGCCGAGACCCGCTGCTGTCCAGGCAGAGCCGAGATCCACCGCTGTCCAGGCAGAGCCGAGACTCACTGCTGTTCCGTGGCCAGAGTTGCTCATGTTCCCTGGGTCCAGAGCCCACACCTGAACGCCCTCCTTATCCAGTCCTCAACACCAAGTCACCATCCCCTGCCCTAAACACCAGAACAGGCAGTAGACGACTAGGGACAGCCCCGGTGCCCGAGGGGCCGTTGGTCCTCAGCTATTTACGCTGCCATGCCAAGCCATGCCTTTCCATGGAAACCCCCATAAAAACTCTGGTCTCGGCCTCTGCCTCGCTCTCTCTGCCTGACTGTCCCTGGTGCTTCCCCCCAAGGCCCCGTGTGGCATGGCAAACCTCTTGTTCCCAAAGCACTGTAAGTGACGTTAAACTTTTCTTTCAATAGCACTGACCGCTCTGCATGGTCACACAGTCACCTTTATAAATTGAAATCCAATGTTGTCTGCATTCCACTGAGCCCAAAGGAGCCAGGAGACAACCTTCCCCAGGCTGTGACGCCCTGATTTGAAGGCAGGGACAGCTCCAAGTTGGAGTGCCATGGGGGGGGCTGACACTTCGCACAGCAGGGCCCCCCTCACAGCTCCCAGTCTGGCCCATCCACCCACCAGGGCCGCTCTGATTCCTTGGGCTCCGCCTCACTGAGCAAACAAACTTGCCAGGAAAAAAGACGGTGAAGACAGATTACATGAGTTAATTTTCACCAAGACGGGCCACAGCCTGGGCCATAAAACAATGTGAATGAGTTTAAAGAACTGAAATCACATAAAGTGTGTTCTCTGACCAAAATGGTGCTAACTGGAACTCAATGCTAGAAAGGTCGCTGGGGAACACCAGCTACCTGGGAAACTAAACAGCACACCCCTAAATGGCCTACCAGCCAGAGGAAGTGTTGACGGAAACCAGAAATACTTTGTGTGGAACGAAAGTGGAAGGAAAGCCATGTGTCACGCCGCTAAGCGCTGCCACAGAAGGTGCCACCGCGCCAAAAGCTCACACTGGAAAAGAAGGACGGTGTCAAGGACACCCTGTGAGACACGAGGAGAAGGAGAGTGCGTTAAACCCAAAGTGAAGTCAGAGACAGAACAGAGGCAGCCAACCCCGAAGTGGGTTCTTTCAGAAGATCAGTAACATGGTAAAACCTCTAGCCAGACAAAAAATTAAAAGAGAGAAGGAAAAAATGACCAGGATCAGGAATAGAAGGGCCATCAGCACAGAGCTAACTCCCGTGAGTGGTCAGGACAGACGTCGATCTGAGAACCTGGACGAAGGGCAGAAAGCCACCTGGACTCACCGAGACGAACAGACCATCTGAACAGCCTAGTGCATTAAAGAGCTTGAATTAACAGTTAAAAGCCTTCTGAAGGAGAAAACTCAGGCAAATGAACGATATAATACCAATTGTACATAAGATCTTCCAGAAAACAGAAGAGGAAGGAACACTTCAATTCATTTTATGAGGTTAGCAATTACTCTGACAGCAACACAAGAAAAAACCTACAAAGAAGAAAACTGCAGACCAGTATTCCTTCATGAACATAGATTTTTAAATCTTCGACCAAACTGAACTCAGCCACATACAAAAGGAGTGATGCCTACAATGGCACGAGCGAGTGGGGCTTGTCCAGGAGTGCAAGGCTGGCTCAACACTTACTTGAAAATCATTCGCCACAACAAGCCTACTGAGGAAAACCATGACATCTCCTCAACTGACCCAGAAAAACTGACAAAATTCAATACCCATTTGTGATTAAGAAGTCTTGGGGAACTAGGAATGGATGGGAACTTCCTCAACCTGACAAAGAGCACGTCCAAAGGACATGGAGCTGACATGGAGCTGGAAAGCCAGGGATGGATGACGGGCCCTTACGACTGGAGACAGGCAAAGCCACGCCCTGTCACCACGGCCCCCGCGTGGCGCTGCGGCCTGCCCAGTGCAATAAGACAAGAAAAGGAACTAACAGGAGACGGTTGGAGAGAACAGACTCCTCGTCTGCAGACAGCCTGCGCATCCTGTCGACGATCCCCAGGAAGGTAGAAAAATGTGAAAACAAGCGCCCAGAACCTGTGAGCTTAGCAAGGTCATGTCATACGAGTGTAATACATAAAAATGTCCATTTACAGTGGCTCCAAAACCAAAAGTAAATACCCAAATCTAACAAAACAAACGCAGGCTCTGAGTGCTGAAAACTCCCGACAGCCGATGCTGGGGATCCAGGAGCTAAACAAAGAGGCGCACCATGCCCCACAGCGGACCTGCAGGTTTAAGGCAACTCCAAGGAGGCCACGGCAAGCCTTTTCCGCAGGTATCAATCACCTGATTTTAAAATTGATGTGGAAAAGCAAAGGAACCAAAACAATCAAAATAACTGGGAAAAGGAGAATGAGGTACGTTGGGCCCTGTCTCTACCTGCCATGGAGACTTGCTGTGAACCCACAGTGATCACGATGGTGTGGTGTCAACAAAAGGGAAGGCACGTACATTAACAGAACAGGAAAGCAAAGTCTGATAAACTGACTTCATCAAAATTTAAAACTTTGCTCTGTGGAAAACACCGTTAAGAATGGAAAGATACGCTGAGAGGGAGAAAATATTTGCAGATCACGTTGGACAAAGAGCTTTATCCACAATATATAGAGAACTCCTCAAACTCAACAACCCAACTAAAAATGGGCAAAAGATGTGAACAGACACGTCACCAAAAAGGCAAGGTCAGTAAAGCAGCGCTGCAACACACGCCCGCCGTTAATGGTGAGGAGGCAAACACAGCGGAAAGCCACACGGACAGCGAGCGACAGAGCAAGGCCAAGGCCTTCAGTGCACGGGGAGGCGGGGAGGCACCACTGTACCCTGTCGCTGGGGACCCCGGGTCACACACAGGCTCCCTGGGCACAGCCCCTGCGCAGACCTCCCCAGGGAACGCATCGCGTCACAGCAGATGTTCATTACCGCAGACCAGGACTGCCCTGCAAGTCCCTCAGACCCATCCATCCGCGAGCGCAGTGCAGGGCGACAGGGGCACAGGAGATGGGAAGCCTCGGTGCACGCACGCGCTGGCCCTCAGAGGCGCGATACAGAGAAGCTGTGGCAGGCGGATGGCGCCCGCGTCTTCGCGTGCCGTAGTCATGGGCCAGAGCAGAACGGAGACCCCATGGCGGACAGGATTGGTGATGGCCATGGGGCTGCAAGGGGGCTGGCCTGGGAGGGAACTGCCCAGTGTTCTGAGCCTGATCGAGGGGGGTGATGGGACTCGGGTCAGAGCTGTACACACAGCTAGACCGTATTAAATTGCACAGCAGGCAAACTTTAAAAAGCAAATTTTCAAACGTTAAAGAAACCACAAGACCTAAAGGACACATCAGCTAGTTCAAACAATGGGCCTGATTTACACCGTGCTTCGTCTACACCAGTTACAAATGCGTCCCTGACACACATTTGGGGGTGGGGATCTCAGGGTCTGGAGCTCTGGCTTCCGGGAACTACTCAACCTCTATTTCTAGTTTCCATCCCTTAGCTTGTTTGACTGGGAAGGCGGGTGCGTCTAGTGTGTGCTGTCCACAGCGTGGAGACGGTTCTGGCTAGTAGCACAGTGGCACTCCCCTGGGACGTGTCCTTGTCACAGCAACTCAGAGGTCAGGAGGCCAGCTTTCAGTGGTGCAGAGGGGCCCTCATGCCGACAGCTCCCGCTTTGGAGGCACATCTCCCTTGACTGTGGACACCCACAGCCGCTATGATTTTCCTTCCTTTTTCCCCCTAAGAGACATTCAAGCTGATGTTATTAGTGCAAACAACATTAAAAGCATAAAAAGAATCATTTGCATAGAGAAACTGACCCACAGCAACAGAACAAAGGTGTTTGTTTTCTCGCCAATACTGTTCTGAGATAAAGGCCTGAGGGCTGGATTGTAGCCAGTAGTTATACTTGGCCCTCAAGGAAATCATGAGCAAGTACATTCAAAACCCACAAACCGTGACTCATCACTAACCTGGGGATGTTGTTCCACAGAACAGGCTGCTATCGGAACAGATCAGTAGTAAGGGAAGGAAGCCAGTGTGTTAATCGCAGTCAGTGTGAAGTACAAGCCCTGCGAAGCACAGCTTCCACGCAGAGGGGACCCCTCCACACCTGGGCCTCCCTCCCCCATCTGCTCAGCGCAGGAGTGGGCAGAGCCAACTGATACCTCACCTGAAGAAACAGGATTCTGCTTTGTTTTCTAAAACAGAAGTGTTCGACTAGAAAAATTGGAGTGATGCCACAAACCCCACATATCCAACAAGAATTAACTTCTGATCTTTTTAAAGATGACCAGAACCAGAGAAACCCATGTACGCTCTCCCCACCCTCCCTCCTTTCTCTCTGAGGAGTCACCATCTGGAGGAGAGTCTCCTTCCAGGACACTGTCAGCTGTCCCTAAACTTCGGTCTCCCCACCCTCCATTGGTAGCTGGGTGTCATTCGGCTGCCAAGCCAGACCTCGGTCCTGTTCCCAGGCACTGAGCAGGCCAGGGGCGGCACCTGAGCAGAGGTGTCCATCACCTCCTGGGCAGCACCTTGCTGGCTGTCTCTCCTCTGGCTGCGATGGCAGGAACTAGGCAGCCAGGTCAGACACAGGTAGAAGCCATGTGTCGAGGATGGCAGAGCCCCGGCCCAGCCCTGGAGCACAGACCCCTGCAGTTACACGAGGCAGCACCAGCAGGCAGCTGTTTCCTGCCCGTTATAGAAACGTGGGCTGCACAATCAGCTGCCGGGCTCGCCATGGTTTCCCTACATACACATGTACATGGCAGTGTTGTTTCTTCGATCATGTGGCTAGGGCCACCCTGCGTGTGCCTCTGCAACTTGGCACCAACATCTCGTTTCTTTCAGACAGCTGGGGACGCTAGGTCACACAGCAAATGTTCATATCCCTGGCTGCTGTATACTTATTTAGTGTAGTTGACACTTTCTCCACCTTCCTTAGCCGCAGTGAACCCATTCCAAGACCCCTAGTGGATGCCTGAAACTGCAGATAGTACCAAACTCTATATATCATATGGTTTTTCCTGCACATACATATGATAGTTTAATTTATAAATTAGGGAGACTAAGAGATCAATAACAATAAAACAGAACAATTGCAACAGCATACTGTAATAAAAGTTATGTGAGTGTGGTCTCGCTCTCGGAATATCTTACTGTGCTGCGCTCATGGCTTCTCTTCAGTGCGTCCAAATTGCCAGCATCACTGCTCCTGCCCTTCCGGCCATAGTCAAGTACAATCAGGGTGACCTGCACATTGGCCCTGCGATACTGACAGCCAATCCGGTCACGAAGCCAGCTCCTCTGTGACAACTGGGTGGGGGTGTGTACCAGGTGCAGACATAGGACACGGATGAGTCACGTCCCGGGAGGACGCAGCAGGATGCTAGAGATTCATCACCCTGCTCAGAATGGCGCACAATTGACAACCTACGAATCACTTTACTTCTGGAATTGTCTACTTAAAATTTCGGACCTTGTTGACCGTGGGTAACTCAAACATACAAACTTGCTATAGGCTGTGTGGGCGCTTCCTGGCATCACCCAGCGAATGGGGTTGCTGCGCCTGCACCCTGCACACTGGGAACCCATCTGGGGTCCACCACACTGCTCTCCCAAGTCGTGGGGCTCGCGTGACTCCTATTGGCCCATTTAAGTCCCACACGTCATGATGTCAATGTCCTCAGGCGCCTTAACAAACGCCACAGACAGCGGCTTACACAAGTCAGTCATTTCTCATAGCTCTGAGGCTGGAAGTCTGCGACCGCGATGCCAGCAAGGTCGGCTTCTTCTGGTCAGAAGGGTGTTCCGGGCCTCGGCCTGCTGATGGCTGCCCTTTCACGGCCCCTTCACACGGCCGTCCCTCTGCATGGGACCCCTGGTGTCTGCCTCTGTCCAAACCCCTTAGCACACCGGTCATACTGCATCAGGGCCACCGTAAGGACCTAATGTTCACTCAATCACATCTTTCAAGGCTCCGTCTCTAAATGCAGTCACATTTCCCGAGGCACTAGGACAGTTAAGGATTCAACATGTGAACTTGGGAGGGGGCACAACTCAGCCTGTGACACTCGCTGACACACAAACGACCAGCGTCATTAGATCTGGGGGTCTGACGTGACTTCCCTGTGGCTTCCTCTGTAGGAGGCTGTGCCACTGTCCAGGTGTGCACTGGCCATGGGCACTTCCTGTGGCCCTCGCCGGTTCATATCCTATTGGACTGGCATTTTCTTACTGTCTAGATATAATCGTTGGCTTATGTATTGCATACATCATCTCCTAGCTGTAGACCGTCACATAAATGGGTTTCTAAAAAATGTTTACAGAAGTAAATGCATGTCTTTTATGATTGATGCTTCCCAGATACTATGCTCTGTTGTTCCACTTCCTTCGTCCCAGTTGTTTTACCTTCTCTTCTCATACTGAGGTCACCCGTCCACTTAGAGTTGTGGCTGTGAGAGTGACTTGATTGTATTATTTCCTATGTGATGTCCAATTGCCCCAAACCACCTACTCAGGAGCACAGCCTCTCCCTACTGCCAAGTACGGCCATCTCTGAAGGGACGTGCGGTCTGCGTCTTTCTGTGCTCTGCCAATTTCATACCATTTCAATCGGTGTGGCTCATTTAAATACACCTGCTAAGGGAAATACTCCCCAACGCAAACACATTTTTCGCTCACCTGTTTCAGATAAATGTTAGAGTTAGCCTGCCAAGTTCTATTCCTATGTGGAATTTTATGAAATTGAATTGCATTTAGGGAGAACTGACATCTTCAGGTCGCTGAGTCTGCCTGTCAGGTGCTTTACGTCCTGGAGGACGTCATTAGGTGCTTCTCCTGGGAAAGTCTTTAACGCCCTGTGTTCAAATTATTCCTGGATAGCTGCTAGTTGCTCTCATGAATAACAGTCCTCTTATTTTCCGATTATTGCAGCTATTTCAACAGCACTGATTCAGTATGCTGACCTCATATCGATCACCTTCCGGTCTTCTTCTTGGCCCTAATTATTTGCATACTCTCTCACATTGTCCTTTTGAGCTGCCAATGGCAACTTTGTTTCTTTGAGCTCCATCCTATTTACTTTCTGGGTCTTGTTGCACCTTTCTTCTTGATTTTAAAGGTAATGTTTCTAATGTTTAAGGACAGTGACAGCAGCACTGTGAACGTCCTGCAGGGATGGTGTGTGCGAGGCTGCAGTAATGTGGGAGCCAGCAGCCAGCACTCGGACTGGGGCCCCAGGTGCACACTTCAGTAAAATGGCAAATGAATGAACAGCCACACGTAGACGCTCACCCTGGACAGTGCAGCCCTGGAGATTGCTAACAGGTACACTACAGCAGGCAACAGTTCAGTTTATTTCTGAGTCCCTAAGGAAGTACGCTGAATTTCACCAGATGCTTTTTCTGGATATAGTATGATCTTTCAATCTGCAAAGCGGTAAGTTAAAATAACTATTCTGACGTTAAATAAATCACCACACATCCCAGAAGTAGTTCCTACTTTTTATATGTTGCAGGGGTTTGGGGTCCACATGTGACTTAGCATGTTCACACCTGTGTTCCCAAGTGCATTACCTTGCTCTCTCCCTGCTGCTGCCCTTGGGCACCTCCATGACCCAGCTGCCCTTGTCATCCTTCCTTAACCTTTCCAGTCTCTGGACTACATCATGTGAGATAGGGCTTATTTCCTGAAGATCTGGAGAAATTCATCCATAAAACCATCTGGTGCTCTCTGGGGAGAGAGCAGGTTTCCATGTGATTGGTCTCTTTACATTTTCTATTTTACTAAGTCAATTACTAATTCACTTTTTTTCTACTAAATTAGCCCACTTACCAACTTTCCCTGTGGGTTGACAATGTTTACCCTGTATTTCCGGGTTTCAACTCCGACTTCAGCCGTACGACCCACCCCACAGCCATCTGGTGCATTCTGCTTTCCTCTCACTCGTTTTCCTAGAGGCCTCTCCTGGCAGCAGCTGGCTTCCGACACATCCGGCATTGTTTCTCCTTCATTACGTGTTGCTCTTTATTACGTCTGCTCCTCTAATTTTTTATTCTCTCTGTTCTTTATGTAACTTGACTTGGATGCTCCTGTGACCGAATGCTGACCTCTCACCTTGAATATTTGCATTTCAAACGAGCAGTCTGTTCTCAGAATTAACACTGACTGCTCCACACGGCAGTCCACCACCTGCTCACTCGGGGCTTCTCCAACCCCCTTCGGGACGAGCAGCCAGCTTAGCGCCCCACTTCACAAGACCCCCACCACAGACGTGTGTCTGGGACCCACCAGCCATCCCCAGCTGCCCTCCCAGCTCCTGCCTGGCCCTGCGTCCCTCTTCATCCAAATGGATCCCAGGGGGTTTCCTGGTCATCAAGCCAGGCATGGGTGTACATCTCACACCTTGTCTTCCGTCTCTCCGGGCCATTGTGTCTGCTGCTGGCCCTGCCGTTTCAGAGCAGCTGGTCTCGCTGTCTCAGTGGGGATGGGACAGTACACCTCTCCTTCTGCAGCATCTAGTGACGCTTATCGCTACACCATCTTTGGTCGGAGGCAGCCGCTGCTGTCACTGCGGACCATCCTGAGGATGAAGGCTCTTAGGCAGGAATACTGGTCTCTGGTCCTGAGAGCTGCCCTGTACACACACTTCAATCTTCAGGGCCTCTGGTTCTTGTCACGCAGGACGAGCTGGGGCTGCAGGACTTCTGGCAACTTTGAGGGACACAGATATAGCCACACGTCCCCAAGAACTTGCCAAGGGCCTGGGGAGTACGTGCAGGAAGTGAGCCATGATGGTCAGCAGAGCTGCAGAGGCACCCACCGCCCATGACAACTGGGCGCCCCAGGCGAGGCTGTGTTGGCTGAAGGCAGGTTGTGAGCACCTCAGAACCACCTCCTGCCATCAGGTGGGCTCCCAGGAGACCGGGCGATCCAGCTGGCTCCAAGGTCCCTTTTTGTGGATGTCTGTCTGTCAGCACCAACACCAGCTGCTGTGGTGCCCCCATGTTCCCAGGCCTTTTGCAGTGCGGGGCACCCACAGGCTGGAGCTCCTGGGTCGCGAGCTGCGGCCCTGCGCTGCCTGATGCCCGCCCCACCCGGAAGGCTGGCACGCCTCCAGGGGCTGGTCCTCGCCCAGCCCAGAGCCACACAGCTCCAGGCCACGGACAGAAGGGCTGGCCTGGGCACCAGACAGAGGCTGGAAGGTTGTGTTGTAAGGGCCAGAGTCTGGAGAAAGAGGGATGTGCTGGCAAGGTCAGAGGGGAGAGCAGTGGGGGAAGGACAGGAAAGCGGGGATTTCCAGGGGTGGCCGCGTCCACTCAGGAGCTGACCTGCACTGGTGGACTCCAAGGGGAGAGACAGAAGGGCATCCAGTGGCCTGGGGTTCATGTTGCTGGGCCTAGGCCCTGGGGGGCAGGGATCAAGGGTGGATGGACACAGCCCTGCGACTCTGGACAGAAGGCCAGTGGGGACATGGTGAGGGGGGAGCACCCTGAGAACGGGAAAACGGGGACAGCAGTGTCACTCAACAAGGCCCCTGGGGGCGGGAACACACACAGCCCAGGGGAGCAGGGATGAGGGGCTTGGAGTTCAGACTCTGGTGGGGCCCCTGAGGTCAGGCACCACAGCCCAACAGCCCAGGTTTTTGTGAGCTGCAGAACAAGTGACATTTCAGAAAGTTCGCAGAAGCCTGGTTTTGAAGCAGTTTTCATACATGGAGGCCTGCAAGGCAATTCCATGTCAAGAGGACAGTCGCATGGTTACTGCACCTCAGGGGCTGGATGGCGGGTCCCACCCACTCTGCCAAGTCCCCTCTGTGGGCCCCACACGCAGCCACACAGCAGAAGGAAGCAGGGCCCCTCATGGCCCACGCCCCGTTCCTGCGTCCAAGAAGCCTGGCCAGCACCAGCGCCCCAGTCCCAGAACAAAGACCTCAGCCCATTCACCTTGGGAACCCCAATTCCCAGTGTGTGGGGGCAGAGAGCGAGGCCTGAAATAGCACAAAGTGGCAGTTTTCTCTTTGGAAGACTGTCCCCCATGTCCCAGCATGTGTGATGCAAACCAGAGACTGGAGGGCCCCCCAAGTATCTGGGCAGAGGGGGTGGTACCTCCTTTAAACCACCACCCCATTCAGGAGCTGGGGCAGCAGGCAGGTACTCTGGGATCCTGGCTCCACTCAGCTGCAGGAGGGCACTGGCGGGGGAAGGGTGGGGACAGGCTCTCCAAGAAGGGGCCCTGGGGCTCTGGGAGGGCAAGGTGTGAGCAAGGGCAGGCCCTGCCCAGGGGGCTGGAGCCCATGCGGACCAGCTGCACCCACAGCCCAGCCAGGCCAGTGAAGGCAGCGCCGGTCAACACCGAGGGTTCTGGCTTAACTTTTCCCCCAGGAGGGGGTGTTAGTTGCTACAGCGTTATTTGGGGAATAGTTTGGCAATGTCTAATTTTATCTTTTTTTTATAGTGGTAAAACATACATAAAATTTTACCATTTTAAGTGCACAGCTCAGTGGCATAAAGGACATTCACTGTTGTGCGACCATCGCCACCATCCGTCTCCAGAACGTTCTCATCGTCCCAATCTGAACCTCTGTCCCCATTAAACACTCACTGCCCAGTCCCTCCTCCCCCGGCCCCAGCACCACCATCTACTTCCTGTCTCTGTGGACCTGACTCCTCCAGGGACCTCAGACGTAGTCGGACGATGAAGTTCGCGAACTCATCCTAGAAAAAGTGCTCCATACCTCACTGCTGAATATCACTACAGTCACCTTCGAAGTCCTCCCCTTGGGAAGCTGTGCACTGACGCCAGTGCCTAGTCCACCCTTCAAAGCAATTTGCAAACTCTTTTTGGAATGGCCATCAGAGCTGTCGTCGTATTAACCCTTGATGTCCTGAATGTCATCAAAATGTCTTCGTTTCACTATTTCCTTTCTCTTCGGGTAAAGAAAGAAGTCAGAGGGGCCAGATCAGGTGAGTAGGGAGGGTGTTCCAATACAGTTGTTTGTTTACTGGCTAAAAACTCCCTCACAGACAGTCCTGTGTGAGCTGGTGCTTTGTCGTGATGCAAGAGCCGTGAATTGTTGGAGAAAGTTCAGGTTGTTTTTGTCTAACTTTTTCACGCAGCCTTTTCAGCACTTCCAAATAGGAAACATGGTTAACTGTTTGTCCAGTTGGTACAAATTCATAACGAACAATCCCTCTGAATAAAAACAGGTTAGCAACATCATTGCAACAAGTCTGCGAACTTAACTGTCAGACCTCATATGAGTGGATCACACAGGATTTGTCCCCTCTGTGACTGCCTGTTTCCCTGAGCCTAACGTCTTCAAGGTCCATCCGTGTCGCAGCAGGTGTCAGGGTGTCCGTCCTCTTTAAAGCTGAAAGACGTCCGAGTGTGTAGGTGGACCAGGTGGCTTACCCATCAGCCGCCATGGACACTTGGTGGCTTCCTTGTCTTGGCACCGGTGAAGCGTGCCGCTGTGAGCGTGGGGCACCAACGCCTATCTACGTTGTTTCACTTCTAGGACACACACAGGGGACACTGCGGGGTGGCATGGTCAGTTTGTACTAAGTGCTTTAAGGACACCCCACTGTCTCCCACGGTGGCTGCATCATTTTACACTGTTGTGCACGGGGGCTGGTTTTTAAACTTTTGATTAAAAACTTGCTAAGAAGGGTTTCCCCACAAACAGGGCTATCTCACCCAACGGTGCCCTAGCCCTGCTGCGCGCAGGGGACAAGCATGTGCCTTGCTCGCTGAGCCGATTCTGGGCAGTGACACTCTTCTTCAGACTGAAATGTGACGTTCTCGCGAACGAAGTCAGAGCCGGGCGGGCGGCCGCAGGAGCATGGCCGCAGTGCCAAGGGCAGACGAGGGGCTGATGTAGCCAGCACAAAGGCTCTTATGGAAGCACAACAAAAGGACAAACGGCCCACAGAAAGGAGGGAGGAGGCCGGCAGAGGCCCCGCTCACACACAGGCCCTCGGGCCCCACAGCCTCAGGCTGGCGGGCCTGCTCCTGCACCCGGAGCCCAGCTGAGCTCTCCTCAGAAGAGTTGCAGCACTTCAGGGGGTCCCCCCGCCACCAACTCGGGGCACCTTCCCATGCACCTGCGATTTCTGGCCGCCCAATGAGCTGGAGTGTGAGTCCCTAAGCCCCAGGGAGTGTCTCCTCCCCAGCGAGGGGCTGTCCACAAGGCGTCCACTCGCCCAACGCCCAGCAGACACCCCTGAGCCTGCCATCCCATTTTCCTGGGGACGCTTCCGCCATGAGCAGCCACGCATCACACCCGCTCGCCTGCCTGGCTGGTGTCCTCCAGTCTAGAAACATCCGTCCTCCTTTCTTACAGCTTTTTGTGGTAAAACATGTACCATATTCCCAACTAGCCTGGCTGATAGTGGCATCTTCCTGCAGACATTTCAAACCGGTAACTGTTATATGAAAGGAAAATAAACACAGATGAAAGCCGGAAAATAAACAAACAAAAAAACACCATAAAATCGCCATTTCAACCATCTTGTGTAGAAATTGGCGGCAGGCAGCACAGATGCATGTCAAGCGGCCCTCCCCTCTGATTCCAGAACATTTTCTCTGCGCTCTGCCCAGCCTCCGGTGGCAGCCCTTGGTCTGTGCTCTGGCCATGCAGTCACCCACGGTGGCCTCAGTGCCTGCCTCCCGCGCAGCAGCACGCTTTCCGGATTCACCACACCGGGGCGTCAGGCCTGCTCTCCTTGCCAGGCCAAGTAACACTCCACTCGGGGCAGAACATGTGCTCACGCACTCACCCACCGATGGCCACCTGGGCTCGTTCCAGCTCTGGGGAACCGTGAAGAAAGGTGCTATGAACATCGGTGGACAGCTTTCTGTCCGAGTCCCTGTTCCCGTCCTTTGGAAAGAGTGACTTGCTGGGTCACATGGTGACTGCCTAACCCTCTGAGGGGCTGCCCCAATTCCCGTTCCCAGCAGCAGTGCCCAGCTGGAGGCCTGGCACAGAGCCAACCACACGGGCCAAGGAGGGACCCTGGCCGGGCCCAGCCCCCCACAACAGGGTAGGGCCCTCGTAGGCACGGAGGGCATTTATGGGTTTGTAAAAAATGCAGCAGTGTCTGGCTGGCCCTGTGACAACACTGACATCGCCGTTTTCTGCCAGGCACGTGGGGACATGAGGGGTGTGCCTCTGTGGCCCCAAATGCGCTAAGTGTCTTGTGGGAGGAAAAACTAAGGGGCCTTTTGTTTCCAGGGCTGACCTGCCTGTGCTGTTGCGTGTCTGTCCTAGTGGGAGGTGGAGCTCTGCACTGGCAGTTGGCCAGGCGGCCCCCACGCCCTGCCCACCTCCCAGGCATCACAGCCCAGTGATGGTACCCATGTACTCCCCGTGGGCCCTACCAGCAGCCCGCTGCCCTGCTTGGGCCCCGGCTGTGCCCAAGGCCCACGCAGCCAGGCCACGGCACGCAGAGGCCTGCAGAGCAGCAGGCGGCCCAAAGCACTTCCGTTAAGAACGGTCCAGCAATCTTGAGAGTGTAATGCTGAGCGAAATAAGTCAGACAGAAAAAGCCGAGAACCATGTGATTTCACTGATATGTGGTATATAAACCAAAAACAACAAAAGAACAAGACAAACAAATGAGAAACAGAAACTCATAGACACAGACAATAGTTCAGTGGTTACCAGAGGGTAAGGGGGGTGGGGGGTGGGAGATGAGGGTAAGGGGGATCGAATATATGGTGATGGAAGGAGAACTGACTCTGGGTGATGAGCACACAATGGGATTTATAGATGATGTAATACAGAATTGTACACCTGAAATCTATGTAATTTTGCTAACAATTGTCACCCCAATAAATTTAAAAAATAAATTAAAAAAAAACAAAAAAAGAACGGCCCAGCAATGGAGAGCCGAGGTGTGGATGGTTGTCAGGGCCAGCTCTGCAGGAGGTGAGGGCTCAAGTTCCCCCCACACCCTGAGCACTGGTCCCCTTTCTCGGAGGCCTGAGGCGGCTGCCAGCTCTCACTGGCCCAGCTCAGCTTTCTCTGCTGTCGGAGCCTTATCTAGCTTCCTGCTGATCAGGAGAGGTCAGAGGTGCCTTCTCAGTGGCCCTGCCGCCAGCATGTGGGGCCAGGGTGGCTCCTGCAGGAGGCGAGGGACATCAGGGGCTTCATCATCCAGGCCGGGACCCCTTGGAAAGGGCAAAGGGGGAGGGGCTGGCTTGCTGTGAGCCCACCTCCCAGCCCCAGCCATGGGGTCGGGGAGGAGACGGATGGGCCAGTCTGAGGGCGGTGGTGGGCGCTGCATTCAGAGGCCTCTTCAGCACGGGCACCTGCAGTGCCGTGTGTCTGTGGGGGGCAGGGCTCCGAGGGCTGTGCAGACAACGCTGGATAACACCACACCCTCGCCAGCCAGCGACCAAGCCATTATACACAAGGGCCATCACCCATTCTGGTCCCCGCCATCAGGACCCCCGTCCTCAGGCCACATCCTGTCCTGGTGACTCAGAGGCCCAGAGGTCACTCCTTGCCCCTCCGCCTCCAGCCCAGCAGCCCCAGGCTTGCAGGCACACCTCAGCAAGAGCTGCAGGGGAACCCCACATTGTCCCGGCAGGTGAGGGCTGACGGGTCTTCCTGTCAGGAAAGAGCACCTGCCCAGGGCTTTCCCATGAGTGAGGACCTCCCGGCAAGAGGGGCTTCATTACAGCAGGGGCGGCACAAGCCCTAATGGGCAGCAGCCGGCTGCCAGGCCTGGGGTGCAGGCTAGGGAGCCCCAAAAGCACCTCGGTCAGGCCACGTGACCCTCCAGCATGGCCTGTGGCCTGGAGCTGCCACAACAGATTTCAGGGACCGAGCGATGGGCCCAGGCGGCCATGCTCCAGGCGGGAAGCGGTGGTTCAGGTGACTCTCGGTCAGGAGAGCAGGGACCGGCCAGCCGCCAGCCCTGGGGTCTGCAGGGACAGGGTGCGGGCGATAGCCTCCCAGGGGCTTCTTTGCCAGCCATCTCCTGTCCCTCCCCCGACTTCCCATGGGCAGGAGCAGGGTGGGAGGGGTGCGTGCTCACTCAGGGGTGGGCCTGGAGGCAGGTACCCCTTCTTCCGGCTCCATTAACATCCAGCTTTCCCGCGGGTTCAGAGAGCGCACCTGGCCTCACCCCAGCCCAGCCCGTCCAGGCATGTCCCCAGCCCGTCCAGGCATGTCCCCAGCCCAGGCAGCGCAGTCCTCAGTGATGGGGCAGCAGAGGGGCGGGGCCCAGGGCTGACCACAGAGAGCGTGTGCGGCGTGTGGCCAGCCAGCAGAGCCACGATGGGGACACCCACGATGGGGCAGCCTCCCAGAGTGCCCACTCATGGGCAGACTGAGGGAGGCACAGAACTGGCCCCTGCTGGGCGTGGGGTGTAGCCATCTAGGGGGACATTAGAGTGGTACCTTGTTTTCAAACGTCTCCGTTGACAAACATTTCGGTTTACGAACGCCGTAAATTTTATGGATCTATGGCATCATTAGATAGTAAAATTCATGCTAAATTTGCAGTTTTAGGGGTTGATTTTAAAGGTCTGGAACAGATTAATCCATTTTGCATTACTTTCTATGGGGAAACCGTGCCTCGGTTTTCAAACGTTTCAGAACTGGAACGGACTTCCGGAACGGATTATGTTTGAAAACCAAGTACCTACCACTCTAGGTGACCCTGTTTGTTGGACACCGAGGGGCAAAGGGAGGTGTGGCAGCCACAGGGTCAGCAGACGGGTAGGAGGCGAGCAGACAGAGCTGACAGGGCACAGGGCGGGCTCCACGCATCTCCGACGTCCTACACCACTTGGTCCACAAGGGCCCCAACCCAGCTCCAAGTCCCAGGCTCAGTGGAACCCCCGCTGGGGCCCCTCCCAGCACAGGGCTGCAGGCCCACTGTGAGCCGGGCTCTGCTGGCCACAGGCTCAATGTGGGGGAGACCACGACACTGCGTATGGGTGCCAGGTCTGGGGGTGGAGGGCGCAGATCCATGTGGCCTCAAAGCACCCGTGAGGGGTGCTGCTCCAGGTGGACATCCCCCGAAATGCTGGGGGACAGTGGGTACTGCAGACTGAATTCTGTGTCCCCCAAATCCATATGCTGAAACCTAACCCCGAGGGGATGGATCAGGAGTGGGGAGCCCCCACGAATGGGATCCACGCCTTACAGCAGGCCAGGGAGCTCCCTGTCCCCTTCCCTCACCAGACACGGGACTGCCAGCCTCCAAGCCAAGGGATAGGTGCCCGTTAAAGCTGCAGAGACCCCGACAGGGGAGGGGCAAGCCTGTCGGATTTTCCTCTGCCCCACAGCAGGCGGACACCCCAGGACTAAGCACTGCAGAGTTCAGCCCCTCCAGGAAGACGGAAGAACAGGGAGGCAGAGAAGGGGACACACAAAGTCTGACCAGATGAGAATTCTCCCAAAACAGGAAAAACACAAATGCTCGTATTCGGCAAACACGACAGAGTCCCAAGAAGGATGGAACAGCATTGACAACAAAGTCACCCCCACACGCCGAATCCAGAGAAAGCCCAGGAATCAGGGAGAACACATTACCCCCAGGAACCACGAGCAGGCTGAGCGCAAACCCCTCAAAACCACCAGAGGCCACAAGACAGATTCGTCAAAATGCCTAGGGCATAAACCACCAACCTGGGCACCACCTCCCACTGACAGTCCCGCGGGAGAGGACTTGGGTGCAGGGGGGGGGAGGCTGGCCCTTTGTGAGGAGGGATCTGAAACCAGGGGGCGGAGAAGGGTGCAGGGTCCTGTGTTTCAGGGTCCTCTCTCTGCTGGGAGGTGGACGTACTGGTTCACCTTCAGGGTCAGGAATCTCACTTTTTAAGCAAATCGGTAACAAATGGACCAGAAATCGATTTGTTGGAGAGAGTAATAAACAAAACTCAATCAACCTCCATCAATTTGCAATAAAGAAATGACCAAAAATAGCAAAGGAAAAGCACAACAAAGAGAAGATGGGGCAACAGAAATAAGCGCACACAGTTCGGTCATCACAGCAATTGAAAGCTGCCCGTTACAAGCCAGTGTGGGCTTCACAATGCTGTTCCCGGGGCCAGTGAGGCTGTCATCGTGGGCTGGGCAGGGACAGAGGGGGCAGCAAGATGCTGTCAGGATGTGCGTAAGGCGAAAGCAGGACTCGAGTAGAGATGACAAGTGATAAGAGGGCAGGTCACCTGGAAGCTGAACCAAGGCCAGGCCTGGCCACCTCCGGAATGTCCTGCGAGAGATGGGAGCACGGCAAGTCTTGGGTGGGCCTGGATCCTGGTGTCCCAGCTGGGCAGGTGGCCGCAGTGACAGTGGGACATGGGGTCCAGAGAGATGCAGCTGGCCCAGCTGGTGGGGGGCAAGCCACCGGAGTGTGCAGAGTGGGAAACCGTACAGCACAGCGGTCCTCTGTCTCCGTGGCCTCCTCTGGGAAAGGACACGCCCCTAACGGGAAGTGTCCAGAAGCCCCACCCCATCCCATTTCTCTGCAGAAACCACCCTGCAGCCCACCCCCACCCCCGCGTCCTGTCCCAGGAGATGACACGCTTGGACCACTACTCAGAACACGTCTCAAATGCTCTAACACCAGACCCACCGTCCGTCCCCCCACACCAGACCCAGCCCAGCGCCCACTCTCCCTCCCTGCCTCCTGGTTTCACCTGGGAATACCAGGTCACTGACTACTCTGCACCTGAGACACTGGACACAGCCCCAAAGAACTCCTGCCCACCCAGGCCCCCAGCCTTCCTAGGGTCGCCCTCCCCTCCACTCGCTGGGCCATCGCCTCACATCCTTCCCACGCTCCCTCTGCTGAGAAACAGGTGATTGGAGGGGAACAGACGTATGCCCCCTCCTCCTGGGTGCACCCCATAGCACCCGGCCCCCATCACGGCACGAAACACTGTCCCCAAGCCTCCTCTAGCCACCCCTGCTCCATTCCCCTCCCAGACAGCTGCCTACCCCTCGGGCCCCTCGTCACCACGTCTCTCTTGGCCACACCCCGCCAGACTGTGCACCCCACCAGAGGAACCCCTAGAGTGGTCCCAACACCAGGGTCCATGCTCCCCACACACCTCGGTCCCAGAAGCTGGCCTTTCTTCTGGAAAGCCTGGGTCTCAGGCTCTGCCGTCAGCCGTCTCACCCTTGGCAGAGCGCTCCATGGAGCCCAGGGCCAAGTCCCGGGCATCTTCTCAGTCATGCCACTGGCCGCCCTCGGGCCCACCCCGGGCAGGTGCTCACATGTGCCAAGGCTGTCACCAGGTGAGGCCAGAGGCCACGTCCTATGACCCCATGGGCACAATGGTCACCTTTCCGGGCCCTGGCTTTCCCAGCATGAAGCCCACGGGTGCTGGGTGTCTGAGCAGCTGAACGGCCTGGAAGGCACCCATCTGGGGTCCCGCCTCACAGCCTGTCCTCTCTGGAGGGGCCACTGGTGCAGGCAGGGGGTGCTTGCCTCCCTCTGGACTCGCTTGCCTTCCCACACACGTTCCTGCCATTTGGTGAGCCCGCAGGCTCACCTCCAAAGAGGGGGTGCTCCAGGCCCGCCAGTCACCGGGGCTGCAGAGCTGGGGAGGAGCTGCAGGTGTGCGTCTCCAAACAAAGGGCTGAGGGCACCTTGCCCAGCTACTGTGAGATGGACTTGGAGTGGCTCCAGGCCTGAGCGGACCAGAGGGCTGTGGTCACTTGCCTAGCACCACAGTGACCACTCCCCCAAGGGTGCTCAGGACCCCGGCCCTGAAGCACTGCACTGCAGCTGGCCTGGGGGTCCACACCCTCCTCTGGGCATCGGCCAGTCCGTTCCCCAGGAGCAGCTGGTAGGGGACAGCAGGCCCGCCCTGGTTCCGGGGGCTTCTCGTCCAGGGAGGGCAGGTGACAGTGGCCTGGGAGCACATCTCCAACGACAGAGTAAGTGCCACTGAGGCACAGGGTGTGAGGGGGCGAGCACAGGGTGGGGTCGTTGCTCCTGCAGGAGAGGGCTGCCGGGTCGGCCCGGGGCCGGGGCAGCGCCGGAGACGGCTTATCTTCGCCCCGGCCCAGCCTTGTCTAGTGTGAAGGTTAAGGGCAGGTCCGAGCATTGTCACCTCCACAGCAGGGAACGCACCTGCCCTTTACTCTGGGGACTCTGTCCAGATGATGTCCAAGCCCCTCTCTCTAGGTCAGCGATGTGCAAACATGGGGCCCCGCCACGCTTCCTACAGTGGCAGCCCGCCATCTTCACTGTCCTCTGAAAGCTAAGCGTAGGAGGAAAGCCACCAGGGCTCTCCCAAGGGTCCTTTCAAGCACGTTCCTTCCCTCCCCTCAGACAAGCCACCCACTGAGCTCTGGCTCACCCGAAGGCCAGCGCCCCGGCCCTGCTCCCGCCCAGGACAGGGCACAGGGGCGACTTCCCAGCTTTCCAGTGACCGTGAGACCAGCGCACCGCCGTTTCCTGTGTCCGCCACACGAGGGCTGCTGGTGGCAGCTGCCCCCCTCCACTGCAGGGCTCCTGTGGTGGCACAGGGATGGAATGTCAGCCTGTCAAGGGCCCAAGTGCTGGGTGGGAGCAGCCGTGCCCCAAGGCGCCAGGGGCTGGGGGGCTGTTTTCCAGCAGCCGTCATCGCCCTTCCCAGGGAACTATTCTCCAGGAGGCAAAGTATGAACGAGGGAAAGCAGGTGTGCACATTCTCTAGCTCAGGGCTAGGGCCAGGTCACGTGTGCCTGGCCCTGGGGCCTCACTGCAGGGAGGACACAGGTCCCCTCATGGACTCGCTGCCCGTCTGTGCCAGAGAACAACCTTCGCAGCATCCTGAGCCAGGCCACGGGAGACCCAGCACAGCTGCGTCCGCCCCAGGTTCCTAATGAACGTCTTCAGTGATCTGGCAGAGGCAGCGGTGCTCTGGAACCCACAGGCAGGTCCCACCTGTTCCCCCAGGGCACGAGTGGGGAGGTGGGGGGGGCAGAACCGAAAGACGGCTCCCAGGCCAGACCCCAACCAGTCCCCTGCGGGACCTGCAGCTGGCACCTCCACCAGCTGGGCCCAGAACCAGGTGACAGTCTGCAAGTCCAGCGCAAGACCCATGTGCAATGTGCTACCATCTGAGAGCTGGAGAAGCAAGTGGCCGGTGGGGGAGCCGGGACCCAAAGTCCCTCAGCACCTGAGCACAGCCCCGCCACTTGCCAGGCCCAAGGAGCAGTCCTTGGTCAGTGCTGACCAGGCCAGGCACACGTGTCTCCTGCCACAGCCAGACCCTCGTCCCTCCCAGGGCTCGCTCTGAGTGGGGCAGCGCTAAGCACCAGAGTGGTCCCAGCTGCCAGCTCAGCCTCCACTCCCACTCCTCTCTTGGGGCCCCCCAAGGCTGGTTTTCACTCGAAAAGCAAATGCTGCCTGCCAATGAGCCCCACACGCTGACCTGGACGCTGCGTGGTTTGTGAGCATATCCCAGGGCCAAGCCAGAGAGGAGGGCGTGGTGACTGTCAATCTCCATTAGCTCCAAAGTGTGACAACTTGAACTTACGCTGCAACGGGTTCAAGCCTGAGCTGGACTCACGCTCCTGGAGGAGTGGGCGCATGTGGCCGGCGTGGGGCTGGGGCCGCCCAGGAGGCCCAGAGACCCTGGCCAGGAACAGATGGCTGTGTCCTGGCTGAGGGGTAGGTCACCAGAATCCAAACCCAGACAGGTCTTCACAGCCAACGTTCGCCCACCCCAGCTAGAGGGGGCAGGGCACCCCTGGGCCCTCAGGGTGAGGAAGGGTCACCACCCCACTCCGTTGCTGGGCAGTGCCTCAGAGCACGTGCAAGTGACCAGTTAGCACATCTGCACCCCTCAGATGAGGAAACCAAAACGCCCTCACGAAGGGAGTGTGGGCACACACGGACGTCCCCCACTGCTTCCAGGGCTCCCTGCTCAGGGGAGCGTCCAGGCCGCAGCCCTAATGTCCATCCACAGGCGGGGAGCAGCCTCCCGAGAAGCGCTTGCGTCCCAGCCTGCGGAACACAGAAGTGCACGCATCCCCCAGGAGCAGGCCGAGGGCAGTGCTCGCTGGGGACTGAAAACACAAAACGCCATCACGAGGAACGCAGTCCTTAGAGACACTGACATGCCGAGTCCCTCACACTGAGGCCACGTCCATGCCACCCACCTCCAGGCTGGAGGGACCCAGCTTCTAAATGCGTTCCCATGCTATCTGTAGGGCCATCTTTCAGTGCCACTGTCCGGAAGCCCCTGGAGCCGGCCAGGCATGGCGGCTGGGCCGCCGCTCACACACTGTCGGCTCTCACCGCCGGGAGCCCACACTGTGCCCAGCACCAGCAGGAAGGACAACAGTGATCCAGCAAGCAGCTCAGGGTCCCAGACTGGACGAGGCCTGGTTGTGCCCATCACGGGGGGCGGGAGGGCCGTGGCGGGGGTCCCGCCCGCACCTCAGCATCCCTATCTCTGCGATGGGTCACTCTGGCCATGTCACGGGGCGCTGGGCTCCTGAAGGACACTCGAGGTCTGCCCCTGTTGCCTCCATGCCCATCACAGGGTCAGAGCACCCCCCACTCTTCTCCTGACGCAGAGCCGCTGTCTGGAACGGCCGCTCCACCCCCACCAGCACCCCCCTCCATCCTCCCGGGACAGGACGCCAGGCATAATAGGGAGGGGGGACACCCAGTTTCGAGCTCAGATCCGCGAAGACAGGAGCATACAGCAGGGCCACACGAGGGCCCCCAATCTCCCAGGTCACAAAGCATCAGAGGACATCACAGACCTGCTAGACTAAAGCTCCCGCGCTGGCCTCTGCACAAATGCCAACTCAAAAAGATGAGGTGATCACGGCACGAGCCCCACGGACACCGACTGCCACTTCACTGCACGACGCAGGCACAGACAAGGCACACTCAGCGGGTGTGTGTGTGTGTGTGTGTGCAATGGATCTGCACTGCCTGCCCCCGACACACCCAGCCCGCAGGCCACGCACCACCAAGTGTCAGCCACCTCAGTCTTTCCTTGGGGCAGCCCTGCGCCCTCAGAGCCTGCAAACCACACGCCCCTCCCCACCCACTGCCCTACACACAGCCGCCCATCGCCACCGCCCCACCCAACCAAGCACACCCACCGATAGGTCAGTATCACCCAAACGAAACGAAATCCACATGCCTCAGTGTGGCATCTCTGTTCAACTCCAGGCACGTTCACCAGCAGCCCCCACGCAGGCGCTGGGCAGGGTGGGGAGGGCCCGACAGCCCAGGGGGCGTGCACAGAGTGGGAAAAGGGCTGGGAGCTGGCCACTGCCACAGGGACATGCAGAGCCTGCCCAGACTGCCGCTCCACTAACGCCGGTCAGTGGGCACCCATCCAGCCGGTGCCCCAGCAGCGAGGACACAGACCAGCAGAAGTGACACCTGACAGTGTCTGGGGACTTCCCAGATGAACGAACACCACCAGTCCACAATTCAGTCCACAGCCCTGACTCGGGCAGTAACAGCAGAAACCCACCCTGACACAACGGCCACTGCAGAGCCACGAGGACACAGGACAGACCTCCAAATGACTCACACATGACTGACACTCATGCTCAACAGCAAAACCGAGAGCCAAGTCAGGGTAGGTGCATCATTCACGCACAGAGAGGACCTGTCCCCCAGAGCCCACGGCCATCAGAACACCTGCACGTGCACAGGGGACCTGCCACCTGGACGTCCAGGGCCAGCAGGATAGCCCCAGGAGTGAGGTCAGACGTCACTGGACAGTGAAAGAGCCGCTAGTGGTCGGCAGGGTCACTGAAGGAGCCCCTGAAGACGCGCTGTCAGACAGAAGGAACAGGAAGGGCTCCAATTCCGAGGCAAGAAAAGTGACCAAGAGGAAGTACAGAGTTTTGAGGTTAATCAATTATCAAAGATAGAAAGCAACTGCAATAACCTTTTATGGGCTTAAAAAGAAGACAACTGAAACACATCAAACAAAAGCATATAAACATGACAGGTTTGGTCAGCATGACACGCTTTAAGGTCCCCGTGTTGCTCAGGAAAAGATTAAACATACAATTAACTTTAAAATTTAGCAGCAAGCATGCAAATTACAATTTACACAGTAACCACTTAAAGACAAAAAGGAAAACAAATGTGTATTGAATGTTTTAGTTAAAAAAATAAAGATCGTCAGGTTAAACAAAAACAAAAATGTAGACTCATGTCAAATAACCAAAGATACATGTAAACATGTAAGGATACAGAAAAGTTTCAAGAAAAAAGTTGGGAGAAAATATAACAGGCAAATACCGTCCAAAAGGCAGCTTACAGAGCGCTATGCTGCTCTCCTGGTCCAGGTTCAGACAGAAAGCGTTACCCTGACCAGGTCACGAGCCACACATGCTAAAAAGTTCAAGCATGGGAAGGCAGTCTAACTCTAACCATGTGTGTACCTAGTTACCTTGTCTCACACGACAGAACCGATGTCAGGTTGGAAGATTCTAACACAAAGGGACGTAGGTCAAGAGCATGGCCTGGGCCTGACCTAAGTGGACAGACACCAAACACGGCACCTCAACTGCCAAACACATTCCTTTCAGTACAAGCAGAACTTGTAGGAAAAGCAACTTCTAACTGAGCCATAAGGCAAGTCCCGTACTGACCACGTACTTGAACAAGAACGAATCATGGAAAAAGGAGAAAAAATGAATTCAACAACGGAAACATCGCCAGAGAAAACCGTATGTTTGGATAGTAAGAAACTTTGAAATAGCCCATCACGTAAAGAGAAAGAATAATGAAAGATTTTACAAATAAGTGAACGATTCTGCACATAAAAAAGCTTGTGAGACGCTGCTCAAGCGTTACTTATTTTGCAGCTACAAATGCGTGCGTAAAGGAAAGAAGGAAAAATGAGCTGTGTGCTTACCTTAAGAAATTAGAACAAGAACAGCAAAGTAAACCTAAGGAGTGTAAACAGAAGGGAATAAAGATGAGAACTAATTTCATTTGAAAACCTGAGCCCGTGGTGACAGATCAGTGTGTGTGTCCCCCTGCACGAGGTCACATAAAGAATAGAGGGGACAGAGCCACAGATTCTGCAGACATTTAAAAAATAAGACTAATACGAACACCTTTATGCCAATAAACTAGAAAATCTGGACAAAATGGACAAGTTCCCAGAAAAAATGTATTTCTGAAATCTAAGAGACAAAAAAAAAATGTCCTTTGAAGGGGCTGCACCAGGGCACGGACTTCCCACAAGGCGACCCAGCTCAGGCTGTTGTGGGATATTTCCCCCAAACATCCTAGGAAGAATTCCAGCGTTACGCTGACAACACCACGGGACAGTGCAAGAGGAAACAGTCCTTGGCTTTCTCCACAAGATGTCTTGGCCCGAAGCCCATCAAGACTTAGCCGAGGGCGAGTGCAGAGCCCAGACGTGGGCACAGGGGCCATCCAGTCACTCAGAGCGCGAGGCCGCCACACATGGGCGCTCGGCTATCCTTCCCAGAGGGCGCAGTCCCCACTAGCAGGTCAGTCATGCATTTATCACAAAGGGGAAGCAGCACGTGACGCCCTTAACTCAGAGCGTTTGCTTATATTCAAAACCCACTCGCAATGAGCACAAGTAAAACCTAAGGAGAGACCATTAGAATGGCTAAAACTAAAGACACTGACATGGAAGGTTAACACAACTAGTGGCCGCAGAAGGTGGTGTCACCACTTCAGAAAACTGGCAGTTTTTTATAAAGCTGATACCCGCTCACCTCCCCTGTGACCAGTTATTACGGAAGAGAAGAGAAAAGACACGTCCCAACAGCCTGTACCCAAACGGTCACAGCGGCTTTGAACACAACATCCCTGACCTGGAAACAGCCCAAACGCCTACCAGCAGGAGCAGGTTTAAACAGTGTGGTTTGTTCCTCCAAGGCGATGGCCAGCAACACAAAAAGCAAAGGCTCGCAGTCTGAGCAGAGGATGCAGGCCCAGGGCCCCGCATCCCAGGCGACACAGGCGGCCGGGGCCTGCTGCCTGCTGGGGTGGCTGCCTGCATGCAGCTGCCACTGCTGACCCTTCCCCGAGTGGAAGCCGGCCCTCCACAACCTCCCTCACAGGGCCACGGAGCTCTCAAGGAGGCTGCAGGAGAAAGTGCAGGGACAATAGCATGTGCACACATGTCCAACCCCAGACACATTATTGAGTTCATGAAACACAACAGGAAAAACAATTTAAGTGGAAGTGCAGGGGTCTAAAGGCCCCAGACCCTGCTGGAGCCAGCGGACACAGAGCCCTCTGGGGACATGGCATGGACAGGGAAGGGTGGCCCCGCCAGACACAGCTTGGCTCAGGGTCAGCAGGGAGGAGGAGGGCTGTGTCACCTCGAGGAAAGCCACGAAACCGAGCCCTCCCACGTCACTGCCAAGGTGCCTGGCACGAACTCCCCGCCACACTAGGGACGAAAGAGCAAGAAAGAGGACAGAGGCCGACGCTGTGTGGAGCCAAGAAACACATACTGTCAGCAGAGGGGGTTTCAACACATGTGGCCAAAGCAAGATTAGTGCCCGTAAAGAAGCTGCTGAGACTCAGGTTGGGGGAAGGAGAAAGAAAACTGGCAGAAGAAAAAGGAATTTCGCTGACTAGGAAGTAGAAGTGAGATACACTGGCCATCAGAGAAACTCAAATTAAAACCACAACACCACTTCGCACCCCCCAGATGGGCAGAAATTAAAAGTCAGGCAGTGTCGGTAAGAATGCCGGTGGGGGCCAGGCTGGCACAGCACTCTGGGAAGCCGCCGGTAGTAACGCTGAGCACACCCCCAAACCCCACGCCGGCATGCGCTCAGGCCTGCCCGCACATAGGATACAAACACACAGGACAGGGTCAGGGCCTGAATGCCCACAGTGGCACGGTCGTAACTGGTCAAAACCTGGAAAATAAGCCAAAAGTCCCCTGACAGAGCAGAGACGCACGCTGCTGTCTGACGGGGTCACCAGGCAGTAGTGACAGCCATCAGCACAGATGCCACGCAGAAACTTCGAGATCAGGCAAAACCGAGAACAAAGACAATGTGACTCCTTTCATAGAAGTCCCCGCACAAGCCTGGCAAGGATGGGCATCCCGGAGGGACAAGGAGGGGCCCTTAGCAGAGACACTGCCGTCAGCTCTGCCTTGCCCAGCATGATGGCAGCTCCCCGACACCCAGTGCTGTCCAGCCCACACCCCACATCCCACCCACGACCTCCCCGCACACACACCAGACTGGGCTTCGAGCAGCTCCACGGGGGGGGGGGGGGGGGGGGGCTGACACGACCCCTCAGCACGGTCTCTCCGGCCACCTCCCCCCTCTAGGTTAAGACTTCAGTGGTCTTTCATGGATCCCAGGAAGCCCCTGAAGAGGCACAGCAAAGGCAAGGTACATGCCACACTGTGTCTGGGCACTTGGCCAGCAGGGGGGCAAGCGTGGACTGGGGCAGCTGTAATGGAAGGCAGCCAGGGCAAGAGGTCCAGCGGATGCTGGTGGTGGTGACAATGCAGAGGGAACAGACACGAGAAGCCGGGAGGGGCGAGGTCACAATGAGGGTCCCCTGACTGGGACCTGGCAATGGGGCAACTGCCAAGACAGGAAACGGAGGAGACTGGGCCTGAGAAGATACTCCTCAGCTTGGCCTCGAGGCCCACACAGGTGTGGGAGCCGTGCTGAGTGCCCTCAGCTCTCAGCCCTGCGCTCTGGGAGGGCAACCCCGCTGTCCACGCCCCCTGCATCCCCAACACCTCACTCAGTGACACCTGTTGAAGGAGCCATGGCAGAGTGCACGGCCCTCAGTGCACACCAGCCACTTCCTGTGCCTGGATGGCACTCCTGGGGTCCCCAGCACAGGTCTCCCCAGGGAGACCTCTTCCCTGCCATCCCTGCCTCCTGGGGTCTCTCCAGAACCAGGCTCTGCTGCAACCACCCGCTCCTCTCTGCCCCTCAGCCTGGGAGCTTCACAGCAGGCACCACAAAAGCGGAGAGAGACCAGTAGAGCTTCAAGCTGACAGGAGAAACAGGGAAGTTGGCAGTCTGAGTGGAGTGGGGCTGACCACAGTTCTGGCCTGTGGGTAAACCTCGTCCAGCAGCTACCACGGGGCGACGGGGCTTCCCGACCAAGTGGGAGGACAACGTCTTCGTCCATGGCAAAACTAACAGCATGCTGCAAAGAGCCGTGTTTATGTACAAGCAAATGTCCGTCCCTAAATTACCAGGCATAGTGCAAACAGGAAAGGCACATGACCATCAACCAGAAAAGAGGGGATAGCGCCAGACCCCTCCCAGGACAACGAATAAAAGCGTGTGCTAGCTGACGGAGTGTGATCATGGTCCCAGCTCTGTGTGTCCTCTGGACACTGCGTGCCCTGAGAGTCACTCCCAGGCTGCTCAGACTTCAGCGTGGCTGGACGCAAAAGGAAATCTGTGGTGTGGATGCAAAGAGGCGACACCTTCGGTCAACTCCACCAGCACTACATCAGTAGGCAGGTGCAAGGATGCCGGTTGGGAGCCAACCACGTGAGCGCGCCCGGGAGACGGGGACCTCGGAGACCCTCCAGGCATCAGGGGTTACTCGCAGGGAACGAGTCTGCATTCCGAAAGCGGGGCGCAAACGCCACGGCCCCGAGCGCGAGATCCTGGGTGGGGTCCCGGTGGCCGGTCCCAGGTGGGTGTCACAGTGGCCGGTCCCGGGTGCCCGGTCCCGGTGGGGGCCCCGGCGCGAGCTCCCGGGTGGACCGTCCCAGATGGACGGCCCCAGGTGGGTGGCAGGTGCGCGCGGGAACAAAGCGGCCGGCCGTGCGGCGGCGTACCTGGGCACGCAGCTGGGGCTGGAGCCGTCCACCTCCCAGGTGGCGAACAGGTTCATGGGCACCGGCGTGTTGAGGACGGCGGGCGCGCCGGCGAGGCCCAGGCGGCCCCGCTCGGCCATGGCGCCGGCCCCCCGCTCCTCGGCGGCCTGGGGCTGCGGCCGGGCCGCGGACGCGCGGCGGCGGCAGAGGGCGGCGGGCGGGCCGGGCGCGCGGAGGGCGGCGACGCGGTCACATGGCGGCAGGGCGGTGGGGACGGCCGGGCAGGCGGCAGACAGGCCCGCGGGCGGCGACGAGGCTGTGGCCGCCCCGCCCCGCTCCGCGCGCGCCCCGCCCCGCGCGCCCGCGCAGCGCATCCCCGGCCTCCGACCGCGCCGCCGCCGCCGATTGGCTGGGCGGGGGCGCGCTCACCGCCTCCAGACCAGTGGCGGCCCGCGGAACGCTCTCCGGAAGTGAGGTAGGCGCTCACCTCCCCGCCGGCGTCGCGCGAGGCCTCTCGGCCCGCGGCTTGCGGGAGCTCGCGCCCGCGCCTGCCCACCGGCCGCGCCCCGCGCTCTCCGCCCCGCCCCCCGGGAGCGGCAGGGAAAGGCCGGGAGAAAGCGGGGTCCCCGCCGGGCGCGCCCACCCAGAGCCTTTCCCTGCCTGAGCGTCCCGCGCACCCCTCGGTTCTGCAGCCCCCCCAGGAGCGCTCGTTGTCTCCACGCACCAACCCGGGCCTTCGCGCGTACTCCGAGTCTCCCCGTCCCCTGCGCATTCCCCGTGTCCCCTGGCGCCCTGTGTCTCCCGCACCAACCCCCAGACCACCAGGCTTCCGCGCCCCTCCAGTCTCCCAGGGCCTGGCGGAGGTTTGCAGCAGGATGACCAGCGCCCACCTCGCCCGCCGGAGGGGTTCCTGCCTGCCGGGTCCCAGGGGCGCCCCCCAGGCTAGTGTGTGGAAGCGATCCTCCGTAATTCCATTCTGGGGTGTCCTTTTTATGCCTGAGCCTCCTTATTATCCAGCAACAGCCTTTCTGCATTTTTTACACAAGACAATGGAGGACAAATGCATGGGGCAGGGGCGGCACTGACCCTGGGCTCACAGTGAACTTGGGGACCCAGGCCAGTAGGAGGCAACGACCAGAGCTACCCACTGGGCCCACGGGCCAAGGAAGGTGGGAAAAAGCCCTAAGCGAGGACATCTAAGTCTGGGGGCCAAGGAGTCCCCTCCCACATCGTTTTGGCGGCTGTTTTGGCCGGTCACCAGGTGCTGAGACTTAGCGAAAGCTTTCCTCCTGTCCACAGTATTATTACATAGTTGCTTTTCTCTGCGGCTCCTGGTTCCTGTCTGCGTCCTGTTGTCGACAAGTTGTTTTACGGAAACAAGTCAGCTCAAGCAGATGGACTTCCTTCCCGTGCCCTCGGGTTTACCACCATAAAGCCCCGGGGGTGCTTTCTCCTCAAAGAACCCCAGCCGGCTCCCTCCTTTGTAAGAGCCTCCAGCTGTAACCCTGTATCTGGAGCCACAAACAGCTGCAGCTGCTTAAAGCCAGGGCCACACTGGGAGAGAATCTGCTTCCCACGGTTCCTGCTCCTTTCCTCTGGGGTGAGGACAGCATGAGGGTCGGTCTGTCCTCGGCCAGCAGGCTGGCTGTTGTCCTACACTGCAGTTCTGCCAGGCGATCACCTGTGTGTCTCATACCTATGAGATAGGAGGTGTTCAGAGGGCGGGTACAGTCCCCTGTGAGGACAGGCTGCCTTTGGTGGCAGGGCAGGAGACGGACACCATTGACCTCAGCACTTGGCATGCTGCACTGAGGGACAGTGTGAGGGACAGATGAACGGGCCACCTGACACTGTATCTGTGTGCGCCAGCGTCTCACCCAGGCAAGGAGTACAACTGGGGGTCAAGTGAGGAAATGGGTGACTAGCTGTACCCATGGGGGCTTGGCACCAGCTGCCCACTGCAGCAGAGCTGTGTCCCTCTTCTGTACCAGGCACTGTTGTGAGCCCTTCCTGGACAGGACAGCCCTGTCCCATCCCCATTTGATGGTTGAGGAGACAGACACACACAAGATTATGCAACTGCTAAGGGAAGCAGCCAGGGCGTGGGCCCACACAGGGGCTCAGAGTTGCTCCAATTCACCGCTATGGTGGAAATGCTTAAATTCTTCTGCAAGGGGGGGTGTCGCAGACAGAAAAACACACTGTGCACTGGGTCTGGGGCTCTGTATGTTCATTTGTTTTTTAAGGTACAACCACATGGACACCAAAATGTTAGTGAGGATGAGATCATGGCCTTCACTATTTTCCAAATTTTCTACGGTGGGCAGATACCACTTTGGTGATCAGAGTTATTTTTTTTGGCCAGAACCTTTCATTTGCACTGTGGGGACAGAGTCCCAGAGAGCAGTTTCCAGGCTTTCGGCCTCACGTGGAAAGTTGCTGGCTCGGGTAGTAGACGGCCATCAGCTATAACTAGTTGGCCATCAGCTGTAACCAGTTAGCCGTTGGCCACTGATATAAATGCCATGGCTGAGCTAACAAGCGCAGATTGCAGCCAGCAAGGGGGGTTGGTGGGTTGGTTAGCAGAGAAGCGGTCGGCGGATTGTGCATCGTGTGGCTCCTGCTCCCTGTGTCCCCAGCCCGGCCCCCAGCGAGAATATAGTGGTGTGACTCCCCCATCTATAGCTCCATTGTTGCTCCTTTTTGGCCTCACCATGTCCTGCGTTCTTGTGCGGGGAGCGGGAGCAGAGTCCCTGCATGACAGCACTGTCAGCCTCTGTATTTGGAAATGACTGTGTTCATCTTCCTCCTGTGGACTGTAGGTCCCAGGGTGAGTGCCCTGAGTGTGGGGAGCATGCCCCTGCAAGTGAGCCTGGCATGGTGTGACACACACCTTCAAATGTTTGGAGTGCATCTGCTCTTTGGTCTATTCAGCCTGAATTAAGATGACGCACCAGACATGGGGGTGCTTTGTGGCCCCAGGCAGACATGGCCTCTGCGGGTGAGAGACTGCCTCTGGTGCGGGTTGGTGAGCCCCACTCAGTGTGGGGACCACGATGGAGTCTCTGCACACCTGCAAGCAGCCGGCTCAAATGAACAGAGTTAGTGAGAGAGGGCGGGCGTGCTGGCTGTGCTCATGTGGGGAAGCTGGCGCACTCCTTGGCACTGTGGCCCTTGGAGTGGCCAGGGCCTTCCAGAGAGCCCGCCAGCCTGCTCCAGCCTGCAGCTCTGCCGTGCCTTCTGTGGGGGCAGAGCCCCAGAAAGTAGTTTCCAGGCTCTCAGCCTCACATAGACAGGTGCTGGCTCAGGTAGTAAATGGCCATCAGCTGTGGCTAGTTGGCCGTCAGCTGTAACCAGTGAGCCATTGGCCACTAATATAACTGCTGTGGCTACGCTAGCAGAAAGAGGAGAGAAAGAAAGAATGGGGGCTAGCAAGAAGATGGCGGCTGGGCTGGCAAGCGTGGATGGCGGTTGCGGACAGTGTGGATCCAGCCTCCAGTGAGAGTATAGTGCCGCCAGCGAGAATATAGTGGTATGACTCCCCTACCTATGGCTCCGTGGGTGTTCCTTTTTGGCCTCACCATATCCTGCGTTCTTGTGTGGGGAGCGGGACCAGAGACCCCGCAGGTCGGCCGGCACGACAAATGGCGCAGCGAGCAGGGTCTCCCGCACGACAAATGGCGCAGCGAGCAGGGTCTCCCGCACGACAAATGGCGCAGCAAGTAGGGTCTCCCGCACGACAAATGGCGCAGCGAGCAGGGTCTCCCGCATGACACCTTCTCTCCCTTCCAGAAGCAGGACTGAGGAAGCCGCCCTGGGTGGAAGACGTCCCTGTCCAGTCCATGCTCCTGGCAGAGGGACAGTACTTCAGAAACCCCTGGATGTGGCCTATGACATCCATTCCATGGGGGGAACATGTTGTGGAGCTGAGCCACCATCACTGAGGTGGGGACAGAAACTGCACAGCAGGCACAGCACATGACAAGGAGTCCTCTCACAGGAAGGGAACACTTGTGACCAGGAATTCAGACAGCCTCCTGGTGCAGGGCACATAGGAAGGGACTGATGGGAGCAGAAGGTTGCTGCAGAGCGCCAGAGCTTAGGGCATGTCTGAGATGCTCCATGAAGGTGGAATAGGTATGTGGATATTTGGCCCAAGACCTGCACACAGCAGATGGGCACCTGAGGGCAGCACCAATAATCCATCCGTTGACATTGAACATAAGGTTAGGGCTTCAGACGTCTGGGAGTGCCTGCCTGTCCTATTGACTGGTCCACTCCTGACTACAGCCTGCATTTCAAGAGTCATGGCACCATCTGGCATGTCCCCTGGATACCCTGTTAAGTGGCTGGCATGGTTGAGGTGCCCCACTAACCACTGCTGCTGACAGATTGCTATAGAAGCTACAAATTCTATCAAGAAAGAGCTGCCCATTGAAAACAGCCCAGGTGACCCTCACAGAGTTGAGTTGAAGGGTTCAAACATTTGTTCATTGGTTCCTTTACTAAGTAATTAGCAAGCCAATTTCAAACACTGGGAACACAGGGAAGAAAAAGCAGGACACAGTTCTTGCCCTCACAGAGCTTATGTTCTCCTGGATAGAGACTATGAACCAGTCAAGTAACACACACACACACACACACACTGTACTTTCAGAATGGAAGTATAAACCAGGGTGTTGTGATGGGGACAGCGCAGGGAAGATGACGGCTGAGCTGAGGGCCAAAGGACAGTGAGGAGTGCCCGGGAAACGCACCTGCATGGCCTGGGTTCTGAAAGGGTAAAGTATTCCCCAAGGGTTTAGATGGGGGCCTGCCCTCAGCCTGGTTTGCACTAAAATTTCATGCTCCCTGTGTGGTCTCAGAGACCCTAAGCCAAGACATTATCCCAGAGATCCAGGTTAGGGGGTTTTGGGTGGCTGGTGGCAGCAGCACACGTCCTTTCACCCCAGACTGTGCAGGATTGCCACCGAGAAAGGCACCCAGGCAGGGGATGACAACACCTAAGGAAACAAGCCCCATGCACTACAGGTAGAAGAATCAAACGTGAAGGACATTAGATACTGGAGTTATCACCCACAGACAAAACACAAGCAGGTACAAAAGAAACAAGAGGAAAAAGCTAATAGAAAAATGAAGACCAGGCAGATTTCAAAAACAAACACCAAAGAGATCCTCCATAAATAAAAAAACTGAAGTTTGTAAAGTTCAGTGGATGGGTGAAAAGATTAGGTGCTGCTGAAGACAGAATCGGTGAAGTGGAAGACAAGTCTGGAGATATTAAATAATGCAGCGCTAACAGAAAATGCAAAAGAGAGGTCAAAAGTGTGGCGAGAGGTGTGCAGATCTACAACATACCTTTCCTCATAGTTCTGGGACGAAAGAGAACAGACGATAGGGAGGCCATTCCTCCTGCGGGACCCATCACAGTAGCGCAGCATTAGGGCACAGCGCTCTGAGCAGGCCAGCGGAGTAACAGAAAGTGTGGGGGGCCCACAACCAGCTGGAACAGGAACTGTAGGGGGCTGGCGGAGAGCCGCGCTGGCACAAGCAGTCAGCAGTCAGGCTCTCAATGCTTGTTCCGCATCCATTATGGGAAACCACTGGGAGTTTTTCCACGGTGGGAGAGATGGTCAGCTTCCTGCTCCCATAGCATCCCTGGTTGTGGAGAGAGTCCACTGTGGAGGCACAGGTGGGTATGAGGCCGTGGAGGCATGAACGGGGGTGGGGGTTGGGGAGAGGGTGGGGACCGGGGACGGGATGGGGGCATGGACAGAGGTGGAGGCCGGGGAGGGGGTGGAATGTGACTACAGGTGGCGTGGATTTTGGAGGAAGATTCAGCAGGACTGGATGAAGAGTATGAGGATGAGAGATGGAGATGGAGGTGAATTCACTGTGAGGGATGACAGGGGAGGTGAAAGGTGAGAGGACAAGTAAGAGTGAAACGTGGACTTTCCTGACACACTGCAATAGTACATTATCAATATGCCCATTAATAACATCTCACCTGCCTCCTGGGTGAGATGTCATTAGTGGGCATATTAATAACATACCATTACAGTGTGTCAGGACAGTCCTTTCAGGAAGCAGATGCACCCTCCTATTGGGGGTGCGTATAAGGGACACCCAGACAGTGCAGGGAGAGGGCTGGGCGGGGCAAGTCATGGGACCCTGGAAGGGGGGGCCTCCTGCAGGGCTGTGGCTTTCAATGGAGCCCTGGCCAGCACAGGAGGCTGATGCACCTGGAAGCCCAGAGGCAGGGAGTCAGAGTCTGTCCATTCAGAGGCCCGGCTACGCAGCGAGTGGTGAGTGAAGAAGAGCTCACAGAGGAGATGGTAACCAGAGGTGTGTCACCCATCGCTCAAACCACCAGCAGGTAGAGAAGCACCTGTTTAGAACAGCAGAAGAAAAGAAAGCACTTGGGAATGAACTTAAGAAACCAGAAAATGTGAGAATCCTATTTCGGGAAAGAAAAGAGGTTTACTCATTCCTTTAACCTGTGCTAAACTGTAATCGCCATCAGAATGCTAATGTGGAAACAGCCCAGTTAATTCCCAGATGTTTACAGAAAACAGTGTGAGCACATGTCCGGGATGCTTTTGCAACAGAAGAGTGAGGAATGACCACGTGTTGTGTAAGGATGACGCGATGGGTGACACAGTACAGATCAACAGAACGACGCTGAGGGTCCGGAATGGAACTGAATTATACAGGAAGTTAGGACGCAGCAACAGTTGCATCACAATCACTATGGAAAAGATGGATTACCCAGAAAATGTTGGGACAACTGGCTAGACATTTTTTTTTTAACTGAATCTTTACCTCACTCCTTACACCAAAATAAATTCCAGATGGAGTAGGAATTTAATCATAAAATATGAAACCAGAAAAGCTCTAGAGAAAAATTAGAAAAAACTGTTTATCATCTTGGAGTGAGGAGGGCTTTGTCAAGCAAGCCACAAAACTCTAAAAGACAAGATTAATCATTTTGTCTCTGTTCTTTAAAAAAAGTCAAAGGACCACAAACAGGGAAAAACTGCAACAGATATATCAAAAGACTAATTTTTAACACATGAAGAGCTCTTGCAAATCAGTAATGAAAAAAAGAACCTAATAGAAAAATCTGCAGGAGGTATGACCCCCATTTCACATTCACTATTAAAAATTATATAAATTTACAATGAAATAAATGGTGTGAAAAACAAAGGCAATAAACACACAGCCGTCTTCCTAATAATTTAAGACACTTCCCATTGACCCACGCTCTGGAGGCATTCATGTCTGTGGTGTCTGCACGCGGTGCCACTCGCACCTCTTCCCAGCTCCACAATCGGGATGTCACACTGGCAGCTGGAAGCTGGCCGTAGTGTGAGTATTTGCACCACAGAAATTGGCAAACAAAACCCATCTTGATTTATTGTTTTGTTTATGGCCAGACTTCTCAAAGGCAACACCCTGGGAGCTCATCTCACAAGAACTTGGCTCTCAGCCTCCTGCCAACTGCCATGGACCCTGCAGTGCTGTGGGTGTTAGAGTTTCTGGATGTTTATCTCCACAAACAAATCATTTCAGGGTCAGGAAAGTGATTTTTAAAAAGGCATTAAAGGGGTGGCCGGTTAGCTCAGTTGGTTAGACCGTGGTGCTGAAACACCAAGGTTGCCGGTTAGATCCCTACATAGGCTGCACCCTCTTAAAAAAAAAAAAGAAAGAAAAGAAAAAAAGGCATTAAACACAGATGCTCCATTTCCTGGAACAAAGGACCAAAGTTCTGAGACAGAGAAGGGCGACTGTTTTCCTGAGTGAGCCGGTGGAGACAGCACCTTCCCGGTTACAGCTACACCCAAACCCATGGCTTCAAATCGCCACCAGAGAGCCAGATTGGCACCTTGGGCCCCAGGATGACCAGCCTTAGCTAGCAGTGAGGGGCATGGACAGGGAGCCTGCGGCGCCAGGCAGGCACCCCGGGGCTTGGCCACCCCAGGCTCCATGACTACACAGATGGCAGCGTCTGTCTGGCCACCAGGTCCACTGCCAGGTCATCCTAACTTTGGATTGGCCACTGGCTCCCACCCCTTCCTGAAGGCCCCTGGGCTCCTCCTGTCAATGACCACCCACTCCCTCCTCTCTGGGCCAGGAGGAGCCTCAGGTGACATAACCCTGCATGGCTCTCAAGGCAAGGTTGGAATAGGCCCCCAGCTTCCACCTGGCACTCTCACTCACACGCTCTCTCTCCATCGCTCTGATTCTCAGTGTCTCTGCTGAGGACTAAACTGTGTCCCCCTCAAATTCATATGTTGAAGCCCCCAATGTGACTGTCTTCTAGAACAGGGCTCTTAGGAGGTCACTAGGGTTAAATGAGGTCATAAGGGTGGGGCCCTAATCTGATAGGACTGGATTTATAAGAAAAGAGAAAAAGCGCTCTCTCTGCTGGGTGAGGACTCCGCAGGTAGGAGGCCATCTGTAAGGCAGGGAGACCCCTCACCAGGAACAGAGTTGGCTGGCACCTTGATCTTGGACTTCCAGCTCACGGACTGTGAGAAATAAATGCCTGTTGTTTAAGGCACCCAGTCTGTGGTATTTTGCTGTGGTGGCCTGAACTGACTCATTCTGACTCTTTCTCTCCACTTGCACTTGGAAGACAGACCCATGTTGGGAGGAAGCCCAAGTCACAAGAAGAGGCACATGCAGGTGGCCCCACAGGTGGCCAGCAACCACCACTGGTGCAGGCATCTCAGAGGATACCAGCCTAGCCTTCCCACACACCGCTGGGTGTTGGAAGCACAGAGTGAAGGGACAGAACCATAAGACCCAGGAGGTCTGGTGGCTGAGGTATGTTTTTATGGTCTTTTTCTATGCACACACATACTTTCTCCCAAATCTGGATTGAAGTATGCATACCACGTTTTTTCACCTAACAACACATTAAGAGAATTGCTGAAACCTTGAAAGTTTTTCTCAGTGGCTTTTGGTGTTCTGTGATACGAATTACTCTAATCTGCTTACCCAGATGTCCACTTGGGGACATTTAGTCCAATATGTGGTAAAACATCACTGGCATCTCATTAAAATGGTCAATTAGGAGATGTGATAAAAAAATATGGTTAATGTTTAAATTTAAAAAATGGGGGGTGGCCGGGTGGCTCAGGTGGTTGGAGCACTATGCTCCTCGCACCAAGGTCGCCGGTTTGATTCCCACATGGGCCAGTGAGCTGCGCCCTCTATAGCTGGATTGAGAATAACGGCTGGGCTCCCGCGAGCGGCCAGTGTAAGCTGCCCTGTGCTGCTGTGAAGCTGCCGTGTGCTGCTGTGAGCTACCATGAGCAGCCGGTAGCCAACGTGAGTGAATGGTAGCCGGCGAGAGCTGCCGTGAGCTGTCGTTAGCGGCCGACGACCAATTGGCTCAGCTGGGTAGAGCGCAATGCCCATAACACCAACATGGGCCTGTGAGCTGCGTCCTCCACAACTAGACTGAGAAACAATGGCTTGACTCCGAGTTGGGGGGGCCGGAGGGGGTAAAGGGAAAAAAATATTACAGTAAAAGACACATTGCTATTAATCCCCCTCAAAATACTCCCTCTCACTTCAAGCACTCTTATCCCATCGTTCTTGCCACTTCCTGAAGCAGTTCTGCAAGTCCTTTTTCGTGAGTGTCCTTAGTTGCACTGTCATGGTTGCCTCGATGTCCTGAATCATTTTGACTTTGGGGAAGAGCCAGAAGTCACACGGTGCCAGATCCAGCGAATACGATGGATGAGGACACACCGTAATGTTTTCGTTGGACAGAAGTTGCTGTACCAGAAGCGATGTGTGACACGGAGCCTTTCCATTGTGATCGCAAAATACAGTGAACGCTGCTGCCGAGTGCCATCCAACAGAAAGGCAGGGATCTTCATACGGGAAGTGGCATGTTGACCCTTAGTAACAGTGTGTGACAAGTTTCAACTTGTTTGGTGCAGTTGGGTGTGAGCTACGGTTGAGAGAAGTTGTGTTTTAAGTGTGCCATGAATCATCCTCCCTCACGACCGCTCCGTGTCACACATCGCTTCTGTTACGGCAATTTCTGTCCAACAAAAACATTACGGTGTGTCCTCATCCACCTTATTCACTGGAGCTGGCACCATGAGACTTCTGGCTTTTCCCCAAAGTCAAAATGATTCAGGACATCGAGGCAGCCATTGCAGTAGAACTAAAGACACTCACGAAAGAGGACTTCCAGAACTGCTTCCGAAAGTGGCAAGAACGATGGGATAAGTGTTCAAAGCGAGGAGGAGTATTTTGAGGGGGATTAATGGCAATGTGTCTTTTACTGTTATAAAATTTTTTTTTATTTAAACATTCACCATATTGTTTGATCACACCTCATAGTTCTTAAAACAATAGTAAGAGCTATAGGAAGGAGGAGGTTATATTGTCATTATTAATGGAATTTGATGATATCCTGAGAAAACACAAGGGAAAAACTGGGAAAAGCTCTGTAAATAATCAGAGCTCAGAATGTTGTAAGCTATAAAGGGAAAGTCTGTTCCCCAAAACAGCAAGCGATGAAACAAAACACCTCCCATGGCAGAGAGCTGATCTAACATCTATTGGACAGAGCTCTGAATTTGGGCTGAGTGTAGGACCCCCATCCCCCGAAAGAAGACCCCCCCCAACATCCTTCCAGCAGAAGCTGAAGGTGTGCGGCTGGGTTATAAAGGAATGTTTGAGTGTAGACAGTGGCGCCATGTCTCTGTGGGGAAACTGATCACATGCTCCCCAGCAAATGGAGACGTCCAGAAGGGTAATAGAGGAGGCAGTGGTTAATTGTGTGTCAGTCACCCTGACAAGCCACAGGTGCCCAGATTGGACACGATTTCTGGGTGTGTCTGTGAGGCTAGTTCCAGCCAGACTAGCATTCGATTGGTGGGCTGTCTAAGAAGTTGGCCCTCCCCAATGTAGTGGGCCTCATCCAACCAGTTGAGGGCCTGAATAGAACCAAAAGGTGGGGGAAGAAGGAATTCACCCCTTGTTCCTGCCTCATGGCTTCAACTGGGACATCACGTCTCTCCTTCTGCGCCCACGCTGGGACTGACGCCCTCGGCTGCCCTGGTTCTCAGACCCTCAGACACAGATGGAATTGACCACCAGCTTTCCTGCCCCCAGTTCACAGATGGCAGACCTCCACGTCACAGCCTCCATGTCACAGGAGCCAGCTTCCCACAGGCAGCGTCCGTTAGCGGTACGTCCCCTTGGCTGTTTCTCTGGAGAACCCTGACGGATACAAGGAGCTTGAAAACCTGATGCTGCAGTTGTGCTGGAAGAAGAATGTTGGCTGTGCTTGAGCGCTGCCCTGGGTCTTCTCACTCGTGAGCCCCCACGCCCATGCTGCTGGTCATGAGAGCAGCCAGTGACAAAGGGTGTAAAATGAGGCGCAGCTGACGCCCGGAAGCACCAAGTGAAGCCAGCAGTGTTGTCATTGTCACTGTTACCAGGCATTGGAGGAAGAAGTGGAACGAGTCTCCTAAGGTGGCCATGAACAAGCCACGCAGCATCACTGCAAGACCCCAAGAAAGGAGCAGTGGTACAGAACAGGCGTGGGACGCACGGCCTCTTCTCAAGTCGCTCGCAAGAAAGTCAAGTTTGAGTCTCCCTCGCACAACACACCAACACGAAACCCAGATGGAAGACACAGTTAAAAAGAAAAAGCACCAAAAAAGCGTAAAAAGGAAGAGCCATCACTGGGGTCACAGGGACTTTCTGAGGAAAGAGACTCTGAAGGACACCGCGGGCTGAAAGCCAGGTTGTGTCTGTGTACCTGGACACCTGGAGATGCAAATGTCGCTACAGCCAAAAAGCCACCACCAGCAAAGTTACAAGGCAAACGGCAGAAAAGGGTCTGGGACATATGTGGGGGGCCAAGGGCTGATACGCTGGGTACATGCCAGCCTCCAGCACGTGGACAGGAGCACTGGGTGTGCGCAGGGCAGGGCACAGGCCTAGGTGGTGATGAGTGGGCTGAGCTCGTGAGGGTGGGGCCCCACCTACAGGGCTGCCTCAGTTGCCCATCAGATTGCTGGGGACTGAACACCAGGATCCCAGTGTTGGCACTCGGTGGGCAGTGGTGTCAGTGCACAGACGTCCCCACAGACGGTAGGAGCAGCACATGCCCAGAATGAGCTCCGAAGGCTGAGCGGGTGTGGGTCAGGCAGCCATAGCACAGCCACCCAGCTGTGGGAAATAGCAAGTTGAGATCTGGCTACAAAGAGAACATACCATATGATCCTATTTGGTTAACAAAACGTGTGTAAATGCATGTACATGTAAAGTGCATATTTACGTGTAGTGGGTAAGGCATGTAAAACATCTACACTCAAGTCCAGGGAAAAAGATGGAAAGATTAGAAATGCTCTCTGTGTTAAGAAGTTGTCTCTGTGGTGGGAATTTGGTTGACTTAGTTTCTTTTTTTTCAATTACCTCTATGTCTTATTTTCTCAGCAATGCATATGTATAAGTTGTGTAACAAAATACAGGAAAATGCCACAGGCTTTCGGAGTCACATTGCATTGCAGCCGTCAGGCTACTCACCCATCTGGCTGGGGTTTGCCTAGTCCTGGAAAGACCAAGTGAACAAAGGGCCCCCCAGCCCACCTGCGCCCTGCAACAAACTGAGGTGTCTATGTAAGGATGCTGTCTGCTTAGGGTACCATCACTACCATCAAACAAAATTATGCAAATCTGTAAGAGGGCACCAAAGTCCCCGGGGAGATGGTGCGAGGAGTAACACACAGAAGAAGTAAGTACATGACTGCTTGTTCATTGTCACCAGTATCAGGAACCATAGCATTTCCCTGTCTCCTTGGCATAGACTGACCGTGGGCCTGGGTCAGGAGAATACCCTGCATCTCAGTTTACTCAGGCTGGTGTCCACTTGGGTATTCTTAGTGCTGGTGAGGCTCAGGCATGGCACCGTGGCGCTGGGACCTGGAGCAGCCCTCTGCCCAGCAGTGGGTCCTGCAGGTGAAACCAGAGATGTCAACAGGGACGCAGGAACAGGTATGAGTGACACTTCAAATAGCAAAGCATAGGGAAAGGCAAGTCTCACAGCAGAGAAGCTGACGGATCAGACACGTGGAACACGTTTGCCAGTAAAATGTCAGCATGGGACGTTCCCAGCATGGGAATGTGCTTCCGTGTGTTATGAAAGTCAGGACAGACGGCCCAAGGACAGTGGCCTGGGTCGGGAAGAATGCACGAGGAGGCGCCCCCACACTGACCAGCCCGCTCTGGGTCCTGAGAACAAGGGGCACCTTTGTGTTTCATTTAATACTTCTCTGTGTTTCTTACAATGGGAACAGTGTCACAATGAGCCAGTGCATGAGTTAGATGCTGAATGAAAGAGGAAAGCAGCAAGTCGCTGACACAGAAGCCCACAAGGGACGCTCACGGATAAGTCATAACAGCGGACCCCAGTGCCGGCAGCACCAGTGTTCAGCCTCGGCACTGGTCAGATGACCGTAGGAATGGTTTCCCGTTTTCTTTATTTTTCTCATGTTTACAATTAGCAAAAATGATTTTGGTAATCTGAAAGCAACATTACATCTTAAGTCAAAGAAGTAAAGTGGGGCTGATGGAGGGGCCCCAAATGCCGGCTTTGTGTGGGATCCAATGCAGCGGGAGGCGGGGGGAGGCACAGTTTGGAGCAAATAGTATTCTTCAAAGATTTGTGTCGGGTGCTGGACACAAGACAGGGAAGCCTGGTCGCAGGTACAAAGGCCGCAGGTGTCCTGGACACACTGGCTGGGTGCTGGCCTGGCTGGCGCTGCAGGTGGGGAGGAAAGAAGTGGGTGAGAGCCGTGGGGCCAGCGGCCCAGGTGACCTGGGGACTGACTGGGTTTGGGGGAGGAGGAGGAGAGAGGAGTGAAAACCAGCTGAGGTTCAGAGACTGCCCGTCCCCCAGGAAAAAGAAAATTCTGGACCAATATGCAGAACAGAACATAAAACAGACGCACACACCAAACGGGCGAGTGTGTCTGGGATTTGGAACCATGGGGGACGGGAGGACCTAGTTCAGTTATACAGTGGAGTCACACAGACACAACATGTTGCCCAGGAAACTTCCAGACACTGCAAATGAGCGAGATTCACCCTCACATGACATTGTCCACCTTACAAAATAAGAAGGGGAAAAAAAATCAAACCCCAAGTAAGCAGAAGGAAGGATTATAATAAAAATCAGAGTGGAAATCAATGAAATGGAAAACAAATGCAATAAAGAAAATCAATAAACAAAATGTGGTCCGTAAAATTGATAAACCTCTAGGCCGATCAGGACAAAAAGAGACGGAAGACAAAAACGACCAATATCAGGGACATGGATGAGAAAGGGACAGAAGGAAACATTTAGGTTATTGTCTTGATATGGTGATGGTTTCATGGGTGTAAATACTTATCAAATTTATCGAATAACCCTTGGGTCCAAGAAGAAATTAAAAGGGGAACTTAACAAATCATGCATTTCAGTATGTGCAGTTAGGCCTCAATAAAGCAGTTAAAACAAAATCACGAAAGCGTTATTGGGAGGACTTTTAAAAGACCTAAGTGAAAGGTGAGAGGGAAAAGCTAAACAGAGATATCAGAATGTCACAAATGTTGGGGTTCAAGACTTGCCCAGAAGGGTCCCTGGGAACACCCCAGACTTTGGCTTGACCCTGAAGGGCAATGCCCTGGACGCAGGAAGGCAGGGCCTCCCAAAGCCTGGCGGCATCCATGAGTGGGCCCAACCCCACTGGATGGACAGAAGGAAAAAGAAATTCTGAACAACAGAACACCGCCAGAGCCTCCCCGTTTTCTTGACAGTGACCACCACATAGCCAAGATCCCCAGCTGTGCCAGGACACAGGATCACGGTAAACCCAGAAGAAGCAATAGACACAAATCCACGCGTCACCAGACATTGCCATTGTTAGAAGGAACCTTAAAATGTGAGCAATGTGTTCAAGACATAAATGAAAAAGAGAGAATTTCATCAGAGAATTGAAACTAAAGAAAAAGAATCCTATGGAAATTCTAGAACTGAAATATAAAAATGACAGAAATTAACTGCATAGATGGCTTGAAAAGCAGATTGCACACGACAGAGAGAGGACTAGTGAAATGCAGAGCAGTGGATAGAAACCCCCCGATGGATGCGTGGAGAGGAGAGCAGTAGAAATACGGAGCATGAGGTGTTGGGGATGGAGTAAGAACCTGACACAGGTGCACGTGAAGCCCCAGAGAGAGAGGCGTGGGGGACAGAGTGCAGACACAATATGTGAACAATACCGGCTGAGAATTTTAAAACACTGACGAAAGACAACAAGCCACAGATTCAGGAAGCTGTATGAATTGAATTAGCATAAATAAAAGAAAATCAGCTAGGAACATCCTAGCAAAACTGCTGGAAGTAGAAATTTAAAAAGCATCCATGGAAAAATGGTACATTATCTTCAAAGTGCAACAAAAAGATATGAAGCACATTTTCAACAGAAACACTGGAAGCAAGAAGACAGTGGAGTGAGGTCTTGAAAGTGCCCAAAAGATAATGACCACCAACCTCCAATCCCATACTGGGTGCCCGGGTGCCCACAGTGCAGGCCACTCCTGTTGGCCACCCCAGCTGCCCCGACTGGCGCCCCCACTCCTGAAGGCAGCACCCCCCACACACTCCAGGACACCCGACAAGCTCCCCATGCCCTGTCACACTGTCCCCACCTGCAAGGAGGCCAATGTCCAGCCCTTGGATCACGCCCGCACTGCTCAGGGGTGCTGACCTGCCCTGCAGAAGCTGGAAGCTCACTGCTGCCACTCGGGGGCCTCAGCTGGCCAGGGTCCTGCTGCAACCAGGGACAGCCTCACCTCCTTTCTGTGTCCAGATGACAGAGCGGAGGGACATCCTAGCCGCCCACTGCGTTCTCTCCTGGCAACTGACGTCTGGGGGTGGCCTGATTTCTGTCTGCCCAGTCTGTGCTTGGACATTTCCTCCGCTGCATGGTGAGTGACACTCTCAGGGTCCTCCATGCCCGAGTCTCTCTCCTCATGGTGGCCCCTCTCTCAGAAGCCTGCGGCGGCCCTCTGCCATCTGAGCCCCCAGGGCCGTGGATGGCCGTCCAGCACGTGTGCATTTGTCAGGCAGGGTAAGGTGTGTGGGTGTTCCCAAGTCCTCCTCCCTCCAGGGGTGGGCTCACTCCCCCCCACCCCCCGAGTGTGGGCTGGCCTGACGCGGGCAGTCATCAAGTCTTGCAGGGCTGTCCCACCAGCTCTGGTCACACTGGCCGAGGGGACGCCGGCTGCCATGCTGGGAGGACATGCAAACAGCCACATGGAGAGGGCCCCTCCGGGAGGAGCTCAGGCCCCAGGAACAGCTACATGCGGGAGCTTAGAAGTGGACCTCCCAGAGTCTTCAGAGGACTGAGGCCTCTGGGGACACCCCAAACTAGAGCCACCGGGCTAAGCCTGTCCCAGACCCTGACCCACAGAAGCTGTGACATGATGGTTTGTTGTTTTGAGCTGCTACATTTGGAGTAACTTGTTACCCAGCAATTGATAATCAATATACCAAAAACGGTTGTTCAAAATATGGAGCAATGTCAGACTATGGGACTATGGAAATTTCACAACAATTTTGGACATCTGTGAAGTAAGAGAGATGAGCCAGGTAGCAAACATGGGAAGCTGCTAAGCATTGGTGTGGCTGAGTGATTGTTCCTCAGCCTTTTACTATTTTCTCTGCACTTTTAAGTCTTAAAATATTTTTATGAAAAAATTAGAAAGAAAAGGCACTAGTTTGGGCTTTTCTTTCTTTTAAATATATATTTCCCCCCTTTCTTCTTCCTCCCCTGCTCTGGTTCAAGCCCAGGGCAGGCAGCCCAGCTCCAGGGAGAGCTGTTGTTCACAATCTTAGCTGTAGAGGGCGCAGCTCACTGGCCTGTGTGGGACTCAAACCAGTGACCTCAGTGTTAGGAGCACAGCACTCCAACCACCTGAGCCACTGGTTCAACTCTAGTTTGGGTTTTCAAAGCAGAGGTCTTCAGCTTTGGCCTCTTGGGTGGCTGTGTGCTATCATGACCCTCAGGGCACTGACGACCCTCAGGGCACTGACCCCTTGCTGCACCACTCGCTCCACCCCGCAGTGCAGGTGAGGATGCAGGCTGCACATGAGGAGGGGGCCCAGTTGTCAGCCGCTGCCTCTGGCGTGGCCTCCGCAGGTGTGGCCTCCTGAGCGTGATTCAAGTGGTCTTGCAGTTTTGTTTTTACTCTTAGCTCTAACATCACCTGGAATTCATTGTTAGGACAGTATGAGGTTGGGATTCGGTTTACCCTTTTCCTTCTCTAAATGGAAATCCCAGCATCACTGAAGAGCCTACCTTTTCCTCAGTGATTTGAGGTCCCTAAATTTCCATACACGTGGTTTTCCGTTGGGCTTGTTTTCCGACTCCTGCTTTTATTCCATTTGCCTGTTTGTCCCCGTACAAATACTACAGAGTTTTAATGGCTGTAATTTGGTGTAATATACAGAAGATAATTTTCCTCTCCCTGAGTTTTCTTTTTTCTTTTAGAATTTTCTTGACTATTCTTGTGGATTATCTCTTCCAAGTGACTTTAGGATCAGTTTATCAAGTTACTGTATTTGAAAATCTCAGTGACATGTGATTGGGATTAAATCGACTTTACAACCTGACTAGTGAAGAGTATGTGTATTTTACATCTTTGCTTCCAAATCAGAATGGAGCGTTTTCTGAGTTAGTTTGAGCTCCTGTCACGTCCTACAGTTAAGGTTTAGTTTTTCAAAAATGTAGTCATGCACATTTCCTTTTAGGGTTATTCCCATGGGTGTTGGGGCGACTGTGAATGGCACCTGCAGATGCTTGAGGGCTCGCGTGGGTAACCACAGGTGGCGGGAGTCCTGGGGGGACAGACAACAGGGGGAGGGGCGCTCATGGGGATGTCCGGGCAGGTCAGGCACAGGTCCCAGAGACAGGTGAGCTGTGGGGCACAATATGCCCGCCCCGAGGGAGGGGCGGGCGGTCCCCGGGCCCGGTCTCCACCCTCGACCTGCGTCGCCCAGTCCCTGAGCTCCGCTTTTCAGACCCCACCCGGGGCCCCGCCCATAGCCCCGCTCACAGATCCAGGTCCGGTTCCAGGCGAGTTTACCACCCAAGGCACCGCCCACCACAGTCGGACCCGCCCCTCAGGCCCCGCCCACCAAACAGAGCCCCGCCCCGCCTCCGGAAGTTCTCGCGCTGCCGACGAGGCCTGCTGGTGTGTGGTTCCGAGGCTCGGTGGCCCTGCCGGGGCTCGGAGTCGCGGGTTCGAGCCGTCACTTCCCCGTCGCGGCCTGGGTGCCCGTCTCCGTCTCGCAGGCGCGGCCGTTGCAGGAGACGGAGCCCCGGCGCTCGCGGCGAATCTGCCGCTGCGAATCGGCGGGCGCGGCGGCGGCGGCGGCCTCGCGAGAGTCTGGGCGCGGACGCGGCGGCGCGCCGGCCGCCGAGGCGGACAGAGCGGGCAGAGCGGGCCGGAGCGGCGGAGCCGGTCCCGCGAGCCGCCGGCATGACGGGCCGCGTGTGCCGCGGCTGCGGCGGGACGGACATCGAGCTGGACGCGGCGCGCGGCGACGCCGTGTGCACCGGCTGCGGCTCGGTGCTCGAGGACAACATCATCGTGTCCGAGGTGCAGTTCGTGGAGAACAGCGGCGGCGGCTCGTCGGCCGTGGGCCAGTTCGTGTCGCTGGACGGTGGGTCCCGGGGCGGGGCGGGGTTCGGAAGCCCCTCTGCAGCCGGGGGAGCGACGTGAGGCGGCTGCGGCTGGTCCGGGGACGCCGGTCGCCTTCGCTTACGTCCCGTGAACGGGTCCACATTTCCACCCGGGGACCCGCCGCCAAGAGCCGCCTCCCCACGTCCCCGGCGGCCGCGGAGCTGCGCCCCGTCCCCACTTGTGCTGTTGAGTGTCCACTACGTGGGACCAGGCCGTTCGCCACCTCGCGGGGCGCGCGTCTCTCCCTCCGTCCCGGCCTCTGAGGTGCCCCCGCGGCGCTGCCGCTGCTGAGCCGGCCCGAGCGGCGGCCCCCGTGCGCGGACCCGACTTGTTGACCGGTTCCGGCTGGTGGCAGCTTGGGGCGGTTGCTGGCGCCTCCGGAAACGGCGTGTGAAGCTCTTGATGCGGACGCACGCTTTCCTTTCTCGGGGGTGGCTCCCAGGAGTGGGCGAGCGGAGTTTGAGTTTCCCGCGACGGTGGAGCTGGTGTCGGTGGCCGTGCCGTCCGCGCTCGGCAGCCGCGCTCCGTCTTCACCAGCGCTGGGTGTTGGCAGGGTTTGCACTCGGAAGGTTCCAATAGCTGTGCGGTGGCGCCTCGCGCGCTGCGCATTTGCATCGTCCCTCTAGTGCCTGTCGGTGATAAGCGGCCTCTCCAGGGCTTATTGGTCTCCCCTGATCCTCTGCTGAAAGGCCTGTTCAAGGCTTTTGTTCCTTTTTTATTGAGGTTGTTAGTTTTCTTACTGTTGAGTTTTGAGCGTTCTTGAAATATTTTCGTGGCAAGTCCTTGGTTGGATATGCAGTTGACAGAGCAGAAGTGAACATTTTGACTAAAAGTTTTACATTTTGATACAGTCCAGTTTATCGATTTTTTTTCTTTCGTAGATGGTACTTTTTGTGCATGTCCAAGAAATCTTCTGACTCTAGGTTGCCATATTTTTCTTCTAAAAGTTTTATTTTTTTGTTTTACCTTTAGATCTATGACTATTTTGAGTTTAAGTTTTATATCAGCGTGATGTGTGTAGTGGAGGCTCCTTATTTGCAGGTGGATGTCCTGTCCAGTTGTTCCAGCACCATTTGTCATGAGACTGCCTGTTTTCGAATTGCCTTTCCTCCTTTGGCAGAGGTCACTAGCCGTGCTTGTGGGTCTGTTTCTGGGCCCTCTCCTCTGTTCCCTTGGTCCCAGTGACATCCTTTGTCTACACCACACTGTCTAGTGTACTGTACATTTATCGTCAGTCTTGGAATCACGTGTTGTGTGAGTCCTCCAACTTTGCTCTTCGTTTTCAAAATTGTTTTAGCTGTGGTAGTTCCCTTCCCTGCCCATTCAATTTTAGAATAAGTTTGTGTATATTTACCAAAAAATGTTACTGGGGTTTTGATTGGAGTCGCATTAAAGCTCTTGATAAATTTGGGGTGATTTGACATTTTTACTATATCGTGTCTTCCAGTCCGTGAACACAGCATGTCTCTCCACACGTTTAGGCTTTCTTTGCTGTCTTTCATCAGCGTTGTGTAGTTTTCAGCATATAGCTCCTGTACAACTTTGTAGATGTATGCCCAAGATCCAAACAGAAGTATTGTAAATGATGTTTTTTAAATGTTTAGTTTTTGGTTATCCATTGTTAATATATAGAAATATGGTTGATTTCTGTTGTTGGCCTGTTTCCTGTGACCTTGCTAAACTTTTTAGTTCTAGGAGTTTTTAAAATAGATTCCTTGGGATTTTCTATGTAGACACTCATGCTCTCAATAAATAGGGGCTGTTTTATTTTTTTCCTTTTATTTCTCTTTCTTGCCTTAGAGCAGACATGCCTTCCTTCTTCTCAATCAGGGAAAAGCATTCAGTCTCTTCCCAATCAATGTAATGTTAGCTGTAGGTTTTTGGTACCTAGTGTTTATCAAGTTGAGGATGTTCCCTTTCTACTCCTAGTTTGTTGAGTTTTTATCACGAATGGGTGTTGAATTTTGTCGTATGCTTTTCCTGTATCAACTGATAAATCATGTTTTTTTCTTTAATACGCCAATATGGCTGATTTTTGAATATTGAACATGCCTTGCGTTTGGGGTAAAACTCACTTGGTCCTGGGTGTTATTCTGGGTATGGGTTGCTGGATTAGATGTGCTAATGTTGAAGAGTTTTATGTTTCTATTCATGTTGGATATTGGTCTGTAGTTTTCTTGTAATGTCATTGTCTGGTTTTGATATCAAGGTCATGGGCCTCATGGAATGAGTTGGGTAATATTCCCTTCTCATCTGTTTTCTGGAAGAGATTGTATGGAACTTGTGTTAGGTTCCTTGAATGTTTGGTGGAATTCTCCAGTGTAGCCATCTGGGCCTGGAGGTTTCTTGTTCAGAAGATATTTAACTACAGATTTCGTTTCTTTAGTAGTTGTAGGTTATAGTTATAGTTTAGATTATCTCCTTCACCTTGGGTGAGTTTGTGGTTTTGAGGATTTGGTCCGTTTGATTGAGGTTGTTAAATTTTTGTACAGAGAATTGTTGGTACTATTCTCTTATCCTTTTGATGCCTGCAGGGTCTGTAGTGATGTCCCTCTTTCCTTTCTACTATTGGTGTTTTGTGTGTTCTTATTGTTTCTCTTGCCAGAAGTTTATAAATTTTATTGCTCTTTTCAAAGAACTGGCTTTGGGTTGCATTGATTTTTCTCTCTCGGTCTTCCTCCCCATCCTCTCTGAGCTCTACACACGTCTTTGTGTTCTTCCTGGGTGACTTCCCAAGGGCTACTTCCTGAGACTGCTGGAGTAGCGCTCCCCGGCACTGTGTTTGGGGCTTTGTCACACATCATCAAACTTTTCCTCTAGAGTCATTCAAGACTTTGATGCCTGTTGGGGAGAGTAACAACCACAGTAAGAACAGGTAACTGGAGTGGCTGATACATTGTGCTGAGCGCACCCCTGGACCTGATGACAGCGCCTGTCCTCTCTGGGCAGACAGGAAGCTGGGTGCAGAGGAGATGGACTCCCAGAGAGTCCTGGACGTGAGAGATGTGCTCCCGCCCATGCACAGCGGTCAGGCACACGGCCTTGTGAGCGCCGGGTAATGAGGGGGGGTGTCTCCTGCGCCAGGAGTTCTCCATCTGCCCGGTGGGGTTCTCCCAGATGCCTGGCCTCCCCTCCCTTCCAGCGGCCATGGCACTGAACCAACTCCCTGGCACAGGGGTGTGTGCCCAGTGGCCCTTCTGAGCTCTTCCTTCACGCCAACCCCATCTGAAAGCTGAGCTTCCCTCCTAGTTGCCCTTTTCTGGGTCCCAAGGCCACTGCTTTCCTAATTGGTCCTGCTTGTTCTTTGAGAACTGAGCGTGGACATTTAGCTCAGTGGTTTACTCCAGAATATGCACATTAGTCATCAGGCCGTGTGGCCAGAGGCCTTGCCACCCAGGCTCCCGATGGGGCTCCTGGAAACCACCCCAGAGCTCCGTTGTCCAGGCCTTTCCGAGCGACCACCGCCCCCCCACTCCCGCCCATTCCCTGGAAGATGTTCCCTGACCAGCAGAGTGTGAGTCCAGGACTGGACACACAAACAACTCCTCACTGAGCGGTGGTGACAGGCGGTGCGGGGAAATCCAGGCCAAATGCCTCAGCTAGTGAGGGGTTGGCATGGGCAAGGGAGAGACCACCAGCCCAGAAGGATGGGTGCGTGAGGATACAGGCGCCCAGCCAGGCCAGATGGGCAAAGCGGGGTGGGGTAGAGCGTGGGGCCTCAGCAGGTCCTGAGGAAGCTCCTGCCGCTCCTGGGGAAGGGCTCGCCTGTGTGTGCCCGGGACTGCAGGGGCAGAGCAGGGCTTCCCAGCAGGGCGTGCAGGGTAGGCTCTGTGTGCCGCAGCGTCCTGTCACAGACACTGAGGGCCTCAGGACAGCATGCTTCCCCTGGGTGTCTGTCCCCTGTGCGGGTGATGAGGCAGCCTGGAGGCCGAGAGAGCTCCCGCAGCGAGCGACGCGGCTCCTCCTGGGCAGCGCCTCCCAGGGTTTCCACAAGGACAGCATCTCCTAGTGCGAGCGGTCCCAGTGTGAAGTGCTGTCGGCACGTTGGTGATGGATGCCCACCCCGTAATTCAGTGACAGGTTTGCTGCCTGCAGCCTGCTGCTGCTTGCTGGGGCCATCCCTCTGCCCTGAAGGAGGCATGCACCCCTCCCACAGGTGCTGTCTGGCCACAGCCCGCCCAGCAGCTGGGCGTCTGAGCAGGGGCCTGGTGTCCCAGAGTTGGAAGGTTCTGCGTCTCTCTTTCTACCTGGTGGCCTCTCAGAGCCCCTGGCTGGTCTGTCCTGGAGTCTCTTGGGTGAGAGAGGACTGTTTGTAAGATGTCATTTGCTGCTTTTTTCGCCCACCAGGCGCCTTGCTGCGTGGTTTCCATCAAGGGAATGTTAACCCTGCAAAGCAGGCTTTGGTAGCTGCCTCGGGGGAGGTTCAGGTTGCTGCCTCTGCTTAGCTGTTCATTCATCAGTGGCAAGGGCTGCGTGTCCGGCCCGTCCTTAGTGCCTGCGACTCACCTGGCTTCTCGAGTGTCTTTGGATGCTTTGGTCCACGTGCGAGCTCAGGCTGCCGGACACTGAATTCCTCTTTCATGCTGGGACCTTGTGTGAGTGTCTCCCCTTAAAAGGAGTTTCACTGCAACAGAAACGCTGCGCTTTAATGAAATAGTACAAAGTGATTGAAGGTTTTGCTTACCCATCTTGAAGGAACCCGTGAATGAAACGGAGTGTGGCACCGTGCGAGGCTCTTCTTTCTGGGGTGCTGAGGCCCCTCGGCCCTGCCTGGTCTCTCCTTTCTCTTTTGGTCTGGGGTCCTGGTGCTGCTGGTGTTGTCGTGTGCTCAGAGTGGCTGAGCGCACGACAGGCCCCTCCAGTCGTGAGCGTCAGGCCTTTGCACCTTCTTGCTCTGAGAGCCACAGCTGGTGGGGCCTGGCTGGGATCCCAGGGGAGTTGCAGGACCTTCCCCTGCTGCCCACCAGGGGGCGACCTTGGCCTGGCCGTATGGAACGCTGCCTTCTGCCTGTGAGTTCCAGCTTATGTTTTTTGTTACAGGATCTTGTTATAGAAAATAGCAAATGTTTTCGGAAGTAGAGGGACTGGTCTGAAGGGCATCTGAAGGGCAAGAACACCATGTGCTGGTGGTGTTGGTCAGATGTAATGCTCAAGCCCATGGCTGCTGAAATTTGCTGAATACGCACTTTCGTACCATCCCGCCTGCCTTCCAGGTTTTATCTGTTGTGACCAAACCCCAGTGGGTGGCGCTTGTCAAGTAAACATACAGATCAGTTCTGCAAGCAGGTTTTGACTCCCCATCCCCACCCACCGCACCCCCAGCTGGCAGGACCCAGTGAGGCACCGTCCTTGCTACAGAGAACTTAGTCTGCGGAAGGGGCATGCAAGGAGATCCTGGTTTCTCCTGGAAGCACGTGATGCACTGAGGCCACGCACAGGGAGCTCGGGGCCGTGGGGCAGGTGTGTGTGTGCATGCGCGTGTGCACGTGTGCCTGTGCAGACGTGAGTGTGCACGTATGTGCACAGGTGACATTGTGCATGTGTGTGCGTGTGTGAGGGTGCCCTGCATGTACACGGGTGCGTGTGTGTGGGTGTGTGAGTGTGCAGGGGGAGCAGGCCTCAGCAGGAGGCTCCCAGAGCAGATGGAGCCGGAGCAGCTCCATGTAGGGCCACCTGGCGGCGGGGAGACTGGGAAGGACGCCCAGAAAACGGCCGTGCAGGTCCTGGGAGTGGGGGGCATGTTTGGGGGTGGACAGTGCAGGGGAGCAGGAGGGCAGAGGGCGCCACCTCTGGGTTTTGCGCCTTGTGGGGGTGGAGGAGCCAGGAGATCTCACTGAGCCCTCGGCCTCCACTTGAATCAGTGGAGCCTCTTCGGCGCCTGTCCGTCAGTGTCTACGCAGGGAGATGAGGCTGGAGGAAGGCCACCTCTGTCTTAGTTCCTGAAAACTTTATGTCACGTCATTGTCTTCTAACGCAGGATCATTCTAATTTGTTCAGAACATCTCCATTTAATTAGAACAATGGGGCTATTTCTTTTCTAACATTAGACTTGGGGGTGCTGGAAACAAACAGGCCTGGTGGCTGACCTGGTCAGGTGACTGAGTGACTGTGCCTTTGTCTAAAAGATTTCGAATCCCAAAATCCTGAAGTTTAAAAAAGCCAGCACCACCAGATGGGTGGGAGATGCCTCCCAGTGTCACCCAGCAGAGCTCGCAGCTGCCGTGGGGCTTCAGGCCCCAGCGTGTCGCCTGGCCCGCCCCAGCTGGCAGGCGAGGGCGCACTGCCGGCTCTGCTCCTTCCTACCCTCCATGGCTAGCTTCTTGAAGACACTGAGTCTGTGGTGACCTGTTAGGGCAGCAACACCTCGTGTGACAACAGCCATCTCCAGGCACTGTCCCCGTCCCCGCACCGTGCTCTGCTGGGAGGGGGCCGCAGGCTCGTGCCAGTCCCCACGGGGAGACGGCGCTCATTCCCGAGGGGCAGGGCTGAGCTCCAGCTCGGCTGTCTGCCCCAGTAGCACCTGATGTGCCAGAGTGCTCCGCCACGTGTGGCTAATTGGTCTGATTTGTGTTTCTAGGTGCTGGCAAAACCCCATCCTTGGGCGGCGGCTTCCACGTGAACCTGGGAAAAGAGTCGAGAGCACAGACCCTGCAGAACGGTACTTCCCGTCTCGGTGCTGCTGGGCGAGGGCGGGTGCCAGGCTCCCGTCCTTGCCACCCTCCAAGCCCAGTGCACACACCCTTCTGGGAGGAATTGTACATGGACCCACTCCCCTTTCCCCGGTCGCCACGACCCCTCTGGGCCTCCTGCAGAGACTATGCCAGGATCGCTCAGGGAGGTCGGGTCCTGTTTGTCTCTGGGCTCAGTTAAGATGGCACAGAAACTACAGGTTGATACAGTGTGACGTGGCATGCCGTCACCGTGTATTTTATAACAGATCGCGGAAATGTCTTTCAGATCCCAGGCCTGTGTTTAATCGGGTTTCTCCTCAGTGTTGAATTGTAAAAGTCCGTAGTGTATTTTAGATACAAGTCTCGCATGCATCACGTGAGTAAGGACACGTTCGCCCGTCTGTGGGGTGTCTTCACGTTTTGATGCTGTACTGTGAGGCACAAAGGTTTTCTTTTTGGTGCTGTCCAGTGTACCTATTTCTTTGTGCTTTTCATGTCATAACTAAGGAACATGGCCAGTCCAATCCAAATCACAAAGATTATGCTTACGCTTTCTTCCGACTTTTATGGTTTTAGACCTTGGATTTAGGTTGTGACCCCCTTTGAGTGAGCTTTCGCCCATGGTGTGAGGAAGGACCCACCTTCTCTCTGGCGTGGGAGTGCCCAGCGTTCCCAGCCCCGTTTGTTGGGAGCCTGCATTGATGGCCCAGCCGGCCATGGGTGTGCGGTTCGTTTCCACTCACCTCTACTCCTAGCTCGGTGTCCTCTGCGCTGCTGCTGGGGCTTCGCAGCAGGTGTGGAATCAGAAACGGGAATCCTCCAGCTTTGTGCGTTTTTAGACAGGATTTTGGTGATTATTCTGAGTCCCTTGAATTTCCACATGAATTTTATGATCAGCTTAGTTTCTGCCAAGAGCCAGCTGGGGTTGGATAGGGGTTGTGTTAAGTCTATAAATCAATTTGGGGTGTCACCATCTTCACATCCCTGAACATGGAGTGTCTTTCCGTTGATTTGGGTCTTATTTAATTTGTTTCAACAATTTTTGTGGTTTTCAGAGTATAAGTTTTACATTTCTCTTATTACATGTATTCCTAAGTGTTTTATTCATTTTGATGCTGTTGTAAATGGAATTGCTTTCTTAATTTCATTTTTCAGTTGTTTGTTGCCAGTGAATAGATGGTAGATGTCTGGGTGTTGAGCTTGTATCCTTGCAGAACTCACTGATTATGATAGTTTCTAGTGGATTCCTGAGGATTTCTTCTGTATACAAGGTCATGACATCTGCAGATAGAGCTTCACTTGACTTCCCAATTGAGGAGCGTTTTGTTTAACTTTCTTGCCTGGCGGCCCTGGCTAGACCCTCCAGCACCGTGTTCCTGATTTCAGGGGAAACATCCAGTTTGTCACCACTAGCACGATGTCAGCTGTAGTCGGCTCGGGCAGGGTCCTTTCTGCCGAGACCGCAGACATTTCCGTGAGGACGCTCTCAGGAACGTTACGGCATGTAAGAGCGCCTCCACGTCTGTACCTGCCTGCTGGTCACCTTGGCTCTCAAGGACCTGCGTCCCCTCCCTGCTGCTGCTGTGGACGGGACGGCCAGCAGGGGACACCCACATGGGCCGACTGACATGAGAGCAGACACATCAAAATGTGTTTCTAAGTTTGCACTGTGCTCTTTTCTTTGATCCCATGGGTTTGATTGGTGTAGTTTGTGCTGCTCTTCTTCCCAGCCTGATTCCTCTGGTCTGTAGGAGCTCAGTCTTTTGAGATGACTCGACACTTGCTCTGCCTGTCACAGACAGTGTGTTAAACCCCCGTGGGGACTGTGGATGTGTCCGTGGCCACCGTAGTTTGGTGAGGTTTTGTTCTGCCTGTTCCAGGCTGTTGTTGGCGCCTGCAGACGAGTCCGTCCTGGTGGGAGCCTGCCCTGCCGCCCTTGCTCATCACATGGGGCTGTCACACACGTTCCTGTTCTGTCTGGCTGACTTTAAGTTCTTCTGCAGATGAAGAACTTTATTCCCAGTAGAGGATGTGTGTGTTCCCAAACCTTGTGGTGTGTTGTACGTCAGACCCCAATAAAATGTAAAGAGCATGGCAGCAAAACTGGAAACTAGCAATAAAGAGAGAAAACCCATCTGAATAAAACAAACTTTAAATAATCCTGGGTTTAAGCAGAAAATCGCAGCAGACCTCATAGACTCTTAGAACAGGGTATCTATCAGGTCTGAGGCCGAGGTGGAGCCCAACAGCGATTTGGGGAAGCCCGCACTTTGTGGGGTCTTCCTCTGCAGCCCTTTCATGGGCTCCCTCCTGGGGGTCAGCGGCTCGGCGCCTGCGAGGGGCTGGCTCTCCCTCCTCTGCCCTGAGGTGCCCTCCTGCCTTTGGCCGTCTTCCTGGGTGTCAGCATCCAGTGTCTGCCGGGTGGGGGCCGTGGGGCCCAGTCCCAGACTGTAGAGCCGTCCGTTTCCCGCCCGGGGCCACACTCTGTTGACCTTCTGTCTGCCGGGGTTCCCTTTTCTTCTTTGCCTTGGTGAGTTTTTGCCACTTGATATCCTGTCATTATCTGTAGCTTTCAGGGGTGGGGGTGGGGGGATAATGGAGGGCAGGTCCTGGCACAGTTTCCAGACGTTCTCTAGGAGACGGAATCTGCTTTTCCGACGTGTTGGGGGCTCTTCCTGCCTCGTATTTCATGTTTTATATTTATCTGTAAATAACCTTCACTGCTCCTTGCTGATTTAACCATGGCTTGTGTTTTTTTCCTTCATACGCTGTGTTCTTCACCTCGCCCGCCTGCCCGGGGGTTTGGCTTTCCGAGTATCACAGTAAAGACGTGACGGTCAGTAGTCACCCCCAGCTTTGCCTCCAGAGCCTGGACTTGGTCTGTCATCCTCCCGTGCCTGTGCACGTCGCGCCCCCACCCCCAGCCTGTAGTGTTTGCTTGAGATCCGTGAATTTAGCTTCAGCTGTTACTGTTTTGTTAAATGTTGGTTGTCTGTCTTAGAAAACAAGGAGCTGGAAAATGAGCAGATGGACAGCTCGCCCGGCGCCGCGCCGTGCCTGTGTCGTGAGAGGGTTTGCCAGCTGCTCGCCTCTCTCCCTCCCTCGGGTCTTGTGCCCACACCTGTCCCTTTCATGTTTTCGCCCCTGGTTTTGTTGGGAACATACTCAGGCTGTGGTTAAAGGCTGGGTCCGTGAGGGAGGAGCTCCGGACGCCTGCGTGTTAGAACTTGACTTTGTCCTCCCTTGGCAACGCTTGACGGGGCTTTGGGGCCGGTGTCCACCGGGCCCTGAGCAGGAGCGGTCACGCCCAGTCTGAGTTCTGGTCTTCTTTTATTACTTGCAGGTGTACAGAACAGCATACTGATTAGACTACACCCCTCACAGCCTGATCACCCCCTAGGCTACTACCCCTCTGACACCCTACATCGCTATTCTAATACCATCGACTGTATTCCCTATGCTGTACTTCACATCCCATGACTATGTATATATATTTAATTATAGTTGACATTCAGTATTATTTTATGTTAGTTTCAGGTGTACAGCGCAGTGGTCAGGCGTTGATCTCATCTATGAAGCGATTCCCCCCATAAGTGCAGTGCATCTGACACTCTACGAGGTCTTTACAACATCACTGACTATATTCCCCACACTGTACTTCACGCCCCGTGACTGTTTTGTGATGACCAAGGTGCACTTCCTGATCCATTCACCTTTCTCACCTCCCCCCCAACCCCACTCCCATCTGGCAACCATCAGTTTGTTCTCTGTGTCTATGAGTCTGTTTCTGTTTTGTTTGCTCATTTATTCTGTTCTTTAGATCCCACATATAAGTGAGATCATATGGTATTTGTCTTTCTCTGTCTGACTGTCATGCGGGAGACCCTGCTCGCTGCGCCATTTGTCGTGCAGGGCGTCCGGCGGGGTCTCTGCTCCCGCTCCCCATACAAGAACGCAGGATATGGTGAGGCCAAAAAGGAACACCCACGGAGCCATAGGTAGGGGAGTCATATCACTATATTCCCTCTGGCGGCACTATACTCTCACTGGAGGCTGGATCCACACTGTCTGCAAACCTCCATCCACACTTGCCAGCCCAGCCACCATCTTCCTGCTAGCCCCCATCCTTTCTCTCTGCTAGCGTAGCCACAGCAGTTATATTAGTGGCCAATGGCTCACTGGTTACAGCTGACGGCCAACTAGCCACAGCTGATGGCCATGCAATCACAGTTGGCCATTTACTACCTGAGCCAGCACCTGTCTATGTGAGGCCGAGAGCCTGGAAACTACTCTCTGGGGCTCCGCCCCCACACTCCACCCCTACAGGCTCTCGCCTCACAATCTACGCGACAAGCGTCTTCCGCGAGGGGACCTGTGCGAGGAGCCTGGGGGTGAATGCAATATCCTGGACATAGCCAGGCTCTCTGGGCACAGCCAGGGTTTCTCAGGGCACCACCAGTGCTTCTGGGCACAGCCAGACTTCCTGGACTTCTTAGGGTACCACCTGTCTTCCCGGACACAGCCAGGGTTTCTCAGGGCACCACCAGTGCTTCTGGGCACGGCCAGACTTCCTGGACTTCTTAGGGTACCACCTGTCTTCCCGGACACAGCCAGGGTTTCTCAGGGCACCACCAGTACTTCTGGGCACGGCCAGACTTCCTGGACTTCTTAGGGTACCACTAGTTTCCCCGGGCACAGCTAGGATTTCTCAGGGCACTGCCACTCTCTGTGGGCACAGCCACACTTCCTGGACACAGCCAGGGCTGTCAGGGCACTGCCACTCTCTGTGGGCACAGCCACACTTCCTGGACTCAGCCAGGGTTTTCAGGGCACTGCCACAGCCACACTTCCTGGACACAGCCAGGGCTCTCAGGGCACTGCCACTCTCTGTGGGCACAGCCACACTTCCTGGGCTCGGCCAGGGCTCTCAGGGCACTGCCACTCTCTCTGGGCCTCTCAGGGTACCCTGCTGGAACAACAGCGACTCACAATCAAGGTGCTTACATATTCTCAATGGCGGCCAGTCAAGAGACAAAAGCAAATATCCCCCAGTTCCACTAACAACAGTTCCCAAACAAACAGTCAAGCGGTCCATTAAATTAGGGATAGAAGGCAATTCCCCATAGTCCATAGTCATTCACTAGGGCTGTCCTGGGGGTGAGGGATGACCTTGACCTCACCCTCATCTCCCACGGAGGACTCAGCAAGCGTTACCTCCTGGGACTACAAGTCCTGCATCCGGGCTGCCTGAGCAGGAACTTCCCAGCCCACAGGGCCGCAACGACCTTCGCTTTCTCCGGCCTGTGCTGGTTGGGGAACCGTCCACATCTTTCCACCTCTCCACGGGGCTCCATCTCTCCAGCAGCTGCATGGCTTTTCCTGTGCTGGTGGGAGAACCGTCCACGTCCTCCCACCCCTCCACGGGGGTCCAGCTTTCCGGCAGCTGCTCCTCCTGGTCTTCCAGAGACTCAGTGTTCATACACACAAACTGCTCCACCACTCTTGGGAGAGCCTTGGCCGGCACCATACCCTGCTCGCTGCGCCATTTGTCGTGCGGGAGACCCTGCTCGCTGCGCCATTTGTCATGCGGGAGACCCTGCTCGCTGCGCCATTTGTCGTGCGGGCGTGCGGGGCGGCCTGCGGGGTCTCTGCTCCCGCTCCCCATACAAGAACGCAGGATATGGTGAGGCCAAAAAGGAACACCCACGGAGCCATAGGTAGGGGAGTCATACCACTATATTCCCTCTGGCGGCACTATACTCTCACTGGAGGCTGGATCCACACTGTCCGCAAACCGCCATCCACGCTTCCCAGCCCAGCCACCATCTTCTTGCTAGCCCCCATTCTTTCTTTCTCTCCTCTTTCTGCTAGCGTAGCCACAGCAGTTATATTAGTGGCCAATGGCTCACTGGTTACAGCTGACGGCCAACTAGCCACAGCTGATGGCCATGCAATCACAGTTGATGGCCATTTACTACCTGAGCCAGCACCTGTCTATGTGAGGCCGAGAGCCTGGAAACTACTTTCTGGGGCTCTGCCCCCACACTGACTTACTTCGCTTAGCATAATGTCCTCTAGGTCCATCCATGCTGTTACAAATGGTAAGATTTCATTCTTTTCTATGGCAGAGTAATACTCCATTGTATAAATGTACCTCTTATTCTTTATCCAGTCGTCTGCTGATGGGCATTTTGATTGTGTCCCTGTCTTCGCTATTGTGACTAGCGCTGCAGTGAACATAGGAGTATGTCTATCTTCTCGAATTAGTGTTTTGGATTTCTTTGGATAAATACCCAGAAGTGGAATTGACGGGTCATAAGGTAGTTCCAGTTTTAATTTTTTGAGGACCCTCCATACTGTTTTCCATAGTGGCTGCGACAATCTGCAATCCCACCAGCAGAGCACAAGGGTTCCCTTTTCTCCACATCCTCACCAGCACTTGTTGTTTGTTTTATTGATGATAGACATTCTGATAGGTGTGAGGTGATAGCTCATTGTGGTTTTGATCTGCATTTCTCTGAATGGTCTCTTTTTCTTTCTTCTCTGGGCCCTGGTGGGGTTTTCCCTTTCTCCCTAGAGCTCTGAAACACCATGAGCCCTTTCATTTGGGAGGCATCGCTCGGGGAGATTTGTTTCTGTTCCCCTTGTTTGTCTGTCTGTCTTGGTCTGATGGTCTGCAGCCCAGGGCATGCAGTGCACTGGCCGTGTGAGCGGGCTCAACATCGTGCGTTGCGGCATCCGGTCAGGGCGGAGCGCTCCCCGTCGTCGACCGGCTGGCTTGTTTTGGTTTTCCCTGCAGACAACTGGAATGGCCCACAAAGAATGGCCTTCTTTGCATGGGTGTTGTTGTGTGGGACGTCATGGTGTGAATACAGCCCCTCTGATTTAGCTCTTTGTCCTGTAGATGGCGTGTGGCTCATGCGTGTTGTCCTGGGGGACACTTCTCCCAGGAATGTGCCTGAGTGGGATTTCTGGGCACCAGGTGCACACGCTCACGTTCAGTAGCCCTGGCACGTTACCCTCCCACCAGCAAATGACCTGAGAAGCCAGGAGCTGCTGCCCGGGCACCTAGCTCACCAGCGTGTGGGCACTCAGGCCTGTGATTGGCTTTCCCTGGTGAGGCGTGACCATCTTCACCCAAGCTTTGGGGCCGATCCGAGGTCCTGTTTCTTAGAGTCTCTTGCACAAGTCCTTTAATGGCCTTAACCTTTTACCACTGATGCGTCAATGCCCCTTCCACACATACAATGGATCCGACTCCTTTGACGCATATACATATTTGATGTCTCCCCTAGACAATGGCTTCTCTTTTCACTTTTTCTTTCTTTTTTTTATATATAATATATAAGATTTTGTTTGAGCCAATCTGAACAGGATTGAACGGGGAACAGGATCTCAGTGCTCCCTCTTTTTATTTTCTTAAGGTTGTCTTTTGGTTTCTTAACTTTTGAAGTCCCAGCATACCAGTCTTTTACGTTTAGGATTTTTATGACTTGATTGAGAGATTCTTGTCAATCCCATGGTCAGAAGGTCATCTCCTGTGTTCTTATCGAGAAGCATTATCATTTTATGTTTTGTATCTAGATTTGTGATCCACCTAAAACAAGTTTATATACACGTGTGAGGTATGGTCGAGGTTTACATTTTTAATATAGACACACAGTTCCAGCACCAATTCTCAACAGACCAAATTGCCCCCAAGCATTGTTTTGTCCACTGTCCCCCCAGAGCATTGCATCTGTCCACTGTCCCCCTCAGAGCATTGCATCTGTCCACTGTCCCCCCAGTACATTGCGTCTGTCCACTGTCCCCCCCGGAGCATTGCGTCTGTCCACTGTTCCCCCGCCGGAGCATTGCATCTGTCCATTGTCCCCCCCGGAGCGTTGCTGCATCTGTCCACTGTCCCCCCCGGAGCGTTGCTGCATCTGTCCACTGTACCCCCCGGAGCATTACATCTGTCCACTGTCCCCCCCAGTACATTGCGTCTGTCCACTGTCACCCCCCCGGAGCGTTGCGTCTGTCCACTGTCCCCCCCAGAGCATTGCATCTGTCCCCTGTCCCCCCCAGAGCTTTGCATCTGTCCACTGTCCCCCCCAGAGCATTGCATCTGTCCCGTCCCCCCCAGAGCTTTGCATCTGTCCACTGTCCCCCCCAGAGCATTGCATCTGTCCACTGTCCCCCCCAGAGCGTTGCATCTGTCCACTGTCCCCCCCAGAGCATTGCATCTGTCCACTGTCCCCCCCAGAGCGTTGCATCTGTCCACTGTCATTCCCCCTCTGATGGCTTTGGTGCACCATCTTTGGGGCTGCCCCCAGGTGCCCCCCTTTGGCCAGCAGTTGTTTTCAGGTCATTGTGAGCAGCATGTGCAGGGTGGGTGGACCCTGCCATTAAACAGACGTGACCGAGGACACCATGCAGACCTTGCATCCCCAGCCACAGCCCTTGTCAGAGGGGAAAGCGCACTCAGCTTTTTGTGGATGGAGCGGAGGTCCTGCTTTTGTTCCTGGCCCCTGCGGTCTGGGGTGTGGAGGACGCTGGGGGCCTGGGTCTGTGATGGGATCTGCCCGTGCAGTGTGGCCGCTTGGCAATCAGTGGCAGTGATGGAGACGACTCTGCACAGTCTCCCTGGTGTCCCACTGTGGCCTCTACAGTCTCCCTGGTGTCCCACTGTGGCCTCTCGGCCTCGGTTCTGCTCTCTGGGCCCTCTAGCCGTGATTACTCTCGTGTGCGGGCAGCACTCTGCTGTCACCGCTGTCTTTGGCCTGTAGCTCTGGGATGGATGTGGCCAGGAAGAGGTGTGTGCAGACTTCAGTTCCTCGGAGCTTCCTGGTGCTGCGTGCCTGGCCGGGTGGCACAGAGGAGGCTGGGCAGAGCCTGGGGCACTCAGCCCGGGAGGGGTGTCCATGTAGTCCCATTGCAGGGTTTTGTGTCGTGGGGGGCTCGTCGGGAGTAGCACCAGGCTGGCGGCCTAAACACAGCCCCCCAGGCCCCCGAGCTCAGGGACGCGAGAAAGGCACACGCAGCATGCTGCCGCAGCCGCCTAGGCCCGGATCTAATGCCATTTCAAGGTGGAGAGGAGAGGTCGTGGTACGTGAGTTGTAGGGAAATTTGCGTCGTGGCCACACCTGAAGTTTTTAAAATGCGACCTAAAGATGTAGAAGGGAAGGGACAAACCTGTGTTCTGACTGTTAAGTTGCCAGGCGGCCACGTGAGTGGGCAGTGGGCTCGGCGGTGACCTCTCGCTTTGTGTCCTAGGCCGGCGGCACATCCATCACCTGGGGAACCAGCTGCAGCTGAACCAGCACTGCCTGGACACGGCCTTCAACTTCTTCAAGATGGCCGTGAGCAAGCACCTGACCCGCGGCCGCAAGATGGCACACGTGATCGCCGCCTGCCTCTACCTCGTGTGCCGGACAGAGGGCACGCCGCGTATCCTTTGGTTCGGGGGCTCTCACTGGGCCTCGGCTTGGCTCTTGGTCGGCGTCCTGTTCGGTATTGGGGCTCCGTGGTGACAGTGGCGTGGTGCTGGCATGTGATGCCTTATCTGTCCTGTTGTGTTACCTGTGTGGATGAGCGCCGGGCATCCTGGGCGCCCGTCCTCCCTTGGCCCTGGGGGAGAGCGGAGTGCGTGCTGTGCCCCCACTCTGCAGTGTCTTTCCTCAGTTGGCTGCTTGTAGGCAGGTCTCGTCCCAGGCCTGGTCACTGTGCCCCTCCTGTGTGTGCCCAGCGCTGTTCCCTGCCTGGGTGAGTCGTGGGCTGTCGGTTCCGCTGCTGCACCCTCTGCCTCCTGCACCCTCTGCCTCCTGCTTCCTCGTGCTGTTTCCCACCGCTCTGGGGCTCCCATGCCTGTGCACCCACCTGCGCACCTCTGAGGACAGCTTCTCTTCTGCCCACGCCCTTGGGGGTAGGTGGCAGCAGTCCAGGGTGCAGATGGGTCGCCCCAGCATTTGTGTGGCAGTGCCGGGGCCTTTCTGCCGCCACGTGCCTGCTGAGCGGTGCAGTACCCCAGTCTTGAGCTCCGTTTGTGTCGGGCGTGTGGCATCTGAAGGCCTAAAGCATCCGTGTTCTCAGGCTCAGGGTTCCTGGCGCAGCTGAGTGACTCAGGGGGGTCCTCTGTGCCAGTGTGCCTGTCTTCCTGTCGTGTCCTCCCTTTCATCCCATTTACCTTCGGCTCTGGGGGATGTTGATTTTTCCCAGGAACATGCTCCTGGCGGAGGAAGCCAGGTACAGAGGCCACATGTGGGTGACTCACCGTCTGCCAGACGTCCAGCACAGGGGAACCCACAGGCAGAACACAGAGCAGGGGCTGCGGGGCAGGGGAGGTGGTGCGAGCCGAGGGCAGGGTTTCTTAGGAGGTGATAAAAATGTGCCAGCATTAGATTATGGTGTTGGTCGCACAGCTCTGTACATTGGCTGAGAACTACTGAACTGTGCACCTTGAACTGGTAAATGTGTGACTGTAACTTTGCCCTTGTAAATCTGTTAAAGACAAGATGGCAGGGTGAGGGGAGCCCCGCCCAGCAGCCTCACCCCCGCTGGCCTGGTGGTGGGGGAAGTACAGGTGTGACAGGGTCTCATCTGTCGCTTCTGGTTGCCGGCACCACCACCCTCATGCCCCAGGCAGGGTCCCCAGACTTGTCCCGAACACCCCTCTCCTCCTGCCCCTTCTCCCTTTCTGCCACGCTGCCCAGCTGGGCAGTCCCCGTTCTGGCACTGCCTCGCCTCCTGGCACGTGAGTTCCAAAGCCTTTGAATGCGTGTGGAGGCCCCCAGTAGCCCCGCTGCCCCCAGGTGGGGCCGGCCTCGTCGACTCAGGGCTCTGGCAGGGGCCAGCTGGGAGCAGCTTGGGAAGAGACCAGCTCTCTAGACCCGTTCTGGGCCAGGGCTGGTGTGATTGGCAGAAGCTCTAGGGCTGTAACTGGACACACACACACCGCCAACCTCGTGTGTGCCAGACAGGTGACCAAGCCAGGGTGTTTTCCACAGAACCGGAGGTGCAGGGTGGTTACTGCAGCTCTCCGTGAAATGCACTCAGTGCTACGTGTGCTTTGGACACAGATGCCTTTTAAGTCTGATATTTACTGGTGTCCAGCCGAGCTGCTAGAAGGTCTATGGGTTTAGCTAAGTTAAGCCATGAAGCCGTGTCTGGAGGTTTCTGTCAGTTGTGACCTGTCATGCCTGTGCAAGTCCTGGGCAGGAGGGCTAGGTCTGCGCAGAGCACTCGCACAGCCGGCTGGCTGCTCCAGGCTGCAGCCGCCTTCAGACGCTGTCTCCCAGGCGTCAGACCACTCACGCAGCATCACGTCCGGGGCTTAACAGCGGTTCTGGTTTGCAGGGCACAGTAGCCTCCTAGAGTCTAAGCTTCTTTCACCCAGAACCACGTGCCCCTGTCCCCAGGGTCAGCCGAGGATGTTGTTCTTACTTACTCACCTTCACACAGCAGCGAGGTGCCCTGTGTGGTCTGGGGGTGAACGGGACTGCTCCTTCTTGAAATGTTTGGGGCAGTTCAGAGCGAAGCCATCTGGGCTATTAGCTTTCTTTGCAGAAGGGTCTTTTGTATGGGTTCAGTTTCTACCGTAGATGCAGAACTATCCAGACTTTCTGTTTCTTGTCTCAGTTTTGGTAAGTTGTATTTTCAAAACACTTGTTCCTATCACTTGACACCGAATGTAGTGGGTACTATTAATATTTCCCATGACCCTTTTGGGGTCTGTGACAGGTGTGGTAACATTCCCTCTTCCATGTCTTATGTCAGTAATTTTGCCTGTTTGTTTTGATCCATCTTGCACGGAGGGTGCCAGTTTTATTAGTCTTTTTCTCAGTAAGAGCTTTATTGAGATGTAATTCACGTGCCATTCAGTTCACCCACTGAAGTGTGCGATTCCGTGGTTTGTAGTTATATTCACAGAGCTGTGCCGCCGTCACCACAGTCAATGTGACAACATTTTCATCACCTGAGAAAGAGCCCCATCCCCTTAAGCCCCCAGCCCTAAGCCACCAGCAGTCCGCTTTCTGTCTGCCTGTTGTGGACATGTCATGTAAATGGCATCGTGTCATGTGCCACTGCAACGGTGCTTATTGCATTGTGGGGGCACCACCGGATTTCAGCCACCAGCCGCGTGTGTGCCCACCAGCAAGTGGGGGCCGCAGCATCCCCACCTGCGCCCGCACTTTTATTTTTTTTTATTTATTTATTTTTTTTTTTATTAAATTTATTGGGGTGACAATTGTTAGTAAAATTACATAGATTTCAGGTGTACAATTCTGTATTACATCATCTATAAATCCCATTGTGTGTTCATCACCCAGAGTCAGTTCTCCTTTCATCACCATATATTCGATCCCCCTTACCCTCATCTCCCACCCCCCACCCCCCGCCCCCCCGCACTTTTATTTCGTTGGTATCTTTCTACTATTTCTTTCCTTCTATTTTCTTTTGGTTTAATTTACTATTTTTCCATCTTCCGGAGACACGTGCTTAGGTTTGCTTTTAGTCCTTCTGTTTCCCTAACGTATGCATTTAAGACTATATTTTCTAAGTGGGTTTTAGTTACATCATACAGTTTTGATGTGTTATATTTTAATTCTCATTCAGTTCAAAATATTTCCTGATTTCTGTTGTTACTTCTTCGTAGACCCTGGAGACATTTAGAAGCATATGGCTTATTTGGAAAGGTTTCCTTGTCTGAGCAGCTTCCGTGTAATTCCGTGAGGCCCGAGGACACTTAGTGACCCTGCTTGCCCTTGTTGGTGACCGTGCTGTGTGCACTCCACGCATGCACCTGCAGGTGTGGGCGCGGCTGTTCTGTAAGTGGTCAGTCACCTTCAGATCGCCCTAGTGGTCTTCTGTCACAGCTTCTGAAAGGTGAGGACCCCCATCCCACGCAGGGCCCATGTGGCCGCTGCCTGCTTTCCTGCATCTCCTCGGTTTTCCATTATATTCTGAAGCTGTGTTATCAGGACGTGAATTCCCGATTGCTCATCATCCTGGTGGAAATGACTCTTCTAACATCACGAAATACCCCGTCACTAAATATTTCCCTCTTGAAATTGTGCTGTATTTGATGTTGGGTGTTTGCGTGGTCTTTTTCCAACTTTTCAAATCCAGTCCTCCGTGATACAGTCGAGGTGTCTCCTGTAAGCAGTGTGTAATTGTCTTTTTGTCTGATTTTTAAATCCAGTCTGAAAATGTTTTTATTGGAGCATTTTGTGTCTTGCAGTTTAATGTGCGTATTGACATGAGTTTATTTCTGCCGTTTTACGTTCGGTTTGTTCCGTCTGTTCTTGGTTCTCTCCCTTTCCTACCACCTCGTAGAGAAATCAACTATTTGGCTGTTCTGTCTTCCTTTAAGTACATTTACCTGTTATTACTGTGGCTCGTCCGAGAGGTTGTGTCTCTGTGCTCCTGACAACGCTCCCCAGCCTGTTGTCACGGCTGCTCCTGCTCTGTTAGCTTTCATTCACTCAGTGCCGTCGCGTTGGCCCTCTCCATTCCTACTGAGGAGGGGGATTGACCAGTTGCACTGTCTGCAGGCCCCCCCCCACCACCTCCACCATGTGCTGAGGAGAGGGTGCCCAGACTGGCCCCTCAGGGCAGGTTGAGGCCGGGCTACGTGTATCCTCAGGTGTGGTCTCTGTCTGACCTGTCATGGTTCTGAGGCCCAAGCTGGGGGTGAGAGAACCACCCGAGGTGGTAGCCAAGCTCCTTCTGTACCCTGTGCAGCAGGGGCTCAGTGCCCACAGAAGCAGGCGCTGGGGCCGTGTGGGGTGCTTCTCACTCTGCCAGGCACAGCAGCTGGCTGGGTGGGCTGAGGTGGGGCTGTGGGCGGTGCACTGGTGGTGCTGGGCAGGTTGACCTGCTGGGTGAGGTGGTGTCCTCTCCTCAGGGGACTCGCCCTCTCTGGTCCCACCAGAAGCTGGGAATGGAGGTGTGTGCTCCCGTCTTGCTGCCCTGCGGTCCCACCCTCTATCTGCTGAAGGTCCAGCGTTGTGCAGCCTCTCAGCCCTTCTGTTGGACTGGGCGTGGTTCTCTCCCCTCACCCACCTGCTAAAACTCGATGCGAGGCTGTGTGGGGGAGCTTGTGTTTTCTGACTTTTAGTTCTGCCTTGTTTAAATCTCCGTTCCTTTTTCCACTTACCAGTGTGAGTTTGAGTTTAAATCAGGTTCCATCTGTGATTGTTCTCCCAGAAGCAAGGTGGTGCAGGTGGCCCTGTCCCGTGTTGCTTCCCAGTGGCGCTAGTCCCGGACGCCTGGGCAGTGGTGGTAGGGCCTGGTCATCTGCATACTTCCCTGGAGACTGGCTGAGCTCTGCCGGGGACCCCGTGCTGTGGTCTGTTGGACTCTCAGGAGTTTTCCAGAATCTGAAGGTGTTTTATTGCTGTCATTCTCTATGTATGTGCATTTCTTCTAGGTGGGCACTCGGTGCCACCGACTAGAACGTGGCAGGGACCGGGCTGTGGGAACCGATGTGCTCATGCCTGAGTGCTCGGCTCAGCTCATCGGGGCTTCAGAAGACCCGGTCCCTGCTGGCTTTTACGTGTCCCACCAAGGTTGGCAGTGTGCTGTCCCTGAGCCGAGAAGGTTGAGAGAGACTGCTGGAAGGACACTGGCCTACCAGCCAGGCTGACAGAAGACTTTCTGAAGCCACCAGAAACCCCCCAAGTGCTCATTAGGTCGGGAACCCACCTTTGTCAGGCCCCAAGAGCATTAACGGGCCCTGGCCCAGGATGGGCCTGTGAGGAGATCCACGGCTCCAATTGTGCTGCTCAGAGGAGAGCTTCGGTTGTCTGGACCCTCCCGCGAATGATTCCTAACAGGCAGTGGACATCAGGGGCAGGTCCCTGTCGCCATCATGGCAAGGAGACAGTCATTTTAACTTGGTGACGTTGAATTCCAACCTCCTTTTAAAATATACATCCTCTCCCCTGCCAGTTTATCATAAAAAGTCTCAAACACCTGGCACAGGGGTGAGAACTGCGCAGAGGCCCTCGCAGTCTGCCGGTCACTCCTTGGCCCTCGCTCCCCACTGCTCCATACCCCTCTCCATCCCTCAGCCGGGTTCTGTTTGGCACGTTTCAAAGCGAGTTGCAGGCATGTGCCCATTCCCAGCCTCCTGCAGGCAGATCGCGACCTGACTTGATCACAGTATTTGTTCGTGGTCTTTTTTCCTTCTGAGGTAAAATTGGCATAAAAGGCAGTTCACAGGTCTTAGCTGTGTCCTTGGGTGAGCTGTGACAAACGCGTGCATCTGTGCAGCCAGGTCCCCCCAGGGATTCACTGTCCAGTCAGGCCGCCACACTGAGTTTAGGTACTGGCTGCTCTGCAATCGTCCACTATGCATGTGTGACAGGTCTTGGCTGTCCTGTTGATGCACACGGAGCTGGTCCCCTCTGACGACTGTCCAGGAGGCTGCTGTGAACGTTCTTTGTCTTCCTGTGGATGTGTGCTTCCTGCTGGCCAGAAGGGAGGTGCACGCTCAGTTGTGTAGGCACCTCGCGGCCTTTACCAGAGCAGCTGTCCCACTGCACACTGTCTCAGAATCCCCAGCACGGGTACTCCGGGGACGGGTGTCTCTCTAACTCGCACTGTCCCAGAATCCCCAGCACGGGTACTCCGGGGACGGGTGTCTCTCTAACTCGCATTTCTGGGATAACCAAGGGGAGGGGTCTTCCTCATGTGCTTGTTGGCTCTTTGCTTCTCTTCAAAGCATCTGTTCAAAGCCGTTGGGCCCATTTTTGGGCTTTTGTTTTATTATCTTTCAGAGGTCGCGTTTTGGAGACTTCCATATGCGTCGCCCCACACCGGTTCCTGTTGACACCTGCATTAGTGTTTGTGTGACAGCTGATGGACATGCGTCACATGTCATTATCGCCCAGAATCCAGTTTACATATGCCTCCTCTTGGTGTTGTGCCATCCACGGGCTTGACAAATGCAGGTGCCACTGTGGTACCAGACACGCGGTTTCACCGCCCTGAAAATCCTGTGCTCCGCCCACTCCCCTTTCCCCCAACCCTGGTGACCACTGATCCTGGTACTGTCCCCACAGCTTTGCGTTTTCCAGAGCGTGCGTGGCACAGTTGGGGTCTTGCAGTGTGTGTTCTTTCGGCCTTGTTACCTTGTGTTTCCCTTCAGTGTCACTGTGTATTTACAGGTGCAGCCTTCCATGGCCCTTCCTCATCCTCAGCTTTCTCACTAGATGGTGGTGTGCACCGTGGCATTACCTGTCTCGTGTGGGGGTCCCCCGATGAAGAATGCGCCTGTAGGCAGAACTTAGCAGACGGGACCTGAGTTGGTGTTCAGCGTCCACCCCTGGCAGGCTGTGGTGTCAGGGACGCCCTCCCTCCGTGACGGGCTCAGGCCCAGGCTTTCCCTCCCGATACCTGGTCTGGGCTCTGATTCAGCCTCCTGATCATGTCTTTCTAGTTACTTCTGAAAGCCACAGCAGGCCCTGAATGACATTCATTTTCACTTCATTTGATGAGTTCCTTACTCAGAGGCTTGTGTTTTGTATTCGTGTGTGTCCAGCTGAGTTTTGAATAGCTTAGGACATATTCTGGTTACTATTTAATCAGCTGCTGCGAGCAAGGACAGGGCCCACGCCAGAGTCCCACAGTTGTCCCCTTGAGCACCAGCACTGTGGCTGTGCCTGCCGGCCACCAAGGGTGGCCGAGTGTCCATGTGTCTGTCCCCAGGAGCGTGCAGCAGGCACTCAGCGAGTGCTCGTGGAAATGAGTAAATGTCGTTGTGCATGAGTGGGCTGTGCCAGCCAGGGGATGCCTGACTGGGCGGGGCCCTCGTGGGTGCTGTGATGCAGCATGCAGCCCGAGGACCACCCTGCAGCCACCCCCGTCCTGGTCGTGGTTCACTGGGGTCTCTAGAAGGTTCTGCTCAGCACTGCTGCTGCCTCCATCTCCCTGCCTGGTGGGTGCTGAGCAGATTTCTAAGGGTCCTTGGGCCTGGGTGACATGCTCCTTGACGACCCCGCAGACATGCTCCTGGACCTCAGCGACCTGCTCCAGGTAAGCCGTCTCCTTCTGGAGGCCCTTGCCCGCAGGGGCTGTGCTCGGGGCGTGCGCTGGCTGGGTGGGAGAGTCTGCAGGTGAAGGGCACAGGGTGGCATGGCCTCTGGTGGGAGGAAGTGGACATGGGGTCACAGTGGTGTCCTAAGCTGGTGGACTAAAGTCAGTGGAGAGACCCAGAGGGCTCTGTCCTAGGCTCGGGAGATTCTTTAAAAGAACAAAAATGGACTCGCTTGCATATGTTTTAAATGATACAAAAACCTGTATTTATGGTCTATTTAGAGAAATTTGCTTTCTGGGTCCCAGGAATGCATTTTCTGTACAATCTCTCATTTCCAAGGGACAGAACGTGATGGAAAGACCCAGTGAGAGGGATACCCATGTGGATGGGACACTTGGGGGCGGGGGCAATGCCAGGCAGGGCCACCAGGAGGGCGGCCTCCTGGTGATGCCCTGGGGCTGGGCCCTCAGTGATCTCTCCCCTGAGGACTTGGAGAAATAATGTCATTGAAACAGGCGTGTCTACAGTGTGAGGGTTCATGCAGGAGCCACATGAATTCCACCCCATGGGGAAGCTTTGTTCAGATCCGGGCGCCACACTACCCCCAGGGGCAGCTAACAGGTAGACTTTTACTTAAATCTGATGTTGCCTGTTTTTGTCCTCTCAGCTGTCTTTATAAATGGTATCTCTCGTAAGTCCTGCTGGAATATTCCGTGGTCAGGCTAAAAATAGCCCATTGGAATTGTGGGAATTCAACACTGCATGTGCCCAGCTCCGTTCAGGGCAAGGCCACGTGGCCTCGTTTCCATCCGGTGACTTCCCAGGAAGGACAGGAGTGAGGCCCGCAGGACAGCCACCGAGGAAGTGCTGGGGCCCTGCCTGGAGGGAGCGGGGTCTGGTAGTTTTTCACTTCACAGCTTTGGAAATGGGAAACCATTCAGGTGTCCAGATGGAAGAGGGTGACTGGGTTGGCTGTCCCCCGCTCACCGGGGCTGAGCCAGCGAGAGCCCGCAAGCTCAGGCTGGGCACACACACCAGTTGCTTCACCCTTCTAAAGCCCGAGGTGGAGGGGCGTGCCAGGAGGGCGAGGTGGCCTGGCAGCTGGGGCCAGTGCGCGCGCGTCCCTTCCCTCCAGCGTAGTGTCCTGGAGTGGGCTGGCCCAGCTTTCCAGGGCAGTGGTCTGTGGATGTGGAGCCGTGTAGGTGAGGGCCTCACTGAGGGAGCTCGCACTGCCAAGGACTGACTGTTTAGCAGAAATGAGCAAAGGACTTAAAATTGGAAAACAGCACCCAGGTTCAGGGTCAAGTTTTGTACTTAATTCACACACCCAAGGTTCAGCACTCCTGGCTGAGTGCACGGGGAACACCCTCATGCAGGGTGACCAGGCTGTGGGCAGGAAGCCCCTGTATGCCGAGGCCAACAGGGGTGCTCACTTCCTAGGGAGGGACACAGGCCCTCAGAGGTGGAGCCAGGAGCGCCCATATGCGCAGTTCACCTGCCATTGGGGGAGGAGTGGGAAGGGCTGGCCGTCCATACCCAGCCATGACCAGCAGCCGTCACAGAGATGAGCCCGGACAGAGTGACCCTTAGACAAAAGTGTCATGATTTCTGATAAGTACTAACGAAGGACAGCATCTCTGGCCATAACTTGTTTCACGTACTTCGCCCTTTTAACATTAGACTTCCCATTGGAAGGCCATCAGCCCTTCTCCGCAGCGTCCAGGTCTTCGTCTGCCTGGGACACGAGTCAGGGACGTGGAGGAGCTGTGGGCAGGGAGGGCCAGGGATGCGCCACGCGATGGAGGGGAGACCATGTGGGGGGCAGGTCAGGTCTGAACAGACGGGGCCTGCTGGGAAGCCCCGAGGGCTGCGGTGCTCCTAGGAAGATGCACGTGGGCACAGGCACGCGCCGCATGCACAGGCTGGGCAGGCCGTGAGCTCCGTGAGCCAGCTGCCCTCGTGATGGCTTCTCCTGGAGTCTTCAGGAGTGCCTCGGGATGTGAGTGCCCAGCGGGGGTGCAGGGTGCCCCACAAGGACCCTCACCGCCTTGTTCCTGAGCTCCCTAGGCTAGACGCAGCACACACCAAGGTCTCGACTTCATCAGTCTTTTCTGGTGGCCTCTTGGGCACTGGGCAGAGGGGCCCTGGTTCAGGGGCCCACAGGCCAGGCTGAATCAAGTGAGGGAGCCAGCTGTCTGAGAAGCCAGAGCCAGAGGGCGGACCTGCCCTCTGGGAGGCCTGAGTCCTGGGGCAGGCAGGGCCTGGCAGGGCAGGATGCCAGCTCTGCACTTTGTTCAGACTGCTATACGGCCGGGCCGAACAGCAGGGGGCAGCTCGGCCAAGGTGTGGCCTGTGCCTGGGGGGCGGGGGCTTTGACAAGGAGTTGTTTAACGTGTAAACAATGAAACTTAAGAAGAGGTGAGGTGCCGTGTCCTAAGTACAAATGCACCATCGTATGGTTCTTCCTGACAGGTGAACGTGTATGTGCTGGGCAAGACGTTCCTCCTCCTGGCGCGAGAGCTGTGCATCAACGCACCAGCAATAGGTACGGCAGGGCCGCTGGGCGCAGCAACGGTGCCAGCGCTTGGGATGGGCTGGGGGCTGTGTGCAAGTGTGAGGATGCGCGGGGGTAAGAAACGTGTCCTGCAAAGCTGCCAGGAGCCCAGTGCGTGGCGGTTATTTCTGATTTAAAACCAGAATGCTGAGGTCAGTCCCCAGCAGGTGTGGAAAAGGGTGTGGACCAAGGGAACCATGTGGTGCTCTGCGTGGGGACCCGTGTGTCCACCGCTTGAGGAATACACCTGGCAGCCAGCTGCCTCGGGGAAGGCAGGACCTGGGCGCAGATGGAACAGCAGGGCCTTTATTAGAGCTTTCCTGGGAGGATGGTTTTCAGTCTGCCTGGGGAGGCTGCCCCTTCCTGTGCCTGGCAGCGTCCAGAAGTGCATTTCTTCGTAGTAAGGAGGCAGCGGGCAGGGGCTGTGCTCCTGGGTCACCCCCATGATGGTGCCCTGGGGCTGGGAAGCCCAGTCCAGCAGGGAGGACCACAGACAAGCTCCCAGCCACGCTCTCCTCCCAAGAGGCCACATCCCTGTGCTGACTGAAGCTGTCCCTTCCTCTGGGGGTCAGGCCGAAGTTTTTCAGAAACAAAGCAACTGCCCAGGGAGTGTGCAGTGGGGAGGAGAACCTGCTTTACCCTGCAGCGCCCCCACCCCCACCTGCTCCCCTCAAATCCGCATCCCAGGCGTACAGTAGGGCTTTTTCTGAGCAGCTAGCACTCTTTACCAAGCATTCTAGCCACAGCCCCGGGAAGCAAGCCTGCCCCGATGGTAGAGGTCTGGCCTGCCGGTAGAGGGCAGACGGGGACACGGGCTTCCTGGGCCGTGGCTTGCTTCTGACCTGGTCGGCCTGGTTCAGGATGGAGGTTTTCTGTGCTGCTGGGGAGGCGCTGGGCCCAGTCGGCGAGAACTCGGGCGTCCTGCAGGTGCTTCTCTACACTCGGTTCTCCCTTTATTACAACTTTATTATGAAAATCCACTTAAAGAGGTAAACTGTTTTAAGTGACTTCCCCGATTTTGGATCTGAAGGGAAGGTCTTAGATTAAGCTCAAAACACTTAGAATGGAATCCAGGAGGCTGGGAGGGACGGTCCAGCCCCTAAAGCAGGTGGCGTGGGCGCCCCTGGCAGGGTCTCGGCCTGCTGTGTGCCCCCAAATCTGCCCTTCACCTGAAATGTGCACTCCAACGTGCAGGAGACACCTGTGAGGCCCAGCCACCAGGGTTCAGAAACCGAGGCTCTGGCCGTATAGAAAAAGTCGATTTCCCAGCTGCGCTAGCTGACTGCATACAAGTGTGCGGAGCCTGTCAGCTGCGGCCCTCCCCATGCCCCTCAGGCATAGAAGATGAGCTCGGGGATCTGCCCGCCCTGGACGCCGGTCCCATTGGTGCTGTCTGAGGAGCACTGGAACTGGAAGGTCACCTTCCCACACTGCACCTCTGTCATGCCCTCCTGCCCGAAGTAGCTGAGCTCACTGCCATCCAGGACGGCGCTGGCCGTGTAGAAGGTGTCCTGCTCCACCTGCACGGGCTGTTCAAACCACACCGAGAAGGTGCTGCTGGAGCCATCCGAGACGAACCTGGTCAGGTTCTGGGCCAGGACCACCCCCAGCCGCTTGAGTTCAATCTTCACGCTGTACTCGGCTTTTCCAGAGCTGGACCCGTACAGGCCCAGCCCCGCCACAAATACCCGTCTGTCCACAGCAAACTGGATGCTGTCACAGCGCCCACGGTAGCGCCACTGGTTGCTGCGGTAGGCGGAAGACTGGAAGCGGTGGCACCTCTGCGGGGCGAGGCCCTTCCTCTTGGTCAGCGGGAAGGCCAGCAGGGGCTTGTTGGCCGCCGTGTACCACAGGAAGATGTTGTGGGTCTCCTCCAGCGTCAGGATGTCCGACTGGGCGGCGCCATTGGCAAACTCCTCCAGGGTCATGGTTGGGATGCGGACCAGATAGAGCGCTGGCCCCAAAACATGCCTCTTGTTGCGTGGGGTGAGCGGCAGGCCTTGCCTCCTGCACTCCGCCTCGGCCCAGTTCAGGACGGCCTCAAACACCACTGCCTCCTTGGTGTTCAGGGCCTCCCGCGTCACGATGATTTCCAGCGTCTGCCAGTCAATCTCACAGAAGCCCTCGGACCTTAGGGCCATCTCAGCCTGCGCATCGATGACCTCCCAGCAGCGCTGGGTCAGCTCAGGTTCCTCAAACAGCCGGCTCTGGGACAGCAGGACACAGGCGTTTTTGGCTTCCAGACTTGTCTCCAGAAAGTTGACACAGGCTTTTGCTAACGCAGGGACAATGTACTTCTTGGCAGCGTAGAGCGTGGCCAGCACTGTGTCGGCTTCCAGGTCAATCTCATCACTGTACATGTACCTAGGCAGGGCGGGGACCATGTCACAGGCCGTGCGGGGCACGCCGGGCACCCAGGGCCTGGGGCTGGAGCCCTTCAGTCCCCGTGGACTTCTGCTCCAGGATGCCGGCTGGGGGCAACCAGGCAGAGAGGAACCACCCCATCCTTGCAGCCAGTGGAGCCGACTTACTTTAGCAAGATGAGGAAAGCGGCGGGCTCCACGTCGGGGATGTGGATTTCCGACTTAACTTCTGCCAGATCTCCGTAAAACATGGCATAAAAGACTGAGCTACCGACAGCCAGGACGTACTGTGGGTGAAAGAGAGCTGCCCTGAGCCTTGGGCCCTCCCTGCCCCCGGCAGCTGCCACACCCAGGGAGGAGGACAGTGCGCACTCAGGAGGTGGCCTGTCGCTTTGGGAGCTGAAAGGGCCAAGCCTCTACCAACCTTGTGGGCAGGCACTCTCCGGGCCCCGCCTGGGGGGCCCACAATGAAGTGGACGTCGGCCATGAGCTCGTTGTTGAACATCAGCGCGTTCCTGTAAAGGGAAAGGCACACAGCTCGGGGCTCGGCTGGCGCGGGCGGGGGCCGCGGCGGGGGGCGCGGTCATGGCCGGGCTCGGCCCGGGCTCACCTCTCGCGCAGGGTCGGGTGGAAGGACTGCCAGTTGGGGCTCTCCAAGTTGTTGTTGTCGGGCGCAGGCGGCGAGGGCGCGGGCGGCAGCGGGGCGGGCGGCGGGACGCTGGGCGGGCCCTTCCTGCCCGCCGCGGAGGCGGAGGAAGCGGCGGCGTTGCTGTTGGCGATGTCCGTGGCGGTGGCGGCCGCGGCCCCGGCGGGCGCGTACAGCTCCGCGGCCATCTTCGCGGGCAGGGCGGCCTCCGCGCGCGGGGGCGGTGCGCCGTGCGCCCTCGCGCAGCGCCGGGGCCTCGGGGGCGGCTCCGCGAGCACGAGCAGCGCGGTCAGGCACTGCGCCACCCGGCCGTGCAGGCAGGCCAGGGGCAGCAGCATGGGGCCGCGGCGGGCGCTGCTCCCTCGCCCGGCCGCCGGCTGCCGGGCCGCAGGGGGCGCCGTCCCGCCTGCGCGTCACGCCGCGTCACGGCGCCCGGGCCTGCTCCCGGCCCGCCCCGCCCCCGCATGACGTGCTTGCCCGTGGACCCGCCCCTGCGGGCGGTGCGGGCGGGCGATGAGGGCGTGCGGGGCGCTGGGAGGAGCCGGGCTGCGGTTTTGCGGGCGGGGCAGGCTCGGCCGGTGGCTGTGTTTGCCCAGTTACTCGGCCCCGCCGAGTCCCAGACGGTGTCCAGCAGGGCGGCTGTGGGCTGAGAGCAGGGCCCAGGGTGTCGTGTGCAGCCCGTTTCCGTGGGGCCGCCCTGACCTCACCCACCAGCAGGCGAGCTATGTCATGGTGGGGTGATCCGCATTTCCACGATGGTCAGTGACTTGCAGCACCTTGTCACATGCCTGTTGGCTTTCTCTGTGTCTTTGGAGAAACAACTATTCAAATCCTTTGCCCACTTTTTGATTGGGTTTTTGTTGTTAAGGAGTTATAGAAAATGTTAAGCCCTTATTAGACATGTGATTTGAAAATACCAGGGGTGCCAAACAAAATGTATACACATGACTTGTATTCGTTATTTGTTATTGGTATACATTGAGTATTACAATTTTAATACAGTGTTTTCCTTTCTTAAAATGTGTATACATTTTTTTGGCACCTTCTGTATATTCTTCCATTTATTTTCCCAGTGCCCTTTCAGTCTGTTGTTTCCTTTGCTACAGCTAAGTCTTTAAGTTTGGTGTATCCCATTTGTCTATTTTTGCTTTTGTTGCCTGTGATTTGGTGTCACATCCAAGAAACCATTGCCCACACCAATGCTAGGAAGCTTTCCCCTAAGTTTTCTTTTGGGAGTTTTATAGTTTCATGTCTTACAGTTACCTCTTTACTCCATTTTGAGTTAGTCTTTGTATATGACACAAGGTAAGGATCCTTTTTCAGTCTCTTGCGTGTGAGTGTCCAGTTCTCCAATAGCATTTGTTGAAGACATGCCCTTCCCCCTTCTGGCATCTTGCGGGAGGTCACTGACGTGTATGGCGGTTTGTTCCCAGACCCTCTCCTGTCCCCCGGGTCTCTGTCCTTATACCAACCATTACCCCACTGTCTTGGTTTTTGTCTTTCAGAACTTTTTGCCTGGTGGTGGTAATTTATTTTTCGTTACTCTTTTTTGTCTACTTTAAATACTTTAACTTTTAATTTTCTACTCGATGCTTAGTTTACTGTTTTCTCTTTAACAAAGCATTTAAGTCTACAAAGTTACCTAAAAGATCGGTCTTTAGTTTCCTAATAGTTTGCTTGGAGGTGAGGGGACTGTGTTTATCTCTTTTTGGCTACGTTTTTAGTGTTCTTATACTTGAGGTCAAAGGGCATGCATGTCCTGTGAGAGTTCTGTTCTCTGGGCCGGTCTGGTCCTGTTGAGGGCTTCTTTGTGCTCTAACATGGTCAACGTCTGTAACTGTCCCTCAGACTTCCGAGAGGCACGATCACTATTTACCGGGCATTGAACTTAAAAATACATTTGTTAGGTCCAGCCTGTGGTGATGAGGTCCCGCTCCTGTACTCAGTCTTTTCTCCTCTAGTCACTTTGTTAAATTTGAGAGAACTGTGTTAAAGGCTCACATTAGAGTGCTTAGAAATCTGTCTCCAGCACTTTCTGCTGTGTTTAGTTCTTGCTGTATTTCTCTGTGTCTGTGTTACCTTCTTTAAGGTGGTTGTTCCCTTAAAATGTTCCCTTTGGTCTCTTTCACTGTTCCCTTGCCTTGAATCTCAAGGCTGCCATGGCTTCGCTGCTGTCTTCTGCCCTGGGTGACTCTGTTTGTGTGTCCGCGCAGAGCTTTTTCTCCTTCGCATTTTTGCCTCTTTGTGTGTGTGTGTGTGTGTGTGTCTTGTAAAAAGTAGCATAGCCTGGATTTAGACTTTTTATCCAAGCTGATGAAAGAATCTCACTTAGGTCACGTGATCTGAATTTGTGGGATGTTGCTTTCCCCCTTAGCTTTCTGCTTCCCTTCCCCCATTGCAATGCCCCAGTCCCTCCAACCATCACCCCAGTCTCCCGATGTATTTCTCTTGAAACTTTTACCTGTATTTTTATTATTTATTTATTTTAAAAAAATTTTTATTGGGGAACAGTGTGTTTTTCCAGGACCCATCAGTCATTGTCCTTCAATCTAGTTGTGGAGGGTGCAGCTCAGCTCCAAGTCCAATCGCGGTTTTCAATCTTAGTTGCAGGGGGCGCAACCCACCATCCCTTGCGGGAATTGAACCGGCAGCCTTGTTGAGAGGACGCGCTCTAACCAACTGAGCCATCCAGCCGCCCCCAGTATTTTTAAACTCACATTTTTCTGTTTTAAGAACTAATCAGTGTCAAAGTTCCAGCTCAACCAGGATGAGCTCTTTTAACGTGCTTTTAATCCCCAGTTCTGAAGGTTTATGACTTATAAAAAATAGAAATCTTAACAAGTGTATAATTTCTAAAATATATCTGTTTTCTCCCAATAGTATCTTTTTTAGCAACCAAATCACCAAAGAGGACTGCAAACCAGTGCAAAAACAAGCACGCAGGGTGGTAGTGGGCTGTAGCTCCAGACTGCCCAGGCTCCAACCTGAGCCTGCCCCGTGGTGGCCACGTGCGTGGGCACCATGTGGTCTCTGTGCCGTCTGCTCACCTGGAAAGGGGATAAGGGGTAGCAGCTGCCCGTGTTGGGGGCTGGGCTGGACAGATGTTAGGATCTTGCTGGTGTATCAGCCGAGAGGCGCTGCTCGCTGGTCAGTGCAGGGGAGTGCCACCTGGGTGCATGCAGTCCCTTGAGTACCCATGCTGCTTCAGTGGCTGGTGCCAATCTCTGTGGCCTCAGAAACCTTTCCTGGTCCCTTTATGTAAGCCAAGGCTGTCCGATCTCCCAGGGCTTCCAGGGCCAGAGCTCAGTCCCATAAGCCCTGTAGATGCTGGGAAGCAGGGAGAAGTGGTCAGGTCGTTGAGCAGAGGCAGGGTGCCTGGCGCTGGCACATAGGGGCGTCTCTTGTCACCTGCTCCTGTTGGGGGTTTAATGAGCTCACTGGTCCCCTGCTGTGCCTGCCAGGGTCTCCCGGTCTGCCTCTGCCACTCCGCCATCTGCCAGTGCATGTGGCTCCCATCCAGTGCCCCCCCACATGCCTCAGCCCCAGTGGCCCCTCTTGTGAGGCTTTGCTAGAGGGTCCTGTCCAAAGGTCTCGCCCTGATGTTCTCCGTCATAGAGCCTTCCACAGAGCCTGCATGGCTCCTGCATGGCACCTGTGGCAGTGCCAGGAATCAGCTGAGTTCCGTAAGTGACTCAGTAGCGCTGGCGGCCCTAGAGGCTGGGAGCTCCATAAAACCTCCTAGGCCAGAGCCTGGGGGCATGCAGGGGTCCTTCCTGGGCAGGCTGGCTTTCCCTTAGGAAGCAGTAGGCACTTACTCGCATGTAAAGAGATGAGGCACGTGCCCATAGACAAAAGGGCAGAAGACGGAAGCTGATATTTCACAAGAGTAAATGCAGCAAATAAATATGTGAAAAACACACTCGACTTCACTTCTCACCCACGAAATGCCAAATGAAACAGCAAAGTATTATGTGTGGGTCTGCTTGCCCCACCCATGCGCAGAACTGTCACTGCCCAGAGCCCCACGTTGCCTGCAGCAGCCGCCCCGCCGGGGCGGGCGTGCACTGAGGGCCGCCAGCTGAGGGTCAGGGAGGCTGCGAGTCTCGGGCGGGAGGACCACAGGGAGCCTGTGCAGTGGAACGACAGGAGGGTGGCCCTGTGGGCGGCTCTGCTGGCCGACGGGGAGGCTGCTCCTGCCCAGGGCCCGCACTGAGGCGTGTGTCGCCACAGACCCCTGCCTGTACATCCCACGCTTCGCCCACCTGCTGGAGTTCGGCGACAGGAACCACGAGGTGTCCATGACGGCCTTGAGGCTCCTGCAGAGGATGAAGAGGGACTGGATGCATACGGGCCGGCGTCCCTCAGGCCTCTGTGGGGCAGGTAGGGGTCTCGGCGTCGGGTGGCCTGGCTGCTGGGGTGGGGGTGGGGGCTCCAGAGCCACCTCCCTCCTCTACCTGCTCCCCCACAGAGCTAGAGGAGGGGCAGGACCCTTAGCTACTGAGGGAACCGTGGGCTTGACTGCTGGGGCACGGTCATGTGGCCAGCCCTCCCCCACACTGAGTTGTTACTGCAGAGGGTGCCCTGGCCCCCACGGGACAGCTGTGTGGTGTCCCCTCTGGTGGCAGCTGCCCGAACACAGTCTGTGGTGTTCCCAGCGGCATCAGTCCGATGGAACCCCTAGACCTGGAACCCCCTCCCAGGAGGCCCTCAGGCTGGCACAGCCCTTGCTCTTCCTCTCGTCCCCTCACCCAGGGCCCCTCTCTCCCAGAACGTGAGGGGCCCGTGTCCCCACTCAGCCACCAGGAGGGTCATCGCTGCCCTAGGTCCATCTTCCATCTCAAGCCTTACGTTGAGAGTGCAGTCCAGAATCTGGTCGCCATGTGCAGTCCACAGGGCCCACTCCCTTTTCTCCCCAGCCCTGGGATGTGTCCTCAGTCATCAGCCAGCCAGCTTTTCCCACACAAGTCACCGCAGAGTGAACTCATCAACTTTGAGGGCTTATGTGAAATTCTCAAAACACAGAACTTTTATTTAACCGCAGAGCGTGTGACCAACACTTTTAACATTTTGTAAGGCCGGCATCGTCGCACGCAGAGCAGTGCGTGGGTCTCAGTGTTCTGGCCACCACACATACCGGTGCAGCCACGCCCACAGGGCGGAGAACCCAGCTTCGCCCAGGCAGGGGCCTGGCTGCCCACGGTCCTCAGCCCTCTGAGTGCAGGGTCGGCCTTTGCGTCTCGTGTCCTGCTTCACAACCCCCTGTTGTGTTCCTTTCTAGCACTTCTGGTCGCAGCTAGGATGCACGACTTCCGGAGAACGGTCAAAGAGGTCATCAGCGTGGTCAAGGTGTGCGAGTCCACGCTGCGGAAGAGGTGGGTGGCTGTTGCCGGCGGCCTGAGGGCGGGGCTCCTCCTCCATTGGGCTGGGCCAGGCCTGCGGGTCGGGGCCACCTCCTCGGGTCCTGGCATGGGCCCTCCCAGGGTCCTTCTGTCTGGTCAGGACCCTGGCACAGCCCCTGCAGAGGGTCCCAGTCACCCCCCGCCCCCCGGGGCTGCACCGCCATGTCTGCGATGGTGGCCCCTTCCTTCTACACCTTGTTCCTTTAAACTAAGTTGAGGTGGACAATGGTTTGTAAGGTTGCCCCGGCTCTAGGGTCAGGAAGTGGGCACTGAGGGCGGCCTCACCAGCCTTCTGCTCGCTGTGGCCTAAGTGACCTGGGGGAAGCCGAGCTCAGGAAACCACACGTCTGTGTAACCGCGTGACCTGTCAAGGTCCTGCTTTGGGGCACGGAGTTGACGGGTTGCTACAGCCCAGCTCCAGCCGCACCTGCACTGGGAGAGAGAGCGGAGGGAGCACGGCGCCGCTGGCCGACCCATCCTCCCGAGTTCGCCACCAGTCTGCAGCACTTGGCTGGTTTTCAGCCGACGTCTGTCCTATGGCAGTTTTCAAAGGCAGCTGGAAAATTATGTGTTTATTTGACTTCTAACTCTCTTGTGAAATTCTTTCATGAAACATTTTGAAGAGCATAGGAGGGTGAGTGAGTTGAGGGTTAACCTCCGGTCGGGCAGACCAGTGCTCGACTGGCTGGGCTGCGGGCGCCTCCCCTCCCGGGGCCTTTTCTGAGTGTGTCTGGGGAGCCATGGGGCTGTGCCCCCAGCTGAGTGTGATCAGGGCGCTGGGGCCCGGAGGCTGCTTCGTGCACAGGGTGCTGGTTTAACTGGCTCTTTTCAGGGGCATAGGCTCTCTCTCGTCTCTGTCTTAGGCTCACGGAATTTGAAGACACCCCCACCAGTCAGCTGACCGTGGACGAGTTTATGAAGATTGACTTGGAGGAGGAGTGTGACCCCCCATCGTACACAGCCGGGCAGAGGAAGCTGCGTGTGAAGCAGGCGAGCCACCCCCCAACCCCTTTCCACCGGCAGCTCCTGGGCTCCTGGCAGCCATTGGCCTGACACTCCACGTTCTTGTTCCAGAACTGGCAGCTTAGTCACGGGGGCTCAAGGGGGTGTGGTGATGGGGCACTGCATACCAGCCCTTCTCCCCGGGCTCCCCCTCAGCGGCTTCTAGGGCGCCGTGCTCAGGGGGAGTGCACTTCTCTGCAGGGCCCAGCTGCTAATGTTTGCCTAGAGGGCTGCACACGTGTCCCTCTCTGCGAGGGCAGGGCCCACAGCTCAGTCTCCCCCTCTCTGCGAGGCCTGGCCCACAGCTCAGTCTCCCCCTCCCGGCCCCCCAAGGCTGCTGCATTCACCCCTCATCAGCAGTGAAGCAAGTTCGCAGCGAGGCCAACGTCAGCCCCCACTGCGTCAGGGACAGGCCTGCAGGGGCCCCACATCTGGTCCTGTCACTCAGTGTCCCCATCCTCTTCGTTTTCAGCTTGAACAAGTCCTGTCAAAAAAACTGGAGGAAGTTGAAGGTAACCAGCCATCCTGCCACGCAGATGCCCCGGGGTCCTTAGGAAAAGGGATTTTGTGCTTACTTTCTGTTCCTAATTGATTATTGCAGGTGAAATATCCAGCTACCAAGACGCGATTGAGATTGAGCTAGAGAACAGCCGGCCCAAGGCCAAGGGAGCCCTGGCCAGCCTGGCGAGAGATGGTGCGCCCGCCACATCCCCAGCCCCGCGCTTGGCTCACCTTGTGCCCCTCCCACACCCCTTCCACGGCCAAGTGCCCTGCTCACCCCAGCCATCAGTCAGTCGCCTGCTGGCCCCCGTGCCCTGTGCTGTGTCCAGGGGCTCCTAGGACCCCTGTCCCCAAGGCTCCAGCCCTGTCCTGAGCAGCTCCTAGGCGCGCGACCCTTCCTGACTGGCCCTCTGTCCCTTTGCCCTGGGCTGAAGTCACAACCCCTCTGGTTCTTGTTCTCCGATGCAGGCCGGCCTGTACCCAGGCGTCCCACTGCGGGTCAAGGCACTGAGGGCTTGAGCGACCCGGGACAGAGCGTTTTGTGCACGTGTGGTCTGCAGCTCTCTCTGGGGTGGCCATGGTTGGGCTGTGCCCCCACCGTGCGCTCTGGCTCGTCAGGACCAGGAGCACGTGACCTGCGTGTGCCCCTCGAGCTCCTCTGGCGGCTCCTTGTTTTCCGCGTGATCTCGAGGGTCGTCCTGTGCGCCCACCCGACCCTTTGCCCCTCCGTGGCTCATCCTGTGCGCCCACCCGACCCTTTGCCCCTCCGTGGCTCATCCTGTGTGCCCACCCGACCCTTTGCCCCTCCGTGGCTCATCCTGTGTGCCCACCCGACCCTTTGCCCCTCCGTGGCTCGTCCTGTGCGCCCACCCGACCCTTTGCCCCTCCGTGGCTCGTCCTGTGCGCCCACCCGACCCTTTGCCCCTCCGTGGCTTGAGGAAGGTGGCGCCATCCCCCATCCCCCAGGCTGCACTGGCTGCTGGAAGTGGTGTCCTTCCTTTCCCCGTCAGCTGCTGCTGTTGGGGTGACACTGCCCTCCACATATGTCAGGAAGCCCATTGCCACTCTCAGGTGCCTTCAGCTTATCCTGGGGTTTTCCGAGGACGGCAGCCCCACTCAGGCTGCTCGAACCACGTCGCTCAACTTTACGGGGTGCAAAAGCGACATGTGTTCAGTAGAAACCATACTTGGAAGTTTATGTGTTGATGGATTGTGGGGCTAGCCATACACGTGCAGTGCTGTCATGACACCGGCACAGGTGATGACCCACCCCCTGCAGTGCACGGTATGCCAGGCTTGTGGGCGTCGCTTCCCACCACGGCCACAAAACACCCATCTACATCTTCTGAGTCTGGTGAGAACAGGGCACTTACCCTTGAGATGGAGTCCAGTCGCCTGCAGTGAGCCGCTGAGTGTTCTGAGCACGGTTGAGGCAGCTCGGCCGCCACCTTCATAGGTTAGGTGTGTTTCGTGTGTTTTTAACTATAGCGTTTTGTTGGGATGTGACCCCATCGTCCATTGAGTTTCTGTGATTGTGTCTTCAATGGGACCATTGCTGCTCCTTACGATTTTTTGGCCCCTAATTTCCGTCCCCAAGTAGTCCATCGCTTGGCCCTTTGGCACCAGGCTGTATGGCCCGGTTGCCCCACAAGGTCTCTGGGCTGTCCCAGGACATGTGTGGGCTTAGGGCTGAGGGGCCACTTTTCCCTGTAGTGTTTACTGAGTCGTCCTGTCTTGGCACTTGGTGACACCCTGTCTGTAGGGTCTGGAGAGGATGTGGGGCTGTGTTGGGTGGGTGGGTGTGATCCCTCGACTCCACGGTGCCCTGTGTTGAGCCCGCCTTGGTTCCCGGAGGCCTGTCAGTTCTCACACTCCTGTGTCTGTTCTATCTGGCCAGCCACACTTTTTGCACAGAATTGAACCAACTTGTATCTTATGACACTTTCGATTTTATTGTTTCTGTGGGGTTTTTTTGTTTCTTATCCTTTCATTTTATGGTAGTTCTGTTTTCTGGGCTTTTTCCTTGGGAGGTTATTGATTTGAGGTCCCTCCAGCTTTGACTGATGTATAAGTTCTGTTGACTTCCTGTTTGTGGTCCTCCTTCCAGCTTGTCCGCCTGCAGCCCTGCTGGGCAGGCGCTGCTTGCCAGCTGTCACCCTGGCTCTCGGCAGCACACTAGGGCAGGGCAGGGCGCCCCCTGGTTGTCGTTTAGCAGCGACCCCCTGTTGTGGTGGCAGGTGTTTCCTGCCTCTCATTCATCCCAGGTTGTGTTCGTGTTTGGGGCTCAGCTGAGTGAGGGAATTCAAGCTTCAGGGGGCGAGGGCCTTTTGTTTTCCGCTTTTGTTGTTAGTGCGTTTATCACCTCGGGACCAGGAGTGTTGCTGGTGCAACCCCTCCTCTGTGCCGTCTACTGCACGTCTGGCCTGGTTGTGGGTTATAGCTACCTGTGGGGTTTGGGGAGGGGCCCCCTGATCGAGCGCAGCCCGGGCTCCCTCATCTGTGGGTCATCCTGCTACCTAACGTGCTAGGCTTTCTGACCCTCACTCACTCTGCCCAGTGATGTCTTGTGGACACGGGTGGCTGATGTCCACTGCCCCCCTGTGGCTCCCACGGCTGGCATGTTGTGGGTGCCTGGCGCCCTGGTGGGTCTGAGCGCTGCTCTGATCGGCCTGCCGTCCCCACACGGCAGAGGGCTGGGCTCTGCATTCTGCTCCAGCCTGCAAGCCTTCTCTTCCTGCAATTGAATCTCATTTGTGCGAGGCCTTCTCTGGACCCATCTGGTGTTGTGTTTCATCTGCCAGTTTTCTGGTATCATTGCTTTAGTCTTCTGTTCCGGGCAGCACCTGTTTGTACCTGCTCGGCATGACAAAAGGTCATGTTTCTCCCACCCCTGCCCACCGGTGCTGTCCCACACGTGTCTCCTCCCGATGAGGCCGTGGGGATGTGGCCCCCTTGCACACAGCCTCCAATTTGGTTGTACAGACCACGTCTACATTGTCAGGGTGACAGACACTTCATCCCACCCACCTGGGATGATGCAGGACACACCCAGCCCTGTGGGTCGTGGAGTCTCTCCTCAGATGGCCTCCCGAGCCATGGCTCCCGCGTCCCCTGTCCTCTGTTCTTCTGCCTCATGAAGCTCTGCGAGGAGGGTAGCTGGGCTGGTGCAGGAAGCAGATGCCCACAGAGGTGCTGGGGTGTAGGGGACGTTGCCATAGCAGTGGGGAGAAGCCCTCCCGCAGGAAAGGATGTTGCGTGTGTCCAGAGTACTGGGCCCTGGGACCCCTCAGGCACAGCAGACAGAGACGGCAGCCCTCCCGCTGCTGGCCCTCCTGTGGGGCTGTCAGGCGACACCCATGATAATGAAGCGGGCTCCACAGTGTGCTTGATGGCACGGAGGGGAAGGGTCATGTGCCGATGGGCAGTGTCCCTGGCCGGCCTGGGTGGGGCACAGCAGGACCCCTGTGGGCTGAGGTGTCTTGGGGCATGCTGTGCGGGCCGGGCAGGACTGTGGTTTCATGTGGGGTCCAGCAGGGTCGCGGAAGGGCCCAAGCCAAGGAGAGATGTCCAACTGTGGGTGGGGGGAGTGGAGGGGCGGGCGGGAGCGGGGCTGGGCTTCGGGTGCTGTCGCGCTCAGCCAGCAGGACGGGAGTATGGCTGCGTGTCCAGTGCCTGGGCCTTGGCAGGGAGCCCCTGACATGTCCAGGGGATCGCCAGCCACACAGTTGTCCTGCTCTCAGAAATCTAATGGGCTTTCCCAGGGAAACATTTGTCAGATGTGAGCCCCTCATGTGACACTCAGTGCTAACCGTGACTAAGTATTTAAATAATTTTTAAAATGCAGTGTAGCATTGGATGACATTTATTGAGGTGTCATCGACATGCGACAGTGGTCAAGTTTGAAAGGCAGCACTGGGTGAGCTGTGACACGTTCACTGTGAAACCCTCACACGATGAGGACGGGGGACACACACATTGCCCCCAAGTGTCCTCAGGCCTCTCATCCGACACCCCCAGCCCCAGCAACTACTGCGCTGCCTTCTGTCACTAGGAACTGTCGTGTTCTCTGGAATTCTGCACAAAGGGGTCATGTACGTACACTCTGCTCCCTCTGTCTCCCTGTCGCATCGCCGTCAGCGCCCCGTCCCTTTCTGCACCCACCCCGGTTGGCTGCCCTGCCCTGGGTATAGACGTTTGGGTTGTTTGCAGTTGGGACTGTTGCACACGAACGCTGTGAGCGTTCTCGTCTGAGACTCCACGTGGACGTTTCCTCCCGTTTCTCTTGGGTGACTGCTGATGTGGCTGTGGGGCTGAGGGAAGGCGTGTGTTTCCGTCTTTAAGAAACATCTGGCCGCTTTCCACGTGGCCGCACCATGTCCACGCCTGCCAGGGTCAGAGAGTCCGTCCTCCCGTGGTGGGGTGGACGGGGCCGTCACTGTGGCTTTCCCGGCATCTCCATAGGGGTCTGCTGATGTACTTACTTACCACCCAGACAGACCTCCTCTCTGCTGAAGTCCGTTTACGTCCCTGGCCCTTTTTCTCCTGGGTTCTGTTTCCTTGTTATGGAGTTCTGAGGGCTCTTTGTAGCTTCTGAATACAAGTTCCTCATCAGACTGATTTGCAGTGTCTGCGCGTTGTCTCGATTTTGATGACATCTGACTTATTAGTGACTTACGGATTCTGCCTTTAGTGTTACATCTGAGAAGTTTTGCCTTAACTCAGAGTCAGAAGCCTTTCCTCCATTGTTTTCTGAAGTTTGTCCTTTGAGCTGTTCCGTTTAGGGCTGTGCCGCATGCTGAAGTGGGCGCAGGCGCTCTTTGGGACACGCACACCTCCCGGTGGTGTCGGTGGTGCTCTCAGTCCGTTGTTCGCATAAGTGGGGTGACTGACTTTTGCAGCTGGGTGGCAGTGTTTCTCCACACAACAGTGGGCTCTCCCTGGCTAACTGCCTGGCTGATGGGCGGTGTGTGGCATTGTGTCCCCAGGCTCCGTTGAGGACACCACAGCCAGCTTGTTTGGTGAAGAGGACGCCGAGGACGAGGAGCTGGAGGCCGCTGCCAGCCACCTAAACAAGGACTTCTACCGCGAGCTGCTTGGTGGCAGCAGCCTAGAGGCGGCGGGCAGCCCCGACGGGGGCAACAGGCCCCCTGCCCTCGAGTCCCTGCTTGGCCCCCTACCCACGGCTGCCAGCCTGGGCATCTCAGACTCCATCCGAGAGTGCATCTCCTCCCAGAGCCGGGACCCTAGTGAGTGCCCAGGGCGGGCCAGGCTGGGCCAGGGGACTGTCCAGCTGTGGGTCGTCCTTCCCTGTCTGGAGATGGACGCACTGTTGTCGGGGTGCAGCTTCTAGAAGGTGGGGGAGGGCCCTGCCAGCTCCGCTGCAGGGCTGTGTGAGCAGTGAGTGACTAGTGCGTGCTGGCTGACCCCCACGTGCCAGCCGGGCGTCACCATCTCTGGGGCCCTCGTCCACTGGCCCTCTGACTCCAGTCCTGGCCAGAGCCCTCCATTTGGTTGTGTTGTTGCCATGTGCCACTTTCTGCCCGCCCCCCATGTGGCCCAGGAGGCATCCTGCAAATCTTAGCTGAGAAGTCATGGCCACTTGTCACCTGTCCCGTGGGGACAGAGACCAGCATCCCCGCCCATCTTTCTGCATTTGTCTAACTTGGTGCAGAAACGTTGGCTGAGGGCACGGTCCCTGTGGTCAGACAGACATCTCTTGCTGAGCTCCAGCGGTGACAGCCACTGAGCAGGGGAACAGCTGCTCCTACCCCACGGGCAGGGCCTGGGATGCTGGCCGCCTCAGCACCAAGGCGGGTTGTGTTCCGTCATGTCACTCTGGACAGCAGGCCCTGGCCCTCTGCCAGGACCGTCCCCCCCAGATCCCCCCCGACTTCCCCCCCACTGCAGAACGAGGGCCCATCGCCTCTCCAGGCGCTGAGGGTTTGACCTCTGTGTGGAGGGGTCCCTGTGAGGGGACACCACTCCGAGAAGCTGTTTAGCTGCCTAGATGTTTGCCATGTGTCCTGTGGGCCATGTGTGGCAGTGGGCAGCCGTGTGTCTGCCCTGAGAGGTGATGGTCTGGTGGAGTGAGGGACAGTGACACAGACATAGTCATCAGTTAAGTACATCAGGTTGTACCAAGAAGTAGCTGCTGTGTGGTGGAACCTGGGGTGGGTCCTGCAAAGCGCAGGGCAGAGGGCATGTGCAAAGGCTCTGAGGCAGTGGGGACACCGTGACGCTGGAGTAGAAAGAAGCCATTCTGGCTGGAGCTAAGAGATAGAGGCAGGCCCCAGAGGGGCATGAGGGGTGCGTTGGAGCGCCAGGGGGGCCCTCGCAAGGCCTCAGCTGCAGGGTGAGGACGCAGCCACAGAACATCCCAGACAGCCGTCTGTGTGTGGGCTGCTACCTCTGGGACTCGGCCGGGGACATCAGGTAATGAAGGGCAGACAGGAGGGGCCACCCCGATTTCTGGGCCATGCAGATGGTGCCGCTGACCCAGCTGTGGCAGGAGAAGCGTAGCGGTAGGTTTTGGGCACATCCTGAGCACAGCCACTGAGGGCTCCCTGAGGCCCCCTCTCCTGGTTTGCTGAGCAGAGAACTGGCTGATCCCCTCCCAGTCCAGAAAGCTGCTCTGTGCAGGACGCACAGGGCTGCCATGGTTTGCTGTGCAGCCCCGTTTAGTGTCCTGCTTCCCTGATGGAGGCCAGGACATCATCTCATCCCCCACGCACACGTGGAGAACAGTGCCAGCCCACCAGGAGCAAGGGGGACGCAGGACTCGAGAAGGCGTTGGCCAGAACCCCGATTCATGAGCCCAGGTGGTGTCTGCGCATTAACGGAGCCGTGCTTCCCTCTAGAAGACGCTTCCGGGGACGGCGAGCTAGACCTCAGCGGCATCGACGACCTGGAGATCGACAGGGTGAGCGCCAAGGCTCTGTGACCTCCTGGGGCTGGTGGGCTGTCGGCTGCCTGGGCTACGCCCAGTGGGATGCCCTGACATGCACACACCAGTGCCACCTGCCTTGGTCTGGGGTGCGTCTCCAGTCACGGGCCCACTGACCCAGGTGCCTGCACACCTCCCGGTCATCAATCCCAGAGCCATTTGGAGGGGCTCTGAGTAGTTTCTGCAGCATGCTTGTCTCTAGCAATGGGAGGTCTTCCCCTGACTTTTCTCATGGCACCTAAGCCCAGCCATTCGGACTGTGCTAGCTTCTCACTCTCAACTCACTCCATTCTCGGGCCTCTGTCCTCTGTCCTCTGGCTGGCCCAGGCCCTGAGCACCGTGGAAATGCAGAGGATGCAGGCATCCCTTTGGGTCGGAGGCGCACCCCTGACCAGCTCCAGGGGTGGAAAGTGTGTGTTTGGCCGAGACCCAAGTGTGTTCTCTGGACGTGACTCTGTGCTCTGCCTTAGTACATCCTGAACGAGGCGGAAGCCCGTGTGAAGGCGGAGCTGTGGATGCGAGAGAACGCCGAATACCTGCGGGAGCAGAAGGGTAAGTGCCCACCCACCGCCCAGGCTCCCTGGCGCATGGGGCCCTTGCTGACCCTGCGCTTGTTGGCCTTTCAGAGAAGGAAGCCAGAATCGCAAAGGAGAAAGAGCTGGGCATCTACAAGGAGCACAAGGTGGGTGCGTCCTGGTAGCAGCTTGAGAGCTCCCGGCGGGGCCACAGCGAGCAGTGGGGCAGTGCCCTCCAGCCTCAGACCCACGTCCCTGGCCGCCCCTCGGATGGGCGCAGCCTTCAGCTTTGGGGGAGCCCCAGGGTCTGTGCTGAGGGCCCACCCCACCTCTGTGCCCCAGCAAAGCCTGCTTGTCACATGCCCTCGATCCTGTTGGCGGCTTAGCTGCTTGGTGTGGCTGGGTGGGGGAGCAGCCAGGCCTCTAACTGAGTGAGGGATGGCAACCTGGCATGTAGCAGCTCAAAGCCTGTGCTCCAGAACCTTCCTGGGATCGAGAGGGAAGGAGGCCGGGAGGAGGGGCCCTGGGGCTTGGGCTCAGGGTTTGGCACCCCCCAAACCACGGTGGGGGCTGCTCCTGCAGGTGGTCTGCAGCACCCACGCCCAGCACAGCACCCCTACCTCCCTGCTGGGTGACAGCTCCAGAGCACAGGGAGCACCCTGCTCTGTCCCTCCGCGTGGCCACAGGCCCAGGATGGTCGGGCTTGGCCTGGCATGCTGTGGGCAGTGTGCAGCCATTGCTGCTCGGTGCCCCCTCTGGCCCTGGGCTGGGCTCCCAGCTGCCGGGGGAGGGTGTACGTGGGCGGGGGGGGTGGGGGGGTGGCTTGGCCCTGGTGGCCCTGCTCCCACAGCCTGCTCAGCACCTCGCAGGCCACGGCGCCACCTGCAGACACACAGGATGTGTGACTCTTACCCCTTGCAGCCCAGGAAGTCGTGTAAGCGCCGGGAGCCGATCCAGGCCCGCACGGCCGGGGAGGCCATCGAGAAGATGCTAGAGCACAAACGCATCTCCAGCAAGATCAACTACAGCGTGCTCCGGGGCCTGGACAGCACGAGCACCAGCCACCCGCAGAGGGAGGGCGCGCCACCCAAGGACAGTGCTGGCCCCAGGAGGCTGCCACGCCGGAAGGTGCTGGCTGGCAGGAGCAGGGGGGACCCCGTGGCCAGCCTGGGGAAAAGGTACCGTGCCGTTGGGTGGGCTGCCGTGGAGGGCCTGGGCCCCGCAGGACCCCACGTCGGAGTCTACTCTGCCTCAGAGCTGGTGGCGGCCGTTCTGCAGCCCAGGTCCCCTCTCCTGGGGTAGGCAGCCGAGAGCAAACCGCCGACAGGAGCCCCTGGGAGTGGGTGAGGATGGTGAGAGCAGCGGCCACGTGTGCCACTCCTGACTGAGCTGGTGAAAGCCACCACCCTGTGCAGACCAGTCTAGGGGGCTCTGCGAGGGCCCCTGCCACGCCTGAGGCTGGTCGCAGTGCCCCTGGCCATAGGGACGGGGCCGGGTGGCTCCGCTCTCATCATCCACCCAGCCCTGGGCACACTGGGAGCCGCAGGAACTTTCAGTCACCTGGATGGCCACCCACCCCATCCCGTCGTCTGTTGTTAGTATCATTTTTCAGTCGTGACTCACCTGACTAGTGAAGTTCTGATTTGCATTTCTTTCCTCTTAAGTGGGAGTAAACATTTTTCATGGTTTTGTGACACCTTTTCTATAACTTGGCTGCTCTGCTGTGTCATTCCCCGAGTCCCCAGGTCCGTGAGTACCCAGCACAACCTGTCACCATCCAGTTCCAGCTGTCCTACCCATTTCTGTCCCCATGTCTCCCTGATGACAGGCACAGAAGCGGGCACTGCGATTGGTGTGCTCCCCTGGCTCCCGGGACCTGGGAAGTGGTCCCTGTGGAGCCCTGGCCTGCAGGAGGCCTGCATCCATAACGGGGTGTCCGTCTACTCAGGCCAGTCAGCCTGCCCTCTGGGGCCCGTGGCATCCTGTCTGCAGCGTCCCCACTCTGCTCACCCAGCACACAGGCTGCCCTCCCAGGGCCCCGGGTGCTCTGCCTGCATAGTGGGGTGGAAAACGCTGTGGGCAAGCTCCCACCTCGGGTGGGCCCAGCTGCCTGCCACCCCTTGGCCATGCAGTTGGCCACTGAGGCTGAGCACTTTGGCAGCGCCCCCTGGTTGGCCACACATCACAGGCCACTGGCCGGCTGGGACCCCACCGGTGGGCTGGGGTTGTGGGTTGAGTAGAGGAGCGTGTCTGCTGTGTGCTCTCAGACCCCCCCGAGGCCCAGCCAGCATGCCCAGCATCAGAGATCCTTGTAAGATAAGAGGAGACCCTGAGCCCCAGCCCCCGCCATGCCTGCTGCCCGCATCCCACAGCCCCTGACCGGCTAGGCTGGCCCTCACTGGGGAGCTCTGGCTGCATGGGCAGGGCCGGCCGGCATCCCGCCTCTTGGGTTCTGGTGAGTGCACTACCTCCTGGGTCCCTGTAGGAATGGCTCCCTCAGAGCTTGGCCTGCAAACTACAGGCACCAACCGTGGGCTTGCCTGTCTCCCCATCCCTGGGCCACTGGCTGAGACAGTGTGGAGGGTGAGGCCCCGTAACAGCTCTGCCACCTGCCGCTCAGATCTCCTGTCAGCCGGCATCCGCCATGACTGCCACTGTGTTGGAGGCTGTTACAGCGTCTACTCCCAGTGTCCCCAGGGTTCACTGGCATGCCGCAGCGGGGCCAGGCCTCAGAAGGCCCAGGGCAGCGGGCTGTGCGGGCTGGGCGCACGTGACTGCATCTCCCGGCAGGGTGTGGCCCCAGCACCTGCCCCCAGCCTGGGGTGCAGGGGTTTCTGGGCCTGGACAGCTCGCACGGGCAGGGTGTGGGAGCAGAACCTGCCTCCTCTGAGGTGGGGGTCCCACTGTCCACCTGGGGCTGGCCAGCCGTGTCGAGGACATTTGGTGTGCTCTCCTCTTTGTCCCTTGCAAGTGACAGTGTGAAAGTGCACCCTGGCTGTGTTTGGAGGGTCTGGGGGAGGGAGAGCAGGCGCAGTGGAAGGGGTGCTGTTCACAGAAGTCAGGGTACCCCGTGCTGTGGGACTAGGGGATAGGTGTTTGGATGGACGACCATGGTGCTCGGCTGGAAGGAGAATGGTCGATTTGGTCCCTAGAGCACTAACCCCCCTCTACCTTCCTGTGTTTTCTTGCAGGTTGAGGCCAATGGTGTCCACGCAGCCAGCTAAGAAGGCAGCTGTGGGAGAGGTGCGTCGTGTGGACACAGCTAGAGGCAGGGGCCTCGGGAAGCAGCAGGCCCCAGATAGGATGTCTGAGGGAAGACAGGCCGTGACAGGGTGGGGCACCAGCTGCACTTCAGCCCCCCACACAGGGTGTGCCCGCGTGGAGCTGTGCTCCCTCCAGCCCTGCCCCCGGCCCACCTCCCTGGGCCATCTGGAGAGCCTCTGGGAAGTGAGGCCCCGTCCCCTGTCCAGCCCAGTCCCTCCTTGGAAGGTGGCCTTGTCTTGGGGCCGGGCCGTCCCTGGCCAAGGCTTGGGGTTCCCCCTCCTTGTCAGGGTCCTTGTGGGTCCCAGGAGACAGGATGGAGAAGCAGGACCACCCCAGGTGGCTGCAGGTGCAGGCTTGGGGTCACTTCCCGCAGCCTGTCCCAGAGCCTGTTCCCCTCGCTCACTCGCAGTCCCTGCTCCCGAGCCCCCCCACCTTGGGAGCTGAGCCTGCGAGGCCTGCGGCGGTCGTGGTGGAGAGCGGGCCTGTATTGTACCACGCCACCGAGGAGGACGGCGAGGACGAGGAGGCCGAGGAGGAGGACGGCGAGCCCTGTGTCAGCGCCCTGCAGATGATGGGCGGCGACGGTGAGGGCCTCCCGCACGCTCGGGGCGGCAGAGGCACTAGGCCCGGCCCGTAGAGCCTGAGTGAAGCCTGTGGCTGACGCCGACCCGCTACACCCTGGAGAGGAATCTGATGGACGTTCACCGTCCTGGATGGAGCTGACCAGGCCCTGCCCGCTGGGGAGGCCATGGGCGCTGGGCTGGCCAGGAGGGTGGCCGGGCGAGTAGGGCTCCCGCCCACTGTGCAGCACAGCTCCCACGTCCTGGGTGGGAGCCAGGACCCCGCTGCCCACATGCCAGCCCCTGCAGGGACAGACAAGTGGCTGTCCCCATTGACAGTGGTGGGGCCCACGGAGCTGGGAGCAGGGGAGGGCCCCTTTGATGCTTTGACCGCAGAGCGCTCCTTAGCATCCATGACTGTCCTTTGTGCTTTGCAGATTATGGCTGTGATGGTGACGATGACGATGGTTACTGAGGTGTGATCTCGCCGAGTCATGTCCTGCTGGTGTCCCGCTGGTGTCTTATTGGGGAGCAGACGGGGCCTCTGGGCCCGGAGCCCCAGGTGTGAGCACCGAGACTCTTGGTGACGAGAGGGTGCTGCCCCGCGCTCTCCACAGCCCTCGTCCCACAGCCACATGTGGCGCCTGTGGCATTTGCTGTGGGGACCATGTTTTGAGCAATGTAAGGCGTGTTTCCCCCCAGCACAGGAGACTGGACCGATGTCTGCGTGTGACTGGTCAGACGGGGTCTTGTGGCCCACACACCTTCACAGGTGGGGCTGTCATGTCCCTTGTGAGCACAGAGGTGCAGGGCAGTGCAGGGCAGGCAGTAGGGTCCTGCTCTCGGCCCCTCCCCATCTCGCTGTCACAGAAGCACTTATGTCCAGCCCCTCCCTCTGCTGGTGCAGCAGTCCTGTGCCTCCAACGACAGTCCCCAGCCGGCCCCAGGCCTCCTTGCCGCGGCCTGGTGCCACGAGGACCAGAGCCCAGGAGCCCTGTGGCTACCTGAGCCAGGACAGCTGTCATGCTTTGTGTCTGAGCGAACATCCGGTCGGCACCCCAGGGGAAGGCAAGCAGGGTCTCTGAGCCCACCACTTGCTCTGGATGTCCCCACCCCTGGACCACCCTGCGGGCCAGGCCTGGTAACCGGAGACCCAGAGACCATTGTCAGGGCCTCAGCTTGGGCTCCGTGGCTCTGGACATGGCCAGGGAGGGCAGGCAGGGGCTTCTGCCCCTCAAGGCCCTGTTCTTGGCTCCACCCCATGCCCCTGGAAAGGATGACCATGGTGGCAGAGCCCCCGCACACACTTTTGCAGGGCCCTGCACTCTGTCTCTTGGGACAGGCTGGGCCCCCTCCCAGAGGGCAGCCGTCTGCAGGTCAGGACTTGGAGGGCATGTGCCTGCACCCGTTGGCCTGCCCCTCGGCCTTCTGGGAGGAACGTGGGGATGGGTTTTGTGGACAAGAAGGTCCATTACTTGAGCAGAAAGCTACAGGCTGTGGCCTGTGCTCCCACGTATGGTCCGTAGTCCGAGGGGGGCCGGGGGACCCCGTGTTGGAGGAGGGCTGCGGTGGGTGGCCGTGGTCAGGCACATCTCGCTGAAGCAGGAGTGAAGCCCCAGGATGGGGGGCAGGGAGGAGGGGCCGGTGGGGAGTGGCTGTCCCATTGAGAGGGTGAGGTGGGGAGCATTCAGTACAGGGTCCTGGGGCAGTGGGGACCTGCACCATGGATGTGGGTGACAGCTGGTGCTGGAGCCACACACACATTAGTGAGGGAGCAAGGCCAAAGGTGAGCAGCCAGCAGCTGGCACAGTGGCTCGGCTGTGGCCCCTCTGCAGGCCCCGCATGCATCTCCATCCATGTCTGCTCACTGCCTCCCATCTTGTAGTATGGCCTGTTCCTTAGGCCCAGGGAATTGGGGGGGGCCCCCAGCGCTCATGTGCTGTCTGGACGTCTGCCCTAAAACCGGTCCATCAGCTGCTGGCCCAGGAGTGGACCTGGGGACCAGTCTGGGACACCCCTCCCATCTGCAGCTTTGCTGGGTGGGCGGCAGGAGGAGGCAGGGCCCTGGGGCCCCCTGCCCCTTGGGGAGCCAAGCCCTCTGCCTCCACACTGACATCTCAGGGTCAGGGTCACTGAGGTGCTCTGCTGGGGGTGGGGGTCAGGCCAGGGGTGGGGGAGTCAGCACCACCAGGGTATGCCTAGCAGTGGGCTGTTGGGTAGTCTGTCGGGGCAGCTCCATCCTCTGCCGTCCAGCACCCCCGAGCCTGAGGCCTTCCCCAGTCTGAACAAGCGCCAGTCACCAGGGTTCAGTCATGGGCTCCCCCATGGCTCCTGGCAGGTCTCAGGTGAGGCCAGAGGCACAGGAGCTTGAGTGACCGCTGAAGGCCACCCAGCTGGGAGGTGGCCTCCTTGGTACCTATCCTGACAGCCGCCCTCTTCCTGAGGGTCCAGCTGCACCTGTGCTTGGCAGGAACAGGGCCCTCCTGGACCCAGCAGGGACAGCAGGCTTCCTGGTGAGAGCACACAGCTGTCCCCAGTCTCGCCCGCTTGTATGTGCCCTCCCATCTGTACACACGTGTGTCCCGACCCACTCCTGGATGCACGTGTCCTGTGGGGTGCAGGCACAGGGGCTCCGAGTGGACTGGGGCCACACCCCTGGTACAGCTGATCCCATGCCCGGGGCCTTTGGCTGCTGTAGGTGGTGTAGTAGGACACTACGACAGGGCCGGTCCCTTACCCACTCCTCCCAGAAGACGGGGAGGGGACTGTCCCAGGCCAGAGGCACCTGGGCCAGTCCCCTGCTCCAAGCCAGAGCTGGAACTACAGGTCACCTTACCGGCTGGAATGAGCAAAAGGGGACAGTGCCCACTCACTGCCCCAGGCCCCTCCAGGGCCAAGGGCAGGTCTGAGGCCCCCACCCACCCAGGGTGCCCAGGCAGGGGCAGACCACATCCTGAGCCTGCCTTGGCAGCCCAGCCCCGGCGGCCTGAGCTAGCAGTGGGAATGGGGGTGGGACGGTGGCAGGAGCACCCTTCTGTGTCCACCTCCCAAGAGCTATGCCCTCTGCATCGCGTCTGTATAGTCAGTCAGAAAGGTCGGCCTCGGCCCTGCTCTCCCACCCGCTGCCACCAGTCACCAGTGACTGGTGGGTCACAGCTGCCTGCTGGGCTTCAGGCATTGCATGTCCTGGGCCTGGGCCACACCTGCCTGTTCCCCCAGGTGCCCTGCAGCCCCGCAGTGGTTTCTGGGTTGGTCAGGCCTCCAGGCAGGCAGTAGGACTGATGGCCACCACTATTCCAAGACCACCGAGGGCTCTGAGAAAGGAACACTGGTGCCTGTGCCTGGGAGCTCCACCTGAGGCCCTGCCCTGCCAGGGTAGGCACTACCCCCACTGGCAAAGTCACCACCCGCTGTCACTCCCAGACCACACCGCCCCTCCGTCTTGCCCTTCTCAGGACCAGGGCAACAGTGACACGTGACCCCTTCTCTCTTGCGTCGGCCTCTTGCTCGTCCTCCCAGGTGCCCCAGCCACCTCTGCAGGAAGAAGCACTGACTGCAGGTGGTGTCCTCCTCCAGGCCCCTCAGCTGCTCCCTGGTGATGTCTGCTGTGATAGGCTGGGCCGGTGGCCGTTCTGACCCAGGGCCTGGGCGTGGGCGTGAGGGCTGCCCACTGCTTTGTTGAGGAACTTGGGCCCTGGCAAGGGTGTGGAGTGCCCCCCTGCCCTGCACCCCTGAGGCTGGAGGCCGCCTTGCAGGGGCTCCTAGGTCACAGTAGGACAAACTCGGACTCACACTTTGGGCGGTGCGTGTACCCGTGGGGGTGCAGTGAGGTACCCAGTGCTGGTCCCCTTTGGTGACTGACTACAGCTATGTCAGGAGACACCCAATGGGTCTCCTCTGTCCTGCCCCACGGCCAATTGCCCGCCCACTGGGGCCCGGCCTGGAGGTGGAGGAGCAGACGCTGACCTTCCAGAGGCCCAGACTGGTCCCCACCAGTCTTCCTGTCCAGGCCCCAACCGGGGTCCCCCGCATCCCAGGGACACCCCATTCCCTGAATAATAAAAGCCAGGACCCACAAAGCCGCAGGCACGTGCAGGTCTTGGGCTGGGTCTGGCGATTTTGTTCTTAGCACATCAGTCTCTAGTGTGTCTTCCTGTCACTAGGGCCTGCACGGTGCTGCCCAGGGCTGCTCTGCCAGCAAGACCTCACCCCCTAGTGGGCTCACCAGCTTGTATTCTGCGTGCCCACCTGGTACCCTTCCCAGGTCTGAGGATCCCCTTGCCTGGCCACACGGTGAAGGCCAGTTTGGGGAGACCTCTGGTGTCCACGTCCTGGGTGCACAGATGGGCCTCTCAGAACTACCCAGTCCCCACTCCAGGGCTGGACCCAGTTACTGCAGCTGTACCCCTGGTCAGTAGGGCACACCCGGGACGAGCTGGGTTTGGGCAGGGTGCTCAACCCCTCTCCATCTGTCCCCAGTCCTGCACAAGCACTGACGGCCCTTGCAGCCTTGGGTCTTGGGCGCCTCCCTGCAGCCCAGGTGTACCTGACGGGGTTCACACGGGCCCAGCCACTTCAGCAGGACACTCGACCACCTTGTACGTGCACCCTGGCTGATTTGGGGGCACCAAGAGGATCCAGTTGGTTTTCTTGGGGAGGGGGCCCTGAGCCAAGGCCCCTAGGTGTGTTGCCCAGCTCTGGTGCTGTGTGTGGGGCCATGCCTATGTGTGGCCCACAGTTGCCGTGCCTGGTTAGCGCCTACGTGCCTGCAGGGTTGGCCGGTCCTTGGGGAGGCCTGGGTCCCAGCCAGGCTGGCAAGGGTGGGGCTGAGGGATAGGCTCCAAGGCTGCAGGCCTCAGGCACTGACTGCCCAGGGCCTTCAAAGTGCAGAGTGGAGGCTCTGTGGCTTTCCTGCTGGAGAGGAACCTGGCTCAGAAAGCCATTGTCCCCACACAATAGGTCCGTTGGGACCTGCAAGGGCAGTGGCCCCAGACTGGTGGGACTAGCCCTGACCCTGACCTCGCCCCTGACCCTGGCTCTCATCACAACCTTGACTTTGATCACTGACACTCCACTCTGTTCTCTGCCACCCTGGCTGACTGGCCAAGCCGGTGGACAGCTGCTCCTATCTTGAGAGCTGGGTACCAGGGAGGGGCCCCACAGGTCATGATGGGTGGGGCGCCCTGTGGCCCAGGCAGGTCCGTGGGCAGGGAGGGTCATCATCTGTGACTGGGAGTAAGCTGTTGAGGCCCTAGCTGGACTGAGCCAGAAGCTGTGCCCCACTCTGCCAGACAGCATTGGACTCATTTCCTTGGCGGTGAAAGGCCTTTGCATGGGCCTGAGGAATCACTTCCCGCATTCGAGGTGTCAGTAAGGACATTGTCTACCAGGTGTCCACCTTGGTGGGGCCTGGGAAAATGACCGTCTAGTGTATTGCAGGGCCACTGTGGCCCCTACCCCCCACCTCAGCAGTAAGGTGGTGCTAAGCTAGCAGCTGGGGAGACATCTCGGGCAGGAGGCCACGGGTCAGCAAGAATCAGACTTGGGCTGGACCCACAGTGTCAGAGCAGGGCCTGGCAGAGGGAGGTGGGTACCAGGGCCCAGAGGTCGAGTGGGACCAGCATGTGGGCATATGGCTTCACCAGCCCACATGCATGCATACACACGGGGTCACAGAAGCCCCCACTCAGGCACAGAAACACTGCTTGTCCTATCAGTGACGGAAAAACCAGAAGCTGTTACAGATTATGTCTGCCCATCCCCGAGGACTCCACCCCCTTGGGGTCCCTACCCCACCAAAGCCCTTTACTGAACATTCCTCCAACCCTACAGAGGACTGGAAAGTGCACTGGGTCCTGGGGTTAAGACAGCAAGTGTTGGCAAAGCGCTTACTCTGAGGTCGCGTGGGGCCCTGGCAGGAGGAAAACGCAGCAGGCCATGTGGGGAGCAGTGAGCAGCAGAGGGCAGGCGGGTGGGAAGCTAGGCAGGGTCTGAGCAGGTGGGTCTGTGGCTGTTAGTGGATGGGGAGCAGTGGGTGCTCAGAGCAGCAGGTGGAAGAGTGTGGGCTGAGGACTGGCCATGGGCTGGAAATCTGGAGCTCACTAGCCTGTGGATGGCATTCCAGGCCCCCTTGCACACAGGCCTCGCAGGCCCTGGTTAGATTCTCCAAACCACCGTCACTGGCCAGGCCTGGGCCTCTGAGTGTTGGGGAGGGGCGTGGTGGTCAGATCGCCCAGGAGCGCCCATGCACACTTCGGTGCACAGATACACCAAGCACCCCCTACCCAGCCCTGGGGCTTCGCAAGCGGGGCAGGGGCCTCTCGTCCCGGCCAGCAGGTGGCGCTGTAGGACGGCCCGGAGGCTGGGAGTCTCAGATGGCGAGTGTACGATGAGGGAGGACCCTTCTGCAGGTTGCGTGTGCGCTTGCGGAGAACAGTGCTGAGAGCAGCGCCGCACCGGGGAGGAGGGTGGCACTTCCTTGGAAGTTCCCAGACGGATGGTTCCTCTGCTCTTTATATCTGCCCCCAGGGTGGTCCCCTGATGGAGGGAGGGGCCCTGTATAAGACGGAGGTAAATCAGCGGGGCCTCCCTGCCACCTCCCCAAATTCAGTTCCATCTTTACCCAGGGCGTCCCCAGGTGCAGTGGGGCGAGGGTTGAGGTGGGTTCTGCCAGTGGCCAGTTCTGTGGAGTGGTGGCTTCCCTTGGGGCGGGGGGCGGGGGGAAGGCGGGGCAGCATGGGAAGGGTGAGGGATAGACCCGGAAGGCTCCCCGGAGGAGGAGGGGTCAGGCTACATTGGGGTGCAGAAGAGGCAGGTGAGCCGCCTACCTGGGGGTGGAGTCCCCAGGGGCTGGGGTGTTGTGTTGGTTGTAGTGTGGGGGACAGCCAAGCCCACCCGTGTGGAGCAAGTGTGTGGCAGAGTGGAGGTGAGTGGCCTGGCTCCATCCTGCTGGCTGCGGTCACTTGGGATTGGAGCAGGGGGACAAACAGGTGGGGATAGGGAGAGGGCAGGTCACGGTTCCTGGGAAAAGGCTCAGAGCAGCCCGCCAGGTGAGGGCAGGAGAGCCCAGGCAGGTGGTGTGGGCCAGGGCAGCCCCAGGCAAGGCTGTCTTGGTGGTGAGTCACCACTGACCTGGAGTCCCTGGCACTACAGGGGCCCAGACCACACTGGCCACAGGAAACAGTGAGGGCTGATGAAGCTAAAGTCAGAAGCTGCCAGCCTCCCACTTCCTTCAGCCTGAACAGTTGGGCTCAGCACTGGGCAGGGGCCTGGCAGGCCACATCTACTGATGTGAGACTCCAAGTCACAGGCCCATCCTGGATCATCCACAAAACAACACAAATGTGACCCATGAGCATCTGGCTGCACTGAGGACGACACAATGGGAGACGTCACTGTGGGCGCAGCAGTCTCAGGAGACCACTGGCAGGAAGGACAGCTGCAGGGTTGAGGCAGAGTGGAGAAGGCAGTCAGGGCTGAGACAGTGGAGGGGAGTGGGGCAGGCAGGCCAAGGTGGGCATATTGCTATCTGAGGGTCCAGGGTCCAGGCTGAGGACTGGTCACGGCTGCCCACTAAATGGGGTGCTCACGGCTCGCGGCAGGGGAAGGAGGGCAGTAGGCAGGGGTATCTGGCTCCATGGAGGGCATGACCTCAGGCCCCTGAGCAGCAATCTGGGCAGCCCGGAGGCCTCACACTCAGCAACTGCAGCCCTTCAACACCCCAGCACTCTGCCATGTCCCCAGCCACAACTACCAGTCCACCAGAGAGCCACCACTGCCACCCAGGCTGTTCTTGCACCATCAGGGCCACACCTCAGTACTCTGCACCGCCCAATCCCTGGGACACTGGCAAAGAGTCACTAGGTATGCCCTCTCCCTGCCAGGGCTGGCCTCCAACGACTACCTTCTCAATAGCCACTGCCACTGTCATGGCAGAGTGGTCAAGACGTGTGAGAGGCAGCTGGTGTCAGGGCGATGCCACCCTGTCCTGGTAGTCCCTGCCTATGGCCCAGGCACACCTTCCAGCCCCCCAGCTGTTGCAAGTGTCCCTCTGTCCTGACTTTGCCCACCCTGCATCTCTACCTTGGGGAGTTGCTCCCACCAGGCCAGGGGCTTGTTGAGGGCAGGGCCTGCTAGCTGGTGGAGGCTGTGTCAAGAAGTGCTGGTAGAGGTCTGGCCTGGACAGATGAAAACAGGAGTCTGCTATGAGCCTGGATTCCAGTGCTTTCCTCTCCTGCCTGGGCCTGTTAGGACCAAAAGTGGGCCTGGGCCACCTCACCCTGCCCTGGAAGAGAGAGCCTGCCTCAGTTTCCCCAAACTGCTAGGTCTTCCCCTCTCAGTCCCTCCTCTCCTGTGGCTTTCTAATCCGGGGGATGGGGGGACAGGTGCTGGGCTCCTAGAAGATGCTGGGTCCCACCCCCAACACACACATCCTGCTGCTTGCCCTGGTTACAGCTCTGTGCCTGCCTCACAAAGCCTTCAGGTTAGGGGTGGGGACCAGCGTGCACCTGGGCCCTGAGCCAGCACAGAACTGACTGCTGACCTCAGCTCCATGGCTCAAGTCTGGGCAGGGACCCCCACTGCTCCCTTGCAGCTGGCTCTCTGGCCTGTCCTCTGCACACTGCGCTGCCCAAGTTCACTGCTGTGCCCAGACACCTCAGGAATTCCCAAGGTGGAGAGGCCCCGGGGAAATATGGCCCCGGGTAGCATCCCGGGCACCGCTCCAAGGCTACGGGGACAGGCCTACAGAAATCCCAGAGGGAGCTGGAAGGGCACCTCTCCCTTCCTGCTGGCCCTCCCCCATCACAACCCTCACAGAAAACCAGGGGGTGCGGGGGTCGATAGGGCGGTCCTCCGGGGCTGTCGTTCCACCCAAATGAGGTGAAGGAGGTGCTGTGAGGCGCCGTCATGTCCCAGCAGCAGGACTTCTGATGCTTTTAGGGGGAAATATCAAACACTGCGCTCTCTCCGAAGCGTGGCTTCCTTCGTCGCGCAGGGGCCAGACCGGTAGCCAGGGATCGGACTCCAACACCGCGAAGACCGCGTGCGCGCGAGGCCGGCCCGGGGGCCAGAGGCGTGGCCGGGGCGGAGGTGGGGCCGCCCCGGTGAGCTCTCGGATTGGCCCCCGAGCGGCCAGCGCGCCGGCTCCCCATTGGCCATCAGCCTGCGGGGCGGGGCCACCGCCAGCCCCGCGCTCCAGCAGCGGTCCCGAGCCCGCGGAGCCCGCGGAGTCTCAGCCTCGAGAAGGGCCAGGCCGAGTCAGGTGTCCGCCCCCGCGCCGGGTGCCGCGGAGCTGGGTCTTATCAGCGCGGGCAGCTGGTGGCCTGTCCGTGCGCGAGCGCCCCGGCCCAATTCAATGGCCATTGTCCGCCGGCCCCTTTGTTCAGGGGGCGGCCACTTCCTGCGGGGCCGGGCTGGGGCAGGAGGGCGGAAACTCTCCGAGCCGAGGCCCAGACGACGAGGCCGCCCCAGCCTGGGGTCAGAGGCGATGGCCACCCACCTGGGGCGCTCTGGGGTTGGGGTTCAGAGCCAGAGGAGGGAGTGAAGCTGGGCTCAGCTCAGCCCTCTCCTCTGGGCGTCAGCCGTCTGCAGAGTGGGCGAGTGAGCAGTGTGTCCCCTCCTTGGGAGGCCACGGTGGAGATCCTGTAGAGCTGGGGAGGGCAGCAGGAGGAGGAAGGTCCTTAAGCCTAGGGGTGCCTCTCCCAGCCTGCCCTCTACCCCTGAACCGTAGCAGGGGGTGACAGGCTCCAAGAGGTAAGTAACAGCATCAGTCAGGACTCAAGTTCCAGGGGATGGAAATCCACCTCCCACTGCCTCCCTACAGCAGGAGGAGCCCACTCTGGACTCCAGGCTGAGAGACAGGAGGGAGGGGAACAGAGCCCCAGGTGCTTCCCCACCTGGGCCAGAACTCCTGTCCCTCCTTCCCTGGGCTGGACACTGCTGTGCAGTCCTGCCTTGTATGGATAGGCTGTCTCCTTGGGGCCCTCACCAGGCCTCCCTGTCCATCATCCCCTCTGCTCCAAGACTGCCGGCTCACCAGGCCCCATGGGTCAGCTCAGTGCAGCACTGATTGGCGGGGCCTGTGCCATGTGCTCACCCATAGCTGGGAGGGGTGGGAGGTGGGAGCCTGCCTGCAGCATGGTTCAGCAGTCCTTACCTAGGCAGTCGAGGCACAGATCACTCTCCCGCCCATGCGAGGGGTGGTCCTCCCTTGGCCAGACCTCAGCCTGCCCTCTGCCCAGTGCGTTAGAATCTCTAGCCGTTCCTTCCTCTGAAGCCCCCACACAGGGCGGCCTGCAAAGCCCCCCCCTAAACCAATACAACTCAATCAGAAAAACCACCACGGGTATTTCAAATGGCGGGATTTAATATGAGGACTTGGTAACAAGGGCTGGGGAGGGCTGGGGGAGCACCAAGAGGACAGTTGGGCACCCTGGAAATTCAGTGCTGCCGGAGGCCACCGCCGAGGCCAGAAGAGCAAGGGGAGAGTTGTTACCCAGGCCCCACAGTGGCTGTGTCCCCACAGGGCTGGGCTGCTAGCCATGGGCAATTGTCCCCTTTTGAGCTCCTTAGTTCTAACATGGGGAGTTGTGCAGATGGCACGAGGTGTCAGACAGAGATCGCCCAGCACAGCACTGGAACTTAGGCGCTTTCCGAGGGCAGCGAGTGTTTATGAAGGGCCTGGGCATCCACCAGGAAAATGGGGAGTTCTGCCACCTGGTGCCTTGGCCTGAGGAGCTGGAGGTCAGAAGGTTCAGCAGAGGTGTTGGGGGCCTGAATTTGAACCCATCTAAGAGGCCAAGTGATGACATGATGTGGAAGAGATTAGAGTGGAAATGCCTGTGAAAACCAAGCGGGGAGCCCCAGAACCCACGCAAGTGCCTACCCCGGGGGAAGCAGGGGAGAGGCAGGAGGCTGGTGGGAAGGACCACCTCACACCCCTGCCGCTCCATCATTCCATGGTGGGAGGGCCATAGCCAGGCACTGAGGCCTCAGCGGGATGCCATGTGGTCCAGAGGGCAGCAGCCAGCTGCCTCAGCTGGGCTCCAGCAGCAGGGTGTCCCAGCATGGTGTAGTGACATGGCCACATGGGCCAGCCCCACACTGGTGTCAGGGACGCCCAAGGAGAGGGGCCACATGTGTCCACAAAGCAGGGGGTGGGAGGAAGGTGTCCAGGGATGGGACTCCAGAGCCGCAGGCGAGAGACGGTCTGGCCATAGCCCAGTTTTGGTGGGGGGGTGGCAGAAGCCTCAGAAATGGGCAGGAGAGTGCTCAACGGGACCCTCACCCAGAAAAGACCCAAAGGTGAGTGTCCCCGGGAGGGACAGTGGGCTGGGGTGGTAGCAGCTGCTCGTGGGCCACATGAGCTCCCCTGCTCCAGGGGCTGCAGAAAGGCTGAAGCAGCTGGAGCACACATCAGACCTGCGGGTCTTGGTCACAGGTTCTCAGGAAAGCGCCAGGTGAGGAGCCAGCAGGGTGCAGGTAGGGGAAGGTCAGCACCTTTACTGCATTTCCCAAGGAGGACTCATTGTGAGCCTGGGCCCCACGCCTGCCCCCCCCATGAGATCCCCCCAACCCACGTGGCTTCCTCTCCCATGCCCCACAGTGGGAGGTAGGGGTCAGATGTCCTCCCCGAGGCCCTGCCCTCACACCTCTTCTCTGGAAGGAAAAGACCCCAGGGGGTGCCCTCAGGATCCTGCTGCTATCACCAGGGCCTGTCCCCACCCCCTGAGCAGGGCAGTGTCCCCGGGACTTGGGGTCTGACCACCTGGGCCATTCAGGACATATGCCACCCAGGACCCCCTGGTGGGTGCCTGGCACCTTCTGACTGGGCCCCTGCATGGTGGCCCTCATCGGCATCACTGCTCAGCCTCCCCATACCCAGGGATCTCCTAGGCCCCCCAGAGTGTGGAAGGAGGTTCAGACATTGCATCTCTGCCTTCCCTCGAACCTGCTCCCCTCTGCATAGCTCCCTGGATGTTCAAAACACGATATGCCTTCCCTGACCTCTTGGGAGCAGAGAGCTGCTGACCTCTGTGCCCCTAGAGAAGCTCTCCTCACCCCACCACCCCACCGTGCTGGCTCCTGAACAGCTATCAGCACTTGACAGGGCCCCTCCTCCAGGAAGCCCCCAGAGTCTCTCTCAGCCCTGTTGCTGTCTGTCCAGCTCAGGTCCTTTGCACGTATTCAAGCTGCTGGGGTCGAGCTGAAGTGCAGGAGGAGGGCAGGGGCTCAGAGGATGGCTGGTAGACCCTCGACTGGCCCTGGGGGTGTGGAGCTGTGGGGGCCCCAGCCCTGGCAGACTTGGCTAGAAGCTCCTCTATGTGGGAGGTCTCCGTGTGAATCACTGCTCAGGCACAGGCACAAATGCAGGAAATCGCCATTCTATTAAACTCTATTTTCTCCCACTGAGGGGAAAGTCTGTCACACGAAGGTTATTGTTCCCCGGGCTCCTGCTTTCCGGGCGGGCTGGGTCTGTGATGGGGCTTGCGCGTTCCTGGGGCTCCTGGCTGAGCTGTTTCCCTTCAAGACCCAAGGGCGCCTAGAGGTTGGGAATGGGGGCCTCCGTCCAGCCACCAGCCCGAGGGCAACATTGACAGGCAAGCCCACAAGGCAGTGCATGTCCCAGGAGCCTGGGTCTGCTCTGCGTTTGGGCCCCAGTGAGGTCACAGCCAGGGCTCAGCATGCCAATCACAGCTCTCTGCCTGCCTCTGCACCTTAGGGGTTTGTCCCATGCCCCACTCCACCCTTTTCTCTCTTCCCTAGGAGGGCCCCCCAACCCATCCTGCACCCCCTCCAGCCTTCCAGACCTGGCCAGTGGGCCTGGTGCTGCCCTGCTGCCCCCAGCTCAGCTTGGCTCTGGCCTGCATGGGCCCCTCTGTCCTGGGGAAACCCTGCCATGAATGGGGGACGGGGCTGGGCTGGGCAGGAAGTCCAGCCCATGCCAGGCCCTGGGGGCAGTGGAGAGGCAGGCAGCCCAAACCAGTGCTATATTGTCACAATACAAACTTAAAACAATAGGGCACACATGCTTGAAAATAAAAGCTGGAGAATTTTTAACCAAAGGAAAGCCGGGGTAGTCATTTTAATCAGAAAATAGATGTTAAAGTAGTGGCATCACGAAGGACAAAGAGGGATATCAATATATATATATATTTTATTTTATTTTATTTTTTTTTTTAAGGAGGGTACAGCTCACAGTGGCCCATGCGGGAATCGAACCAGCAACCTTGGTGTATCAGCACTGCACTCTAACCAACTGAGCTAACCGGCCACCTCGGGATATCAATACTTTTGAGATGAATAGCAGATAAAAAATATAACATATATGCAACTAAAAACATAGCCTCAGAAGATACAGGGCAACAGACGACAGCTGAGCCAAAACTGGAGCTGGAGATGGAAACACTCCAACTCCTCTCTCAGACACAGACAGCTCAAGTGTCTACAAGCAAAGACGTGGACAATTTGGATAATGCAATAAATAGAAGATGCACACTCTTTTCTAGTGCAAATGGGACATCAACATGTGTTAGGTCCCCAAAGAGGCCTCATAATGGAAGCAGCCACCCTGGAGGAGAGCAGACAATGAAGCAATGCCTACAAAGTACTGGAGGAAAGTGATTTCCAACTGAGAATCTATACCCAGCCCAGCTATCATTCAAGTAGTGAGGGTGTAGTAAGGACGTTCTCAGACAGGCAAGGTATTAAAATGTATCTTCCACGCACTCTACTACTGCAGAATGTGCTCCCTTAAAATGAGAATGTAAGCCAAGAAAGAGAGGGCTGGCATTTGAACTCCCAGTTTCTAACACAGGAGCCAGGGGAAGTGAGTCCCTGGGGGATTGTGAAGGGTGATGTCTGTGGGACAGCCATCCAGATTAGACAGTATGACAGAGATGGCACCTTTGGGCAGCTGAGGATGTGGGTTCCCGCAGGAGTGTCTGCTTTGACCCGCTCATGACCTACACCTGAGGACTGGGAGAGGGCCCTGTGGGTTTAGAAGCAGAAACGCAGAGCAGCTCAACCCCCAGACCTGCCAGATGCCCAGACTATGGGGGGCTTCAATGTCCGTAGGTCATGTCCCTGCCCACTGATGGCCCCAGAACGGCTCCTAGGAACTCTCGGGGAGGCAGAGGCCACACCCAACCTGGGCTCTGCTCAGCCCCTCTTCTCCTAGGGCCTTCAGCTGAGCAGTCTGTCCAAACACAAGAGAATCCAGCTTGGGGACACCCACTGAATGTGAAAAAGGCTCAGAAGACCCAGGGGATGGTTCATAGCATCTGGAAGAAGAGACTTTGGTGGGACCAGGGCCCTGGAAGCTTCCAGAATACAAAAAATGTGCTATTGTGTGCTCTGGCTCCTGTGTGTCTCCTTTATGTCATTCTTTAAACTGTACGTTATACAAATACATGTTGTGTATTCTTCTGCATGTACGACACTTTGCGCATCTAAGCGTTTACAATTCAGTGGCGCTCTTTCCCCCAGCAACAATCAGCAGGAGCCTGACAGAAAGGAGGATGGCAGCACAGCAACACGGGGCACTGCTGGCCCACACAGGGCTCAGGCTCCCAGGGACATGACCGTGGCATCAGTAAAGGGGAGGGGTGTCTCTTTGCAAATGAGGAGGAAAGCCTTGCTCAGAAGCCCCCATTGTTAGGACCAATGACCATCTGCTCAAGGTCAGGGCCAGGCAGGGGGGCACATCACCTTCTGCGAGCACACACCATGGAGGTGACCGCCCCCAACCCTGGCCAGGCCTGTGAGGAGGGGAGGTGGGCGCTGAGGGAGTGTAGGAGAGGCGCCATGACCTCAGACTCACAGCCCTGGAGGATTCAGCTTTTCTCCACAGATGTATGCACGCACTGCATATGTATACACACAGGTGCACAGATGCATGCACACATGCATACACGCATGATATACACGTGTATATACACACAGGTGCGCACACATGCATGCATATAAACACACACACAATGCATGACATACATATGCCCACACATGCCCATATGCAATGCATATACACAGATGCACACGCATATGCACACATGCACCTACACACACGAGTGCAGATACACACATGCGCATACATATGCATGCACTCACACATATATGCACACGTGCATGCATACATTTCTCCCTTCTAGTGTGTCCACCTCGGAACCTCTAGCTACATCAGCACTAGGTGTTCCCTGTATGAGCACGCACACTTAGTAGCTCGTTAAGATGTGCTTTCTTGCCGTTAGCTGCTGAGTACTGCCGCGGGTTACCGGCTGTGAGTGGCCGGCAGCCAGCATGAGTGGCTGGCAGCCAGCGTGAGCTGCCGTGGGCTGCTGTTTGCTGCTGTGGGCTGCCGTAGGTTATTGTGTGCTGCTGTGGGCTACTGTGTGCTACTATGAGTGGCTGGTGGCCAGCGTGAGTGGCCAGCAGCCAGCATGAATGGCCGGCAGCCATCGTGAGTGGCTGGCAGCTGGCGAGAGCTGCCGTGAGCTGCTGTGAGCGGCCGACTGACAACCAGTGACCAACTGCCTGAACCAGGGGGGAGCGCAAGGCTCATAACACCAGCATGGGCCAGGGAGCTGTCCTACTCAACTAGACTGAGAAACAACGGCTTGAACTGGAGTTGGGGGCGGGGAGGCGGAAGGGGGGAAAAAAGATGTGCTTTTTGCTCACCTTTCCTTCCACGTGTAAGTTACCTCTTTTCCCCCTCTCCTTCTGTGATGGCTAAGTGTCCTGTCAGCATGGCTGGGAGCTACCTGATATTCAATGGGACGCTATTCTGGGTGTTCCTGAGGCTGATGAGCTTGGCATCTGGATGGGCCACCTCGCCAACCAGTCCGTGGCGGCCTGCACAGAACAAAAGGCAGAGTGAGTGCAGATTGCTCTCCGCCTGGTGGTCAGGCAGGGACACAGGTCTCTCACCTCTGGACTCGGGCTGGAACCACAGGGCCGGCCGGGGGCAGACTTGGGGCCTCTCAGCCTCCATGACCCCGTGAGCCGGTACAGGAATTGGTGAAGTGCACGGGACAGAAAAGAAAGCCTGAAAGCAGACTCCTGGGCCCCTGCAGATCTGAGGGCCTCTGGAGGGCCGAACTTGGAGCTGGAGGTAGGGTCAGTGTACACTTGGTTTGTGTGGCTCAGGCCAGAGGCCTACGGCTCTCTTCTGGAGAGATCAAAGGCCCAGAGAACCTCCCAAACACTGACACTTGGAGCCCCACAAAGGGACTGCCGGTGCCTCCTGTCCCCGGTCTGTCACGTCAGGAAATTCCTGACCAGTATCCTTACTGCTCTGCCTGTCACCCCTCTGGGAAAAGACTGAACCCTGGAAGAAGCCACCTGTCCACCTGTCCACTTGTCCAGGCTGCTGGGTACTGCCCAAAGAAGCCCCGCTCACCCTGCTACCTGGGCTCCCAGGCCTCTGTCCCTTGCGGACCCCTGCATAGCCACCCTCCCCTCTCACCGAAAAGGGAGGTGGCAGCCAGCAGGAGCCTCCTGAGTGTGCTGCTGGCGCCTGCCCACCCGAGGGGCCAGTCCTTCCACTACCCCTGGAGCACTAACCCTGCCCAAGGCCCCACTGGCATGGACCCTCCTGGCATAGGACCCACCTGGTGAACTCTCCACATCCACACCTTGATCCCCAGGACTTTCAGCAAAAACATGAAGTGAAGGACCCCGAGATGGGGGATGATGCTGGATTATGGGGTGGGCCCGGTGTCTTCACAAGGGCCGTATGGGAGTCCAGAGCAGAGATGTGACAGCGGGAAGCAGTCAGGGATAGAAAGGGGCCACGAGCCAAGAGCATGGGCGCCTCCAGGGGCTGGAAAAGGCCAGGATCCGAGCCCAGCCCCAGCCCCCTGGAGCCTGCAGAAGGAACACAGCAAGGCTGCATTGGGCTTCTGCCCTCAGGACCATGGGGTACTAAGGCGGTGCTGCTTGAAGCCACTGAGTTCACGGTGCTTTGTTCATGGTAGTGCAGGTACCAGTCTCTGCGTCCACTCAGCCCTCACTCACTCTGGCCCCCCAACCGGCCCTGGGGGCTCCGAAGCCCCCATAATACCAAACCCAGCAGTGGTTTCTCCCTTTTCGGAGGCCCCATGGCCCCTCTCTGACCAGGCTCCAGTTCTGAGCCGCCAGGACACACTAGGAAAAGAAAAATGGCAGAACTCACACCTCACTCAGGAAACTCACCCCTCGCCCCCGTGGCTCCATCCCCAGGGCTGTGGTTAGGCTGCAGTGGCCTGGTCTTGGCCCAACAGGAAGGGCCCAGGCGTGTGGAGGTGGGGCTGGGTGGCCATGGCCAGCGTCAAATGCTCCTACAGTTTTGCTGATACATTTTCCTTTCTTTAAAAAATCTAACTGAAATTTGCATAACACTAATGCTTTTACTGTGTACAGTGGCATTTAGTACATTCATAACAGGGTGTAACCATCACCTCTGTCCAGTTCCAGAACATTTGCATCACCCCAAAAGGAAACCCTTCCCACTAAGCAGTCTCTCCCCAGCATCCCCTCCCCAGCCCCCAGTTTCTGATCCACTGTCTGTCTCTATGGATTTGCCTATTCTGGACATTTCATATGAATCGATCCTATACCTTGTGACCTTCTGTGTCTGCTTCTTTCCTGTAGCAAAACAGCAGGGTCATCGTGTTGGAACAGGCATCAGAATGCTGTTCCTCCTATGGCTGAGTCATATTCCGATATATGGCCGACCCACAGGTGTCCATCGTGTGTTGATGGACAGATTGTGGATGGTGCTGCTGCCGCAAGCATCTGTGGAAGTCCGTTCCTGGTTGCTTGGGGTACATGGAGCAGTGGGATTGCTGGGTCTGGTATAAGTCCATGCTGAACTTTCTGAGGACCTGCCAGACTGTCCCCACAGGGGCGGCACCCTGCTAATATACAGACGGCACCTAAGTCCTGCCACCCACACCACCAGCCCCTCAGCAAGTGTTATTATGAAAATGTTATTTTCCCCCAAGTATGAGGAAAGTAATGTCCGGTGGGGATGCTTCCAGGGCGGCCTCCCAGCTCTCACCCTGGGCCCTGTGCTCCCCCTGGGTCTGGCCACTGCTGGGCAAGCTCTGTAATTAGTCCTCACTTTTCACACGACCACAGGCAGGAAGTGGCCTGTGCTCCAGGGAGGGGGCAACCCTGTGACCCATGTCTGGAGGAAGAGGCCTGCCTGGCGTTTGGATGGTGTGGGGTCAGCTTCTGGGATGGGCTCTCGGTCGGCGGTCTGCCCAGCCCAGGACACCAGGTGGCCAGGGCAAGGCTAGGAAGCACCATCCCCTACCGAGTGGGACCTGGCAATGGCTAGTCTCCGACGATGACCCCTATGAACCATCCCTTGTGAAGTCCCCTCCCCACGACTCTGTGACTCACAGGACGCAGAAGTGATGCTGCTTGACATCTGAGGCTGTGTCATGAGAAGCCTGGCCTATGGCTGAGTGCCAGGAAGCTGGCTGCGGAAGAATCCACTCTGAGACCACCCTGCTGTAGGGAAGCCCAGGCCAGCCCCACAGAGAGGTCGCACACGGTGACACAACCGCCAGTCCCACTGTTCTAGCTACACAATTGAGGCAGCCAGGCTGGATGTGTGTCCCCACTGAGCCTCCAGAAGAATCCTGGGGACAGGGGGGAGGGGGGCTGCCCGGCTGAGCCAGGCCATTACCCAGGGACGGGGACACGGGAGCAAATGGGTGTTTTACAGGCAATAGATAACATGGGAGTTGATTTCAAGGCCGCACGGCCAGCCCCACCTGGGCTGTCCCTCCTGAGGCCACAGTTCAGAGAACAGACACTGGCCCAGGGCTCAGGTCCCCCACCCCACCACTTGTACCTGCCCCTGGGGAGGCAGTGGTCACTTTGGAGGGGGTCCTCAGGGTCCACACCCAAGGAAGGACAGGGCCCTTCCACAGCCTGGGAGGGGTGTCAGCGGGGAGGGGCTCCTTGGAGGAACAGCCCTAAAGACTGGGACTAGCAGCTCCTCCCACTTGGGCAGGTGGACCGTCTGGTGCAGTGCAGGTCAGCTCCCCCACCCCGGGAACCTGGAGGGGAAGGCCTGGCTCTGCCTAGGCCCTTGTTCCTGTCCCTTCCCCACTCCTGCTCCTCTCACCTTGCCCTTCTTCCAGAACCTTCTCCCCAGCCATGAGTCTCTCTAGAGGTGTCCACACTGCCTCACCCCGCGCGCCCAGTGACCCCTGCACACCGCTTCCAATGTCCTCTCCGTTCCTCCTGTCACTGGCTCCGCTACGCAGCCCTGACCGCCAGATTTCTCTCTTCAGAGCACAGTCTCTCCTTCCTTGTGGCCTGCGCCCTCCTCTGGACGACTCCATCCCGGGGTTGTGGTCGACCCGTGGAAGAGGCATCCGCTCGGCTCATCACCTGCAGAACTGCACCTCCAAGAGCAACTCTCCCGGACCAAGACGGCCCAAGTCCAGGAGCATCGGCGATCGCCCCTTGGACCCGTCCATTCCAGTCCCCCCTGATCCGCACCCTCGGCAAGTCCCCGCCCGCGAGTGCTCAATCTGCGCGGGGCCTCCCGCAGGTGCCACCTGCACGCACTGCCCGCCAGCCCGGCTGGGGAGTCCGCCCCGCCCCGCCCCGCCCCGCCCCGCGCGCACTGGGCATGCCCAGAGCCGCGTCACGCGCCGGCCTGCAGGAGTGCGGAGTGGACCCTGCCGCGTCCGCCCCAGCCCGGGCGGCCTCACGCGCAGCCATGGAGCGCATCGAGGGGGTGGCTGTGGGCCGCTGCGCATCCTCACCCTACCTGCGGCCGCTCACGCTGCACTACCGCCAGGTGAGGCCGCCCCGTGGGCGCCTTCCGCCCGTCCCTCCCGTGGCCCGGAGCCCCGCCCACAGCCCTGAGACCTGTCCCGCCGCTCCTCCCACAGGCCCAGCGACCCGCCCACATCCCGGAACTTCGCCGGGTTCCCGGGCTCTGCGAAGGGGTCCGGGTTCCTAGACCGCGTGAGCGCCTCGGTCGGGAGGGGCTCCGGCAGGGACACCTCGGGGACGTCCCTCATCCCTCCAAGGAGGCTTTGCTGGGCTCCGACCCTTGTTGCGATGGGACTTATTGGGCTCCGCTGGGATCTGGGTGGCGAGAGGAGGCGGGGAGGGAGGAGGCCCGAGATGGAGCTGGGTGAGCACTGGAGAGCCTCTCCAGGTGGGCGCCCTCCCCAGGGCAGCGCCTTAGAGTCTCCACCTGCCCCACTCGCAGGCTGCCTCCCAGGGAGTGGTCCTTCAGGGAGAACAGGACCCTGTTCCTGGGACAGGATGCTGTGTCCCCTGGCCCCCGGCACGTGGTATTGTCACCAGGGGTGAATGAGTGGCCTCTGCCTCCCTCTGCCCTTATCCGGGGTTCACCGAGCCCTGGCCGCCTTCCTCCTTCACATCTGTCCGCCATCCGCTGTCGGGTTGGCGTCCCCCAGCACCGCTGCCTCCTGCTGGATGAAGACTGCCCTTCTGCCGGCTCAGGCAGGACAGGCACCCTGTCCTCTCCCGGCCCCTTCCTCTCACCACCCTTGTGAGGCCCTCCTGGTTCCCAGCCTGAGAGAGGCTATTGCACCCCCACTTTCCCCATGACGCACCCAGGTTGGCAGTACTGGCCTGGGGCAGGAGTGGGGGCCAGTTGGGAATCAGTGTGGGACATGGAGGTCCTGCCCGTCTCCCTGGGGTTGGCCTAGGGCAGGATGCCTGATTGTGGCAGCATGGCCCCCAAGGGCCTGGGGCTCTGGGCAGCAGCAAGTGGGCACAGGATGGGCCAAGCACATACCTGCTGGGCCCATGGTTGTAGCGCACCCCCACTTCCTGTGCAGGCCTGCATTCTTGGTGGACACCTTCAGGCCCGGCTGCACTGATGGGTGACGAGCACTGAGCCATGCAGGCAGCAGGCTGTGGTGGGCACAAGCTAGAGGGCCAGGCCAGCATTCCGTCAGGTGCCAGGGGACACTGGGCTGGCAGTGCAGCCACCCTGCCAGGGGGGATCTGGTGGACAGATAGACTGACCAGACGCAGGGCACCCCCATGGCACTGAGGGGGGAGGACTGTGTTCGCTCCAGTCCTGCCCCTCCCTCCCAGGCCTCTGAAAGATGAGCCAGGCCTGGGGCCACAAGCTGGTGGGTCCTGTGGGAGGGGCTGACTGGGCCTCAGCAGGCCTCTCTGACCTTGCCCTGCACCTCTCCTTGGCTGGACCTAAGGGTCTGATGGATGCTTTGATCTTGAACCGCGAGGGTCTGTGAGAACTGCATGCATGACAGTTACCCTGAGAGAGGTAGGGGCACAGCATGCATTTGGCACACTGGGGCAGGCCTTCCTTGGAGCCTGTCCTGGGTGGGTGGCTGGCCCCAGGGTGGCCGGATTGCAGACAGGCCTGGGCTTGCCTCTGGGGCAGTACCTGCGAACAGCCTCCTGGGCAGCCCAGCCTGCACAACACAGGACATCGGCCCTCCCTGGCCCTAGAAACCAAGGCTGCCCTCCAGGACGCCTATGCCTCCTGGCTAAGCTCAGACCAGCATGTGGGCCTCTGCCTGTGAGGTCCCCTGTCTAGAATACCCTTCCCTCATTTCTGTGGGGCCTGGTGGGGTGTCACCTCCTCCAGGAGGTCCTCACAAAGGCTGTCTCTCAGCGTCCTCTTCTGTAGCTCTGGCTGCACTTTCTGGGTCTCTGGGGCTCGGGTCCACTTTGTGGCCTGGACAGACCCCACAGGTGGGGCCAGCAGTTCACCAGAGCGTCTGGGCTGACTGAGGGGCTGCTGATGGGCAGCCACAGGGCAGCGCCCCAGGTTCAGCCCCATCTGCAGAGACCCCCTGGGGAGGGGGAGGGGCTGGGTAGAATGGCCACTGCCTGCTCTGGCCTCCAGGATGGATGCCTGCTTCAACTAATGGTGTCCAGCTGGCAAGATTCTGGGCCCCTCCTACCCTGCCTGCAGAACCCCACTGGTGTCCGTTCTGCCTGCCACAGCGGGCTGGGCCCAGGCCCCTGCCCCACACTGCCTCTCATACACTGAATGCTGCTCAGCGCTCTGGGAGCCTGTTGGGATGCAGTGACCCCGGTGGGGGGGAGGGAAGTGACAGAACAGCAGGACCACAGGATGCATGCGAGACAGTCCAAGACAGAGACTGGGCCAGGGAAGGGGATGTCAGAGTGTCCAGTCACTGTCATTGAACCCCTGTGTCCTGTAGTGTGCACTCCCACCTAGGTCGGCACCCCATCCCCCAGCTATTTCTGGTGCCGGTGTGCTCTCAGGAGGCCGGCCTCCCTCCTGCCTTCTTATCTTTCTTTGTCTAGTGGCCAGAGGGACCTTTAGCAATGGAAACCTGGTCTCTGCTCTGCCCTCTTGGGACCCTACCTGCCCTGACTGTGAGGATATGGCATGCCAGCCCCTCCTCCATGCCCATGGTCCTTCCCACACTTGGTGACAGCATACATCTGTGCAGCTCCTTGTACTTAAACTGTGCTGGGTGGTGTGCATGCCTGCCTGGGATGCCTGCCTTCCCCTTGTCCTGCTTTTCCGCCTCACCCTCAGAATATCAGGCCTCCTGACCTCCCTGCCCAACCCAGGCTGCTTCCCATCCCCGACTTGCAGGGAGTTCCTCTGTCTCTGATGGGCTGAGGCTGGGAGTGAGCCTCCCTGGTGGGTCTGTCTAGCCATCTCAGCTCCCCGGAGTACCTCCACCCATGCTGGCAGCCACCCTAATTGCCACCTTCCCTCTTTCAGAATGGCACTCAGAAGTCGTGGGACTTCATGAAGACACATGACAGGTGAGGGCCCAGCCTGGACCTCTCTGATGCCCATGGGGATTCTGGGAGCCAGGGCATGGAACCGCACACTGCCTCTGCATTCTGTGCCCCTCCATACATATCCCCACTCTCACTTTCCCTTGTCCGAGGGGCCACCCCATGGCTGGGTCCACTTAGACCATGGCAGTGGGCAGGCCCTCTTGGACCTGGGAAAGACCGTCTGGGGGCCCTCGCCCCCAAGCGTTGGGGTATGGTTCCAGTAGCGTGCCCATCAGCACATGTCACTTCAGTCACCCAGCCTGCAACTTGCCCAACGTGTCCTTCCCCACCATGCTGCCTGTTCTGCCAGCTGGCGTACGGTAGGCGTGAGTCCTAGCCTGACTGTGTGCCTCTGGCAAGCTCTGGCCCTACCTGGACCTTAGTCTCTCCAGCTGAGCAGGGGGCCCAGTTTTCCTGGGCTGCTGGGGAGAGGAGGTGGGCCAGGCATGCCGGGAACAGGGACCCCAAGGAGGTGAGGTGAAGGGGTTGCTTCTGTGCTGAGCTCTGTCCCCCCTGCCCCTTGCAGTGTGACCATTCTCCTGTTCAACTCTTCTCAGAGGAGCCTGGTGTTGGTGAAGCAGTTCCGGCCAGGTGAGGCCAGCCAGAGGGGGGCACAGGGAAAGGGGCCTCCCGGGAGAACTGAGCTTCGGTGAGGGGGTCTGGCCTACAGTGGGTCACATGGACGGGGCCACCACATGGCTGTGACTGTGCTCTGCCCTCCCCCCAACTAGCTGTGTATGCCAGCGAGGTGGAGCGCCACTTCCCAGGGTCCCTGGCAGCCATGGACCAGGACAGGCCACAGGTGCTGCCGGGGGCACTGCCCGGCTCTGTGGGGGTGACGTACGAGCTGTGCGCCGGCCTTGTGGACCAGCCTGGGCTCTCGCTGGAGGAAGTGGCCTGCAGGGAGGCTTGGGAGGAGTGCGGCTACCGCCTGGCCCCGTCCGACTTGCGCCGGGTGGCCACCTACAAGTGAGTGGGGCTGGGCCCACCTGCCTGCCAGGCTGGGGAAGAGCGTCCTGCTGTCAGCACTGCCCAGGGGCTGGCCAGGCTGCTTGGAGGCGGTGAGCACTCCGTTCCCAGGGGTGTGCAAGCAGGGTGACTCCTGTTTTCAGCATGGAGTTGGGGGAAGGTGGGACGGAACACGCCCAGATCGTGATCCGGGCTGGGACCCAGGGTTCTTGAAGCTGTTGGGGAGTATGCTGGGCCCGTGCCCCCACCCTGCGGCCCCTAGCCCTATGGGGCAGGCTCTGGTGGCAGCTGCTGCTGACAGATGCCTCTACTTCCTGTGGGATTAAGCACCAGGCGGCGTTGGGGGTGTGGGTGAGTCACAGATCTGCCCTGACAGGGGCTCAGGAATGAGGGAAAGGCTGAGCTCTGAGCTGGGAGGGGCCCCAGCACTCCAGGGGATGGGGGAGAGGTGTGACCTGGACCCTGGACTTCAGGGCCTGCCTCCACCAAAGCCCAGGCGCCCCTGCTGCACACTCCCCATGAGGCCCGCAGCTGGGGCCATCTTTCCAGAATAGGATGTTGGGGCAAAGCCCACCTGGGGATGCTGTGACAGGTCCTGAGGGCCTCAGAGTCCTGCACGCTGAGTGCTGTACAGGGCCTTCCCCAGAGGGCAGAGGTTCTGTCCCTTTTCAGCCCAGTGCAGGGGCCATTCAGTGTTGGGCCCCGGGCCCCCTGGTTCAGCAGCCCCCAGGGCCTCGTCAGGGTGTCTCCTGGCCTGGGGTTGGAGTGGACTCCCAGGCCCAGGAAGAAGGTAAGCCAGAGGACCCTCCGTGTTAAATGTGGGCTTTTCATGCCAAAAGCTTGCACATCCTGGTGTGAGGGGCCTCAGTGTTCTGTCGGTGTCCTCCGTGTGGCGGCCAGTGGCTCCTTGGTCTCTGAGCCTGCTGGGGACGCAGAGACTCAAGGACCTGCCCTGGAAGACTGGGAGGCAGGTAAAGAGGGGCTGCCCCTGAGGAATGAGCCTGGTAGAGTCCTGGCAGAGGGGTTGCTCGGCAGAGGTACTTGACAAGGGGGCCGGAGGTGCCGCTGCACTGGCTCCACAGACAAGGCCTCGGCTATGACCTGGTCCTGAGGGGGCTGGGGAGCCAATGAGGGTTGTGGGCAGGGGGCAGCCTGCTCAGACTTGTGTTTTGGAATCGAGGGGTTGCTGTGGGGAGGCAGGACTGGAGGGGTTGCTGTGGGGCGGCAGGACTGGAGGGGTTGCTGTGGGGAGGCAGGACTGGAGGGGAGGTCAGGTCAGCTGTCTCTGAGGCCTGTCTGGGTTGGACAGACAGCAGAGCTCATGCAGCCCTGTAGCAAGGCCCATGGCTTCCTCTCCATGGCCCCAGGCACGGGTGACGAGGCCCAGGCTAAGGACGTGATTGAGTGAGGCAGGAGTGGCAGTGCCTAGCCTGGCCCAGCACAGTCTTCTTGGGCTGGGCCAAAGGTCACGCCGTCTCCTTCAGAAGCCTGCGGAAACTGGGACTGGAAACCCCACAGACGGCATTTCCATCAAAGGTGCAGGCTTGGCCGCCGGCGGAAATGGGCCCTCAGGAAGGGTCTGAGGGAGATAAGGGGCCGGAGGGCGCAGGAAGCAGCTGGGCGAGGTCAGTCTGAGTGGGGTCCCCTCCTGGGGGGTGGAAAGTGGAAGCCCCTCAGTTCTGCTCCCTGCCGTGTGTGTGGGGTGCATCTCCAAGGGCGGCCTCCACCATGCAGGCCTCCGGCTGGCCTCAGCTAGCCTGGGCTGACCGAGGCCTCCCGCACTCCCTGGTCGTCTCAGATGCCCCCTGATTCCTTCTAACCTGCACACCTTGCCTGGCCCTTCCTCCCCTGTTCTGGGACCTGCTAACCTGTCCTCTTAGCCAGCAGCCACCGCGGCTGTTCACTCTTGTCCTCCACTAGTGCCAGTCTGGGCCACTGCCTTCTGCCTGAGTGCCCGAGTCCCTCCTGGGGGCCAGCATCCCCTTCTGGCCACCACCTACTGAGGAGGGAGCTGTCTTACACATCACTGCTGCCAAGGACCAATGGGCTTGGCCTTGGGGACCTCGCCGCCACTCTACCCCACCTCTACCTGAGCCCTGGCCTCTTGCCTGGGCTGCCTTGGCCCCGGCTGTCCCCAGCCTGGCATCCTGCAAGTGGCAGTGTAGAGAGCTGTCACAGGCACAGACCGCACAGGCTGCCAGCACGTCCCCACTTGCAGCCAGCCTGGAGCCCTGGATGCCTGGAGGGGACTGCGGGTTCAGGCCACCATGGGGTAGGAGGCCCTGACTGAGGGCCCCGTAAAGCAGAGGGGCAGGGAGGAGCCTGCACCAGGGTCTGCTGCAGACAGCCTGCCAGACACTGACCGGCTCCAACCACCCACAGCCTCATGGCTGTGGTGGGTCAGCGGTCTGCTACCAGGGAAACTGGGCCCGCCGCTCAGGGTCTCTGTAGGCTGCAGTCAGGGCGTCTGGGGCTCAGCGTCCTCGCAGAGTCCAGCTCCCAGGGCTGTATGACTGAGGGCCCTGTTTCCTGGCTGGCTTTGGTTGGGACCATGGTCAGCTCCTCCAGGCAGCCCACAGGCCTGGCCACATGGTCCCTCACAGCATGGCACTTGTTCTGTCTTCAAGGCCAGCCTGTCTACAGGTGGGGGGCATCCTGCTCGCCAGAGGGCTGAACGCGCAGAGCGGACAGGGCTTTGGGAAAGGTGGTGGTGGCCAGCGGGGCCTACACGGTGGCTCAGCAGATGCTGTCTCAACCCACAGGTCTGGCGTGGGAGTGACCGGCTCCAGCCAGACCATGTTCTATGCAGAAGTGACAGATGCCCAGCGGGACGGCCCGGGCGGAGGCCTGGCGGAGGAGGGAGAGCTCATAGAGGTCACACACCTGCCCCTGGATGGCGCCCAGGCCTTTGCGGACAACCCGGATATCCCCAAGACGCTCGGCGTTATCTTTGGTGTCTCATGGTTCCTCAGCTGCGTGGCCCCTGGCCTGAGTCTCCATTGAGTCTCCCGAGGATCTGGACCGAGGCCAGTCCTGGCCACCCACCCTGCAGACCCAATAAAAGCTGCTGTAGCTCCAGCCTGTGTGCACTGGCTCCAAGCTGTGACCAGGGTGGGTGGTGGGAGGTGAGACGGTGGGCTCTCGGCAGCAGAAGTGTGCCACTGTGGCTGTGCCACCTAGGGCCAGGAGCAGTGGGGATGGGCCAGGCCAGGCGAAGTGCTTGGGGGGCCTGCGGATGGGCCCACTGGGCTCCAGGACACGGAGTGAGCTAGGGCCACTGGGTGACGGCTGTGCCAGCCTCCGGCGGGAGGGGGTGTGGACAGAACTACAGGCTGCACACCCGGAGGGTGCACGCTCCCTGCCCCTGGGGCAGTGAGGTCCCTACCCTGACGGCTGGGCTGGTGGCCCTGGGTCTGCGGTACAATCTCTTCTGCCTGCCAGCCCGTGTGTGGCCCTGAAGCCCCTGCCTGTCATGGGGATCGGGCTGCCGTCCATCAGCCTTGAGCGCTTGGATTCACAGGAGGGCTCGGCTCAGCCAGGCACCCAGCCTGCTCCATATGCAACGGGCAGGCTGGAGTCCACTGTGGGGAGTGGGTGCTGGTCACCATGGTCAGCCAGTCAGGGATGGGGGCCCAACCTGACCCTTTATGAGGGTCATGACCTGACCCTCTGGTCAGCCCCATGGGTATTGCCTTTGAGGACAGGTTGGGGGCAGCCTGGGTCATGGCCTCCTGACCCTGGGGAGGGCAAAGTATCCAGCGGGTGCTGCCTGCACAGCCATGCGGGGACTGTTAGCCAGAGTGGCCAGGGGCTTTTCTGTGAACCGGGCTTAGTGCTCTGCCCCAGTGCCCCTCAGTACTGGGCTCTGGGCTGCAAAGGCAGAGGACTTGGAGGCAGGGCACACTGCCTCTGGCTCCTGCTGAGACCCCATTGTCAGGTGGGGCGACCTCCTGAGGGCGAGGTCCACCACCCTCCTGTGCTCCTCAGGCTGACCCCAGGCAGGCAGGTAGGCAGGTGCTTTTTGTGAGCATGCATGGAGGGGCACCCAGGTCCCTCCTTTCCTGTGGGTCCGGGGAATGCTTGTGGCCGAGTCTGGCCAGAGTGGTGCAGTGCACACAGCTCCTGGACCTGGCATTCCAGGCCACCCTGAGGAAGCTGTGCCCAAGCGACTCACCCAAACAGCATCACCTGTATGCAAATGCCGGCTGCCACCCAGGTGGGGCCTCCTGGGAGCCCAGCCAGGTGTGTGCCATGCTGTTGGGGAGGGGCCCTCGGGCAAGCAGTGTGTCCAAGGGGCTGGCCGGGGCCGGGTTGCAGTGGGGGCCTGAGCAGCTCAGCTCCACCCTGTCCAGAGGAGGCCCCAGCAGGCTGCCCCAAGCCCCACTCATCTGAGCACGAGGCCCAGGGCAGGTGCCCCCCTACCCACCAGCCCCCTTTGCAGCCTGCCTGATGCCCAGCCCTAGAGCTCCACTGGCCCTCTGGCCCAGACTGGCGGGTACAGGGTGGGGCTGGGGGCTCTCTCTGCCCCAGGGAGTGGACCGGGCTCTGAACTGGCAGGGCAGGGGTGGGGCACAGGGTCCCTGGACTTGGGTGCCATCCAGCCCCCTCTGCTCTGGCAGGTCAGCAGGCACTGCTGCTGAGCCTAATGGAACTGGCATCGATTTCCCGGCACGGGGGTGGGGGTGGGGGGGCTGTAACCGGAAACTCCCCTCCCTGGCCGCTATATTTAGCACCATAGAACACGGGGCGGAAGCACAGCTCACTCCTGAGTCCAGCCGGCTCCGTCCAAACCTTGGGCAGCCTGCACCCCAGCCTGGTCCTGAATCCCCCGGGCAAGGCTAAGTGGCTCCCAACCCCCCACATTGTGTTCAGCACAAGCTGAGCACCCACCTCAGAGAATGCTGGGAGAGCCCCTTGTTCTGGGGGACTCAGAGTGGGAGCCCTCAGGCTAGGGGGCGGGTAGAACTGGGAGACGGGTGTTGTGGCCCAGTGGGCCCCAGAAAAATGATGGGGGCCTTCCTGGAAGAGACTGGCAGGACAAGGTGGAGGCAGGAGCTCTTGACTCCCGCTGGATGTCAAGCCCTCTGGCCCAAGGCTGCAGAAACCCCAGCAGGGGGCACCCCAGGAGGAAAGGGTCTTTGTCCCCCAGCAGCCTCCAGTGCCCATCCCTCCCCTGAAGTGGACACCTTCCTGGGCACTATTAGGTGCAGGCAGGAGGGGAAAGGGGATGGAGAGCAGGAGGGAAGGTTTCTGTGTCCTGCAGGGTCGCACCCTAGGCAGGGAGGCAGGGGGCCTGCCCCACAGGGAGGTGTCCTGTGTCTGCTGACCCTGGGTACTGCCCTGATGCTTGCCCAGGTGCCCTGGCCAGGGGGACCCAGGTCTCACTCCCAAAGGGCCTGGAGGGAGGCAGATGGGGCAGGCTCCTGTCTCCCCAGCTTTGCAGAGCAGGCGGGGGCTCTCTGTACCCTGAGGCAGGGCAGGCCCCAGGGAGGCTGCATCCCCGCCCGGTTGAGCTGGAATCTTGAGATGGACTGAGGTCTGTCACTGGTGCCTCCCAGCAGAGAAAGCCTCAGCTAGAGCGCAGCAGCTCTGAACCGGGCAGCACAGCAAGCCCTGTGGGCAGCCTGAGCTGTCTTTCCTCCCAACACTGGCTGGGAGCAGGAAGCTTCAGAGCTGGGTGAGGGAGGGGCCCACAGGGGGCTGTTCTTTTACACTGGAATTCCCCCATCCTCAGGCCCCAGCTGGCCACTGGGCCCCTCTCGCACTATGGTAGTGGCCTCTTATGGCCTCCCTGCCCCTCCCCCGCAGCCAGGGATCTTTGTGAAAATGTAAGTCGCAAACGTGGAGCCCAACCCGGCTCAGCTGCTTTCCGTGACTTCCCGTTGGTCTTAGCAGGAAGACTCTAGTTGGGGAGGCCCAGCTCAGCCTGGTGCTCACACCCAAACCCCCCCACCCCCACCCCAGCCTCACCTATGCTCCTCACCCCTTCTGCCTTGGCCACTGAGTCTCTCTCAGGCCGTCACTGGGGCCAGGCTCCCTTGGCCCCAGGGCCTTTGCATGTGCAATCCCACCTGCTCACCTGGCTGACCTTTGCCTGCCCTCTGTCTTAGCAGGTGCTCTCCCTGGTTTTGGTTTTTGTTTGTCACTCTACGTTATTTATCTAAGTCCTCTGTCCACCGCTGACCAGGATGGGCAGGGGCTGTCTGCCTTGTTCACTGCTTGGTTGAGTGTGGTGCAGTGGGTATGGGTAGGGATATAGCCCTGGACCCCTGGAACTGAAGGGCTCCTCTCTCCTCCTCGGGCCTCAAGTACCCAGGTACCTCAAGCATCCAGCCCCAGGCCAGAGCAAAGGAAAGGGTCTGCACAGTGAACGCCCTGCCCCTGCAGGACGAAAGTGGGGCCCTGAACACAGCTCAAAGGCCCTTATTTGGTGGGGGCTCTGTGTGTACAGGTGCCTGGCTTGTGTCCTGCCCCTTCCCAGCCTACAGTGGGCTCAGGTGCAATGAGCCTTTGGAACGAGCACAGAAGGCCCATCCCTTCAGGGGTACCCAGCTCTTCCTGAGGCCTGGGTCCTGAAGGAGCTGTGAAACTGGGGGCGGGGGTGGGGTGGTGGCATTCATTCCCACTGCTTTGGCCCCTTGGGCAGTACCTCCCACACACCCTAGTGGTAGAGGGCAGTGTCTGTACTGAGTTCCTTCTGCCATGCCCCCAGCCCCTGAACCAGCGTCCCCCTCTTTCTACCAACTATGGCAGTGACTAGCTCCAGGCAAGGACCTGTGCTCCCAGCACCCAGCCCAGGGCCGGGGGAAATTTGCTGGAGGAGCCAGGGGCAAGAAGACGGCCCTGTTATTGTGGGGGAGGGGACAGAAGACCCCTGTAGAACATATGGTGATCCCCGACCGCCAAGGCGATCACCAGCCTGGTGGATGGGAGGTGTTGACCACGTGGAGGGGGGTGCAACATGGTGGGACATGGGGGCTCGGCGACCAGGACAGCAGAAGACTCTTTGGGTGGCCGTCACCTTGTCCTTTTGAGCGCGCAGCACCGTCCTTTATTGCCCCCGCCCAAGCTCGGACCCCAGCCTCGGCGTTCCTCGAGTGTGTGTGGCCTGGCGACCCCTGCGCCAGCGCGAGGCTGGGCACACAGGCTGCGCCTGGGAGCATTTGTTGCCTGGCAGCCCAACCCGTGAGCAGAGTGGAGGGGAGCAGCGCCCCCTGCGGCCGGCGCGGAGGGGTACCCTCCCCTGGGAAGGGGGCCGCGCCCTGATTTGTGCAGGAGGCGGCTTGTGTCCTCCGGGGCTGCGAGGAGTGAGGCGGTGGCGTACTGATGGGAGGGGACCGCGGCAGTGACCTCAGGGGGCGCCCCACCCCCTGGCTTCTGACACCCGGCGGGGCTCGGGCTCGGCGTTGGCGTCGGCGAAGCCCCCGCAGCCCAGTCGCCCAGGGAAGCGCGCGCCGGGCCGGGCGCTGGCGAGAGGCGCCGTCGGCCGCCTTTAAAGCCTGGGCGCCCCCGACCCCCCCCAGCCCCACCCCGTGGCGCGGCCCCGCCCCCTCATGCATATGCAGGTGCGCGGGTGACGAATGGGCGAACGAGCTGTCAGTCTCGTCCCGAACTTGCTGGCTGCGGGCGCCGGGAGCGCGGGCGCGCAGAGCCGAGGCCGGGACCCGCCGCCGTCGCCGCCGGGAGGGAGGGAGGGAGCCGGGCCGGAGCGCGGCCGCCTGCGAGCCCGAGCCCGAGCCCGAGGCCCGCGCGGCACCGCCTCGACCCCGCCCGCCGCCGCCGCTGCCGGCGCTCGGAGGGCGCGCGGGCGCTGGGAGGCCGGGCCGGGCGCGCAGGGGCGGCGGCGGCGGGGTGAGGCAGCGATGCGGGCGCGGGGCCGGGGGCGCCTGCCCCGGCGGTTGCTTCTGCTGCTGGCGCTGTGCGTGCAGGTGAGCGGGCGCGGGGGTCCGGCCGCCGCGAGGCCGCGGCGTGGGGGCGGGGCGCCCTCGGGGCTGCCACCGACCCCGGCCCGGCTCCCGCGCGCTCCCTCTGCCTTATTTTTAGGCGGCGCGGCCCATGGGCTATTTCGAGCTGCGGCTGAGCGCGCTGCGGAACGCGAACGGGGAGCTGCTCAACGGCGCCTGCTGTGACGGCGACGGCCGCTCGACACGCGCGGGGGGCTGCGGCCACGACGAGTGCGACACGTACGTGCGCGTGTGCCTCAAGGAGTACCAGGCCAAGGTGACGCCCACGGGGCCCTGCAGCTACGGCCACGGCGCCACGCCCGTGCTGGGTGGCAACTCCTTCTACCTGCCGCCCGCGGGCACCGCGGGGGACCGGGCGCGGGCGCGGGCCCGGGCTGGCGGCGACCAGGACCCGGGCCTCGTCGTCATCCCCTTCCAGTTTGCCTGGCCGGTACGTGCGCCCCCACCCCGAGCCCCAGCCCTCCCCTTCTCGGCGCCCCGGCCCCGCCCTGCCCACGGCCCCTCCAGCACCTGCGGCCAGGGCCCTGCGTGCGGCCGCGCGCACCCAGACGGGGCCGCGCCGGCAGGGGGCGCCGCGCGGCCGATGGGCCCCGGGGCGCGTGCTCCGTGGGGCCCGGTCGGCACCCCGCCACGTGGGCGCGCGGGGGTCGCGGCGTGTGCCTGCGTCGCCCTGCGCGTGTCTGCCTGGGTGGGGAGGCGCGGCGAGGCGTCCCGGGCCCGGGCAGGCAGCGGAGGCATGTGCGCTGCGCGTGCTGGGGCTGGTACAGGGCAGGCCCCGGCGGAGCCTCACCGGGCTCACGGCCAGCCTTCGCCCGCCCTGCTGGTTCCTGGATGCTCTGGGGGTGCAGTGGGGGTGGGGGGCATCTCGGGCGTGCGCTGCGGGGCCTGGGTCGGGGGGGGGGGGGGGCTTCATGCATGCGTCTTGGCTGCAGCTCTTGCTGCCGGCCCAGGAACCCTGGGGAGCAGATGGGCCCTGGTGCCCTGACTCTGTGGCACCATCCGTGTGGGGGTTTTTGGTTTTGTTTCTTCTATTTTGGGAGGAGGCTTGGAGGGTGGCCGGTCAGACAGGAGTTCTGGGCGTGGGGATGCTGGGAGGGATGTGAGCTGCCCCAAGCCATGGTGGGAGAGGGCTGGGACAGACGCAGGGGGCTGTGGGAGGGAGCGTTGGCAGGCGTCCCGAGGCCTCCAGGTGCCTGATGTGGTGTTTTCTGCAGCAGGGCCTGGCCTGGCACTTGAGGGTCTCTGTGCCACAGCCCTGGAACTGGGTGGGGCAGGAATGCAAGGACCCTGTGAGCAGGATCCCAGTGTGCAGGGTCAGGAGCAGTGGGCTGGGCCTGGGAGAGGGCCTGGGAGTGGGAAGTAGCTGGAGAAGGGTGCCAGCCTGTGATGGAGGGGCCGGACCTTATGACCGAGGACTTCCAGCTGAACCAGCCAGCTGGAGGCACCAGGACATGTCCACCTAGTGCCCTGCTCTGGAAAGATACTGGGGGGTCAAGGCCAGGCTGGCAAGGGTGAGCCAGTAGGACCTACCCAATGGGGAGGGGGGCTGCGCCACTGCCCCATCCTGCCTCTGAGCCCTGTGTTGGTACCTTCTCCTAAGCTTGGGCCAGGTGGACTCACTTGCTGTCCCACACTCACAGATTGCTGACTACCTTCCCACATAAGGAGACCCTGCCCCTGTGATCCTGGCTGACCTCTGGGGGTCTCCCTTGACCCCAGGGCCTCTGCGGGGAATGTGTCCCTGAGATGGAAAAGGCAAGGGTTAGGTCTGGGAGGGCCCGGGGCAGTTCCGATAAGCCCTGCCCCCTCGCCCCCACAGCCGCGAAGCAGGCAGGTCTGAGCAGGGCCGCAGCCTGTCATCTGCACTTGGGCCCCAGCCAGGGCGGCTCCAAATCGCTACCTGAGGATGTGTTTTCTGCTCTAGTTGGCAGCAGTGGCATGGGGGCAGGGAGGCCTTGGAGGAATGTAGCAGGCCAACGTGGGTCCTGCGTGGCTCTCAGCCCCACAGGCTGGTCCGCGGTGGGACAGGCTGGGCAGGCTGTCACCTCCCTGGGAGCCCTGAATTCCGGGCACTGGGTCTCAGGCCAGCTCACCTCTTTTCCTCCTGTCCCAGCTAGTACCCTCAGATGCCCCATGAGGGGGCAGGTGGTCTGCCCCCAGGTGGGTGGCTGGGACCGTGGGGTAGTGCATGTTTGGGGCAGCTCCCATCTCCCCTCTCTGCAGCCCTACGGCTGGGCTGCTGGGCGTGTGGTGGTGTGGTGATGCCAGTGCGCTGGTATTTCCGCTGGGCCGCAGCAGCCCCGCGGCCACGCGCCTTGGCTTACTCTGAGTCCGCTGGGGCGTGTTTGGAACCCAGGGCACCCGCCAGGCCCATCCACCCAAGGAAAGCAGGGACTGTGCCTGGCTCCCTGGGCACCGAGGAGTGGCTGAGCCCTGCCTTGGGTGCTTCAGTTGGCAGGATGGTGAGTCTCCTGCCCAGGGCCAGCTTGGACTCTTGGGGTTCCTGGGTTAGGAGGCATGAGGAGGGCCTTGGGGGTGGCTGCAGGTGGAAGGTGGGCTCCCAAGGAGGGGTACGGAGAGCTGCCCCTCCTGCCCCCAAGCTGGTTCCTGGAGGCAGGAGAACTGGGAGCAAATGTGGGCTCTGCTCTCCACCACCCTGTCGGCCAGCCCTGCCCCCACCCCCGGCCTCTACCAGTAGCCCAGGCTGGTTGGGTGGTCTCTGCACCCTGACCTGGGCAGTGGGCCGGTGTCTGTACTGTCTGTGACTGTGGTTCCATGTGATGTCAGGCTCTGCCTTCCGGAGAGGGACAGGCCAGGGTCTTAGATGTGGGGAGGTGGGGCGAGGCCTCCCAGGAGGCAGCCCCTAGGGTGGGAACTTCCTCTCCTCACCTGACCCCACCCCACGGATGACCCCGTGCCTGTTACTGGCCTCCCAGGAGGTGGGTCAGGGACACCCTTTTGGCTCTGGAGCCTGGCCTGTAGCTGGCAGGGTGGAGGCCACATGTGGTCATGTGTGCCTGTGTGTGCAGGTGTTCTCTCTGGATGTAGCAGGTGGCTGGTAGAGGGTTTGGGGTCCCGCTGGGCAGAGGGCTCAGAGGTGCTGGCGGATAGAGGCCGTGTGGCAGCCAGGGCCCCACCCGAGTGAGGGGCTGCAGCTCAGCTGGAGGCCATGCCTTCCTGCCTGTGTGCAGCTGTGTATGGTCGCTCATGGTGGGCAAAGCTGGAGTTTTGGGGAGAGCCAAGGTGGGAATGGGCCCTCTCACACGTCACAGGTGGGCCTCAGGCCCACCCCATTTCTGGCACTGCAGCCAATCAGAGACTCTGGGCCATGGCAGCTTCTGGGGCTCGGCTTTCCCACCTGTGAAATGGGGCAATGATGTGGCCACGTGAGAGGGGCATGGCTGCAGGCAGCCCCTAGCCCAGCACCCAGTCTGCCTAGTCTCCTCCCCTCCTCCACTGGCTGCCCATCGGAAGGCCAGGGGCCCTGGGGCCTGGGGTGTGCTCAGGGGTGTGTGTGAGGGGGGGCATTTGTACCCAAAGGGGGGCCTGGTGGGATGTGAGCACAGGGCCTGGGCTCCACCATTTCCAGCTACCAGGAGGCCTGGCAGCTGCATGAGCCCCCTGCCTGAGGTGGGCCAGGCTGAGGGTGGTGAGAGGTACCACCCTACCTGTGCTCCCTGGCCCCACAAGGAGCTAGGGGATGGGGGCTGGTGGAAGCCTGGCCCCCTCCCCACCTTACTTACTCTCCTCCTGGGGCCTTCTCTGTGCACACTGCCCCCTTCCTTCCTATACCTTCCCAGCAGGGCCTAGGAGTCCTGCTTGAGTGGGGCTGAGCAGGTGTCTGGGCAAAGTGGGGACCCTGAGAGGGCTACACTGGCCAGTGGAGGGCTTGCAAATGTGCTGGGGGTTTTGTCCCTGGGCCTTGAAGGGTAGGTTGGGGAGCCAGGCTCCATCTGATAGGAAAGAGGCCCCTTCAGGATTTGAAGCAGGGGCTTCATGGGAGGGTCCTCCCTCAGGGACCAATGAGGGCGTTCTCTGGGGAGCCAGGCCATGGCCTGAGCTGGAGGTGGGGAGACAGGCATCTCTAACCCCCAGGTAACTGAGTCCCCGTCCCCAATATTCCAGTTGAACTCGGTCCCCATTCTCCAAACTTGAGGTGAGCCAGTGTCCCCATCGCCAGAGCCCAGGTGAACAGGTTCCCCATCCCCTGCTCCCAGGTGAGCCAGGTGCTACAGCAGTCTCACAAAGTCCATGTGACAAGGTGCCAGGAGACCCTGGGCTGCTGGCTGTCTTCCCAGCAAGGGAGCTGAGGGTGCAGTGGGTGGGGCATACGCAGAGAAGGCCCTGGTGGGTCTCGGGTGTGGAGGCAGCGTCTGGGCTCCTATGTGGGCTGGGCCTGTGGTCCATCCCTCCTGCCATGGCCCTGGGGCCCACACCTTAGGGGAGGCCCCTTCCCCTTCTCCCTCCAGTGACAATGGCTGCAGAAGCCTGGGCCTCTCCAAAGCTCGGGTTTCAGGAAATGTATCTGTGCGTAGAGCTCCTGGCACTGACGACACCCAGCTCTGCTCCGTGGGGGTCCAGGCGGCTGATGCTGGGTGCTGCCAGAAGGGAGCCAGGCTGGAGCCTTGGACCTGGGCAGTAGGCCTGGGGTGCCCCGGGCTATGGGGTGTCCTGGGCCACGGGGTTCCCTCAGCTGTGGGGTGTGGTACATCGGGGTACCCCCACGGGTACACCCCTGTCTGCCCTGTGCCATTTCCATGTCTTTGGGCTATGGCCCTGTTTGCCTGTCTGAGTTAGATGAGGGTTTGGACCTGGCCTTGGGGGTCTGCCCTTGAGGGGGTGTGGCTGGGTCAGGGCAGGACTGCAAGAAGAGGTGGCTGGGTCTTCAGGGACAGGCCAGATGGCCAAGTGGCACTCCCATGGCCTGGAGGAGGGACCAGGTTTCCTCTGCCCGCTCACTAGGGAACCCGGTCCTCGTGCGCCTGCCCAGGCACCAACCCCAGCCTGGCCCTGGGACACAGGACCCCTCAGAGGACCCGCCCAGGCTCTGCAGGGCTTGGGGTTGACACAACCTTGTGAGGCTGGCAGCCGTGAGGCAGACAGCACAGCGCTGACAGGCTGCCGTTTGCCGAGGGGAAGCCGAGTCCTGGAGGCCAGCCCAGGGGAGATCGGCTGGGCCCCGCACCCAGGGAGGCTCAGGTTCTCCCTGGACGCCTCCCTGCCATCCAGGTGTAGGGAGCCCAGCTGGCGGGCGCTGGGGCCCTTGAGGGTGGGCAGGCGGGCGCTCGTCCCTGCGGGAGCAGGTAACCGGAGCCCTGGGCGCGGGCGAAGGTGGCCGTAATCCTACCTGGGCTGCCGGCATGGGGTTTCCTGGGAGCCCGGAGCCCAGGTGCCAGGAGACGGCCAGGGCGGCCCTGCGGGTGGGCGGCCTGGGCCTGGGGCTTTCCTGCCCTGCTGGGGGGCCTGACCCACAGTGGAGGTCACAGGCCCATGCTGGCCTGCCCTCTCGCGCCTGCCCGTCGCCGTGCCGGCTCCCTGCACCCAGCCCCTGCCTCTGCCCACCATACTGCCTGCTCCACCCTGCATCTGTGCCTCACGTGGACCCCGCAGCCACTCACTTTGCTCAGCATTGGCGTCAGTTGGCACTGGGGTGAGCGGCCCATGACCTGACCCATACCTCTGTCCAGCTGCGCAGTGCCCCTGCGTAGGGAGCCTCCTCGCGCTCTCTGCAGCCTCGGTCCTGTGGAGAGGCCGGCCCCGACCCTGGGTAGGACAGCACTCCACCCCTCCCTGGAGCCCCGCTGGCTCATCTGTCCGCCAGGGCAGAGGTTGTGGTCCCCAGGGACAGAGCTAGTCCTAGTGCAGGGTGCATAAGTGAATGAACAAACGAACGAACGAACGAAACAAGTGAAGCCTGGGAAGGAACTGAGATCCAGCTGTCACCACGTGTGGGAATGGCCAGGGGAAGGCTGGCCTGACGGAGGCATTGCAGGCCAAGGAAGGGAGCTGTGTGTGCAAAGGCCCTGGGGCAGGGTGGGCATCTGGGGTGGCTGTGTGGAGGGCAGCAGTTGTGGGGAGCCGTAAGAGGGCTCTGAGCACGGGGAAGATGTGGACAGAGTCCTGGGGTTTTTGTAGCTCCTGTGGATGAGGGTGTAGAAAAGGCCTAGTCGCTTCAGGCAGCCCTCGGAGGGGCGGCCTGGCACAGGCCTGCTGGCCTGGTGGAGGGTGGTGGCGGGTGAGAGGGAATGGGGTTAAGGGAGATTCAGGAGGTGGGATTGAGAGCCTGGTGACAGCCCCATGGGAAGCAGAAAGGGTTCTGGAAGGGTAGAGGATGGCGCCCTCCCCATTTCTGTTCTGTGCTCCTGGGTGGGTGTGGGCCCCAGGGTGGCAGCTGGTAGGTATGAGGTCCTGTGGGTCATCTGGGTGTCTCGGAGGCCCCTGCTGGTGGGGACAAGGCTCAGAGCAGGGACAGCCAGTGAATGAGGGGAGGGAAGCTTAGGGACGGCAAGTGTCTCCCTGGGGGGCAGGGAGAGGGGCAGGTCCAGAGGCAGTGGGTGTGGTTGGGTGTGGGGCTGGGGGCGGGGGGCGGGGCATGCCCTGCCCAGGGAGGACGGTCAGGCTTGGGTCTGGGCATCAGCAGGAGGCCACAGGGGTGGTGGGACCGGCCTGGGTCGGTGCCCCCTTGGGCGGGAAGCTGGCAACCTGTGGCCCCAGAGTTGGCCTTGTCCTGTGGGAGCCAGGGTCTGGTGGAGTAGTGGTCAGCCCTTTCATGGCTGGTCCAAAGATGGGGGGGAGCCACGGAGGGTCCCCGGAAGAGAAAAGCTGGGCAGGGTGTGCCAAGGCTCGCTCCCACTGGGTCGTTGTACCTGCGAGTGACAAGGGCTGCATGCATACTCTCACGGAGAGTGCAGGTGCTGGAGTTTCTCAGTGATGTCACCCCATCACATAGTCTGGGACTGGAGGGAGGGGGTGGTGACCACAGCTGAGGCTGCAGTGGGCGTCCCTGGGCTTCCGTTTCCCACCTGTGCAGCAAGGGCTCCTCGCTGCCGTTTTCCTGTTCTCAAGGTGAGGCAGATGTGTGGGCTGTGTGGTGCTTACTGTGCACCTGCCGTGTCCTGGAAGGGCAGCATCTGTCACTCTCCCCTGTCTCTGCTGACTCGAGCTGGTTGGGCTGGTCAGGTGTGGGCCGCTGGCCACAGGGGCCAGGGCACTAAGGCTTGGTGACCTGGGGGGCAGCCTCCCTCCTGCGAGCAGATTATTTGGGGGTCTGCTGACATGTGGCCAGAGGCTGTTTCTCAGAGCCAAGGGGGAAAGGAGGGTGTTGAAAGGGGGTCTTCGGCTGTGGGGAGAAGCCCTGACAGACTCAGGGGCAGAGTTGGGGCTCAGGGCTGGGGTACGGCAGACAGGCCCCCACCTGTACAGCGGCAGGCAGGTGGGGGCTGCAGGGACCTGACTGGCGCCTCCCCATGTCTGTAGCGTTCATTCACCCTCATCGTGGAAGCCTGGGACCGGGACAACGACACCACGCTAGATGGTGAGTGAGCCCCGACTCGGCGGCTTGTGGCCGGTCAGTGCCTGCCCCGTGGCCACGGACCCCTCCCAGCCATAGACACATATGTGGCCAGGTTCCTTGTTCTGTCTTGCTCGGGACAGGCCGCATGCCAGGAAAGCTGCCTCTTCCCTGAGGATCTTGCGTGTGGTGTCCCTTTTCACCCTAGCTGGCAGGAAGCTCTGCTGCATTTGTGATTAGCAGAGCTGTGTGTGCTCTGCTTTCCTCCCCAGTCTCAGCTTTGGCCATGTTCCTCTCGGGCCACGTCAGTGGCACAGTGGAGTGGGGCACCCTCGAAAGGCGCTTTCTGCCTGTCTGCCCTCTGCCCAAGACTCACCTGCTGCTGGCTGGCCTATGCAGGGCCCTGTGGTGTTAAAGAGGTTTTCTATGGACAAATGGGAAGAGCACTGTAGGCAATGGGAGCAGCACGTGCAAAGGCCCCGAGGCCAGAGTGAGCCAGACGTGTTCAGGGAGCAGCAGGGGGCCATGTGGCAGAATTGAAGCAATGAGGTCAGTGAGCCTGGGGTCAGAGCATGGAGGTTTTGAGCCTTGGGTCCCACAGGAGATGATGCTGGGGGGTTGGGGCACCCAGCAGGCATGGGGATGGGTGGCCCAGGTCTGGAGTGTTTCAGGGCAAAGGGTGCAGTGGAACGTGGGTGCGAGCTGGCTGGGAGAAGCCTCTGCTTAGGGCATCGAGGGAGCGTGGCATTCCCTAGGCTTTCATCGTGGAAAATCCCAAAGGCACAAGAGCATAGAGAATGGGTTCACAGGGCCCGTGTGCCCATGGCTGCCACTCAGCCTCCGCTCTCACAGTGGCTTGGTTGGAGGTGAGGCCCAGCCTTGGGTCACTGGTGCCTTGGGGCCGAGAGAAGGCGTGTCTATGACTGGGCTGTAGGGTGTGCCTGTTGCAGGAATGGCCCTGGGGGGTCAGGAGCAGGAGAGACACAGGGCAGCTGAGTGACAGCCCCATGCAGGATGGGTGACGTGTACCTGGGGTGGGGAGTGCTGGCGTGGGAGGAAGATCACCGCCGTGGGGCACAGGTGGGGGCCTTGCAAGGGCGTCCCCACCCCCCTGCCCCAGCTGCAGCTGCGTTTGGGGTGGGGAGCAGGCGTCCTCCTTGGGCCTGAGCTTCGTGCAACAGCCCGTGCTGGTGTTGGTGGGAGTGGCGTCGCCGTGGCTGACCGACCATGCTGCCCCCACAGAGGAGCTGCTGATCGAGCGTGTGTGGCACACTGGCATGATCAACCCCGAGGACCGCTGGAAAAGCCTGCACTTCAGCGGCCACGTGGCCCAGCTGGAGCTGCAGGTGCGCGTGCGCTGTGCTGAGAACTACTACAGCCCCACCTGCAACAAGTTCTGCCGGCCGCGCAGCGACTTCTTCGGCCACTACACCTGCGACCAGTACGGCAACAAGGCCTGCATGGACGGCTGGATGGGCCGGGAGTGCAAGCAAGGTGCGCGGGTCAGGGGCCTTGGGACACCTGCAGGGGGGTTCAGGCGTGCATGGGTCTCGGGCATGTGCAGGGGGGCTCAGCTGTGTGCAGGGGGGCTCGGGCCGTGTGTGGAGGGTTTGGGGCCATGTGCAGGGGGGCTCAGGGTCATGTGTGGGGAACCCCGGGCATGGTGGCCTGCCCTGCTGCAGCGGCTCTCTGCTCCCCTCTGTTCCAGCCGTGTGTAAACAAGGCTGTAACCTGCTCCATGGGGGATGTGCGGTGCCTGGGGAGTGCAGGTGAGTGCCACGGCCCTCCTCCCCCTGCTGGGCCCTGGTGGCCCCATCCAGCAAACAGCTAGCTGCTTCTGCACGCTCCTCCCTCAGCAGAGGGTGGCTGAGCACCTACTGTGCGCGGGACGCTTGCTGTGCTGGACATCAGAGAGGCAGGCTCTGCTCCTGTGCAGCTTATAATCGGTGCAGGGCAGACCCCAGTCCTCATAGCCCAGGGCGTGCCGATGGCAACAGCCCCACAAGGACAGCAGAGCATGGAACCGGGGAGGTGGCCAGGGCCATTTCATGTGACATGGCCAGGACAGTCACGTCCAAGGGGCAGAGGCCTGGAGACCAAGGGCCACCTGAGGATGGCTGCCCACAGCATGGAGGACTAGGTGCAGACAGCATGGGGGCTTGAGCTGGTGGGTGGGGGACAAGGAGATGCCAGTGAGGGTGGGGTGGGACCCAGAGGGTTTAGAGCTGGGCCAGGTGGGATGGAAGGAAGAGCCAGGCAGGGAGGCTACAGGGCTGGGAGGTGGAGAACTGGGCGGGACCTGCAAACATCCTGGAGTGGATTTGATGTAGGGGTGAAGCGAAGAGTGGGGGGCCAAGGAGGACCCCAAGCCTTCTGGCCTGTGCCACTGATTGGTGGGGCTGCCATAACTGAGGTGGGGGTGGCCGCAGGCAGAGCAGGCAGGTAGAGAAAGGCCTGTCATGTTGGAGGGGGGTGTCTGCCCTCTCTCAGGAGACCTGTGGAAGGCAGAGGGGTTTATGGGGAGAGGCTTGGCCTGAGACACAAGTGGGGTAGCTGTGGCGTCCAGGCGGAGTTTGCAGCCCTAGGCTGGGGGCAGGTGGAGAGAAGAGGCCAAGGAACCAGCCTCGGCCTCCTGCTGGTAGAGGTGTGCAGTGGTGTGCAGACTGCCACTGGCGTCGGGGCCGGGAAGGCAGGGGTCCTGGCGACCAGGTGTGGGAGACTGACCTGGGGGATGGTGGGAGAGACCCCTCGATGGCGTAAGTCAGGAAGGTGGGAGGGGAGCATTGGGTGAGCAGCTTTGCCATGTAGCGGCAGCCAGGAGGCAGGGGTGGGCAGTCAGAGGGGACCGGGCCAGGGGCTTGGAGTGGGCAGGGAACTTAGAGCAGGGTACTCTCACAGTGTGCAGGCCAGGGTGGGTGCTGGGCATGTGTCAGGACAGCCTGGGACACGGGGCTGGGCCCAGGTAGACACTCTCAGCCCTCAGGAGGGACTGCAAGTTGGCGGAGACGGCAGGTGGGGGTGAGTGAAACTCTTGGCCCCAGCCTGGCATTTTACTAATCCCAGAACCCCCCCACTGGGTGGGTTTGCTTCCATATGCGTTTTCCAAACAAGGACACTGAGCACAGAGACGTTAAGTAACTTCCCCACAGTCACACAGGGATGAGTTTAGACAAGAGGACAAGGTTTAGGAGCCAGGAAGGGAGGGGCGGTGACCTCCTCCATTTGTTGTGTGGTGGCTTTGGCCAGGGAAGGGCAGGGGGCTTGGGCTTCACCCAGCCAGCCCCTCACATTGCTGGATTTCAGATAAATCAAGTGAGCTTCCAGGTGTGGAGACACAGCAGAGGTGAGAGGGCACCTGGGGGGTGGCCTGGTCCAGGGCAGGTCCATGTCTTGGGGGCCAGCCGCTACCAGGAGCCAACCCTGGGTGGAAAAGGTAGATGTGGGGCCTGCCTTCTGACTTGTGTGGTGGGTGTGAGCCTAGGGACCCTGGTGAGCACAGTGGGGCTGGCCGTCAGCTCCGCACTAGCTTTGCAGGTCCTGGCTTGGCACTATGTGCAGTGCACAACCTTCATGGCGGGCCAGTGACTGAGCAGCCAAGGTGGAGGAAGGTGGGAGAGCAGTTGGTCTCTGCCCCACCCTCTCACTGGTGTGGGCTGTGCAGGAAGCTAAGGGGCAGGACTCCTGAGGACAGAGGCCAGCCCCCGCCCGCCCTCTCAGGCCCTGTGGGTGAGGCCCAGCTGCTGCCGGTGGCTCCCGGCTCCGGTTTCAGTGCAGGACACCCCCCACCGGATGCGGCGGAGATGGCCGTGCCTTCCTGCCGCCTCCTCCCCGGCTTCTGGAGCTGTAGGCTAGGGAGGTGGGGGCCTGCCGAGGGCTGCCTCACCCGGGGCTGAGAGCACGCCCTTGGGACCCGCTGAGGTGACCCAAGGTAGCGTGGGCCCTCCCAAGCCTGGTCCCCCACATCACCTGAAGGGAGGATTCGGGTGGGGTGGCTCCTCTGTGCACACGGGGCCGGATGGTGGAACCCCTTCTCGCCAGTCTCGGCTTCCGTGTGCCCACTGAGCTGTCCAACATCCCCTCTGGATGGCCACGGGGCCCAGGGATGGCCCAGGAAGGGCCATGGCTCCTTCCTTTTACAAAATAAATTCCCACGGCAGGTGCCGGCATGGAAGAGACGAGGTCTGGATGTCATTCCCTTCCCACAGGACCTTTGAGTTCTAGGAAAGGGGTTTCTGGGGGTCCTGTTCAGGGCCTGGAGGGTGGCCTGCCGGGCCCCAGGGTATCTACCGTAGGACGGTGGGCTCTCTCCCCTGACAGTAGTGCCCCCGAATCAGATGGAGCTCTGGGCCCTTGGCAGGGCAGCAGCCTCTGTCCCCTGCGAGTTTTCTGGGCCAGCCACAGCCTGGGAGGGGGCCTGCACTGACAGCCTTGGGTGCCACCTGCCCCTCCTCCTGAAAGACTTCTCGGAGGGGGTGCTGGCCCACAGCATGGGGCAGGGCCAGGTCTCAGGGTCGTGGCCTTGGAGCCAAGCTGTCTCTCAAGGCCATTTGCCAGCGAGCAGGTGACTCTTCCTGGGTCAGGCACTGCCCTGAGCCTGACCTCTCGCAGGGCTGTCCTGCTGTAGCCTGTGAGCCTTGGTATCCCCACCTGTGACATTGGCCCTTGATGGGGCATTTTTGGGACAGAGAAGTTACTGCCCTTGAGTTTCGGGTGAGGTCTTGAGCTGTCCTCAAGGTCACAGAGCTGTGGCCATGCCAGGCGCCCTCTCCTGGCATCCTGCTGGCCTGTGGTCTGAGCTGGCACTCTCATTCCTGGGGTCCCGGTAGGGCCTCCCTTTCCCGGCGCCTGCTCTGGGGGCCCTGCTCGGGGCTAAGTCCCAAAATAGCTCAGGGAGGAGTGACTGGACAGCTGCGGCCCACTGTCCTCGGCCACAGGCCGGGAAGTGCCCGTGACAGTGTGGGCTGGCTGGCCAGCCGGCCAGCCGTAACCCCACCTGGCTCGGGGCCTGCTCCAGTTCAAAGGCTCAGGCTGCCAGCCCAGGGGTGGCCCACGTGACTGAGCCTGCATCCCTGTGCCACCCTGGCAGCTGCCACAGCTCCCAGCGTCCACCCTCACCCACCAGGCCCCATGGCCCTTGGACTTCCCCAGGTGCAGCTATGGCTGGCAAGGGAGGTTCTGTGATGAGTGCGTCCCATATCCCGGCTGTGTACATGGCAGCTGCGTGGAGCCCTGGCAGTGCAACTGCGAGACCAACTGGGGTGGCCTGCTTTGCAACAAAGGTAGTGGTGGGCAGGCGGTGGGTGGTGGGCGGCCAGGTGGCAAGGCCGGAGGCTCAGCCATCTCGGGAAAGGTGGGTAGCAAGGGGCAGGGCCTGTCCCTTGAGCACCCACCCCTGCCCCCAGACTTGAACTACTGCGGCAGCCACCACCCCTGCACCAATGGGGGCACGTGCATCAACGCCGAACCCGACCAGTACCACTGCGCCTGCCCTGCTGGCTACTCGGGCAGGAACTGTGAGCGGGGTACGTCAGGGCCCGCCATGGGGCACCGTGCTGGTTCTCAGGTGCCCCGCTGCTTTGCCCCAGCCTTGGGGCCCTGTGGGTGTGGGGAGGAGCACTTGTGGAAAGCTGGGGGCCCCAGGCCACCCCATCCACCCACCCACTGCCTCTGGTTCCCAATACAGCAGAGCATGCCTGTGCCTCCAACCCGTGTGCCAATGGGGGCTCTTGCCATGAGGTGCCCTCCGGCTTCGAGTGCCACTGCCCATCTGGCTGGAGCGGGCCCACCTGTGCACTGGGTGAGCACCCATTCAAGTGGATTGGGGAGCTCCAGCCTGAGGGGTCTGCAGGGTGGGGGTGGAGTGCAGTGGTTAAGCCAGGAGAGGAGTGACCAGAAGCCCCAGGCATGTGGCCCCTACCCCACTGTGGGGCCCCGCCTTCCCACACCACCCACGTTCCACGCCTCCTTCCGTCCCTCTGCAGACATTGATGAGTGTGCCTCCAGCCCGTGTGCAGCAGGCGGCACCTGTGTGGACCAAGTGGATGGCTTCGAGTGTATCTGCCCCGAGCAGTGGGTGGGGGCCACCTGCCAGCTGGGTAAGGGCCCCACAGGGCAGGTGTGTGCATGGACCGCATGCTGTGCATGCAAGCGGCTGCTGCTGGTGCTGCTGGGGCTGCGGGTGCTGCTGGGGCTGCGGGGCAGGCGGGGCTCGGGCCCCATTCTCCCCCTTGTCTTGTCCACAGACGCCAATGAGTGTGAAGGGAAGCCGTGCCTTAATGCTTTTTCTTGCAAAAACCTGATTGGTGGCTATTACTGTGATTGCATCCCGGGCTGGAAGGGCGTCAACTGCCATATCAGTCAGTATGGGTGGGCAGGCGGCAGGCGGGAGGGCTGGGAGAGCTGGGAGAGCTCAAGAACCCTGCCCGTGACTCTGCCCCTATGTCCCCCAGACATCGACGACTGTCCTGGGCAGTGTCAGCACGGTGGCACCTGCAAGGTAAGGTGTGGCCGGCCACCCTGCCCCTACACACCTGTGGGAGGGGCGTGCGTCCGGAGGTGCCTGCTGGGTGCGGCTGTAAGAGGCTAACTGCCCACCTGCCCCGCCCAGGACCTGGTGAACGGCTACCAGTGTGTGTGCCCGCGGGGCTTCGGAGGCCGGCACTGTGAGCTGCAGCTGAATGAGTGTGCCAGCAGCCCCTGCCTGGGCGGCCTGTGCGAGGACCTGGTCGATGGGTTCCGCTGCCACTGCCCCCAGGGCTTCTCCGGACCACTCTGCGAGGTGACTGGGTGCTGTTCTGCCCTTCCAAGGAGCCTCAGGGGCAGGCCATTGTCCCCAGGCCACCGAGTAACCAGGAGGAGCTGTAGTATGTGTGTGGGGGTGTCCCTATAGAGTGTCCCAGGCTCAATCCTAGACCAAGACGCAGGCCCCAAAGTCGGGGCACCTGGCTGGGCAGAGGGTAGGGGGAGGGTGAAAGTGTTCCTGCTTGTCATGACAAGCACTGGCAGGTCACTTGGCTGCCCAGGTGCGCTGTCTACCACACCGTGACTGGAGAGCAAGTGGCTTTGATGGGGTGGAGCATGTAGGCAGCCTGAAAGGGGCCTAGGGTCGGGAGGGAGTGACAGCATGTGAGAGGTTGCACATGCTGTGTGTGGGGCCTGGGGAGGGGTGGGTGGAAGCCTGCCTCCGTCACTTGCCCCGGTCTTTGCAGGGGAGAGTATTGGGGCTGCAGGGGTGCACAAGGCAGGGCTCCTGGCCAGCAGGCTTCCTGGGGTCCATAGCAAGGTCTTGCCTGGGACCTTGGAGCCTGGTGGTGTGTCTGGGGAGGACCCACAGACTGGGTTCAGGGTGGTCATGGCATTGGAGAAAGAGGGTCAGGAGCTGGTCTTCCTGCCAGCAGGAGGGGTGAGGCCGGATGCCGCCGGGGGCAGGCAGAGGAAGCAGGCTGTGGTGGAGTGAGCATGGCGGGAGGGGCCTGAAGGCCCGCAGGTGTTTCCGTCCAGCTGACGGGCCTGGACAGTCTCTGGTGGGAGGTTCTTCAGGCTCTGGCCGAAAAGGCCCTGGTGTTTAGGCTGAGCAGGACTGGGGCTTCCGGGATTCCTCAAATGGACAAGATGTCTGGATCATCTCCCAGTACCTCGGCGTGCAGGGCTGGGCCCTCACCATGCGCCCCATCCCACAGGTGGACATCGACTTCTGTGAGCCGAGCCCCTGCCAGAACGGTGCCCGCTGCTACAACCTGGAGGGCGACTATTACTGTGCGTGCCCCGATGACATGGGTGGCAAGAACTGCTCCGTGCCCAGGGAGCCATGCCCTGGCGGTGCCTGCAAACGTAGGTGTGGGGTGGGGCCTGCAGAGGTGGCACACACGGCCGGGGACTACAGAGATGGGGGCGGGCTGACCCTTCCTCATTTGTCGCAGTGATCGATGGCTGCGGTCTGGAGGCGGGACCCAGGGTGGGCGGTGCCGCGCCCTCTAACCGCGTGTGCGGCCCCCATGGACACTGCGTCAGCCAGCCCGGGGGCAATTTCTCTTGCGTCTGCGACAGCGGCTTCACGGGTGCCTACTGCCACGAGAGTGAGTGGCTGGGGGCCGGGTGGGGGCCGGGCGGGGGCCGGGCTAGCTGGGGACCCTGCTCACCCCTGCCTCTCGCAGACATCGACGACTGCCTGGGCCAGCCATGCCGCAATGGGGGCACGTGTATTGACGAGGTGGACGCCTTCCGCTGCTTCTGCCCCAGCGGCTGGGAGGGCGAGCTGTGCGACACCAGTGAGTGGGCCTCTCCAGGCTCCCCCATCCCCATGGCTGTGCCTCTGTGTGCTGGGTGTGGCACACCGTGCCTGGGGGGCTCCCACCAGTGCCTCAGCCTGTTCCTGGCTCTTGCCACCTGGCTCTCCTTTCCTGCCCCTCTGTCTTTCCCGGCGCAGCTCCAGTGCCTCCCCCCCCCCGCCCCCCCGAAACCCTCCCTGAATGCGGGTGACCCCCCTGCTGACCAGTGTCCTCGCCCCCAGATCCCAACGACTGCCTTCCCGATCCCTGCCACAGCCGCGGCCACTGCTACGACCTGGTTAATGACTTCTACTGTGTATGTGATGATGGCTGGAAGGGCAAGACCTGCCACTCGCGTGAGTGCCCACCGGGCTGCCTTCCGGGACCTGCCTGCTGCTCTGGGGCATGCCCGCTGAGCAGCCTGTGTGCCCGCAGGCGAGTTCCAGTGTGACACCTATACTTGCAGCAACGGTGGCACGTGCTATGACAGTGGCGACACCTTCCGCTGTGCCTGCCCCCCGGGCTGGAAGGGCAGCACCTGTAACATTGGTGAGGAGGCCCTGGGTGTCAGGGGCCTGGGCACGGGCTTTGTCCCTGCTCCTGGCTCGGGGGCATGGTGTGGAGACCCCATCCACCAGGGCAGCTGAGCAGGCCCCCTTCCTTTCCGTCGCAGCCAAGAACAGCAGCTGCCTGCCCAACCCCTGCGTGAACGGGGGCACCTGTGTGGGCAGCGGGGGCTCCTTCTCCTGCATCTGCCGGGACGGCTGGGAGGGCCGCACCTGCACGCACAGTGAGCTGCTGGGGTGGGAGGGTCCATGAGGGGTGGGGGTGCTGTGGCATGGGCCCACTCTTCTCCACCAGGCTCCCCAGGCCTGCTCCTCCCGCCCTGTGGACGTGCCCGCTGCACCTGTCCACCAAAACACAGTTGTATCCCAAGACCTGCTCTGCTACCTCCGATCCCCCCACCTCCAGCCAGGCTCCTGCTCACCCCAACGAAAGGCACCCTCCAGGATTGGCCCCTCTGTGACTGCCCAGGGCCACCTCCTCCTGAAGCCACCTGCCCACCCCAGCCTCCCAGCACAGATATGGTGGGCTGGCGTGGACAGTTTGGTGTCTGCCTGCTCCACGTCCGGGGCACCTACACCGGGTACAGGGCGCTGGGGGGGTGGCTGCCGTGCTGACCTCCCTTTCTCTCACGTCACATGCAGACACCAACGACTGCAACCCTCTGCCTTGGTGAGTGGCAGCCCTGGGGGCCGGTGGACCCGGGGAGCTCGGCTAGCGTGGGCTCCTGATACCTGCTCTCTCCCCTGCAGCTACAATGGCGGCGTCTGTGTTGATGGTGTGAATTGGTTCCGCTGCGAGTGTGCGCCTGGCTTCGCGGGTCCTGATTGCCGCATCAGTGAGGCGGGGAGGCTGGGTGGGTGGGCCCAAGTGTCTGGGGTCAGGGGTCACGAGGGTCCACGTACCCTGAAGGACAGCGTGAACACAGCCACTTCCTGCCTCGCTCCAAGCCTCAGTTTCCCCACTTGTCTGTGCTCTGCCCATAGCACCCCTATGCTCACACCCCAGCCTAGGTACTGGGGCTGCCCTAGAAGGGGATGGACCCTAGTTGGTCTGAGGTGTTTGTGCCCCAGGGCCCTGCCCACCCTATTCCAGAAGTGGATGGAAAAGGGTGGGCTGGAGCGCATTAATCCTCAGGCTGGTGACAGTGACTGTACTAGGCCTGGCTCAGAAACCCGAGCTGGCCTGGACCCTGCCCCTTGGGGACCTGCACAGGCCTCCCTCCTGGGCGCTGGCCTCCGTGCTGCCCGCTGAGCCCCATCTGTCCTGCAGACATTGACGAGTGCCAGTCCTCGCCCTGCGCTTACGGGGCCACGTGTGTGGATGAGATCAACGGCTATCGCTGCAGCTGCCCACCAGGCCGGGCTGGCCCACGGTGCCAGGAGGGTAGGTGGAGAGTACCACTCGGTCAGGGCCACGCCAGGCGGGACGGGCAAGGCCTGGACTCCAGGGCCCGTTGCCCCCACTCATCCCCCACTCCCTCTCCTAACAGTGCTCGTGTTCGGGAGGTCCTGCTGGTCACAGGGCGTGCCCTTCCCACACGGGAGCTCCTGGGTGGAAGACTGTAATAGCTGCCGCTGCCTGGATGGCCGCCGAGTCTGTAGCAAGGTGCCAGGGGGCCCCTGCCCAAGAGCCTCCCTGACCAGTCCTGCCCTGCCTGGGTCTGACATCCTGGTGCCCTTGGCCTGGGGTGGCCCGTTTTTTGTCCATTACCCTGACTCACCCTGTGAGACCTGGGAGCCGGTGCTGGGGGGTGACCCAAGTCTGCCTGTCTCTGCTGGACATCCGGGGAGGAGGGCCCTCTGGCACCGCCGGCTTCCTCTCCTCATTGTACAGTCGGGGAAACAGGCTTAACCGTGCTCAGGCTACAGGAGCCCAAGGCCTGCGAGCCACCTGGCCCCGCCCTCAGGGCTACCGCTGCTCTGGTGGGGTTCCTTTCTGGTGCTAGGGTCAGCCTGGGAGCCCTGGGTGGGGTGGGGCATGGCCCTGGGACTTGCTGACCCCGACCGTGTGTCTCCCTGCGTGGTGCCTACGCGTTTCTGCGGGTGCCCATGTGTCTTCCTCCCTGTGCATGCTGGCCCAGGTGTGGTGCGGCAGGAAGCCTTGCCTGCTGGCCGGCCGGCCGGACACCCTGAGTGCCCAGTGCCCAGCAGGGCAGCAGTGCCGGGAGAAGGCCCCGGGCCAGTGCCTACAGCCACCCTGTGCAGCCTGGGGGGAGTGCAGCACGGCAGAACCCCTGCTGCCTGGCACCGCCTGCCTGCCACGCTCCAGCCACTTGGACAACAACTGCGCACGCCTCACGCTGCACTTCGACCGAGACCAAGTGCCCCAGGTGAGTGGCCCCGGCAGTGGGCACCCCGAGTGCCTGCAGAACCTGGACACTCTTGTCCCCTCGGAGTGACCACTCAGATGGCAGAGATCAGCTGCCTGCCATACTGGCTGTGGCTCGACCCCTGTGGAGTTAGGGGGCTGTGGGTGGCCACGTGGCCACTCAGGGAGCCCAGCCTTGTGTGGTCAGGTGGGAGGGGGCACTGAGCCATGTGTGCCCTGTGTGGGCAGCAGGGCAGGCCAGGAGTGGTAGGCGCAGCCAAGGTGCCACTCCATCAGCCCTCTCGCGGAGGCCTGGGCCAGCCTGCAGCTCTGTGGGTGATCCTATGGCCTAGTGCTTGGAGCCCAGAGGGAGGGGCTCAGAAGTCAGTGAGGCCTGGTACACCCCACCCCACCCCCGGGGCCTGTGGGTGGAGCAAAAGGACAAGCATGTACTCTGGTGGAGTGGTCTGTGTCCTGTGTGTGGGACACAGGTCTGGTGTGGGAAACCAACTCCCCAATGGGACCCCTGCATCCCACCCTGTGTCCCCAGACGGGCTGTCAGATGTCTTCTGCTACATGCCTTTGGTGCCAGCTAGGGAATGACTGGGCCCTGCTCATGTGCTACCCATCTCTGCCCAGGGTACCACTGTGGGCGCCATCTGCTCAGGGATTCGTGCCCTGCCAGCCACAAGGACAGTGGCCCAGGACCGCCTGCTCGTGCTGCTCTGTGACCGGCCATCCTCGGGGTCCAGTGCTGTGGAGGTGGCCATGGTGAGGAGTGCTGGATGGGCCCAGTGGCCACCCTTGCTCAGCGCACTCTCTGTGCTCCTAGGAGGTGCTGGGGTGGACGGCTAGGCCAGGCTGGTCCCCATGTACTCAGGGAGACAGAGTAACCCACTGACTCAGAAGTCCGCCCCCATTGCAGTTGTGTAGGGTGGGCTGTTGGTGCCCTCATTGGAGGCTGGTGGAACTGGGACGGGGTCCTGGAGGAGAGGAGGTGGCGGCCCAGCAGGGGTGGGAGGGGAGCTGAGGCCGGGACTTAGGGGCACAGTTCAAGGCAATGCATGTGGCCAGGTTGGAAGACTGGGCCAGCAGCTGGGGCAAGGCAGAGGTGGGAAGAGCAAGGAGAGGCCAGTGTGTGCCTGTCTGAGAGTGGACAGGAGGGGCCGGGGAGTGGCTCAGAGCAGCGGGAGATGGTCATTGGCAATTAGGGATCAGCTTCTCGAGGGACGTAGAGCAAGGGTGTAGGGTGAGGTCACTCGTCCTGTCTGCTGAAATGCAGGGTCTGCAGGAGGCTGGCAGAGGCCCGCAGGAGCTCGTCTGCGGGTGAGGCAGGGGCAGTGGGCCACATGACCTGGAGGACAGGGTGGGTAGGGGTGCTGCGGGAGCGGGGCTCAGGCTGCAGAAGCGAAAGGGGAGGGGCGCCAGGTCAGCAGATCACAGGCTGGGTCAGGCGCTGGTTGGAGAGTTTCAGAGACAGAATGGTGACGGGACCTGGACTTGGATTGCGCCCCTTCTCTTGTCTGGTGTCTGAAGCCGTGGAGGTTGGGGCTCTGGGCACGTGTCCCTGGAGCAATGAGAGACCCCCAGGTGACGGCAGGAGATGGGTACAGAGGCAGCACTCAGGGAAGGAGAGTGGACGGGTCTAGGGTAGACAGTGATGGGGTACAGTGGGCATTCTTGGGGTCCTGCTCTGGGCCCTGAGGGGCCGTCCAATAAACCAGAAACCACAGGGTAGGGTGAGTCTGTGGCTGGGAGTGTGCAGGCAGGGAAGGAGGCAGGGCAGTTCCTCAGGGTGCTGTCTAGGTGCCAGCGTTGGGTGGTAGGGTGCCATATGGGCAGAGGCACAGCCAGGACAGCTCTTGCACTGGGGGCAGTACCAGGCTTGTGGTGCCCTTGGGGCTGCCAGTGGCCCTGACAGCCATTCCTGCCCTGGATGGAAAGGACCGGTCAAGACACACCCATCTCCCTGTGAACCGCCTAGTGGGGCCCTCCCCTCAACAAGACCCAGGGACCAGACTCCCAAGCCCCCAGCCCTGATCCAGGGCAGCCCTGCTCAGGACCACAGTACCTGCGTGGTCTGTGCAGCTGGATGGCAACCCTGGCATTCCACTTGGCCGGTGGACACAGAGCCAGGCACTCTGTCCTGGCTCCCGCTGGGCGTGGGGGGCGCAGGCCCCAGGGGTCGGCGGGCGGGCACCTCAGCACTGTCCTCTGCTACAGTCCTTCAGCCCCGCGCGGGACCTGCCCGACAGCAGCCTGATCCAGAGTGCCGCTCACGCCATCGTGGCTGCCATCACCCAGCGGGGCAACAGCTCACTGCTGCTGGCTGTCACTGAGGTCAAGGTGGAGACGGTGGTCATGGGCGGCTCCTCTGCAGGTGAGCAGGGGGCGGGTGGGAGGTTGGTGGGCTGGGCCGGGGCCAGCAGTGCCTGGGCTGCAAATGCCGCCGCCCGTGCAGGTGTGCTGGTGCCCGTGCTGTGTGGCGTGTTCAGCGTGCTGTGTCTGGCCTGCGTGGCTGTCTGCGTCTGGTGGACCCGCAAGCGCAGGAAAGAGCGGGAGAGGAGTCGGCTGCCGCGGGAAGAGAGCGCCAACAATCAGTGGGCCCCGCTCAACCCCATCCGCAACCCCATCGAGCGGCCAGCGGGCGGCCACAAGGAGGCGCTGTACCAGTGCAAGAACTTCACGCCCCCGCCGCGCAGGGCGGGCCGTGGGGATGGCGAAGACGAGGAGGACGAGGAGCCCGGCCGCGCGGAGGAGGACTCCCTGGAGGCCGAGAAGTTCCTCGCGCACAAACTCACCAAAGAGCCCGGCCGCTCGCCCGGGAGGCCGGCCGGCTGGGTCTCAGGCCCCAAAGTGGACAACCGCACAGTCCGGGGCGTGGGCGAGGCCCGCCGCGCTGGCCAGGAGTAGGCAGGCCGCCAGCGGGCCGCGCGTGACCCTTCGCCGGACAGTGGGAGGCTGAGGCTGTGTGCATAGTTTATTTTGTGTAAAAAAACACCAAAAACCAAAAACAAATGTTTATTTTCTACGTTTCGTTAACCTTGTATAAATTATTCGGTAACTGTCAGGCGGAAAACGGCGGGGTGTTCTCGGATAGTTGCTATTTTTGTACCGTTTCCGGCGGGCGCCCACTGTGTGGCAGGGGAGAGCAGAGGGTGTCGTGTTCTCACCAAGCTGTTTAATGCTTGTTACCAGAGGCGGTGTGCTGTTTACAGAATCTTCCTGTGTATTCCTCACTTGGGGTTCTCAGTGGCTCCAGGCCAAAAAGCCGGTGGGACCCATGGCCCACGGTGTTGATAGGACCCGTGGCCGTCTGTGGGGCCCATGGCTGTCGGTGGGACCACCCGTGGCTGACAGTGTGGCCCATGACTGTTGGTGTGGCCCTGTGGCTGACCATGGCACCTGTGGTTGTCAGTAGGGCTTGAGGTCATCAGTGGGGCGGTGGTGTTGGCGTGACCCGAGGCCCGTGGGCAGCCCCTTGAGGGCTCACCGGTCAGGCCCCCCAGTCCGCTGTCCTCACGTGCTCCTGCCCGGAACACTCACTCTAGAGATCTTTCAACTGTGTTTTCAGAAGTGCCCTTCCTGACTGCTCTGTTCTCCCCGGGACGGTGGCAGTATTGAAGCTTGTGACAAGTGCCTTCACACAAACTCTCCCCTCGCAACTGTCAGCGTTTGCTGTGGGCACCAGGCCACTGCCCACCTGCCAGCCCCGGCCCCCCCTGTGAAAGTGCATTTTTGTAAATATGTACATATTAAATGAATCACTCTGTATATTTGATTTAATAACTTAAACATTTTGGTCTCCCTTGTTCTTGGGATGCTGGTCCTTTGTTATGTGCATTTGGGGGGGGTCTCAACAGGGGAGAGGCTGGGGTGTGGGCTGTATGTTGGGCCATGTGGCCCTGGTGGCTGTGAGCAGTGATTCAGTCTTGCTGACCATTGATGGCATTGGTATCCCATGAGGGTGACACAGGCTTCTTAGAAGCAGTCCTGGGATGGGGGAGGGGAAGCGCTTTACACCGCCCCTACTAATAGCAGCTACAAAATGCCTTATAAACTACTTCAAGGTCATTTGGCCATAAAGTGCTATCAAGGTTGTCAGGGCTTACCAGGGCAAACTTGAGAGAATGAAATCAGGGCCATCCCGCTGGCTGGCAAATGACTGGGCCTGGTGGCCTCGGGCTGGCTGTGGAAGGCTGTCTGGTGTCTTTGTGCACAAGTCGTTCGCTCTCCTGAGAGGGGCAGGTGGTCCCTAAGTTGAGGGACAAAGCCCAGAGCACAATCTGTAAAAGAGAAGAAAACCCTGCGAACAGCCTGGGCGGGAGTTGCGAGCTGGTTTGCTGTTTGCTGGTCGCCACCTGGACACCTGTCCTTAGGGTACTCCTGCCATCGGGTTCTCTAGATGCCATGCCAGCTGCAGTGCACATGGAAGGCGTGGCCTCCTGCAGGCCTACCTGTCCCACCAGCTCCACCGTGGTAAGGCCAGGTCTGTGGTAGGTCCTGTCACAATCATTTGGACCCTGAGGCTTGTGCCCTCCAGGTGAGGAGGCACAGAGGTGGACCTTTTTGCCCAGGAGGTGTCCCAGCAGACCAGGTGGGAAGTCTGCCCCTGAGAAGTCATGGTTCACGCCAGACTTGCATGGACGTGGAGCTCACACTGCCCACCACCAGTTGGCTAGAAAGCCTCCAAGTTTTGAGTTTCCTTTTCAACCATGTTAACCTAACCTGGGGCCCTTGATGCAAGGTCCTTTGTCCTAGACCTCTGTGTGCCTCAAGTGATTTTTTCAAGGTCAGAGGTCAGTGAACAGACAACAGTCCAACCCTAGCTCTCAAGGAACCTGGCATCGTGAGGGAGAGCAGCTAGAAGTAGCTAGCCAGGCGTCAGGTGCATATGGGACACTCAGACCCTGAGTATAAAAACAGGTTTGCTCAAAGAAGACAGGTTGGAAATGCCAACATGTCAAATGGAAGCTTGGAAAATAACCCTGTAGATTTGAAAAAGAATGACGTGGAAGGGCTAGAAACGAAAGTGTTATCCTCTCTAAAACGTCCACAGGCTCTGGGACGCTGCTGCAGGGAGAACAAGTAGAGAGAATGACCCAGCATGCAGCCCAAGACACAGGTGGAAACAGTGTCAGCAGGTGGGTCGGGGCCCAGGACTGGCCTGGCAGGGTGTCCTGGCCCCGTCAGGTGTGGGATGAGAAGAGAGAAGGTGGCCACAGGTGGGCTCAAGTCCCTTCTGCAGGATGGGGAAGCCATCCAGTGGGTCTCCCATGTTCTCGGGAAGCCCCTGTAATCTTGGCGGGGGTGGGTCTGGCCTGGGGTCTGGGAGGGGCTCACAGGACACTGCCTGCCTGGGGAGGGGATGGGGAGGCTGGCTATCACAGGCAAGAGCAGGTGGCACCCACAGGCACATGTGTGCACACCACGTCCATGTGAGTGAAGCCTTGCCCTTCCTCGGAGCCAGCTGCCAGTGTCCTGAGCCCACCACAGGGTCTCACCTTCCTTCTTGAGTGACCTGGTGCCTGGCAGGGTGGGGACAGTGTTGTCCACGTGGACCTTTCCAGGCTACGGCCAGCTCACACTGATGGCCACACTGGAGCAACTCAGGCTAGGGCTTGGCATGTTCTGTGCTTGACTGTCTCCTGTCTGCGTCACTCCTGGACAATGGATTCCCACTTCTGGGCTGCGCCCCTGCACCCCCTCACTCTTGTGTGACCACGAGACTGGCCAGCGTTGTGCCCAGGACCCTGCGGCCTGCATACCATACCCTCATTTGTGCCCAGGACCCACGTGCTGCACGGTGGAGAGATGGTGGGGGACCAGGGTGCCACTGGGGGATGGGCTTCCAACATGCAGGGGTTGGGGTGCAGAGCTGGCCTGGAGCCTGGGGTAGGTCTGGGTGGAGGGCTGAGGCCCCAGGTCGGAGCTGGCTGTGCTGTGCTGGGAGAGGTATGGAGGAGGGGCTGCTGGCAGCAGGCACTCTCTCCACAGGCAGGGAACTTAGTGACCTGCCATCAGTGGCCATCACTGCAGATTCCATGGCACAGGTAGGGCTGGCTGCCCTTTCCCTCCTCTCATCTCCACGTGGTCAGAGCAGTGCCTCCTCCCTGCCCTGCCTGGACCTAGGGGCAAGTCGACCTGCCAGGCTGACCCAGTGTCCTGGCGGGCAGCCAGGATCAGTGCCTCCTGCACCGCCACCCGGGGCCACCAAGGCTTCCTCAGCTGGGCCCTGGGGACCGTGCCTGCTGGCTCTGCTTGGCGACAGCACTGACTGCCAAGTCTCCGAAGAAACGGGGCCCCAGGGACTGGGGAGGAGATGCCAAGCAGGTCCAGGGCAGCCCGGCCCATTAACCCCTGTGAGCCGGGCCCTGGGTGGTGGCCTTGTGGTGGCTTGAGTCCAGCCGTCCCTGTTCCAAGAGCCAGCTGGCTTGCCCCCTCCTCAGCAGAGTCCCAGAGCCAGGTCTCCAAGGGGCCAAGCCAGCAGGGACCTGTGAGGGTCTCAGATTGGGAGCATCAGGGTGCCAAGTGCTTTGGAGCCCACTGCACAGGAGGGAAGCTGAGGCTGGGAGGAAGGGGTTTGGCCCACAGCGGTTTGTGGCCTCCCTGGCTTTGGCAGATTCTGGAAGCCTGTCACGAAGGTGGCGAGGACTCGGTTCTCAAGAGGTGCCAGGCGAGGGGTGGTGTTGGGGGGAGGGCAGCAGACGTGAAAGTGGGAGCCACGGCGGGCGGTGCCTGAACACAACGGGCCAGGACAGGCTGCCGAAGCTCCAGGCGAGGTCAGGAACAGGCTCCGGTGCGGTGGCTCACTGGGTGGGGGGTGGTGGGACACGTGCTGCCGCCCCTGCAGCCCGCACTCGCCCTCTCCATGGTTAGTCCCCCGTCGTCCACACCTGCACGTGGGACAATAGTGTGTGGCCCAGTGACAGTGCACCTCACACCCTTCACTCTTCCTGCAGGTCTCCAGGGTCCCTGCGGCTGGGGCCTGCCTCACCTTCCCTGCCGGTGGGGCTGCTGCACCTTCCACTCCTACAGGCTGTGGACACCAGGCACCCAGAGCCAGACAGAGTTGACAACAGCCAGAGAGACTGGTCAGGACCCCCAGACCTCTCCTTGAGACAACAAAGCTAGTCACCAAAGAGACAGTGTCAGGGGAGGTCAAAGGACACTACAGAATGACTTTCTGAAACCAAACCAGCGAGCAACTCAGCAATGAATGGAAGGGACAGGATGTCGATGCTGAGACCCACTCAGTGCCTTGAGGGTCACAGGGAACAGATAAAGTGCTTGGGTAGAGGTTCAGGGACGTGACATGGGGCCAACGGGAGCCGCAGAGGAGGGAGCAGCAGACGGGAGAGGCAGCAGTTAAAATGAAAGCGCACATTCCTCTCAGCTACATAAAGACCCAGTCGGGTGGGAGGCTCTCCACCCCAGGCTGTAGAGACGAAGGTCGGAAGGTCACACCTGGCAAGTCCGAGGGGAGCTCGGGCTCTTGGGAAAGAGGACACAAAGGTCCAGAGAGATGAGCCAGAGCGACAGGGATGAAGGAAAGAGATTGTGCGGCTGGCGCTACCGGGCTCACCAACACCTCCGTGTACTTACCTTCCCAGGCAAGTGGCAGGAAGGGCCTGCCCCACAGGTGGAATGTGTGCTGTCACCCTGCCACTTTGGGAAGGCTTGGAGAGCTCTCGCCCCCTGAGGCTACCGTGCAGGCACGTGGCGAGCGGGACCACCACTATTTGGGGCCTGGTACACTGAGCCAGCCCACGAGCCGCCCGCACCCACAGAGCACTTCCCCGTGTGCTAAACCCTGAGATTTCAGGGGCATTGTGCTTCTCCCCACCCAACTAACACGTGCCGTCCTGGGACTTCCCGCCAGTACCAGCAGTGCTTTTCTGCTGCTGCGGAAAGTAGCCCCTCAAAACAACAAACCTCTGTGGGTCAGGGTCTGGGACAGGCTTAGCCCGGTGGCTCTGGCTTGGGGTGACCCCAGAGGCCTCGGTCCTCTGAAGACTCTGGGAGGTCCACTTCTAAGCTCCCGCGTGTAGCTGTTCCTGGGGCCTGAGCTCCTCCCGGAGGGGCCCTCTCCATGTGGCTGTTTGCATGTCCTCCCAGCATGGCAGCCGGCGTCCCCTCGGCCAGTGTGACCAGAGAGGGTGGGACAGCCTTGCAAGATTTGATGACTGCCCGCGTCAGGCCAGCCCACACTCGGGGGGTGGGGGGGAGTGAGCCCACCCCTGGAGGGAGGAGGACTTGGGAACACCCACACACCTTACCCTGCCTGACAAATGCACACGTGCTGGACGGCCATCCACGGCCCTGGGGGCTCAGATGGCAGAGGGCCGCCGCAGGCTTCTGAGAGAGGAGACACTGTGAGGAGAGAGACTCGGGCATGGAGGACCCTGAGAGTGTCACTCACCACGCAGTGGAGGAAATGTCCAAGCACAGACTGGGCAGACAGAAATCAGGCCACCCCCAGACGTCAGTTGCCAGGAGAGAACGCAGTGGGCGGCTAGGATGTCCCTCCGCTCTGTCATCTGGACACAGAAAGGAGGTGAGGCTGTCCCTGGTTGCAGGGGGACCCTGGCCAGCTGAGGCCCCCGAGTGGCAGCAGTGAGCTTCCAGCTTCTGCAGGGCAGGTCAGCACCCCTGAGCAGTGCGGGCGTGATCCAAGGGCTGGACATTGGCCTCCTTGCAGGTGGGGACAGTGTGACAGGGCATGGGGAGCTTGTCGGGTGTCCTGGAGTGTGTGGGGGGTGCTGCCTTCAGGAGTGGGGGTGCCAGTGGGGGCAGCTGGGGTGGCCAACAGGAGTGGCCTGCACTGTGGGCACCCAGAGGGTGAGGAGAGGGTGGGCCAGGTGGATGTCATGGGGTGAAGCTGGGCCATAGTCAGGGAGAGGACGCCCAGGGAGGGCATGCCTGTGGGGTGCCTCTAGGGAGCCAGCTGAGAGTGGAGCCAGGGTGAGTGGTTAATGAATGTCAGCGATTATACTTATTTCCCCCTTGTTGTCGGCTTCCCCTCCAACCTGATCTGTTCTCCTCAGCCATCACCTGACCCCAGCGCCCCCTCACCGGGTCACCTACCTGGGAAATCTATTTTGTCTCCAAGCCTTTGAGGTCACATTATCTGCACACAATACACACACGTGCATGTGTGTGCATGACACAGATACCGTGATTCCTTTTATAAGAACACAGGTCATCTCAACATTGCTAATCTTTAGAGAAAGGCATGTCAAAACCACAAGGAGAGACCCCTCACACCCACTGGGAGGCTAATATCCAGAAAACAGAAAGTGACAAGTGTTGGCAAGGGCGTGGAGAGATCGGCCCCTGCGCCCTGCTGGTGGGGAGAAATGGTTCTGCCATGGGAACAATACTGAGGGTCCTCACAGGACTGAACAGCTCCCAGGTGACCCAGCATTCCCATTTCTGTGTAGTGAGCAGTGTAGTGAGCAGGCCGGAGTGGCCTTCCCCTCGTGTCTGTGATGTGGTTGCACCGGGCAGGGAGGCTGGCTCCCGTAGCATCCTCCTGGCACCCCAGCCACAGAATCTCCAGCTGCTGCCGCAGCAGCCACCTGTGCACAGGTGTCCAGAGAGGCGGCTTCACCGCAGGGGCACACCGCGTCAGGATGGGCGCGTCTGAAATGTCAGGGTGGCTGAGCTGTGCTGCATAGAGGCTGTGCTCCCACAGGAAGCCCCAGAGTGGGGAGAGTTCCCAACAATGGGGTGGGTGGGGCTCCTGCAGGACAGAAACATGTGACCTGATTTGTACCCCAGCTGGTGGAATAGGCCGCCCTAGCTGTGTTTGGTGTCTTTTGCTATGAGATACATTTTAATTTGTATGTCGTTAAATCTCCGTTCTTCCGTTATGTCTGTGGCAAACAGTTTTCCAAGTTCAGAGTCAGCTGTAGCTTCTGCTGCCAAACAGAAGCTTTCCCCACATGTGGTCAGACCTGTGCACAGCTTGGGACATACGCGGCAGGGACGGTCCTGGCTGCTGGGAACTGTTCTTCTTTACTGATCAGAAGTTCCAGCTTCACGGACAGACCACCTATCAGTCCGTCTTGTGGCTTCCGGGTTAGGGGCTTGGGGACTGCTGCGAATAACGCCCTTCCTTTCCCCCCAGTAGGGGCCAAATGAGCACCAGCGGCGGCAGGCTGCTGGGGTCGGTGGTGTGGGTTTCGTCAGGCGCAAGGCTGGCCTGAGGGTATGGATGGGCAAGCAGGTGAGGGCTGGAGGGGAAGTCAAGGCGGATCCGTCCTGCTCCTTCCACCACGTCCCGCTGGTGAGCTCAGGTGGGAGGCTCCAACAGAGGCCTGAGCCTCGGCCAAGATTTCGTGTTACGGGACACCCGTCTTGCTGCCATCGGTCTTGGCTAAGTGTGGTCCTGGAGCCAAATATAGGGGCCTTGTCTTCTGGTTTCCCCAACTTCTCAACGGGGGCAAACGGCAGCTTCCTTGTGGTACGTGAGTGGTCTCTGCAGTGCAGTAATTACCCCAAAGCTCAGTAGCTGAAAACTACAGCCGTTCATGTGCTCTCTGGGTAGGCCATGTGGGCGGGGCTTCTGCTGGTCTTGGCGGGGCTGCCAGCCTGTGCGGCCAGCTTCCGGGACAGCTTCTGCAGTTGGGTGGTAGGTCGACTAGGGTCTGGCTGGTTCCTGATGGCCTCGCACACGGGCCTGGCGGTTGACTGGATTTCGGCTGGTCCCTCAGCTCTTCTCTAACTTCTTAGACCAGCCAAGGCTCATCCTGCCGGTGCCAGCTCTCCGAGAACACATGTCGTACTCTCCGACATGTTCTTCTGGTCAAAGCTGTCACCAGTCAAGGAGCAGGAAGTTGTGTCTGGCTCCTGAGGCCTCTACCACAGCAGGCACCATCGGCCGTGCAGCTGTGGGAGCCCCTCCAGGCTCAGCCAAATGAGGCCCCTCCGGCCAGCCCTGCACTCAGCTCCCGCCCAGGAGAGCTTTTGTTATCCACAGCCCTACTGTGCTGGTACAGCCAGAAGTAGCTGCCGACAACGAACCTTCAAGGGGGAGGTTCTGGGGGCCTACACCACCCTGCTGGGTTTGGAGGCCGTGAGGACCCAGGTACATCAGATGGCCAGCAATTTGGAGTCTGTGCACATGGTGATGAAACACTCATTTGCATGATTGCCTGCGCTCACCTAGAATGAAGTACCTGTGGGAGGCACGATTTTGGTGGTGAGCAGCAGAAGGGGAAGGCATGCAGGACCGTGGGACGGGCTGGCCGCTCTGAACTGCCCTGGAGTCTGAGCCCATAAAATGACATCATCGGGGTTTTGAATGCTGGGCTCAAGGCACGGTTGGACAATAAGAGTGTTCGTAGTCACTAAAAGAAGCTTTGGTCTCTTAAGCTGTTGTGTGATGGCTCCCAAATGAGACACAGCATCATGCAGAGGGCAGCTGAGTACCAAGAGAGACTGCATCCACTTCCTCTGCCCAGGTCTCTTTGTAAAGGTAGGGCCCTGCCTGGGACAGAGTTGGAGCCCAGAATTGGGACAGGGACATAGGGAAGATATAGACAGTTAGAATCTCATGAATGGTGCCAGGTAGAAACAGCCCGTCCCCCTTCTGACGGGTCTGGTTCTGCCTTGTTTGAAGACCTTGTAATGACCTCACCTGGTGTGGTTACTTTGTACGCAGGTGCTGATTTCATCACGTGACACCTCCACTACCCCTCTCCCATCTCCTCCAGACCTGCAATTAGATTCAGCTCCCAGCACATCCCAGGGGGAGACGCACAAACCTAATTTGGGAAAAGAAGGCTTACACATCAAAAGCTTTGCAAGATGTGTCATTTGTATTGTCGGGCCACTGGGGAGGTGGTTCTGTGCCCAGGGCAGGAGAACGAATGCACGGATAGGGTAAATCTGCGAGGCTGTGCACTTACAGGACATTCAGAATTCAGTACTTCCAGCTCAAGAAGCTGGAAGTGTTCCTCACATCTTTCTTGGTTGGTTGACTATAATCTGAGCTCAACAGTCGCCCATGCTGGCTGAGGCTGAGATGCTGGAAAGGCCATGGTGTGATGTAGAGGGGGGATCTGAAGTAAGGAAGGAGGACTCACTCACCCCCTCCACCCTGCTCCCATGAGGACCTGAGGACACTGCCCTCGCACAAGCATCCTGGGACAGCCATGGGGCTTCCTCTTTAAGTGGGAGGGAAAGGGGGCAATGCCAGTATGGAAATGTGCCTGACCATCGTAAGGATGATGGGCAAAGATAAAGACAAAAAGGAATGGATTTGAAAGCCAGAAGATGCACAGAACTAATAGTAAATAATTCTAAGAGCTAATTCTTTAGGAACAAAATCACAATGAAATAGAGAAACTTTTAGAAAATCTAATCAAGAAAGGAAGAATGTGGGCCGGCCTGGTGGCTCAGGCGGTTAGAGCTCCGTGCTCCTAACTCCGAAGGCTGTTGGTTCAATTCCTACATGGGCCAGTGGGCTCTCAACCACAAGGTTGCCAGTTCAATTCCTTGAGTCCTGCAAGGGATGGTGGACTCTGCCCCCTGCAACTAAGATTGAACACGGCACCTTGAGCTGAGCTGCCTCCCGGATTGCTCAGTTGGTTGGAGCACGTCCTCTCAACCACAAGGTTGCCAGTTCAATTCCTCGACTCCCGCAAGGGATAATGGGCAGCGCCCCCTGCAACTAAAATTGAACACGGCACCTTGAGCTGAGCTGCCACTGAGCTCCAGGATGGCTCAGTTGGTTGGAATGCCTCCTCTCAACCACGAAGTTGCCAGTTCGACTCCCGCAAGGGATGGAGGGCTGTGCCCCCTGCAACTAGCAATGGCAACTGGACCTGGAGCTGAGCTGTGCCCTCCACAACTAAGACTGAAGAACAACTTGAAGCTGAACTGCACCCTCCACAACTAAGATTGAAAGGACAACAACTTGAGTTGGAAAAAAGTCCTGGAAGTACACACTGTTCCCCCATAAAAAGTCCTGTTCCCCTTCCCCAATTAAAAAATATATATATATATATATCTTTAAAAAGAAAAGAAGAACGTTAAAATATACAGAAGAAGAAATAAGAGGAAAATAATCACAGATGGAGAAAAATTTAATCATGAGAGAACACTTTAATGAAGTGTTCTAAGCAAATAAATAAAGCCTGGTTGAAATAGATGATTTTCTAAGAAAATACTATAATTAATAATTATAATGGTGTTGTACGGATCCCTGAAGAGTTAAAAAATCTAAGCACACAGGTAACACAGACCATTTTTCAGAGCCATCACCTCAAATGTCATCATCCTAAGAAGTCAATTTCATAAGAAGACTGTACATTTAAGGGAAGAATAATTTTACGCTACCTAGTACTATATAAAGTGTTCCAGAATACAGAAAACTAAGGAAAATTTCCTACTTTAAACTATTTCTTGAACTGGATTGGTAATGAAACTCCAAAAATGTGGCACAATAATGTAAAATTGCGATCTCATTAACACCACTAAAAGACATACTAGTGAGAAGCATCGAGCAGCTCAGTGAAGAACCGTGCTGTAGAACCATGCGGGTTTGCACACAGAGTGCAAGGATGGTTCGATAAGAGCATTTAACACAATGCATCACATAACACATCGAAAAATGGAGGTCATGCTGCCGTCTCCTCAGGTGCTCAGTAGGTTTGTCTACCTGTGATGTCACCCAGCACCACCCACAACTGCTGTCTCATTTCTGCCCTCAGCCCACAGCAGTCGCCTCTGCTGGGCCTCACTGAGGACCTTCCTGCATGCGTACAGTTCGGCCCCCAGCCCAGGAGCTGAGGGGGGCATCCATGCCAGCTTACCAAGATTTCATGATTCATAGTAAGAAACATGTATTTGGTCTTCATCCTCGCTGCCGGCACAGCGCTCCTAAAACCCTTGGAATAGCCTTCTACGAGAGCAATAAAGGTGTCTTGTGATATTAATGAGGTGAGTTTTGGAAAACACTTAAGGATGGGGGCTGCTCACCAGGGGAGCCAAACATGTGATTAGAGGATTGGCATTCTCAGTCCTCCCACCCCCCTCCCACCTCTAGGGCAGAGGGGCTGAATCAATGGTCAGTGGCCAATGGTTTACTCAATCATGCCTGTAATGAAACCTCCATAAAACCCCAGAAAGACAGGCTTGGGAGAGCTTCCACACTGGGAAACCAGAATACTTCTGTGTGTCATCGTGTGGACCCAGCATCCACGCGGACGAGCAGATGCTCCTTCTTTCAGGACCTTGCTCTGTGTATCTCTCCATCTGGCTGTTGATTGTTATCCTTTAATAACCTTTGTAGTAAATCAGTAATCCAGTAAATAACTGGGTTTCCTGTATTCTCTGAGCTGTTCTAGCAAATTAATTGAACCCAAGGAAGAGGTCATGGGAACCTCTGATTTACAGCCTGTCAGGCAGAAGTACATGCAGCAACCTGGACTTGAGACTGGTGTCTGAAGTGGAGGGAGGTTTGTGGGACGGAGCCCCTTACCTGTGGGGTCTGATGCTGTCTCCGGGTAGATTGGGCGCATTGAGTTGCATTCTCAGACACCCAGCTGGTGTTGGAGAGTTGCTTGGTGTGAGGAAAAGCCCGCCCAAGGAGTTGGTGTCAGACTCCTATGGCTGCGCCTTCACTGCACATAGCTCCCAGCTGTCCAGCTCCATCCCCTGCTGACCACAGCCCCTCCAGCAGCCCTGAACTCTGGCCTCTGCTTCCTTGGCCAGTGAGGCTAGTCCACCTGCCTGTACATGAGAAGGGAATCTGAGGTGGAAAACCAGGAAAAACACGGGACTCACCTTACGCCTTTCCCTCCTCTCGAGGGTGACAGACGTACTCTGCCTATTGTTCAAGTCCTGAAAATAATTGCCTCACACATCAACCCAATTTTACAGTTGTTTATGGCAGGAAAGTAAGTGTAACTCGTTACAATGTCATGGTCAGAGCCAACATGCATTCTTGATCAGATCTTCTCAGTCTGACACTATACATCCATGTAAGCCCCAAGCCAGCTTACATGGGGGAGGTACGAGAGGCATGCCTGTGAAGTGACAACCCAGGAAGCTTGTCTTCTGTTATCACTGCTACCGAATAGTATCGCAATTGGAGAAGAGAAGAAAATGAGGCATGAAAATGGCAAAGGAGGAAGTGCAGTGTCACCTTTTGCAGATGATGTGATGAAATCCCTGGGTGATCTAAGAGGTCAGCTTAAATCCTACTACAAACAGTACTGCAGTGCTGTGGCTGAGACAAAAGTAACCTGATCGTTAGTCTGTGCCTGAACAGAAAACAACTTATTAGCAGCAGGACTGATGAGAGAAGAGACCCTGGAAAGTTAAACTACCCAGGAACACACCTAACAAGGAACACGTAAGATCGGCAGGGAGAAAGCTAAAATACCATTGAGGGCACGGTCGGGGGCCTGAGTGAAAGGCAGGCGTGACCTTGGAGAGAAGGTTCAATGTGGTGACAGCCTCCACTTCTCGGAATTCATCGTACAGGTGTGACTTCCCGTGTGTGACATGCAGTATGTGAAGGGCATCCCTCAGAGCACTGTCTGTAACAGCACAGGACAGACAACATCTCAAGAGGCCATGGGCTGGTGGCCCACCGTGAACACGGGCGGGGCAGCTCTCTAGGCACCAATGGAGAACGAGCTCCTAGATTGATGGTTATGTGGAAGCAGTCAAAGCGCTGACTCGGTCATTTGTGAAGAGTGTGTGTGTGTGTGTGTGTATGTTCTGCATGTTAGGAATGGTTTGGCTCTAAAAGAAAACCTAAGTTAGCATGACGTCCACAAACAGAGGCTTATTTTTCTCTCAAAGGCCCGGAGGAGGTGGTCCCAGTCCTGGCTCGGGTGCCCAGTGGTGCCGTCGTGAGCTTTCTCTTTCTTTCCTCACTCCCGGGAGGGTGGTACTTTCCCTTAGCCTCACTGCCTCACAGTTGCAAGATGGCTGCCTCATCTCCAAACTCACAGCAGTCTTCAAGTCAAGATGAAAAAGGAAGAGGAGGAGGCAATGCCAGGCAGGTCTGTCCCATATTCCATGGGACAAGTGAACGTTTGACAGCTCTCCTCTCAGTAGGTATTGTTTATATCTGCTGGGCCAGACTGAGTCCACGGTGCTCCCAGTTGCAAGGGAGCTGGGAAGTGGAGTCTCTAACCAACAGTGAGGACGCGACAAGAGAGAATGGGCGAAGGGAAGGAGGCTGAGAGTGAGAATGCCTGAGTCACTGGCCACACGTAGCATGTCTTCAAAAGGACACATGAGAAACTGGCAGTTCTAGTGACTATGGAAGGTAGAGTTTCCAGGCGGGAATTCCCGCCCATTCGCAGAAGTATTTTTTTGCTTTCCCGTTCCCAAATCCCGAGAACAGTTGGTCAGGAAATCAGGGAAATCGGCTCCTTGAACCCAGTTATACCCACAACAGGGTATAAACATACTCCTCACAATGTATCTCTTAGACATTTTTCCTATTTATTGCTAGGGTTTCCAGGCGGGAATTCCCGCCCGTTCTTGGGAATTTTTTTTTGCTTTTCCATTCCCAAATCCCAAGAAAAGTTAGTTGGGAAATCGGGAAAATCCTTGAACCCAGGTGGTTGGTAGTATCGGCTGTCACTTTGTGGGGAACAGAAAACAATTTATATCTCGGGGTTCGAGAATAAGAAAGCAAAAAAAATTCCTGAGAATGGGTGGGAATTCCTGCCTGGAAACCCTAATGGAAGGGAAGCAGTGTGTATGGCTTTGGGGAAAGGGTGGGGTTCTTTATTCTACTCTGTGGATTTAATACTGTCTGCATTTATTACCTAAACAAGAAATAAACAAAATGGGGGCTGGCCCGGTGGCTCAGGCGGTTAGAGCTCCGTGCTCCTAACTCCGAAGGCTGCCGGTTCGATTCCCACATGGGCCAGTGGGCTCTCAACCACAAGGTTGCCAGTTCAATTCCTTGAGTCCCGCAAGGGATGGTGGGCTCTGCCCCTGCAACTAAGATTGAACACGGCACCTTGAGCTGAGCTGCTGCTGAGCTCCTGGATGGTTCAGTTGGTTGGCGTGTGTCCTCTCAACCACAAGGTTGCCGGTTCGACTCCCGCAAGGAATGGTGGGCTGTGCCCCCTGCAACTAGCAATGGCAACTGGACCTGGAGCTGAGCGGGCACCCTCCACAACTAAGACTGAAAGGACAACTTGAAGCTGAATGGCACCCTCCACAACTAAGATTGAAAGGACAACAACTTGACTTGGAAAAAAGTCCTGGAAGTACACATGGTTCACCAATAAAGTCCTGTTCTCCTTCCCCCAATAAAATCTTTGAGAAAAAAGAAAAACTATATTTAAAAGAAAAGAAAAGAAATAAACAAAATGTAATTTTCAAAAAAGAAACCAATAACAAAAGTATGGCTTTTCAAATGCCATATTCCGAAAGCTTTTTTTGAAAAGTACTAAATAACCTCTGGATTAAAGAAGTTTTTATTACAAAATATTTAGAATTTAACAATAATGAAATCTCTACAGGTAAAAATTTGTGGGACACGTTTAAAACAGTATCAGAGATAATTGTATAGCTTTGAATATGTTTGTCTGGAAATAAGAAAGACTGAAAACAAATCAACCAAGTCAAGTATCTATAAAAATAACACAGAATAAAATCCAAAGAGATGAAGAAGGAAGGGAATAATAAAGACATAAATCAAGATGGAACAAAACCAAGAAAAAGAAGTGGTGAACAAAATCAAAGCTGGCTCTCTAAAGAGCTTATTTCAAGACTGATTAAGAAAAAAAAGAGACATACCAAAATATAGGACAAAGAGGGGAATAACCATAGCTGTATGGCCATTATTTTAAATGTAGGAGACTTTAAAAAAAAAATCACCAATAAATTGGAAAACTTGGGCAAAATGCATAGATTCATAGAAAATTAACAATAATGAAATTGGAACAAGAAGAACTAGAAAACCACAGTAGTTTAATAATTGTTTGAAAAATTAAAGTAGTAACCAAACCTCTCTGCCATCACACACACACACACACACACACACACACACACACACACACCCTCCCCAAAGCCCCAAGCCCAGCAGGTGTCACAGGATAGATCTACCAAACCCTTGGGGACCAAATAATCCATATGACATACAAATTGTCCCAGAAAAAGAAAAACAGAGGTAAAATGGTCCAACTCATTTTATAAAGCTAGTATAGACATAGAAAAGAAAGACAAGTGAATTCTAAACCAGTTTTACTTATGAGCATGGATTTTTTTTAATGTTAAAGTATGAGCTAACTAAAACCCAACAGTATGTAAGGCCACATTAGCTTTATCTCAGCAACATAAGGATAGTTCAAATCAGGAATTTTAACACATCAATGCACCAGGCTAAAGAAGAAAAGAAAATCATGTTGATGCAGATCAAAGCATTTTATAAAGCTTAATAGATATATACTCACAATTAAAAAAAAAAAAACTCAGAAAGTAAGAACTGGAGGGAATTTCCTAACTGAGAAGGACCATGTCCCTCAAACCTGTGGCAGGCATAACAGACCCTTCCTGTAAGGTTGGGGATAACATAAGGATGTTTTTTCTCACACTTACTGTTCAGTATAATGGTGGAAATCCTCGTCAGTGCAATAAGACAAGAAAAAAGAATCAGCAGTTTAAGTACTAGATGAAGGGAGACAAAATTGTTTATCAAGTATTTTCAGATAACATGATAATTTACACTGAAATGCCAAAATAATCAACAGACTATTAGTACTAATCAGAGTTCAACATGGTTGCTCAATATGAAAGCCAACAGCAATCCCTTAAATCACTAAAAAAAAAAAAGTAAAATAACAATAGAAAGATGTTATTTTCAAAATTTATAAAATATTCAGGAATTAATCTTGGGACCCATAAGTCCTTTATCGGCGGAAAAACACTGAAGTAACTATCTCCCCAGGCCTTAGCACAAGACTGGAATACATGTCTCTTTTCTGCCCCACTCGAGGGGGGGGGCCAGGCTGGGAGGGAGATGCTGGTGCACTCGGCCCACTGTTGCCTCGGCCATGCTGGCGGGTTCTGGTGCCCAGTTCCTGTGGGTCTGGAGGCCTGCAGGAGGCGCTGAGCAGTGGGGCAGGTCTTTGCTCTGCTGGCATTGTGTCCCTCTGGGTCTGTCTTTGACCCCAGCTGGCCCCCAGCACCAGCATCCATGGGCTAGGCACCCACCCCGCCAATCTGTGGTGCTGGCACCTGGCCTTCCCCAAGGCTGTTCCTCCCAAGCTGGCTTTGTGGCTTGGGGGACAGGGTGCCCTGGCCTCTGTACCACACAGATGGTTACAGGTCAGTGGGCTGTGCTAGCGTTCTCTGCTTAGCCCTCCATGGCTTGCATTCCTGACAAAGACACTGGGGTGGTGACCAGGCCTGCCTGGGTTCTTCCCAGCCCATGGGGCCAGGAATGCCAAGGCGTGCTGGAGCATGCCTGTCTGCGGCCTGGCTTGCCGAGCTGCTTCGTGTGTGTGTGTGTGTGTGTGGTGGTGGGGAGGGGGCAGGCTGGGGCTGGACCTTGCAGGAGATCTGGAGTCAGCTCTTGCCTGAGCCTAGAGAGCAGGGCTGGAGGCTTGAACTTCCGGGGGGACTTGGAGGAGGCAAGTCGCGGGACGCTCCCTTGTACTCAGCCACCCGGACCCTGGACTGCTGCATGACACCAAACCAGTCACTATACCTGTCCGGATGTTGTATCCAGCCACGTGCGCTGGCCTTGGCCAAGGGTCCTTTTCTGCAAACCCTTGGTGAGGGCTCTCCCTGCCACAGCTGGGAGCCAGAGTCTGACGCAGGCTCAGGGATGGGATGAGAAGATGTGGGCCCTGGAAGGCCAAAGAGGCAAGGGCTGCTCAGTGATTCAGACTCAGCCAGGTCAGAGAGGAGGTGTGGCGCATGCCAGCCCAGAGGGACAGGGATGCAGGAGAGGGGCAAGACAACCAGGTTGCTTAAGTGGCCATGCTTGAGTTCTGGGGAGGGGGATGGCACTAGATGTGTTGTCTGTGAATAGCTGAGCAGGAGTGGGTGGGTGAGGCTCCTCAATGGGAATTTAGGTTTGATCCTGTGGGCACGGGGGAGCTATGGGGGCTTTATGGGGAGGGGCTTGTCAGTTGTCTGCTTGAGATACATCTTGACAGCCAGGATGGAGGGGAGGGGTGGGAGCTGGAATAGGGCAGGGACTGAGGTTTAAGAGGTTGGACTGACAGGAGGGAGAGGAAAGGGTGACTCCCAGCTGGTTCAGCCTGAGCGGCCAGGGGACTGACACCTGTGAAGAAAGTGGGGGTGTCAAATCATGGGTCTGTGGGTGGAATCAGGGGAGGGTCTGGATCTTCAGTGATCAGAAGGAATCAGGCCAGGGACACGCTGCCAGGGCACGAAATGAAGACCAGAGCTGGGGGCTCCAAGCGGTCACCCAGGAGGGGCCCTCAGGTCCCTGCGACAGAGAAGAAGCTGGGGCGGGGGGCGGGGGAGACTGTGTGCCTATAAGTCCCGCTGAAGGAATGTTAAGCTGGCACAACTTCACTAGCCAGCAGCTGATGATCAAAAGTCTTTACTCAGTTCTAGAAATCAGTCTAAATGACTCAAAAAACAAACAATGATGGACTGTGATTTTCATTGCAGAATTAACTGTCTCTAACTAGAAATCTGGAAACCACCTTAATATCCAACAATAGGGGATTTATTAAGTAAACACTGGTCCAGCCCAAAAGGTGGATTATTCTACAGCCCAATACCTCAGGCTTTCACGGTGTCTGTCAGGGTGATCTTTCTAAAACTCATATCTGACCATGTCACACCCCAGCTCAAACACCTCCCATGGCTCCCCACTGCTCTCAGGACCACACTGGAGCCCAGGCTCCTCCCTCCAGACTGGTCCTCCATGCTGACCAGCACACCTCCACTCTGTCCAACTCACCAGGCATTTCTCACTGGGTTGCCTTTGCTCCTTGGGGCCCCTTCCTCCACCTTTCAAGACTCCCCCTGCCCTCTGAGCACTTTTTGCCTCTCTCTCCTCTGTCCCCCACCATACTCCTGCTCCCACCCCAGCACCTCTTCTGTGATTGGGTCCTTCTGGGGAGTGTGGGTGTGTCCAGTGCTCAACCTGGACCTGGGGGCCAGCTGAGTGTGTGGTAGTGAGGAGAACCACAGCGTCTGCTGGGGCGCCACAGCCCAGCCAGCCCTCCAGCTGATCCCCAGGGTGCAGGGCTCCCTGTTGGGCCCTGGCCTTTCTGCCAGGCCACCAGGATGCTTTCCTGCACGCCGACCAGCTCTGACTGGCCACTGCAGACCTGGGCCAAGCTTCCAGCTCCCTTGCAGGCAGAGGAGGCATCTCCTTTCCTCCTGTTCCACTTTTTGGCTCAGCTCACAGCAGGACTTTGGCACCAGTAGGTACCCTTAAATGAACGAACGGAGGCGTGGAGGCAGGCTTGAAGGGATGGAGGCACACAGCCCTGACACAGCTTCACCATGCCTCCCAGGACTTCTGAAAACTGGCTCCCGCTCCATCTCCACCCCAAGCCCAGACACTCCCTGGCTGCACGGACCTCTGGGCTTCTCGGCCCACACAGGACGCCACACCTCCGCCTCTGCTCTCGCCCTTGCTCAGCAGCTCCACCTGACTGGTGGGCACCCAGTTCCCCAGAGGGAGGTGCCCCATTGTGAAAGAACACCCCAGGTCTCTGGCAGTCCCGTGGTCAGACAGAGGGTGGAAGTAAATACTGCCTGGCTCGGGATGGCCACCTGGCCCCGTGCATCTCACCCCACTGCAAACCGAGGTTGGGGATCTCGCCTCCCCCTCCTGCCCCGGGCCCTCCAAGTCACCCTGCTGGGGTCAGCAGGTCCACCCCCAGCGTGCCTGGGGGTCCACGCCTGCAGTGGTCAGTAGGTGGGCACAGCCTCGGGTCACGGCCATCGGAGAGCTCCAGTTGGGACTGGCCCTTTCCCGGGGGTGGGGTGTCCTCCGCCTGCCCGCAGACTCCGCCCACCCGAAGCGCGGGCCTCGCCAGGAATGCGCGCGCGGGGCCGCGCGGGCGTGGGGCGGGCACAGGGCCCGCCACGACACGCTCGCTTACGACGCTGTGCACAAAGGCGCGTTCTGCCGCGCCGCTGGGTCCGGCCAGGCCCCCCCCCTTCCCGACGCCCCCGCGCTGGCAGGCGGTGGGGGGGTCGGCGGTCGCGGCCCAGTCCTCCCGCCCCCACCCTCACCCCCACGCGGGCCCGGTGCCCGGCCGGCGGCGCGCGGGCGCAGGCATGTCCGACGGCAGCGCAGGAATCTGCCGCCCCCGCTACGGGAGCCCTTGGGCGTGCAGTGTGCGGCCGCGTGGAAGGCCCTGGACTCTGTGGGCCCCGCCACAGTCCATCTTTCGACCTCGCATGGAGGCTTTGCTCAGGAATGCATTCCTGCACTTAAGGAACCGTGCGCTGCTACCCTCCTCCAGGAAAGCTCATCTTCATCCTCTTGTGTGCAGACCCTGGTGACCTGGCCTGGCCCCGCCCCTCTCCCAGGTCCCCAGTGGGAGGCGCCCTATTGGGATGCGACACCCCAGGCCTCTGGCGGTCCCATGGTCAGGCAGGGGGTGGGGATAAAGACTGCCCAGGTGGGGAGGGTGCCCACCTATCAGGTGAGCAGGAGAGCAGAGCCCTGAGCCATACCTGAGAAAACGCCCAGAGCCAGGAGCCGTACCAGGCCTGAGTCCCCCTTCCTGGGGGCGGGGAGCCCACCTTGAGCCCCTTCTCCTTGGCTATTGGGTGGCAGAGCAGAGCTGAAATACCCCCCTGGGTTCTCCTCCCCTCAGAAGCTCAGAGGAGACCCCCTGCCACCCCTTCCATTTGGGATTTTGAGACTGCCTTCCAAGCCAGGCTCTGAAGGTGGCCCCTTGTCCCAGGGTCGGGGGAGCTCAGTGAGTGACCCTCACATACTGTGAGTGGGAGACTGTCATCAGCTCAGAGGAAGGAGGCAGGAAACAAGCACATTTGGGGCTGAGGGGTCTTGGATATGGACAAGGGTTGCAGCCAGCATTGGGTCCTCTGTGGTCAGGATGAGGCCCAGGACATCCGGGGACCCTCCTGATACCGGATGGTCCAGGAGTCTCAGGGTGGGTGAGCTGTGGCAAGGGGACGTTGAGGTGAAGGGACAGCAGGGCAAGGCTGGGCCGGCAGAGACGAGCTGGGCCTCTGGACCCCAGTGTGGGTGGGGGAAGGGTGGGGCTGAATGAAGGTGAGGGCACATCTAGGTCCCCAGGTGACGGGCCAGACCACCACCCATCTGGCAGGAGAGGAGTCAGGAACTCCCAGGGTGCCCAGGGAGCAGGGCTCGGGAGCCCAGGGAGCAGGGCTATGAGACCCACCCCCGCCTGGGCGTCCCCGCCAGCCTCCCCTGTGGCCTAGCTGGCAAGGCCTGGACGTGCCCGGCTCCCTGAAGTTGGCAGGGATCAAAGGGCGGAAAACCATCCTCCACCCTCGCCCACTGAGACAGGAATCCGTGGCCCCGGGGGACGGAGTCCACAGCCACAAGGCAAGGGTGGGGCAGGGCTTGAGTGCCAGCACTGGCACCACAGAGCGTGGGAACACGGCACCCTCTGCTGGGCCAGGTTTGGGCCTTTACCTCCTCTGCCTTCCACTGAGAGCCTCAACAGGGGCGGGATGGAGGGCACATTGCCAGGAGGCGGGGGGCCCTGAGGAGAGTGGGGCCGGGGTCTTTGCCACTCTCAGCAGGGGTTAGTCACCCTCACTACGGAGGGGAGACACAACCCTGATCCCCCCACAAGGCACTCTGGGCAGACAGGGACTACTATGGGAAGGAGAGGGTATTGGGTGGGCCATCCCTGGTAGGGGTCATGCAGAGTGACAAGACCCTGACACACTGAGATGTGCTCTCACACGTGCACACACACAGCCTGCGGCAACTTGCACTCTGGCAGGAAGGCAGCCTCTGCTGTCCTGACAGCAGCCCCAGAAACTTCCTGGAGGGTCTGCCCCCTGCTGGTTAGATCAGGGCTGAAGCAGCCCTGCAGACCCCTGCCCCTTGCACAAGGTCACTGGCCTGCTGAGAAGGCAGCCTTTAGAGGCACCACGTGCTGGGTGGGGCTGAAGCCCTGCAGCCAGCAGAAACCAGCGGGGCAGGGACTGGAGCTGGGACCAGTGCTCTCTAGCCAGTAGTTGGCCTTGATCAGCCATGGCAGTGCCTTCCCACCCCATCTTTACAGGTGGGGAATCTGAGGCCCAGAGAGGTCAGGTCACTTCCCCAAAGTCACACAGCAAGGTGGGGCAACACGCAGATTCAAGGAGAACTTGGAGAAACCTTGGAGATCCAGGCCTTACATGGTGAAAGCCAGGATGGGCGGCGTCCGCTTCTCTGGCCTCAGCCTTCTCACCTGGGAAGTGGGCTCTCTGTAACCACGTGGCAGAGCTCTCAAGAAGCCCAGAAGGCACCAGCCAGCAGCCAGTCTCTTCTGCCCACAGCTCACCTCCAGCTCCCAGCTCAGAGACTTTCATGCATGCTAACCCTGCATCCAAAGCACGGCGCCCCCTGGTGGCCACCTGTGGCGTGAACCGCCTGTCTTCTGCTGTTGGGTGATGGCACAGCCTTTACCAAGTGGGTGAAAAAGGGGACTGCTGGGCTGGAGCAGATCCTCTGGGGGCTGATCCCTACTCGGAGGGCCTAGGAGGACATTGGCCTCCTGGGGTGGCGGCAGGGGCGGCTGGGAACTCCAAGCCAAGAGTTTGGAGCAGATCCTGTGGGCGGCTGAAAGCCTTTCGGGCCTAGGGGCACTATTCCCTGGAGGATGGCTGCCAGGAAAGAGGGAGGGGCAGGGTCTGCACGTGAGAGGAGGGCAGCCTGGGGCAAATGACCCCACAAGCCACAGGGATGCTCAGATGTGGGGTGTGGTCAATCTGAGGCCTCTGAGCCACCAGGCTGGGGGACATGGAAACCCCCCAGGTCTCAGGAGATTGCGATGCCCACCCCCCTTCAGACCAGAGTGCCAGGCTGCCTCAGAGGCCTCCCCCAGCATCTCCAACCTCGGAGGCCCACCCTGACTTGTCCCCTGTGGCAGCCACCACAGCACTTGCCTGGGAGACTCACTGTAAGTGTTGGTTGGAGACATGAACGAATGAATGGGACTTTGATGAATGAATGAATGTGATGGTCCGGTCTGAAGGATCTGGGCAGGAGTGACGAGGCTGGGAGGGCAGGACTCAGGGCTGTCTACCTGGTATTAAATCTAGGTCATTCTGATCCTCCCAAACAGTAGGGTCAGGTATTGTTTTTCAGTAAAATAGATGGATTTTCGGCCATAAGGGAGTTTGGGATCCAGTTTTGACAGTAGCCAGCTAGCCCCAGAAAACCTCACAGTTGGCACTTAACTTTAGGTTTGGGGAAGTTCAGGATGCCACCAACCTGTCTGAATCTAGGTCCTGAGATCAGGTGCCCTAAATTACAAACCTGAGTTTGAACAGGCTGCAGGTTTGTTTTGTTTTTTTTAGAAACTTTATGCCCTTTGAGGCTAAAAGCTTTAACAGGTGATGCTGTTTTCCTGTGAAGAGGCCAGGGAAACGGGGCAGAGAAGCCAGTCACCTACGTTCTGTGAAAGGCAGAACCTCCAAGAAATTTTATGTTGTTCAATCAACGTTTAAGGTTTGTGAGACCCCAGGGCACCACTGTCCCAAGTGAAAGCAAAGAGATAGTGATCGCTCGGCCCAGAGGGATGCTGAAGAAGGGGTGACGCAGTCAGGCACAGTGATGTGCTGTCAGTGAGGATGGAGGCTGATGAAGTGTAGGATTGGGAAGGACAGCGACGATGATGTCATTTGTGGCTCTGCGGTCACCCACAGTCGCTTTCCTCATGGGCACATCAGGGGTATTGCAGGAGCTAGTGCAGGTGACAGGAGGGCCCTGGGTCGGTGGTTTCTACTATGGGCTCCAAGCCCTGCACGGCCTCTGCAGCTAAGGGAGTGATGAATTCTAACTGCAGAGGGGCTTTGAGGGACCCACCTGGACCCCAGTAGGAGCCACGCTGTACATTCTGCCACCATCAGTGGAGGACCTCCCATGGGGAGGGTGGCAGCTGAGCCCATAGGGATAGATGACCATGTCCTGAGCATGGGCTCCAGTGCCATCAGAGACGTTGAAGTGTCATCCCATCTGCCCAGCTGGCCGTTTTGGTCGTCACTCTCAATTTCTAGAATTATTTCTCCTTTTAGGAAAAATAAACTCCAGCACAATATTTTTCTAAGAAATCTGGGCCCAATAAGTGAATGGGGCAGAGGAACTAAGGAGAAAAGGGTGGGTGCTTCTCTAAAGGCCCAAATGAAAGACATTCAGAGACAGGAGCCTGCGGAGGGTCACTGGAGACACCTGCGTGGCCCTCTGAGGTGGACATGGGGTCAGCAGCCAGAGGCAGCCCCGCTGTCAGCCAGGACACACACAGGGTCAGTCCCAACACGCATGGTTTCTCCAGGTCGGTTAAGGGAGTGTGGGGACAGAGTTCCAAAGAGCGGTTTCCAGGCTCTTGGCCTCATGTGGAAAGGTGCTGGCTTGCGTAGTAGATGGTCATCAACTGTGACTGGTTGGCCATCAGCTGTAACCAGTTAGCCAATTGGCCACTGATATAACTGCTGTAGCTGCGTTGGTTGGTCGGTTGCTTGGCAGGCAGAGAACTGGAGGGCGGATTGTGGATCGTGTGGCTCCTACTTCCTGTGTCTCGCCCGGCCGCCAGCAAGACTGGGGTGCAGGAAGACCCCTTGTTGGGGTACTGGCAGATGTTTGCTCCCTGTGTCTCCAACCCAGCTGCCAGCGAAAATATAGCAGTATGACTCCCCTATCTATGGCTCTGTTGGTGTTCCTTTTTGGCCTCACCATATCCTGTGTTTTTATGCAGGGAGCAGGACTAGAGTCCCCGCATGACAGGGGAAGATTTGGGACAAAGCTCTGGGGTTCCTCAGAGCCCTGCCATTGGGGGTAGGATGGCATTGGCAAGGCCCCTCAAGTGCTTCCATTTGTAAATTTTCTTCCAACGCCCGGGCTTTTTGCGCTCGTGGTACAGACCCGCAGTGTGGTTTTGTTAAGGGACCTCTGTGTGTTGGAGCTGAAGATCAGGGATTTCAGTCGTCTTCCTTGTCGCTGAACCAAATCACCTGCGTGCAGGCGGGCTGGTTTGTCACATGAACTCAGTCTGGGGGGACATGGTCCTTTCCCCATTCCACCTGGTCCTTTTCACTGGACCGGAAAGACCCTGGTTGAGCCCATTAAGGAGCACAGGTAAGGTACCTAAGTGGTTCGGCATTCAGAGGACAACTGGAGCCCTCAAGCAGCTCAGAGCTGGCTGTGGCACCGGCTGGGGCCCTGGGCTTCTAGGCACCAGCTGAATCATATTCCATCCACTGGCTTTGGGAAAGTGCCGGAATTGCCAAATGGGGTCACCTGGTGCTTCTGAGCCCGATCCCATCACAAGGCCGTGGGTGTTTCCTTGTTTCCAGGCTGTAACTGCAGAGGCTTGCCCGTCGTCCCCAAGGCAGCTTTCCTCTATGTGGGGCCTGCACCAGCCAGTCAGAGCAGCCAGGTGGGTAAGTGTGAATGACAGTGTGACAGTCTCAGCAAACCCATGGGCATCCTCGGTCACTTTGGGGAAGTCCCCTACTATGGCTCACGACTCAGCTTTAGTTCAGAGGACATAAGAGACTGGGGCATTTGGATCCTCAGGGGGTCTGGTACCAAAGGGACAGCTCCAACATGCTCAAGGGAGGAGGCAGTGGGGAGAGGTTCTGAGAAAAAGGAAAACCCAGTGAGAGGCCCAGGCGGAGGACGCAGAGGGCAGAGGGGAGAAGCTGGGCGCAGGCTGGCCGCCACACCCAGAGACAAGGGTGTGCAGGGACCGCAGGACACCCGTTGCGGTCAAGCCCTCCAGGGCCAGGCAGTGAGAGGCCACACTGGGGGGCTGGGGGGGGGGTTTCTGCTCTGCCTCACCTGCCCTGGCTCACTTGGGGGCCTGAAGTTCCCTTTGGGTGCAGACAACTGCCTCCCGCCTGCCCCAGCACTGCTTTGCCAGGTCCAGCAGTCAGGTGGAGGGTGTGCTGCTGGTGGGGCGGGGGCTCCGGCTCCTAGTGGAGCGGGCTGGAGAGGGGGCAGGTGTTAAACAAAACACTTTAACTTCCACAGCTGAGAGTCTTTTTCAAAGAAAGGGTTTATTGGGCCATAGCTAGTAAGAAAGACCAGGTCCTAGGACCAGGAGTCTGAACCAGCAGCCGCGGCCACGGAAAAGACAACGCTGTGTCTGCTGTCCTTGAGTTGCTGAGCCTTTTCATACATCAGGTGTGTGGGGGAGACGCAAGTGGTCCACGTCCTGGAAGCATTTACATTGGCTGTGGCTAAGGGGGCGTCCGAAGGTGAGGGGGCAGTTTTGGGGTGGGGGCGCAGCGTCCAAGGAAGAAGCGTTTGCTCCCTTGGGGTGGAAAGTTCCCGCGTGTCAATAAGAAGCTCAGGTGCCTGGCTGTCCCCTCTGGATAATCGCAGAAACAACCACCCGGAAGTGGGCGCGAGGTTCCGCAGACAAGCTGGAACGTGAGCTGTGGTTGGTCCCCTGCTATTACCAGGCGAACTGCTCTGTCTCTTCCTCTCACTCTCTGACTGCCGCCATTTAATTTAGAACACCTCAGGATTTTTTTTTGTCACAGGCAATCTCGGAGTCTGCAATAGGGGAGGGGCTACGGGCCGCTAACACCGCCACAAGGTCCACTCCCGGCCGGTATCCCTGGAGCGGGGCTGGCGGGTGCAATTCGCGCTGCGGCCACCAGGCGACAGGGCCGTGCGTGGCCTGGCGGCAGTTGGGGCTGGCTAACTGCGCCCTCGGGCCCCGCTGGGAAAGACCAGGAGAGGGGGCTGCCCTCCTGCCCTCCTGCCCTCCAGCTAAACGGAGGTCGGAGGTCGGAGGCCTGCGGGGCCCTGAGCCCGCCTCCCTGCCTACTAGATGGTTGGGGAACTTCGATCACTGCTGGGAAGGACCTGGCTGACTTTCCGTCTGAGGGCAGCTGTGGGTTCTCAGAACCACGAAAATTTTCAGCAGGGGCAGAGACTGGGGCATGCGTCATTCAGTGTCTGGGGAACAGAGGAGAGGGGCTGTCCCCACCCCGTGTCAAAGCTCAGCGCAGGCCCCAGCAGGGAGTCAATGTGTCTAAAGCAGCTTTGCCCTCCAGTGGACGCTCCCAGCCTCCAGCCCGGGGCCCCTTGCCCAGCCCAGACGCCCTCCCTCCCAGGGCCCAGCTCCATGGAGGACGGGCAGGTCCGACTGGACTCCCCTCTTCCAGCCACGATATTGCCTCGTCACTGGACGAGAGCGGAGGACATTAGTGGGAGCCAGCAGTACCTGTCCTCTGTACATGAGAGCAGAATGAGGGGGTGTGGAGAGGGGAAGGCCAGGGGATCCTGGTCATCAGCCAGTGAGACAGACCAACTTCTGGGAATAATAAAAGAAAGAAAAGACACACATAAATAACATGAATGAAAAAAATGAAGATTTAAAAATGTTTGCAAACCATATATCAGATAAAGGACTTGTATATATTCTGAATACAAGTCCTTTATCTGATGTATGCAAACATTTGCACTTGTTCTTTACTAAGCAGTAAAGAAACAACCCAATTTAAAAATGGTTGGAGGTGGCCCAATGGCTCAGTTGATTGGAGTGCGAGCTCTTAACAACAAACAAGGTTGCTGGTTGGACTCCTGCACAGAATGGTGGGCTGCACCCCCCCCCCCCCCCAGCAAATAGATTGAAAACAGCCACTGGACTTCGAGCTGAGCTGCACCCTCCACAACTAAGACTGAAGGACAACAACTTGACTTGGAGCTGTTGGGTCCTGGGAAAAATACACTGTTCCCCAATAAGGTCCTGGAAGTACACACTGTTCCCCTGCCCAAATAAAATATTTTTTAAAAAAAGAAAAAAGGGGTCAAAGAGCTGAACACAGCATGAGGAAAGTATACGGGTGGCAAATACGAACATGAAAATATGCTCCCCGTTATCTGTCATTACGCAAATGCAAATAGAAACCACCATGTGACACCACTGCACACCCACTAAAAATGCAGAAAAGAATTAAATAATCAAATGGCAGTGCTACATTCTGCCCACGAAGACGGAATTCTCAACAACACTGGCTAGAGTGCAGCCACTGGGGGGAAGAGTGTGGCTTCTCACCATAAGGAATTCCACTACCAGGTATTTACTCAAGAGAAAGGAAAACTTAATTCCATACAAAAACCTGTGCATTAATCTTAGAGCAGATTTATCTGTAATCGCCAAGTGCTGGAAGGTAGCAGAGTGTTCAGCTGGGGACCGGATACCAAGCTGTGGTTCGCCTTGTGTGGGTAGCATTCCACCACATAAAGGAAGGCGCTAGCCACGTGCAGAGCGCGGATGGATCTCACATGCGTTTGCTGTGGGAAACACATCAGATTCAAAGGCTGTCAAGTCCATTCATGTGACACTCTGGAAAAGGGAAAACTAGAGAGAGGGGCCTAGGTCCGCAGTTGCCAGGGGTTGGGGTAGGGCGAAGGATTGACGGTAAAGGGGCAACAGAGGGAATGTGGGGTGTTGGAGCTGTTCTGTACGCGTGCGTCCAAACCAGGGGAACTGAGCTTCACGCAGTGAATGTTACTGTATGGAAAGGTAAAAATTTTGAAATCCAAAAAAAAATCAACTCCAAAAAAGAAATAAGAGAATACTGTCAACATTTCTAAAAACAGATGAAATAGGGAACTAGAACTGTGCAGAAGAAATACAAAGCTTAACTGGTCCTGTGACTGGTAGATCGATTGGAGCGATATTTAAAGGTCTCCCTATGTGGACACTTCGGGCTGGAAGGGTGAGAGGCTTCAGGACTGGACAGCAAAGCACCAGAAACCAGCGGGCCCCATGGCTCCAGGGGTGGCACAGCCTCCAACAACAGAAGAAAAAGATGGCAGTGGGGCCAGACACATTTTTGCGGAGTAGAGTTAGCATTCATTCCTAGGCAGGGTCACACTTACGTAAATGGATGAAGAGGGCTAGATCTAAGTTGGAAAGGAAGAAATAAAACTATCTGTTTGCAGATGACCTGATCTTGTATATAGAAAATGCTAGAGATTCCACAAAAAAACCCTGTTAGAACGAATAAATGAAGTCAGCAAAGCAGCAGGCTATAAAGTCAGCCCACAGAAGTTTGCTGCATTTCTGCTCACTAATAGTGAGCAAACTGGGAAGAACTTTAAGAAGTAGGTTTCATTTTCAATGGCATCAGAAAGACTAAAATACTTAGGAGTTAACTTACCCAAAGACTTAGATGATGAAAACTGCAAAGTGTTGTGGAAAGAAATTTAGGGAAAGACAAATGGAAACACATCCATGTGTATAGATTGGAAGATTTACCATTAAGCTGTCAGTACAGTGCCGTCCCCATCAAAACCCCAATCACTCTTTTGCAGAAAAAAATCCATCTGACAATTCATAGGGTGGTTCCAGGGACCCTGAGCAGCTAAGCAAATTAACCCTTGTGATGCAGGGTTAATTCGGATGCCTCCCCATCTCCCCCAGCTGGGCCAGCAGAAACGCAGGAGAGGGGACAAAGGGGCTGGTGCAGGCCCCGAGAGGCAGCCGTGTTGGGGAAGGAAGCCAGGCCAGGAGGAGGCTGCACACTGACTTCCCAGGTGAGCACAGCCCCTGCCCTGCCCATTGTCCCCCCACATCCTCCCAGCACTGCTGAGTGCTGTGCCGATGGGGTGTGAGCACCTGGGTCCTGCCCCACCCCCCTCTTACCCCCAGGGATCCGGTTGGGTCACACAGCAGGCAGCTAGGCCTGGAGTCCTGAGCACTGCCTATACGCCTCCTGGTTTGCCCGGAGCCGGAGCCTGTGCTGGCAGTGTCCGTGTGCGAGTGTGTGTGGGTCTGTGTTTGTGCACATGTCTGTGTGTGCGCACGTGAGTGTGCATGTGTAAAGATGAGTGACGGCTGGTGAGGACACCGCCGGGGTGCTGGGGGGAGTGGGGAGGTGGAGGTGGAATGATCATGGAGCCCGTGAATGTGGCTGTGGGGTCACCCTCCACCCAGGAAGGAAGCAGGCAGAGCGTGTGGGGCCTTCAGGAGAGGGCCAGGAAGTGGGGCAGCTCCTCTGTCGTGACCTGCTTTTCTGTGAGGTGGGAGGAGCGTCTCCCACTGCCCCCCACTCACCCTCTAGTCTGTCTCATCTCACCATGGGCAGGTGACTGGGCAGTGCCAGCCTTGCTTGGCCTCTGAGGCCCTGGGACCCCCTAGAGTGTCCTCTGGGCACCCCTCCATGCCCCTCCATGCCCCCCAGGGATGGTCTTGCACTTGGCAATGCCCAGCTCCCCCTGCTGCCTCCCCCGCCGCCCATATCCATTGGGCCCAAGCCCCTGAAACCCCCCACCTTGCCCTGGCCCTGAACACTGCCCCAGCCTCCCCTCCCCTGGCCTCTGCCCTCACCCTGACACCTGGCAGAGTAGCGTGTGAAGCTGGTTTGCCAGCCCTGGGAGACAAGCTGCGAAGTCCTGGCCCCTCACCTCCCCGTGCGCTCCTGGGAGGACTCCCCCTGTGCTAGAGGAAGCCCTTTCCTGCCGCAGCTGGCTCAGCTCAGGCCCCAGGCCTCCCTGCAATGCCTTGGCCACACTCCATGTTTGTGGCCCCACTCTCAGGGTGGCTACAATGGCCTGTGTCTGGTGCCTCCTAGGGCTACGGGCCCCTGGGGATGAGATACCCCACCCTCCAGAACCTGTTCCTGGTGGTGCATACAGCAGGAGCTCGGTAAATGCTTGTGTAGTTGAGCCGATGGCCAGACAGAGCCCATGCGTCCACCGTAGTCCCCAGCCCAGCTGCGTCACCCACCCTGGTGTTTCCCAGACTGCTGGTTGCTGAGGTGGCTGCAGCCTGACTCCCTGCAGAGGAAACCAGATTATTTCCGGTGTGAGTGGTGGGCTAGACAGCAGCTGGGCGTTTCCATATGGGGTACTGCCTCATGGCAGCACCCACACCACAGCCCCACCCCTGGCCCTTCCCCTTCCAGGTCACTTCTGGTTTTTCTGTAGCAGCAGGCTTACAGGTGGGGGAGAGTACAGGGTCCCTGACCTGCTGGGCGCCCCAGGGCTGGGTCCTGGTCATGCAGGCCCCGTCAGGCTGCCCTGGCCCTGACTACTGGCTTGGAGTCGCAGCCTCGGGGCTTCCCCAGGGCGGGGTGCGGATCAGTGGCAGCCATATCTCAGGGCCTTGACCCTTCCTCTCTTTGGCCTCCCGGCTCTAGCAGGTGCCATTTGGTAGGGTTCAGAGTAACTCCTAAAAGGGGGCCTGCCCCAGACCCCCACCCACAGGCACCCAGCACAGTAGACATTTGGGGCTGAATCTTTGTCATAGGGGAGGTGCTGTCCTGTGCATTGTGAAATGCTTTGCATCATCCCTCATCTCCCTCACTCAGTGAAACCCCAAAATTCTCCAGAAAGACTAAATGTCCCCCGGGGGTGAAATCACCCTGGCTGGGAGTTGCCAGGCTTGGTCCTCGCCTGGGCCACGCTGCAAGGGGGTGAGGGTGAGGCTGGGCTTCTCCGGAGGCAGGAGGAGCCCGGTGGGGAGGTGCCCTTTTCATTTCTCATCTGCTGGTGACCTTTGACTCTAAGACCTGGGAAGACATCTGGGAGGAAGGCAGAGGCTCAGGCAGCTACTCCACCCTGCCCTGGAGGACTCCAGCTGACCTCCGTTTCTCTTAACCTCTCTGCTGGGTGCCCAGGCAGAGCCAGGGTAGGGACAGGAGAGCGGCCAGGCACACTGGCACTTCTACTGTTCTCCCGGGGGAGGTCTGGGTGGCCCTGGTCTTCATGACCCTTCTTGTGTCAAGGGACCTTTAGGGCAAAACAAACAGTTCCTAAAGTCCACTGAGTGTGGAGGCAGGGCCTGAGGGCCACAGTCCTGGGAGGAGCTGGGGGGCTGCAGGGCTGAAGCCAGGGTCTGGGAGAACAGTGGGGCTGAGGGAGGCCAGGGTGCCCTCCCTGGGGGTGCCTTACCCCTGCTTTGGTCTGTGGCATACAGCAGGCATCTAATAAAACCACTGTTAACCAAGCCTCCTCCTGTGGCGTGTGGCCCCGTCCTGTCCCAGAGACAGGCTGGCTCTGCCTGGTTCCTTCCCAAGTCCTGGCTGGCCCGGCTGCCCCACTGAATACTGCAGGGAATGTCCACTAGCCTGAGGGTCTGCCTGCTGAGGCTGCCTCCCTGGGGAGCCCAGGGACAGCCCCAGAGGCGGGAGAAGACGGCCTGGACAGCCGCCCTCAGGTGCGTGGTCCTCTCCCGGTGACCATGTCCTGAGCATGGGCTCCAGTGCCATCAGAGACGTTGAAGTGTCATCCCATCTGCCCAGCTGGCCGTTTGGTCGTCGCTCTCAATTTCTAGAATTATTTCCCCTTTTGGGAAAAATAAACTCCAGCACAATATTTTTCTAAGAAATCTCGGCCCAATAAGTGACTGGGGCAGAGAAACTACGGAGAAAAGGGTGGGTGCCTCTCCAAAGGCCCAAATGAAAGACATTCAGAGACAGGAGCCTGCGGAGGGTCACTGGAGACCCCTGCGTGGCCCTCTGAGGCGGGCATGGGGTCAGCAGCCAGAGGCAGCCCCGCTGTCAGCCAGGACACACACAGGGTCAGTCCCAACACACATGGTTTCTCCAGGTTGGTTAATGGGGAGATTTGGGACAAAGCCCTGAGGTTCCTCAGAGCCCTGCCATTGGGGGTAGGACGGCATTGGCAAGGCCCCTCAAGTGCTTTTGTTTGCAAGTTTTTCTTCCAACGCTGGGCTTTTTGCGCTCGTGGTACAGACCCGCAGTGTGGTTTTGTTAAGGGACCTCTGTGTGTTGGAGCTGAAGATCAGGGATTTCAGTCGTCTTCCTTGTCGCTGAACCAAATCACCTGGGTGAGGGTGGGCAGGTTTGTTACATGAACTCAGTCTGGGGGGACATGGTCCTTTCCCCATTCCCGCGTGAGCTCATTGACTGGGGTGGACGGGATCCCTAAGTGGGGATGCAGAAGGGAACAGGTCCCAGGGAAGGGCCGAGGCTGCCAGCATAGAATGTTAGCAGCCCTGCTGTGGGTCGTGGGCGTCTGGAGGCCGCTGCCGAGAGCCAGTGGTTCTTGGGAGCGCAGAGTCTCAGCTCCACCTGCTGCTGCAGGTTTGGGAAGGCCATCCTGGGCTGAGCCGCTGGGAGGCGGGTGACACCCTTGGGCAGTGGCCTGTGGACACCACAGCCACCTTGGCAGGCATTTCCGGAAGTCTGAGGGGAGCCCTGGGCTCAGACCCACACGTGCTCCAGGCCCAGCGCTCTAGGTACTTGTGGCCACAACAGTGCCCTGAGAAATCCTGTCAACGTGGAACTAAGAAGCCCGTGGCCCGGGTGGCTGTGCCTAGAAGGCGAGTGTGTGCTCTGCGGGCTCTCCCAGCCCTGGACACGGGGTGTGACTGCCCAGGACACACCGCCATGTGCTGTCCCTGTTGCTGGGCACAGATACCCCAGAAATGTCTGTGGCAGAGCCCTGTCCCCAAGGGCTGAAGCAGCCAGGCCCGAACCAGGCCTTGCTGGTGGGCATGGTACCCCTTGTGTCATCCCAAAACCTAGGACCAGCCCGTTGGGCAGAGAGTGGTTGGGTGAGGCGGAGAGTTGCCTGCAGCCACTAGTGTTTTCCAGGAAACTGGCCATGTGTTTGGATGCAAGATGTATTAGCCTGGCATCCTGTAAGCCAGGGAAAGACGAGCAACCATGCCTGCCAAGGCTGGCAGTGCCTGGGTGATGGACGCTGTGTCCCAGAGACACCATGTGGCCCCTCAGGGAGCAACCTAATGGCAGAGGCCACTGGGCCCAGCTGGGGTCAGCCCTGAGGGGTCAGAGGCAGGGCAAGGATGGCATGTTTAGGTTCCTTTCCTCCTGCAGGATCCCCAGGATAGGGAGCAGGAGGAATGGCACCTGTGAAATGGCTGGGCCTGCACTGGGGGGGGGGGGGGGGGCATCCGGGTGCTGGTGTCAGGAGCTGGCCTGGAGTCATGGTGAGAAATGCCGGCCCAGCTCCCTCCCAGCCACTGGTCTCCTGGCAGGGCAAGGTGTCTTGGAGGCCAGCCTGCTCTGTGCCCACCCTGCCCTCGAGGCACCATGTCAGGCCCTGGCCAGAGGAGCTGGACTCAGTCTCTCGAGGGTCCTGTGCCCATGCTTCCTGCCACATCTGTCTGGGGACGGGGACACTCGGCATTTCTGGGAGCCTTCTGGAAAGGTCCTGAGTGAACACAGAAGGCTCTGCCTGTCTCTGGGTGTCGTTAGACTGAAGGAGAAGTGGGCCTGGGCCCATTTCCTGTCATCTGCCCCCAGGAAAGTGACGAGGCCACAGCGTCACCACCAGCGAGACAGCACCCCACCTGGTTGGCCAGCTCTGGGACTCAGTCTGTTTGAGGTCGGGGAGTTTTACAGAGAACCTGCTTGGAGTCCTGCTACTTCCTGAAAGCTCCCAGCTGGCTGCTGGCTGGGTGCTGAGAGGGCTCGGGAGGCCGCCAGAATGGGCCTGAGTGAGTTTCCATGTGCTGGGGGAGGCGGACAGGTGGGGTCTGACAGCAAAGGGATTTGTTGGCATACAGGTGGGGACTTGTTCCAGGTTCTTAGCCTGGGGTCCTTCACTAAGAGAGAACCCGGGGGCACCAGTGCCCACAAGTGTGGTGGTCGTGGAGAGTTTGGGGCATGAGGAGCTTTCTGTGGCTGCTTCAGAGTGTCTCTCTACTGGGGACTCTCTTCTACCAGGTTCTCACCTGACTGCTGGTCCAGGAGCTCAGGGGCAGGTCCTTCTCTGGGACATCCACTCATGCCCGCAC